>NC_140931.1:154570328-155770328 GCF_014529385.1 Adiantum capillus-veneris
GGATACGATGTGCTATTGGCCGGATACGCACATCTTCACACCAGCTGCGGATCGAGACTGGGAGATACAGTGGAGTACCGACAGAGGCCAGGACATGCCTCCTGTGTGACATGGAGCCTGAGACAGAGTTGCACTACACATGCCATTGGCCCGTCTACTACGAGATACGTGGCCGCTTCCACTGCTTGTTCAGAGAGGGTTTCTGACCACTCTCCAGAGTCATGCGGTACGAGGATCAGAGATGCTTGGGTCTATTTTTGCTCGAGCTGCGCAGACACAGAGAGAGCTTGATAAGAGGAGAGGCTAGCCAGTCTCAGAGAAGGATCACAGACTTCTTTAGAGCAGACAATTTTACTACGCCGGAATATCAAGAGTTCCGATATGGAGAAAGGTGATCAAAACAGCCGAAAGGAGAAGCCAACTCCTTGATCAAAAGAGCAGAATGGAGAAGCTAACTCTTTAATAGAAAGAGCAAACTGATTGTCCCTCGGAATGTCCCTCGTAAATTTTTTGAACTAACTTGAGTTGTTTACAGATATGTTGTAATTGCGGACGATTACTCTCTTTCAAGAAGGGTAGATGTAACAAACTGCTGACGTGTCAAAGCCTAAAGAATGTAGTCAACTTACAGATGTGGCCGAGGGGCCTAAACCCTAATTTCTGCCAGAAACCCTAACTGCTGAAACCCTAATGCTGGAAACCCTAACCCTAAAACCTGCAAACCCTAATTCTGAAAACCCTAACCCTAAAACCTGCAAACCCTAATAACCCTAAAACTGCAACAACCCTAACCCTAACCCTAAGGGCAGCAGACAGATTTCGGAAATTGCGCTGATATGATGACATGGCAAGCTGTACGGATTTCCGCGTTTTGCGCTCGCTGATGACATGGCAGGTTGTACGGATTTCCGTAAATTGCGCTGGCAGCTTTTTGGCTTTGCTTTTGAACCAGAAGCTTTTGAGTTTTAAAGCCTTTTTACTATAACTGCTTTTCAGGCCAAGGGCCTTTAAATATGAGGCTAGGGCTCATTCTCTGGCATGCTTCAGTACGAAGGTGCAGAGTCTCGAGTACCGGCTTGTATTGTGTTGATGCAATATAAAGAAATACCGAAAGGGGCGCCAAGGTTTGGGGCCAATACTCTCTGGGGTGGAATTCTGCCACTCCGTGTTGCGTGTCGCCTCTCTCTCCATTTCAGTTCAGTTGTTATTTGAAGTGCTTAAAGTTGTTCAGTCTGTTCTTTTTCTATTGGCACGTGGTGCCCGTCTTGTGACACAGCTTATGCCACATGTGGTGGGATATCGATGAGAGACAGCCCACAGGACAGTCACGAGATCTGAGCATGGGAGTAGAGGTTTATTAGGAGTAGTAGTGCTATTTGGGGAGGAGTTACAGCCACTACTACATATTGTACGGAGAGATGATCATGCTAGATACATGTGGGTGAGGTTGAGAGTTGACACGGGCCGATTTCTATACATTGCCATATGTTACTTCCCCCCAATACGTCAGTATATGCTTGCACCCAGAGGACGGTCGGCTTTCTTTACACTAGATGATGATATATGGGAGTTTTCTAGGGATGGTGATATCATCCTCCTAGGGGACTTCAATGCCCGAACGGGCAACTCTCAGACAATCTTCTACGACACTTCAGATGGGATGCTTAGAGAGTTGGATGTGGGTGAGTTGGGGCTTGACAGATGCTCACATGACAGAGAGTTGACGGAGTATGGGAGATACCTCACGGAGATTGGGTTAGCCGTACTGAATGGCTTACAACGATTTCCTGGAGCAACCGGTTTCACATGCTTTCCACACGGACACGGAGCCAGTACAGTGGACTTTGTTATGGCACAACCGAGCTTTATTCGTTGTATTCAGGATTTCATAGTGGGAGCCAAACCAGTGGGTGTGTAGTATTGGATCATGCTCTTTTGACATTGCCCGTTTCATTTCATTTCATTGTTCTTTTGACATCAGGAGGCAGGTCACATACGCGTTATACATTTACACAAAAGACTGACTAGGTTTATACAGAGGAGATCTGTAGCCCTCTATGCATAGCTAGTCCTGGTCTCTTAGTGGAGGAGTGCACCACTTTACTTACTGAGACATTGCATGATGCAGCATGAGAGGCATACCCACACACTCAACTAGGTCGAAGGCGATATTTTGGGAGCATGCCCCACAATAGTTCGTATGATGAGGAGTGTAGAGAGATGAGAGCCCAGCTCTAGAGAGATCTTCTCTTAGGAGTAATCACTTACAGACAGTCTCGGATTGCTTCTTGGCGCCTTGTGCGATGGAAGAAACGAGGTTACTTGGCCAGATGGAGCCAGACTTGTATGGGTTGTTCTTGAGTAGAGATTCAAGAGAGGCATGGCGATTCTTTCATGAGCCCCCCCCCCCTCCCCCCTGCCCCAAAAGTGATTACTTCTCTTGATGTCGTTATATACAGTTGGTGGACATGAACCCCTGCCAGATCCTACAGAGCCATGCCCACCTACCAGCACCGTCTTTGCCACTGAGATGGTAAAGAGAGCCATTGACAAAATGAGGACCGGCAGGGCATATGATCATGATGGTCTAGTAGTAGAGCACTTTATACATGCTAGAGATATATTGGTAGAGGTTCTTGCAGTGTTGTTCAATCGTGCCATGTGTGAGGGGCTACCTAAGACTTGGAGGTTGTCCACTATTGTGCCCATCTATCTATCTATAAGGCAGGTGATCCTACAGAGCCTGGGAATTACCGCTGGTTGGGCACACATTGGCACGGTTGTATGCATCCATTCTTGAGTAGCAGTTGAGTAATTCGACAGAGGGTGACGGTGTACGAGCAAAGGGCTAGGCCGGTTTTAGGAGGGGTTTCTCCACTCTTGATCATATTCTGACACTCAGAGCCATGATTGAGGAGGGCAGGTCACATGGGAGACGGATTTATTGTACCTCTGTGGATTTCCGCAAAGCATTTGACATGGTACCAAGAGCTCATAGTGTTGATTTGGGGGATTATGGCTCTATACAGATGTGTGATGGGACATGTATGCACCATGGAGGGGATATCTGATTTAGTTCACTCCACCGTTGGGTGAAACAGGGTTGCCCATTGTCTCCTACTCTATTTGGAATGTATGTTGATGAGGTGTCTGATTACATTGACAGAGAGGGTGATAGAGACTAGACCTACTAGAGCTTATGCGGCCTTGGGAGGCTTGGAGAGGATGTGTTCGCAGGGTTAGTTCCAGGAACCTCGGACAAAGTTATGGCTCTCTGATACTTTAGTAGCCTCATCTATGTTGTATGCGGTGCAGATATGGGACCTTCTGTAGGCCAAGATGGTTGGAGACGTATGAAGAGGCCCTTGGTATTTATGATCTCTCGACTGATGAGAGCCAAGGCCTCCATACCTCACACTATCATTCGAGGAGAGCTAGCTGCCCCGCCTATGGAGATTGAGGCGCTTATCAGATCAGTCTTCTTTGTGCACAGCTTGTGGGATACTACTAGAGCCAGATATGGTCGACTGGCCCTTGAGTCTACTGTCTTCCAGACAGTTAGCTCTCGAGGGGGACACTTCGTGCTGGTATGCACAGATGACATCACGGTTTCAGATGCATTGCTTCACCATGGACATGATGCCCTCTTTTCAATACTCTCTTCAGACACCTTCGATGTCTTTTACACGGGTGGCAATCACTAGACTCATTCGTCAGGACTAGGAGGACATGGATAGAGCCTCCACAGGAGTTGGGCACGAAGATGGCTTTCTATAGAGAGCATCTTCTCCACCTCATAGGAGGTGAGTTTCTGATTTGACCCAGCTACATGGATATACAGATGTCTCATGGTTTGTGGTGTGCCATTGTTCAGATACGCACATCCTCACATCAGCTGGAGATTGAGATTGGTAGATTCAGAGGGATACCAGCAGACAACAGGATATGCCGCTTATGCCAGCCAGAACCAAGACAGAGCTACATTACATATGTCATTGCCCAGTGTACTATGAGATTCGGGGCCGTTTCCACTGCTTATTCAGAGAGGGTTTGGGTCCTTTCTCTAGGGTCATGACTTGTGAGGGTCAGAGATGTCTTGGGCTATATCTAATTGAGTTACAGCAAGAGTCTAAGTGCAGAATCATAAGAAGAAATCCATAGGGCCAAAAATGACAGAAGAGCAGCGTGTAGAGTAATTCAAAGAGGGCAAGTGTTATGGCTGTGGTGAACAAGGGCACATCGTCGAAAACCAGTTGGGGAACCAATTGATAGTTCATCAGAGAGTTCCGGCGATTCAGATTGTTGTGCCGGAGGATAGAGGGGATAGAGCAACAACCTACATGTCCGAGGGCACAAGAAAAAAAAACAGAAGGGTAAGCTAGGTCCATGGATAATTTGGTCAAGAGCAGGCTTTTCCGGCTCTCGATGCAAAGTGGATGGGGAGGAGAACTTTGCAGATGCTCTTCAATTTTGAGTTGTATATTTAAGGCTTTTGCATTTTTAGCAGTGTTTATTCCTTCATTGCATCTTGAATCAACGGGCTGGTGCAGGGCGTGCTGCACTAGAGGGGAGCGAGTCCATTCCCTTGTCACAGTTTGCCTAGATTGAATAAAGTCACTAAGTTCTCCTTGGGATTTTAGGGATACTGATGGTCCGACAGTATTCTTCGGAATGAATCTATGAAAATATGTACATTGAATTGGAAATTTTCTAGCTTGAATTGATTACATGTGCTCTTTCATGCGTGTATATGTAGAGAAGGATGAAATGTATGCAGCATTTTGTCTGATGAATGATTTGTGAATTCAGTGCATCTAGACATCTATTTGAGACCAGTGAGATTGAGAGGTGATGGCTAAGTGAATGTGATTCTAGTGCATCAAGATTTCTATCATGACGAGATGAGTGGACATTGTCGTTATTGCATCAAGAGTTCCGTAAGGATGAGATGGCTACATAGAAAGCTAGGTGCATCAAGAGTTCTGGACTAGATGAGATGGCTAGATAGAATGATTGCACCTCGGTGTTTAGTTTGAACTAAGTGTATGATTAGGGAAATGCATGCTCTGTGAATGTATTGTCTTGTGGGGATGGTGATTGGCATGTTTTGCTTGAAATAGCTGGAGGGTATGAATCTGATAGTGACAAGATTTAATGGATCAAGACGTCCGTGAAAAGATCAGCAAGGTGTGTGTGTGATTTTTGTGAACGTGGAATCACTTTCTTCCAGAAAATATCAGGAGGAAATTTTCCTTGAAGCACTAAAAAACACACTCAATAATTTAAAAAAAGCACAATTGATGCCCGGGGGGGGGGGGGGGGGGTGTTCCCCCCCCCCCCCCACCCCCATTCCCCCCAAAAAATAAAAATGATTGAGCTGTTCTATTTATTTAGTTTTAGCTCCATCTTCTTTTGTTGCAGGAAAGGGTAGGTTCTGCTGACAAGCAAATCCAGAGGCTTGTGCGCTCTCTAAAGTCTCGCATAGTACTGGCACTTCAATAAGACGACAACAAGTAGTCCCAGGGTAAAGATGCATTTATATACAGGCTTCATTATGGTAAAACTTAACATTCCAGAGGCAAATTTTATGAGTTGTGTCCCTTCTTTTTCAGTGGTTTTTCTGTGGATCACTACAGAGGTATACTACATAAAAGTGATAGTTGATGCTTTGGAGCATTGTTTTTTTCTAAGATTGCAAGAAATCGGGTATTCTTGCTTTGATTTGTGTGTGTGGATCATTGCAGAAGTATCTTGCACAAAATTGGTGGGCGGTGGTTTTGCATCAAGAGTTTGAGAGAAATTATGGAGTCTAGCTTGAATCGTTCAGTGACCACCAACACTGTTTTTACAAGAATCCCTGCTGACGGCCAGCTGTTGTGCTGTGATTGTGTTAAATCTGATATGAAAGTGATATAGGTACATGTCAGCTGCCAATTCTGCTGACTCTTGTAATCCTTTGCATTTGAAAAGGTGTTGCCCGGTCATACCTGGTGTAAAATCCTATTTTCTTGCTTAATAAAGTACAAGGGTTTCGGTTCCATGATTCTCGTTCATAATATTGTGAAGCAGTGCAATTGTTCGGTGTCATGAGACGAGCATTATAGCATTACTTCATTTGTTAAGAATATAGGTGAAGGAGCTGTGAGAGAGGAAGTGCTACAGTTTTTTGCAAAGTTCTCAAGATCCTGTTTAATATTTGTAGTAATGAGCCTCAATCCTTGTTTACAATCTATATCCTTCCCCCCCCCCCCCCCCCCCCCCCCCCCCCCCCCCCCCAATTAGTGTAGGGTAGTTTTCTCTTTTGTGCTTAAATTAGTGCTTTAAATGTGGAGATCACTGTTTTAGGTGTGAACTATTTTTGTATTTTGCTTGTTATTTGTAATGAAACACATGACAACCCAATCACTCAGGCAATTGTGTGAATAGATCAGCAAATATCTAACATAATCTATTTTTTCATGTCAAGTAGCTCTCATAAGAAATTTGTCTCAAGAGTAGCTACAGAAGTCTGCCAATCAAGAATGGTTGAATAAACGAACCAACCATGTGTAGAGGGACACCAGACTCCTTTTTCAGCCTTTGATTTGTTTTTGTTTCGGAGCAAGTTACAGTTTGTTCCCTTATTTTGGGTTTCAAATAGCTAGGAAGAGTATCGAATTGGCAATTAAAATCAAGAAAAATCCATAGGGATACAGGTTTCAACTTAAGAAGGTATATAAAAATAATTATTGCAAAGCACATCTTGACTTTTGGATTGCAGTACAACATGTGAACCCGGTGTCTTGTGTGATAAGTTCTCGTGGTAAATTTGAAAGAAAAAAAACCCAAAATTCGTATAAAGCTATGACCTCACCCTTAAAGTGTTAGCATTCTTTGGTTTGAGGGTCTTTAAATCTCTTTGTTTGAGATGGCCAATTTGGAGCTTTTCTTTATTCCATTATGCTAGAAATTTGACACAATATCTTTAACAAGACTAGTGTTTACATTGAGGCCTCTTGGTGTCACTTGTTGATAGGGATCCCTTTTGAGGCTTGTTTGTGTATGCATTTCTTTTGCTCGTTGCATGCACCTTCATTGTTATCTTTGCAATCATCCTTGATTACCAAGACAAAAGCTCTTGGTTCAAAGTGCCATGAATAAACTTTTATGAGATTAAAGAGTGAGTATCTCTCAATCTTTATAATTGTTACTTCCGAGTAGAAAACAATTTGTTATAAGAAGATGCCACTGTTAAATCAATAAAATTTTAGAATTATATAAGAGACCAACTTCTTCAATGAAGGATTCAAAGCAAGGTCGTTATGCTAACATTGAGTGTGAGTGTGATTCGGAAGAGATTTTGGCTTCTTTCTTGGTGTTGTCTCATGCACTACTTTGACATAAGTGATTCATCGCTTTACATTTTTTTAAAAATCATACGAGATGTTTGGGTGAAAGTTATTTGCTTCCCATTTCAGGAAAGAAAACACGTTTGGTTTTTTTTTAATCACATTTTGCATCTTCAAAAGTACAATTTTTCGTTTATAACTTACTTTTTATGATCAGAAAGCACTTTTGAGCTTGTGAAATGAATGTGCTTTGAAGATTGTTTTGCATACATCTGAAAAGAAACATTAAGATTTTAATTAAATTAAAATTCAAATTTATCAAGTTTATGAGATAATCCTTGGATCTCAAAAATTGTTTCAAACATTTAGAATATTTGGCAATCAAGTAATAAGGATGCGAAGCAAAAGACATAGAGAGAGAGAGAGAGAGAGAGAGAGAGAGAGAGAGAGAGAGAGAGAGAGAGAGAGAGAGAGAGAGAGAGAATGGTGATGAGGAAAGAGTCTAAGGAGGCCACAACAATTGTTAGGAAGAGCCCCAGGATCATATGGTCTCCAAGGAGTCCAATCACTCCAAGAAAAAAATTAGTTGTATGACACTTCTATGAGGTGCTTTGAAACATTGTAGAGACTAGTATAGAGAATCATTATGCCTATAAACGACCATCATACCTTTTAACCTTCCATCTTGCTATCTACTAGCACCATATCTTGCTTTTGGACAATCTATTAAAAGAAGATATGAAACTAACATTTTGACTTTGTCATTTTTTATTAACACTAATGTAATGGGGCACTCAAGTGTGCTAAGACACTTTAGTATCCTACTTGCGCACAATCTTGCTTTCCTACCAAGTTGTTTCATTTATTTCATGGAAACACATTATACATGTTTTGCTCACAGTCTTGCCCATGTTGAGATCTTTGCTATGAAAAATTTCTTGAGAATAAGCAATCTCCAAAACGACGATGAAATTAACGGCTTACATCTCCCACTCATAGCTATATCATGTAATGAGACATGATTGATTGATTTTGCAATTTTTTTGAACTAGTGTTTCATTAATTAAGAAATACTTTTGAAAATGCAACACAAATTACTATTTTTAGCTCACATAAACATCAATAGTATTATCTTATGCACAAGTTGTAAATAGTATATAACATAGAACTACATTTTTGAAAGGCGTTATTTTGCCTATATATTTTGAGTAAAAATTCATTCTATTGCTCCACATCCCCTATTGGATCCATGTTCCTCTATATTTTTCCAAAGTTAGTGGAACAAAATAAACGGTGGCTACATTGCAAAATAGGAGGTGGAAAGAGCCAACTATGTGGCTTGTAATGCCAAGGAATCTTGTGTTTCGCCGTACAAAAAGATCCGTGTTGCTCCTATAAACCTTGGAATGTCTACTAATGCCTATGAGCCTTGAAAGATCCTTGTTGCTGCCATAAACCTTGAGCTCTATCGTAGATGCTACTACCATATTTCCCACTAAGTGTCCAGAGCTTGTTGAGCCAAAACTCCCTTATATGCATTGTGTGTGGCTTTCATTGTTTCTTGAAAACTACAAAATAAGAACCTATCGATATAAATTGGAGACCTCGACTGCCAATCAACTTCTCTTTGATGACTCTCCATCTACCTAATCCACACACTAATCCATTGTTTACTCATCTCATAATTGTGGGATATGTTGATGGATTTCCATTGAGAAACTAATCTCATTTGAACTTGATTAAGCAACTAGTTAGTGTGTATAGGAGCTTTTGTCTTTGCATCTACATATTCTCTAATAGCTCACTATTGAGCATTTCTAGTTCTCTTTGTGTAGAGGGATCTTATGAATACCTCTTAAACACACGTGTTACATGTATTTTTGGAAGGTGAATCCCTTGAGCTGTGGAGCTAAACAACAAGAATAAAATTTTAGATTTCATCCATTCACCGGAGTGTGATGCAACTTTCCATCTAGCTCTCCCAACTTGTAGCTGTTGTTTGAAAGCTTTTATACTACAGGAAGAGGTCCTTACCATTTTAGCAAAAACTTACCGTCTTTTCTATAGCTAAATTGGTTGTCATACCCTATAACCACAAACCTTCCTTAATGCTCGTCTTCGTCAGCTCGTTGTTAAATTTCCTTCTCCTCTTTTGGTATGTAGCATAGTGATGTATAGTTGCTTTTCTGTCCAATTCTAACTTCTCCAAAGCAATGATCCTCTATTGCACCTTTTCCTTCTCATTTTGCCCATGAAAGGGGTTTTATGACTTGTAGGCTTGTGTCAGCTGGTCGTCGCGACGAACCTCTATAGCATAGCTATCTCGCACTAACATACTCATGTCAAGGAAGTGACTCAAATGGGGCATGGAGACTCTTTGACGTTTTCAACCTCAAGAAGTGAACCTATCAAGCGAACACATCAACTCAACAAGATAACCACCACTTTTTGATCGAAAAAATTGCCTATGTCCTATCTCACCGCTCTAAATCATGACGCCATTTTGAGGACTAAACAAACTCGGATCGTCATGAAAATCTAAGGGGAGCTACGTAGGCCTAAAGGGCAAGTGTACAAAGTCTAGTGGCCATATGACATGGTATCAATATCATGTACCACCTCATGAAAATTGCAACAAAACAACAAAAGCAAGTCTCCCTTAGGTCTAATAACACTCTCCTATGGTTAAAATTTCAAAAAACAGTGATGTGGGCACTCAAATTTGCAGATGAGGCCCATAGACAGTGTTGAGAAAACAAGAGCAAGAGGCACCTCTATAGCAATGTCTCCCAATAGCGCTCAAGACACAAATTTAGCACCACATATGGAATCAAAAGAATCTCAAAAAAACCATAACTCAAAGACAAGTGATCTCTAGGGAATTACAAGCACATGCCCACCCAAGAGACTACCATGGGGACTAGGAAGCACTTGCCCTGGCATGGATTTACAACACACACCAACCAATGCACTTGAGAAAAAGGGCTTCCACACTCACTAAATGATTCTTCAAAACCACAATTTTGAATTGTATACATACCATAAACCAAGTGAGCTTCTACAACTTACCCTACACCAAAATGCCAGTGGGCTGCCATATCCTGTACCCTGCGGGAAGCGGGAAAAATACTGTATTTGCCAAACCACAACTCTAAATGGGACACTTTCAAGAGTAAAAAATTCTCTGCATTTTCTACCAAAAAAATTCTGAAGACCACAAATTTCAAATCTATGCACCTATATGTGAAAATTTGGCACGAACAACAAGCTACCATGGCCTGACTACACATAGGAATGGCTAGTCGAGGGCAAAAACCGGCATGAGAAAGCATGAAGAAGGCATAACGAGAAAAGACCTGCAAAATTATGATATTTGACGGATCTTTTTTATGTTTATACATGATTTTAAGTTATATATAAGTCATACTTCAAAAAACTCCATAATGGGCATTTACAATAACTCGATAGTTGATGCTACACTTGCAACTTGTACTACATGTACATGTGATTTCTAAAGCAAGCTAAAAATCCTACAAAAAGAAAGCCCATACACCGTTTTGACATCGGCTTCCATGTCCATATGTACAAATTTACAAAAAACGGGTTGTCCAAAATGCGCTCAACAGCGCATAGTCATGAACCAAAGCAAAACTTGAAATGCTTTTACTTAATTCAAAGAGAAAGAAACAAGGATTAGGGGTATCAAGCAAGTTTTGGAGGGGGATTATTTTGGAAAATCTGGTGGATGGTAAAATTTAAAAAAAAAACTCTCTCCAACTGGTTTGTCTTGGAATCCTTGTTTCTCTCGAAAAAGCTCGCTTTGTAAAACGAGGTGTTTCCACGCATCGTGCACTCCTCTCTCTCATTTTCACCTCTGTCTCTCTCTCTCTCTCTCTCTCTCTCTCTCTCTCTCTCACACACACACACACACACACACACACACACACACACACACACACACACACACATTCTACTTGCCACACATCAAATCTCTATATATCTCTTGCAATTCACAAAAAAGGTCACAACAACAAAATAAAAACATACAATTACAAGAGAATTCCACAAGAGGATAAAATCATTTATGATGATTTGCATGCAAAAAGCTACCGTTTATAGGGTTTTACAAAGTTCAGTGTTTGCACGATGTTGAGGATGGGCTATCAAGTAGCTTTGAAAATGAAATGAAATCAAAAAATAAAGAGGCGAACTTCTATGATTTTCTCAAACCAAAATCCAAAAGGCAAGAGAGATATCGCACAAAACAAGTGAAAAAACAAAACCAAATGCAAGGAAAACATATGCCTCTTTTGAGGAGAAAAACTTAGTATCAGATACTCGTAGGAGCAATTGATTGTGTCAAAGATAAAATTACATGAGGATACACAAAACTTGCTTCAACAAAGACAAAACCTAAAAAGCAAAGCTAACCAAAAACTAAAGTCACAACTGAAACATCATCGAGGATGACCAACACTGAGCAACAACGAGTGTATCAAAAACTAAATCAAACCTTGAAAGAGGTTTGGGTGATTAGAATGGACAGTGAAGAAGGCTCAGACATGGACATATTTGATATCCTCTCTTACTACAAAAAATACACAATCCAAGATCAAAAGATCATCAATCGATGCGTGAACTTAAGGAACGAGGGACATCCAAAATCCGGCATACATTGCCATTGAACTCATGAATGAGGAAGAGTAGCTATTAATAGCTACGCTCAAAGAATATAGAGATGTATTTTTATGGTCATACAAGGACCTTAAGAGGAGAGATCTGAGAATTTGTCAACACATCATACCCCTTAAGAGTGATGTGAAGCATCACATACAACATCCATATACTATAACAAGACCTTTGCAAGAAAGATCAAGGAAGAGATAGATAATCTAAAGGAAGTGGAGTTTATCTACAAGATCGAGCACACAGATTGGGTTTCACCGATTGTGATAATGCCCAAGAAGAATGGAAGATTATGTGTATGTGTGAATCTCAAATAGGTAAATGTGGCTACCATTAGAGACAACTATCCCCTTCGAATTATTGACCATGTGATAGAGAAAGTTGCATGTAAGGAAGGTTATAGCTTTTTTGATAGCTTTTCAGGCTACAACCAGCTTGCTATAAAGCCAAAGGATTAACATAAGATAGCGTTTGCTACAGAATGGGGCATATTCACTTATCGAGTGATGTCATTTGGCTTGACCAATGCACTTGTCACATTCCAAAGGCTGATGAGTCATGATTTTAAGGAATATTTAAGACATTTCATAGAAATATACATGGACAACTTATGCGTGCATTCCCTCCTAAGAAATAAGCACATAGAATACTTGAGGAAGATCATTGAGAAATGAAAAACCTATCGCATCTGCTTAAATCCTAAGAAATATGTCTTCATGGTAAGACAAGGGAAGATTATGGGGCACATTATTTGTTAGAAGGGCATTTCTATGGATCTCGAGAAGATTCAACTGATTGTAGCCCTACCAACACCGAAAAAAGTTAAGAAGGTACAAGCCTTCATGGGCCAGTGCGGTTACTCTAAAAGATTCATCTATATGTATGCAATCATAGTCAAACCTCTCTACTCTCTTATCACAAAATTTGAGTGGATCGATGAATCTGAAGAAGCATTCTAGTTACAGAAGCAAAAATTGATTTTTGCTCCAATTTGAAAAGCTCCCAATTGGACAAAGGTCTTTCATGTCGATGTCAATGCATCAACTTATGGTATTGGATGCATTTTAGTGCAATCTGGAGAGAACAAAATGGATTTTTTCATCTGTTACTCAAGCAAACAAGTGAATAGTATAGAAAATAAATACAAGACCACAGAGAGAGAAGGATTAAGAATGATCTATGCTATGAAAAAGTTCAAACACTACCTTCTTGCAAACAAATTTGTGTTTTTTGTCGATCATCAATCACTGTTATACTTGGTGAACAAACCTTGCAATATAGGATGTATTGTTTGATGGTTCATTATATTGCTTGAGTTTGATTTTGTAGTATTAAAAAAAATGAGAGAAACTTGTACTTGAGCCAATCTCGTGTGAAAAACACAAAAATTTACACTACGAAAGCTCAAACATTTCAGAGGTTAATGAGACTAGGTGTATACTGGCTTAGAATGCAGAAGAGTGTTTATGTCTACGTTAGTTCATGCAATATTTGTGCAACTAAGGCACCCGCAGAACATGCGACATTGTCCAAAGTCATGGTTGCACCTATTAGGAGCTCGTACATTGTGGATTACTTGACAAAATAAACCTTACCAGAGGGGCTGAACAAAGCAAGAATAAAATCCATTCAGATTGAAGCTACAAGTTATGAGGATCACCTCTACAAGAGAACAAAGGACAATCAATTGCGGAGGTGTACCACAGAAGGTGAATACATTCGGATTCTTGAGCAAGCTCATGCCAGACAAGTAGGCGGACAATTTTCTTCTGACAAAACTGCAAAAACAATTCTTGTTGCAGGAATTTTGCAGTCGACCTTGTTCACCGAACTAAAGCACCTATGCACAGAGACAAAATGCCTTTGCGACCTATGATGAGAGCGAGGACTTTTGCCAAGTGGGGTATAGACTTTGTGGGACCGATAGCACCTCTTGCATATTATACACATGCTCAGTATAGTATATTGGGGTCATACTATCTAACCAAATGGATCAAAGCAAAAGCTACACAAAAGAATGATGCTCGACAAGACATGACTACAAGCTTAATGCCACATTGCACATAGAGTTCTTGATTCCTATACTTTGAGTGTCTAAGGACTTAGAGTGGACCAGCCACAAGCTATCAGAAAGCTCGTAGTCATGTCTTGTCGAGCATCATTCTTCTATGTAGATTTTGCTTCGACCTATTTGGTTAGATAGTTTGTGGCCACTATAATATATTGAGCATGTGTACAATATGCAAGAGGTGCTATCGATCCTACAAAGTCTATGCCTCACTTGGCAAAAGCCCTTGCTCCCATCATAGGTCGTAAGGGCATTTTGTCTCTTTGCATAGGTACTTTCGTTCGTTGACATTCTTCACATTTTTTCACATATGCTTTAGCATCTATGAAAAAGGTCGGCCACCAAATTCTTGCAACAATAATTGCTTTCGTAGTTTTGTCAGCAAAAAATTGTTTGCCTGCTTGTCTAGCATGAGCTTGCTCAAGAATCAAAATGTATTCACCTTTTGTGGCAAACATCCGCAATTGACTGTACTTTCCTCTCTTGTAGAGGCAATCCTCATAACTTGCAGCTTTGATCTGAATGGATTTTATTCTCGCTTTGCTCAACCCGTTGTTAAGTATGGAGCCTGATTTAACCCTTGTAATTTTCAGTATTAAAAACGCACATTTGTAAGGCCCCCATTATGAGGAGAAGCCATCGTGCGTAAGAAAAATCACTAATCGAAAAACCAAAATTTCCACGGCTAGTTTGCCAGAATATTCCTTTTTGTAAGAATATTATGGCCGGATGACAGCTAAGAAGTGGTCAAAAAATGGCCGATCGGTTGGCCGATGGCCGATGGCTGATTTTAAATCCGACTTGTCTTTTCAAAGGTGGCCGCACATGGGCGCATGGGAGAATTCAACTCGGACTTGTCTACACAAGGGTAGCTACACACGGCTGCCTCGCATGAGAGAGAGCAGTCCTTTTGGCATATAAAAGGGGGCCTTTTCTACACAGAAAAACGGATTGAAGAGGTGAAGCATCGTTGTGCATTGTGAAGTTGATGCAACAAGGTGTGTGTGAGGTGGTGAGAGTGAAGCAAGGCGGGAGATCCAAAAGGGAATAATCCCTTTGTATTTTACCTCTTGTTTGAAGTTCAAATGCCATTGAGGGGTTGCTTTCCCGTGGACGTAGCCCACATTGGGTGAACCACGTATATTGTGTGCTCTCTCTCTCTCTCTCTCTCTCTACTCTATAATCTCTCGTGTGTGAAAATTATCTCTCTCCATTTCCCTAATACCCCTGTAGTAAGGTTTCTTTTGTCAGGTAATCCACAATGTACGAGCTCCTACTAGGTGCAACCATGACTCTGAACAATGTCCATAGAGTTAGTATGTCACTTTATTGGCTCAAAGTGATCATACATGGGAGGTACAATTCATTGATATAGAACCGTTGATGCCAAGGTTTAAAAAAAAATTCAATGGACCAACCCCAAGACATTTATGGGTGAAGAAATCCATTATGGTGAAGAAGCCTAGGCAAATCTGGACACCAAAGCCAACAACACAAGAAGTGGCTACCAATCCAAAGCAGCAACATTCATTAGCAAAATATTGACAACCTCGATGCAATTATACTTTAAAGTGGCAAGCCAAACAACAATAGACACCTAAAGCAATTCAACCTAAGTGTCATAGATTCCAAAGCGCAAACCATCCAACCAAACCCATCCAACCAAACCCAACCAACCAAAACGACATGGCAATGGAGATCAAAACAACAGACTCGATAAGCTAATTAGCAATCTCCACAAACTGCAACTACCAAGTATAAATGGGTACCATAGGAGCTAAAAACCATGAAAATCAAGAGAACGAACATCTCACAACCCGCAATTAAAGAAAGAGCGTGCCATCTTCAAATACTTTTGCTCGGACCACGTAGCATAAATAGAGCTTCGCCAACAAAAATCATTGAACACTCAGTTCAGTACCCACATCTTGCACAACATATTGTTACCCCATGCATCTCTTCCATTAGAATAATAGGGCCACATTACATGGCATTGCATAGACATGGTGTTCTCGCCCATGCACACATTCTACAGAACTTCGTTCCGGATGACTCAGAATAGGAAGGGGGGAGTAGCAACCTATTGCAAGAAAATAAGCTGTAAGATGATGACAATTAATGTGTATAGTGTAAAAAGTGTGTTTTATCGCTTAATTTTTACTTTTTTATTTGTTTTTTAATCTAGTTTTACCTCTTATCAGGAATAATAATGAGCCACACCCATAGATTTTTGACAATCATAATGCTTAGAGTGAGAGTATGTATGTATGAGTGTGCAAAATAATTTTGGCTAATTTTTTGCCAAATAATAATAATTTTTAGTAATTTTCTTTAGTTTTTAACTAATAAGGATAAAAATTTATTAAAATAAACCAAGAGAGCCAAAATTGACTTTTGAAAGAAAATGCTAGATCAACAAAGCAAGAGCTTCAAGCATGTCAAGTTTGGAAAGATTTGGTAGTACAAGTCAAATTTTCGATCGACTTTCGACATATGAAATTCGCAGAATTGAGGGTATTCAGTAATTGGATACCCAAATGATGAGTTGTTTGAGCCGCAGCTAATATGCCATGAGCAATGAAGGAAAGTGGGCACTGGAGATTTCGTGGAAGTTGGGCACATATAGACAAAATAGGGCAAATGAGACGTCATTTGCATTTGCTTGAGTTGAGAGAGAGAACTTCAGTATTTTGTGACCTAGGGCGTACGAGCACACTTTGTCTTACTACGGGCACTTGGAGCCACCGGTGGCACCAAATTTGATAGGTTTGATCTACTAACCTCCCTTAACAAATGTATGTGAGCCACACAACAAAAACAACACCAGATTAGCTACACCAATCAAATCAAATACGAGATTTGTGCAAATTGTTAGAGGCTGGCAGAAAGAGTAAATCCACTCCAAGTTCAAAACAATTTGGCCAAAAGACTCCTCAAGCCAAGGGATTTTGATCCATGTCTCCCAGTCAAGTTTGGTGGTGGAACATGGATCGCGATCCATGTTCCATAACCTCAAAATCCAGAAAGTTTTCTCATGTATTATGCCCAACACAGCACCTATTCACTTTTGCAATCACCACATATCAATTTTTTTCTCAGACATGGATCGTGATCCATGTCCCCCAACATGCTAGACCAAAAGTTGTCCACAGCTAGATCAGGGTTTGGAGACGTCAAATTTGGGCAAAAATGGACACCTAAAAACCCTAAATTCTCAGGATTTCAATCTACAAATGGTCATTTTTTACACATGCCAAAAAAAAGTGATCCAAACCCCAAAAGTTGATGACCAAAGGCTTGGAGAACATGTCAAGATGCTTCCCCACAAGTTTGGTGAAAAAGGGGTTCCAAATATGGATCGTGATCCATGACTCCTAGGTGCAGAATTGGTAGATTTTGGGTCCGGAGTATATGGAAGTGTCAAATACATCAAATAATGAGGAAAATTGTACAATATTGGTTAGAATTTCAAGAGACTTGCCACTTCAGAGTGTTGGAGTGCCAAAGTTAGGGATTTGGGGAAATAAAACCATAACGTGAGATACGTTTATGCCCCAAGAAGTCAAAGTCTAGCCAAGAAATGCTTGGAAAAAGTAAAAATTTGACATCAAGGCCAAGAAGGTCAATCAGAGTCAAATGGTAGTGAGAATTGATGGACATGTGGAAGCCAAGGTGTCCAATACTCAGATCAATAAAATTCAATACCTATTAGCCACAGGAATCAACCAAAGTGGGATTTGGAAAATAAATATGATCTAAGTCGGGAAAACAAGGCCATAAATTGGGAAATTGGGATAACTTAGTGAATATAGATCTAAATTTGAAAAAACTCCACTAGTGTGCTAGGATAGGCTAAAGGAACATGCCCACAAAGTCTTAGTCCAAATTGTGACCTAAAATGGATCGCGATCCATTTATCTTTTCCGACGTTCACGACCAAGACCAAGCCATCATGACCCGTATACTATTTGAAGTCTAACCTCAAAATTCTCTAAGTCTGCAAAAAATTTACAAAAGTTGTCTTAGAATCCCATCCAAATAACAAAAGTTTTCATCCATAGCATCCCTTGATCATGCTCAGTCAAACGGTGCAAAGAACACTCAAAAATGTGTTCCAACATGGATTGCGATCCACGTTCCTCTGACCCAAAATTGACTTGGATTAGTTTTCCCTAGTGTGTGTAGTTGTCTTAGACACATTGGTCAAGTTTTGTCATATTTGAAACTTTTTTGCTCAAGTTATGCTCATTTTTCATTCTATGGTCAAGTTTGCGTTAAATCAACTTTTTTGACAACATTTTGATCAACTTTTGAACACTAAACAATTAAAATTTTGGTATCAAGATGCCACATAGACGTGCTTAGAAGGAGTGGGAAGCAATCTCCTATGAGATCATCGACATATCATCAAATAAAATGGCTCTCATCACAAATGAGGAGCTAGAACAAATCCCCGCCAATATCTTCATCGGAAAATTATAGGCAGCCGACGACACAAATTTTAAAGCCACCATTTTTCCAAAGGAGCTCTCGACACTACAGAAAAAGCCCAAGGTGATAGATAGTTCCAGGTGTCTATAGTTAGATAGTTTTTTCATACTACCTCCATAGGGGACATACTTCAGAGAGTCCATGAGCTAATGAGAACAATCCAATATAATGGAGAAGCCACATTGACAGATAAGGATGGAGGCACGGTTTGAGTCAAGATTACAAGTGATCTTATGTGCCAAGCACAAGATCTCATCAAGCAACAATGGCGCAAGATGACTTACAAGGATTTAATTTATTCAAAGACAGAGCTGCCAATATGATTGATATCTCAGCACCTAAAGGTACAAAATCCACCTCGCTATACATAGCGCTTACTACATGTAGCAATGGTCATGTCTACTGGGATGACAGAGAGAAGGGTCATCAAGTGCGACCTTGGCGGATATATCCTTGACAATCTAGCTCAAGCCAACTTAAAGAGCACTGATAGAAACAAGGCATACATGAATGTCGGGCCAATGCTCACACGGATTGCCTATCAGGCGCCCTATGCGTGATAGAGGATTTATTAGAAGTAGAGTCTTAGTTGAAGATCTTGCACAAACCAAAGCATGTAGTTAAGGCTGTGCAAAGCTCTTCCACAAAATCCACAAAGAGGCGAACATGCGGCCAAAGCTCTAGAGCATTGACAACTACTAGTGAAGCTACGGAGTTCGATCTTGAGATTCACAGAGAAATCAAGAAGAAAAATGATATTTCATTAGAATATCAATCATCTGAAGAAGAAAAGATAGAAGTTCCAAGAGACCACAACAAACATAGTAGATCCTTAAGTCTCAAGTTCAAAGGCCTATGGAGGAAGCTGAACGGCTCAGAGAGGAAAGACTAGCAAAGAGAGCTGAAGAAAAGAATAAATTTGAAGAAGCACAAGTACCTTTGAAGCCGATGATGTTGAGCTAGATGCAAAGCTCAAGGAACTTAAAGAAAAAAAATCAAGCTAGCAAGCTCCACCTGATAGCGCATCCACACGAGGTGCTAAAGAGGAAATTTGAACAAAGGGAAGAGGAGGATTCTAAGAGACAAAGAACCGTGAATGACTTAGATTCACCATTGGACTCTCCTCAAAGTCATCGGTCAAATCATGAGGAGACTACTCATGTGACATGATAACTAAACAAGATGCAAAGGAAACGAAGCAAAACGTCTCTCTGAAACAACCATCTCCACCTCATGTTGATCAACAAGAAAGAGACTCTCAATCTAAACAAGAAGACCAAAACGGCACTGAAGTAGAGCAAAGATTTCTCAAGGAGCAATGCAAAAACTTTCCTCCAAGGACGGATTAGATTGGAGAGGACTCCTAGAAAGGAGAGAAGCAACTTGCGTGCTTTGTTTCAGCAAGGTTTGTAGTAGGAATGTATGACAGATCATCCACTTCTTGCAAAACATTTGCATTTAGAGATAGCATACCAATACTAAAATAATATTCACCCTCAAATATTGCTAGGTAATGTTTATCCCAACGAAGTGTTTTCTCTAGGAAGGGTACCGTACATGCCACCAACTCAGCCAACAATCCATTTGCAGCAAGTTATAGTCAAACACTCTTTTGGAAGCCCACCAAGCTTATAAATTTTTGTACAAATTGGTTGCCTCTTCCTTGCCATTTTTGTCCACCCCACCACTCTACGTATGTGATCAAAGCAAACCCATCTCCTTCACAATTCTCCATTTTTGTCTTGTTGCGTTCTGTTTACCAGCTTGACTCCAGATCCAGGTCTGTTGATCGACATTTTGAATACCTGACATCTTTTATTAGGGTCTATGGATTGTCCTGGAAACAACATTCCATGGAAAAATTTATACCTACAATTGTTCTTTAGCCAAAGCAATTGAGACTCTGCACCCACTCCAATCCATGCAATAGTTACTTCTCTCATCAAGTGTTTAAACCTGGGATTAAGAGCAGATACAAGGATGTCAGCCAAAAGAATGCAAAACGTTTTTGGAGTTTAGAAGCTAAAATAACACCTCTGTGTATGGATTAATGACCGCATCTCCTCTAGTATAGAGAGAAGCCCATTGCTATTTAGTTGTTTCCCATTTTCTCGAACAATGGCTCCCTTCACCATATGCTTTGCAAGATTCAATTGCAAATGCTTAGGTCTAATTGTTAGTGATTTGAACACCACACGAGACACAAGTTCTTTCGTCCATTGTATTACCGATGTGGTTATGGCTCTCAATGTGGCTGAACAAGCGGGTCTAATTTTTCTCAGCAAGCAAGTAATAGACAACACAAGAACACTCTCAAAGCAGAAAACTAGACTTTGACCACATTGGAAACACCTTAGAGTTTTGTTTTCTGAGCTCAACATACCAACTAATATAATTGGTGTCATCAACTTCCTTGTCTAAGAAGTCTCGTTTGGTTGTTTGTTTATCACTTTAATTGAGCATGAGCCATTTTTGCAATGAAGATGCCATGCTTGTAACCAATAGAAATTTTGTAGACAAGGTTGAATCCAATATAAATTTAAATTGATCACCAAACATCACACCATCTTTCACCTTAGTCTGAATGTCGCCATTAGGGATGAAAAGGATGGCAAACATCTCGTTGTTACTACTACCCCCATAATCTCTTGGATTGACCATGGAAAATCTTGTAGAGAAATAAAGCAACAAAGGTTCAACACAAATAGTATTTAAGAACAAACTGACCTTGCACGATGAAGAGGAAGCCATCGTTGGGAGAAAGTTCTCAAGACTATGTCTAGATATAAGTTGTTTGACACCCAAGCCCATATTTATAGACAATCACCACACAAAAATCCAAATATTGAAGATCTCTCTATCTAACTCTATTATCTGTATTCTTAGTATATCCTAGAGAGGACCTTGGAGGTTGAGCTCTCTCTCTCTCTCTCTCTCTCTCTCTCTCTCTCTCTCTCCCCC
Organism: Adiantum capillus-veneris; assembly: GCF_014529385.1. Taxonomy (NCBI): domain Eukaryota; kingdom Viridiplantae; phylum Streptophyta; class Polypodiopsida; order Polypodiales; family Pteridaceae; genus Adiantum; species Adiantum capillus-veneris. The sequence continues at coordinate 154,591,863 of NC_140931.1, forward strand.
CCCCCCCCCCCCCCACATCCCTATCTCATCTATTCCTACTCTCTCCTCCTCTCCTATCTCTTTCTATCCCTACTCTCTTCCGCACTTTCTCAAAGTACTCTCTCTCTCTCTCTCTCTCTCTCTCTCTCTGTATATATATATATATATATATATATATATATATATATATATATATATATATAATTTATATAATTATATATATATATATATATATATATATATATATATATATATAAAATTTATTTTTTCTTCTCTACCTCTTTCTCTCTATATGGCCCCCTTTCTCTCTCTAGCTCTCTCTTCTCCACTATCTCTCTCTTTTCACTCTCTATCTCTCTCTCACTCACTCTCTTCCCCCCTCTCTTTCTCTTTCTCTATCTCTCTCCTCCCCTTTGTCACTCTCTCTCTCCCCCTCCATATCTTTCTATGTCTACCTCTCCCTCCATCCTTCCTCTCTCTCTCTCTCTCTCTCTCTCTCTCTCTCTCTCTCTCTCTCTCTCCATCTCTGTCTCTCTCTCTCACTCACCCTCCATCTCTCTCTATCTCCCTATCTTCCCCGCCCTCTCTCCCTTCTCTCTCTATCTCTACCTTTACATCCATCTCTCTCTCTCTCTCTCTACACATCTCTATTCTCTTCTCTATCTACCTCTGTCTTCCCCCCTCTACCTCCCCCTCCACCTCATTCTCTCCCCACCCCCCTCTTTCTCTCAATATCTCCTTCTCCCTCCCTCTCTATCTGAACCCCTTTCTCTCTCTCTCTCTCTCTCTCTCTCTCTCTCTCTCTCTCTCTCTCTCGTTTTTTGACCTAGTAGACAACACTTCACTCTTTTGATCATAACTTCTTTATTTGAGCTCCGATTTAGGTTATCTATAGCCTCAATCAAAGAGCACGAAGTCCTCTAAGCATTGATGTAAAGACAAAATTTTTTTGAGCAATGGAAGGCTTTGCTATAACAGCATCTTAGAACTAAAAAAATTGTCAAAACTTTGCATTTTTGTTGCTGACTTGATGGCAATGTCGGACAAAACTCGCAAGAGTGGAAAATCCACACTCGCCATGGAGAATGATGCAAAATCTCCAAATAATTTGGATGCTAATCCAACCACATCGTCTACAACAACGGAAGCAATGATCATGGCTTACTTGATCTCATTACAAGAAACCGTCAACAAGCAAGGTGAAGAGTTGCGCGCACTTGCAATGGAGAATGGTACTTTAAGAGTTCTTGTTGTGGAGAATGAGCACCTCAAGAAGGTTCTTCAAATGCAAACAACACGCTTGGTGCATTTTGAGAATGAAGTTCAAGAATGTAAGCGCTCTCTTGTGGACATGAATGTATTGAAAGAGTACTTGAGCAAAGTTGAGAGTGATCATGTATTGAAAGAGGAAACGATAGATACAATACGACATGATGTATGTGAGATGAAAAATGCATCCAAATCATGGGCTGATATATGTAAGGATAATGTGGTTTCTACATCTCCTATCACACAAGCTATTATCCAAGCAAAGAATGTAGAGAATGTGGACACTCAAGAATTGCAAGAACGGCAAAAACGCTCAAAGAACATCGTCATTCGTGGAATCAAGGAGAAAAGCATGGAAACACCCCAATCTCTTGCGGTTGCTATTGAAGAGTTTTTTGCTACACACTTTGGCATGTCTAGAATCATGGCTTATGGTGCATATCGAGTTGGAAAACAAGGAGTCCCTCGCTCGGGAGAAACACATATTGTATGTACCATGGCTGATGAGGTAAAGAGAAAGATCATCCTTGACAATAGTTGGATCTACCTCAAAGGAACGGGTTGTAATGTATATGAGGATCGCACTCTTATGCAACAAAATGTACGTCGCAAAGCATATCAGGAAAGAACCAACAAGGTCAAGGTGTCATCTCAAGAAGAAAATTCACTTGAGGAGAATGTAAGTCCACCCAACAAATAGGGACACATGATCTATGAGACCAACTCACGCTTGCGAATAAGCTTTTGGAATTGTAACGGCTATCCATGGAATGCGGGAATTGGCATTGATGAGCTTACCAATGACTCCGATGTGATACTTCTTGTCGAAACATGGGAGCATCATGCGCAATGAATTCTTTGATTTGACAAATATAATGTGCATTCTTTGATGTGGACCAAAAATGCAAAGCAACGTAGAGGCCAAGGAGGCATAGCATGTATAATCAAAAAGGGTTTGAAAGATGTTTCCATTGTCAAAGAAGATAAGTATAAACGCTACTTATGGCTAAAAATCAGTCCACCCAATGGTCAAGTCATGTTTGTGGTTGGTTGCTACATTCCTCTTTATGACTCCAACTTTTATGCTCACTTGGATATGGATAGAGATCAGTCCTTTGTTGAACTAGAGGAAGACATTTCTCATTACAAGGACCAAGGTGAAGTCATTGTCTTTGGAGACATGAATGCTCGCACAAATACGTTACAACACGACACACGACAAGTTGACATGCCGCATGTCTCAAGAAGAATGGATGACTCATACATGTATAATTGAAGTTCAATGATGCAAAAGAATTGGATCACTATGGAAACTCACTTCTACATATGTGCAATAGTACCGGAATGCTCATTGCAAATGGTGTATCTTTATGGCAAGGCACCAATGACTTTACATTTAGAAAGCACAATGGCGATAGTGTGATCGACTATACGTTATTTTCGGAAGCCACTCTAGACTGCATACAAAGCTTTACACTTGGTGAATGGAATCCAGAATCGGATCGTAGGATGCTATGTACTGACCTTAAGTGTGGTAAAAGACCCGAGCATGTAGTCTCCAATCATGATGTGAATCATTCATACCTACGTCTAGACTTCAAACGAGCACTTATATGTGTTGATATGGTGGACCAAATGTTAAGCATGACAGAGCATAAAGAGATCCCAACATTAGAATGCAAGTGGAAAGTTTTCAAAGAAGTAATTTTCTCTTGTGCGAGGGAATGCTTTTCGGTCAAACACATGTCTTGCAAAAGATCTAAGAAGGGTAGCACCAAGAAGAAATGGTTCGACATGGAATGTAGTCAAGCCCAAAAACACTTGCTAAGATTCGATGCAAGCAAAGACAAGGAAGGCTGAAATGATTAAATGGACAAGCAAGAAAACACGATATTGGATATGCGATATGTTTAACCTTGCACTTCAGTATGGCATGCCTCATGATTGGAGTGAAAATTGGATCAAACCTTTGTACAAAGGAGGAGATGTAAACAATATGAACAACTATCGCACTATAATGGTTGGTTCTTTGATGGCAAAGTTATTTGGATGTATCATGAAGATGAAGATCAGTAAATGGGTTGAAAAGAACGGCAAACGTGCACTAGGCCAAGCAGGTTTTTGAAAGCATCATAGCACTATTGATCACCTTGTCACTCTTTGAGTTCTTATGGAAGCGTCTCGATTGATAGGAAAAAAGTTGTATTGTTGCTTTGTGGATTTCAAGAAAGCTTTTGACATGGTACCGCAAGGAAATCTTTGGAGACGTATGCAAAGCCTTCAAGTGCCGAGAGAATTTATGAATGCAGTCTTCGCATCTACCAAAAAGTGATATGTTGACTACGTATGGGAGATGAAATTTTAGAATTTTTTGCAAGCATCATTGGTGTCAAACAAGGATTCCCACTTTCCCCAACCCTCTTTGGGCTACTCATTGATGAATTGGAATTCATGGTTCTTGATTTTATGCAACAAGAAGGCATAGAAGAGGTTAAGATCGGAAATGCGATGATCACGCTTTTGCTTTATGCCGATGATGTAGTGCTCTTGGCACATACCTTAGAAGATGCACAAAAGATTATGAGTGTCTTAAAACGCTTTTGCCTACATAGCGGGCTGATCGTGAATGGATCCAAAACCAAGGTTATGCTTGTAAAGACCCTCAATGATGAAAATCCATGCATTGTATACAACAATGAGCAACTTGAAGTGGTAGATAGCTTCAAGTACCTGGGCTTGAGGTTCCATCCAATCATAGATAGAAGGATTGCACAATGTGTCGCTTGGAAGCCGGAAAGAGGGCTTATTATGCATTTGAGAACATGTGAAATGCTGGAGAGATCAAGTGTTGGGCTCTCAAAAAGCACCTCTTTGACACATTGGTGACACTGGTGCTTCTTTATGGAGTGGAGGTGTCGGGTGGTAGCATCGGAAAGTCTACTTAGAAAGAGTTTGAGAATGTCCAAAAGCATTTTCTCACCAACTTTCTCCAAGTCAAGGCACAAACACCCTATATGCTCTTACTTCTTGAGTCCGGATCGCTTCCCATTGAGGTCTTGGGCATGCAAAGGGTTGTGGAGTACATGCTTAAGACACAACATAGCCCTTTGTATCGACTTCCTAGAATCGCATATGAAGCAAGTCAAAAGGTCCAAAAGACATGCAAGAGCCAAATACTAAGTTCGGGGTGGATGCTTGACATCAAGAAATGGTTTGGAAGATGGGATGCATGTCACTTGGTCAAGGATGCGTCGATTGACTCCCAAGTTAATGAGGCCTTCTTACAACACCAATGTATCACGGCTTGGGAGAAATCCGGAGGTTCTCGCTTCAGCCATTACACCACACACATTGCCCCAAACTAAAAATCTCTCTTCTTTTTCAAACGCGGTAACCGAACCCATCCCTACATCTTTGAGCCTATCCCATTGAGTGCAATCTGCACCATTTCCTCCATTCGTCTTATCTCCCATTCTTTACGCTACGAGACAGGAGGTTGGGGCACTGGCGAGGAGTCTCATCGACTTTGTACCTTATGCCCTCGTCAAGTGTGAGAGAGTGAGTATCACACACTACTTGAGTGCTCAGCTTTTGACCACATTACGTCCTCTTTTCCTCATATATTCAGCCATGAGCTTTCCCTACATACCTTCCTCTCCCAACCACAATGTAGACTCTCTATTGAGACGCTCATTTCATCAATTTTTTAGCATCGAGTCACTTATGACCTCCACTCACACCATGTGACATGTTCATTTGGTCCCATAGGTCATATTTGACCTCTGAAGAAGATAATAGAACTATCTATCTCTCTCTCTCTCTCTCTCTCTCTCTCTCTCTCTCTCTCTCTCTCTCTCTCTCATTCCCATTTCTCTGTCTATCTCTACATTTGCCTTCATCGCCCTTCCTCTCTCTCTCTCTCTCTCTAAGTTTTTCTCTCTCAAGAAGTACCTTTTTGACACATTGGTGACACCGATTTTTCTTTATGGAGTTGAAGTGTGGGGTGGAAGCATCTCAAAGTCTACTTGGAAAGAGTTTGAGAATGTTCAAAAGCATTTTCTTACAAGCCTTCTCCAAGCTAAGACACAAAAACCATATATGCTCCTATTTCTTGAGTCGGGATGTCTTCCAGTTGTGGTTATGTGCATGGAAAGGGTTGTGGAGTAAATGATAAAGATGCATCAAAACCCCTCACATCGACTTCCTACAATTGCATGGGAAGCAAGCAAAAAAGTTCAAAAGACGCATAAAAGCGAGATCTTGAGCACGGGATGGATGCAAGAAATAAAGAAGTGGTTTGGGAGATGGGATGCATTACACTTGCAACATGATGCCTCAATTCACTCGCAAGTGAATGAAGCTTTTCTACAACGCCAATGTATTATGGCTTGGGAGGAATCCAGTGGATCACGCTTCATACATTACACCACCCATATTGCCCCCAACTACAAAACCATGTTCTTCGCTGAAAGGGGAAATAGTACTTAGACTTACATGCTTGAGCCTATCCCGTTGTCAACGATATGCACTATCACAGCCATTCGGCTTATCTCCCACTCCCTTCGATCTGAGACAGGGCATTGGGGCAATGGATGCGACGCGACACGGGAGAGCAAAATACATTGATAATGAAACATATAGAGTACGCAAAATAAATAGATGAAATAAAGAATCTGTATGGATGTAAGATAATCATTACAAGAAGAGCATAGCTCATTTCATAACCTCCTGACCATCCACGAGCTATCTCAATCTCAATCTCAATCACACTCTCACTCTCACTCTCAATCACAATCTCAATCTCAATCACACTCTCACTCTCAATCACAATCACAATCTCAATTTGAATCTCAATCTCATTCACACTCTCACTCTCAATCTCAATCACACTCTCAATCACAATCACAATCTTAATCTCTAGATGGTAACAAGGATCATAATCGGAATTGCGACAGGATCAAAATCTCAATATCATGACACCTTGCACAAATCCCATTTCATTTTGTAGAGTAGATATCACATTGGTTTCTGCAACATCTACAAAATAGCCAAAAGAATATACTCGTGCAACCAATCAACATGATAATGAAAGTAAACAAACATAATTTTGTACCATTATAAAAGAGTACAATCATTTCTTGATTGGATCGAACAAAAGAGCCATTACCTATGTATATCTGTTTGTAAGCTAACATGTTTTGTTGCTTGTAGGCTATCCTGCTGCTTCTGCTGGCAATTTGTTTCTGTCATAACTTTGTCTTACAAACTCAAAATATAGACTTCCAAGTACTCAAAATGACGGGAATGTTGGGGTATAGGCGTCTGTGCCTTGCCCGGCCGCCCAGAGTCTGGGCGCCCACTGACTTGTATACCTTATACATAGCATAAGTGTATAGGGGGCTGCTTACTCTTTGAGTCTCCCCACCCACATCGTGTTGTGTGTCTCCTTCTCTCTCTCTCTCACTCTCTGTCTGTGGTGCTCCCCGATCCCCTTCAATTGGTATTAGAGCGTAGGTGCAGAGGGAGCACGTATGTGCACAGTCACGACGACAGCGGAGAGCCACTTTCATTCCCGAAATCGCGTCCGCGCGCGCGCACTTTCAAGAGTGCAAACAAGGTTTCGACTTCGGCATCGGCAAATTCAGCTTTCCGAGAGCGTTTCCAGCAGGTGTCCTGCAGGTTTCCAGCAGACTACAACTCATGCTTTATGGCAGAGTTTACATGCTATGTACGCGACATCCATGTCTACAGGGAAGTCTAGTCCCACTTCTATGTCCATGGGAGAGATTGGTCCCACACGCAGTCTCGACGGCATAGAGACTTGACATGTTGGCATTGTGGACATAGAGGGCACATTAGGCGTCGATGTTTCAGGCGTTTGAGACAACGGAGGCGACAGATGCGTGATGCAGATTTGGGCATGACAGATGCTAGTGAGATCAGTACGGTGGTTACTGAGTATGCTTGTGACAGCGATGTCACATTTACATCTAGCTTGTCTTCAGACGATCTTATGTCTACGGATTGCATATCGGATTGCACATTGTCTTCATATTGGTTACTAGATTCAAATGCTACTTTCCATGTCACGTCGCATCGTGAGTGGTTTATCACGTTTTCTAGTGGGAGATTTGGTTGTGTGCACATGGCTGATGGTGTTGTGTATGACATTGAGGGTACAGGAGACGTATGTTTGTCCTTGCCCAGTGGTATGAGATTTACCCTGCGTCCTGTGCATTATGTGCCAGATCTGAGACGGGATTTGATCTCAGTCAGACAGTTACGGGATAGTGGATGTCAGATTTCGCTACGAGAGCGAGATTTTGTGATGCATTTGGGTTCACTAGTGATTGCGAGAGGTGCCAGGAGTGGTACAGGTTACCCATTGCATGTGGATCACGCGAGAGACGGTGTTGTCTCTATGATCACGCAGCCAGGTAAAGAGCGAGAGAGCAGGTGAGTCTCTTTTGCTTATGGGTTGCAGGATGCTTTCCATGGAGTGCAGAGTAGTGAGCTCGTTGTGCACACAGTTGGGGCACGACTTGAGCAGTCACACAGAGAGGTGACAGAGTCAGACATGCATGCTTTGCTAGTGACTGAGCAAAGCAGAGAGTCAGTTGTGCGAGATACTTCTATGTAGGATAGACAGGTAGAGCGATCTTGCTCTAGTGAGTCACGACAGGAGGACGTTGTGCAAGAGTCTATGCATACGGAGTTAGAGCATGAGAGCTCTAGTGAGTCACAACAGATTGAGTGGTCATGTTTGCAGTGGATGATTGCAGAGGAGGCTGAGACGTCGGCGATTATGTAATCATTCCTTTCTATGCTCGACAGTGAGCATGGGGATATAGTTGTGCAGGATATGTATTCCAGCAGACACCTAGAGCAGCTGGTTTGCTCTGAGGTTGCACGACAGGTTGATGCGTCTTTTGCGGACAATCAAGAGATGCATGTGGCTGACACGCCTTGTCAATCAGAGATGCCTATTGCCAGGGATATATATGTTGATGTATGCTTCGTAGAGCTAGCAGGGCCCGCTAGCATTGCATCGGCATTCGGTGGTCTCATGTATGAGATGTTGATCTTGAGACCGGATATCGCAGCTGCAGTGGGAGCATTTGCAGTTGGGGTTGTCAGTCGTTTGTTGACTGATGATGGCATAGTGCACGAGGGAGATATGCAAGTATTGCGTACATACTTGCAGTACGTGTGCGGTACGTCTGGTGGTGTATGGACTTACACGGGAGCAGGACAGCCGGATGCACACGATCACAGCCAGCCAGTGGGCATCGGTTGAGAGCGGTTTTCTCTCGCCTTTTGTAGTCTTTAGACTAGGTTCTCTTGCTTAAAGGCACAGTCGCCTTTAAGTGGGAGGTTGTTGGGGTGTAGGCGTCTGTGCCTTGCCCGGCCGCCCAGAGTCTGGGCGCCCACTGACTTGTATACCTTATACATAGCATAAGTGTATAGGGGGCTGCTCACTCTTTGAGTCTCCCCACCCACATCGTGTTGTGTGTCTCCTTCTCTCTCTCTCTCACTCTCTGTCTGTGGTGCTCCCCGATCCCCTTCAGGGAACAAGTCTAGTTTGCAAGGCTATTCAAACAAAATTGCAAAAAACTTCTTCGTTTGGCTAAAAACGCAACTTTTAGGTAACGACTCATAAAAAATCCTTTTTTTTTGTCTTCACGACTTTTTCAACTTATTCTAAGCCTACCCATGTATTTTAAGATAAAACACATTAAAATAAAACATTGATATTCATTAAAACATCAATTTTAACTATGATTTTATTATACTAGTCATCGACAAATTATCTATTATTTATTAATCTTCATCGAATGTGTTTTTAGTGTATTATTTAAAAAGAAGAGAACATATTTTCTCTCTTAATATCTTAAACTCATTTACATAAGACTAATACTCTCTATCTAATAAACTATTCAACAATCTTTCAAATCATGCTGAACGAAAGATATGGCCTATTATATTCTTTTCGACTTGAAGAATTTTCATTAATAAGTCCTATTGCATTCTCCCCTTATCAAATTAACTCTGTCCTCAGAGTTGGAAGGAGGGGTTTTCAACGTACAAAAACATCGAAGTCAACCCAAGAGGCATCTTTTACAGGGTATATCTTACTTAACCAAAACTTTAAGAAAAATCCTACTTCTAAGCTGCCTAACTCTACAATCAAAATGATTTTTGGTTTTGTCTTTAGAATGACTATTTCACTATCTCATATCTTTTGTTTAAAACAAGATTATCTATTGGATTAAAAAATGGCATTCTCACAAAATTTGATATTTCAGAGAGGAATTTATAGACACACATAAACAATCATAATAATGCAAGTTACCCTTCTATAAAAAAATTTTCTTTCAACCATTTCTCACACATGAGGATTTAAATAAGAGATAATGCTAGAGTAGAAATGATCATTATTCACTTCATATCAAACTTAATCAATCAAATTACTACGGACCACATAAATGATATTATATATTGGTCTTCAACTCAAGACATTGGTGACCTTGTCTCTTTTCTAGCCAAATAATTCAAATCAAAATCGTACTCACATAAGAGTTGAAGCATCGCTTCTGCCTATTATTGAGTAATGGACGAGTGAAGATATATCTTAACTAATTCTCAATCATACACAAGATAATTCAGATTATGTTTTCTCCACTTTTTATATTCATATATCACAACTCTTTCCTTTTCATATAAAGCACATCCCATTTGTTCTCCCCTTGGATCACATATAACCAAAGAAGGTTTTCCTAATTCTAGAATCTTCAAAATATAATTTTCAATCCTCTTCTTTCAGTGTTTCAAATGTAGATTTACATGCTTCAGATTATACAAATCTCTTATTTTTCTTTGTTAATTCAGTTAGACGTCTCACAATCTTAAGAAAATTCTTAATATATACTCACTCATATTGTACTAAACCCAAAATACTCCTCGTATCTCTCATAGTTTTTGATATTGAAAATACCTCAATTGCCTGGACCTTGTTAGAATCAATATGAATGCTCTCTTTAGAGATTACCCTTCCCATATATACAATTCTTTCCTTGACAAAGAAACACTTACTTAGTTTGATACAATTGATGTTCACGCAGTTTTTCAAGAGTTTTCCTTAAATGCAATTCGTGATCTTTTTCATTCTTAGAATAAACAAATATATTATCCAAAAACACCAAAATAAAGTCATTAAGATATGGATGAAATATATTGTTTATTAAGTCAAACCAAAAGCCACAACTGTAACTTGAAGTACCCATATCGTATACAAAAAGCAGTTTTGAAAATATCTCCTTCTTTGATTCTGATCTAGTGGTATCCAAATTGAACATTAAGCTTTTAAAACACTTACTCACCGCTAAATTGACTCAACAACTCATTGATGTGCGGAAGAGGATTTTTTTTCTAATGGTTCGATTGTTAAGACTCCTGTAGTCAATGCACAATCTATAAGTCCCATCCTTGTTCCTTTGGAAAAGAACCGGATTGCCCCAAGGAGATACACTAGGCCTGATTAACCCTTTCTTTAGCAAGTTGTCAAGTTGGAGTTTTAGTTCCTTAAGTTCATCTATGTTGAATCTGTAAGGGGCCCTAGAGTATGGTTCAGATCCTGGATATAGGTCTATCCCATGGTCTAATGATCTAGGAAGAGGCATACTGGGTAGGTCATTAAAAAAAACATCCTTGAACTCAACAAGAAGAGTCAAATTGATTGTGCACATTATGCTCACTTCAAGTTGAAGAGTCTTGAGTACCATACACTAGTAGAGTGCTCAGCTTTTGGTCACATCCGAACTTGCTTCCCTCACATTTTTAGCTATGACTTATACCTACACACGTTCCTCTCCCAACCACAATGTGGGCTCTCCATTGCGACTCTCATTACCACAATTTTGGAGCATCGAGAGTCAATCATCAGCCACACACATACTACATCACATGTAACTTTGGTCCCATAGGTCATATTTGACCTCCGAGGATGATAATAAAATCTATCTATCTTTCTATATCTATCTATCCCCCTCTCTCTATCTCTCTCTCTCTCTCTCTCTAATTGTCTCCTCTCTCCCTCCCTCTCTCTCTCTCTCTCTCTCTCTCTCTCTCTCTCTCTCTCTCTCAAAAAACGCAGCCGTTTTTTGATCTAGTAGACAACAGTCCACTCTTTTGATCATAACTTCTTCATCCGAACTCCGATTTGGGTGATCTATAGCCTCAATTGAAGAGCACGAAGTCCTCTACACATTGATGTAAAGACAGAAATTTTCAGAGTTATGGAAGGCATTTCTGTAGCAGCATTTCCGAAGTGAACAGGTTCAACAAAATTGATTCTCATCTCCTATTTTACATATAATGTCTTCCGGCACTCGCAAGGGTTCTTCTTCTTCAACAAGGTCCACAACCATTGTGGAAAATGATCAAAAATCTCCTAAGTGTGGAGATAGCAACACAACCACCCAACCAACGACATCGAAAACCATGATCATGGCGTACTTGGTATCATTGCAAGAGACCGTAAACAAACAAGGCGAAGACTTACGAGCACTTGCAATGGAGAATGGCACACTAAGGGTACTTGTGGTTGAGAATGAGAATCTCAAGAGGACACTTGAGATGCAAACAACACGTTTGATGCAACTTGAAGAGGAAGTCAAGGAATGTAAACGCTCTCTTGTGGACTTGAATGCTTTGAAGGAGCGGATGAGCAAAGTAGAGCATGACCATGTATTGAAAGAGGAGAAATTTGACACTATGAGCCGGGATGTATGCGACATGAAAAATGTATGCACAAACAAGTCTTGGGCTGATGTATGTGGTAGCAATGTGGTTTCTAATTCCTCACTCATGCAAGCTATGGTTCAAACAAATAATGTTGAGAATGTGGATGTGGAGGAGTTGAAGGAACGGGAGCGACGTTCCAAGAACATTGTTATTCGTGGAATTCCCGAAGAGAAGTTAGAGACACCTCCTTCTCTTGCCATTGTTATTGAAGATTTCTTCAAAACCCACTTTGGCATGTCCGGACTTATGGTCTATGGAGCACATAGAGTGGGGAAGCAAGGAGCTCCTCGCTCGGGAGAACGGCCAATTGTATGCACCATGCCGGATGAGACCAAGCGAAAGATTATCCTTGATAATAGTTGGATCTATTTGAGGGATACAAAATGTTTTGTATGTGAAGATCGCACTATTAAGCAACAAAATATGCGTCGCAAGGCATATGAGGAAAAGAATAATAAAAACAAGGAGATCTCTCGTGAAGAAAATGTGCCCAAGGAGGAGGCAAGTCTCTCAAGCAAATAGGGATGCGTGACCTATGAGACCGAGTTACAATTGAAAATATGCTTTTGGAATTGTAATGGATACCCATGGAATGCGTGGATTGGCATTGATGAACTAACAAGCAAAGCCGATGTTGTACTTCTTGTTGAAACTTGGGAGCATGATACACAAAGGATTAACGGCTTGGAGGATTACAATGTACATTCATTGATGTGGTCAAAGAATCTCAAGCAACGAAGAGGACAAGGAGGGTTAGCATGTATAGTTAAGAAAGGATTGGAAGATTTTGTATCAATTGTGAAAGATGACAAGTACAAACGTTATGTATGGCTGAAAATTATGACACCAAAAAGAGCACCCATTTTTGTAGCCGGTTGCTACATTCCTCATCATGATTCTCCCTTTTATGCTTGCATGGATAGAGATCAACCATTTTCTGATTTGGAAGAGGACATTGCTTATTTCAAAGGTGAAGGTGATGTTATTGTATTTGGGGATATGAATGCTCGCACAAAAACATTGCAACATGATACTCAACAATTTGATATGCCATACATTTCAAGGGAGTTGGAGGAAGTTCACTTGTATGATCGTACTTCAATGGATGAAAAAGAGCCAGATCACTATGGAAAGTTACTTTTACACATGTGTAATAGCATGGGTATGCTCATTGCCAATGGTGTATCTTTGTGGAGTGGAACCAATGGATTTACATGTAGGAGACATAATGGGGATAGTGTGATTGACTATATGCTACTCTCTAAAGCCATCATGTATCGCATAAAGAGTTTTATGTTTGGTCAATGGACCCCGGAATCCGACCATCGCACCTTATGTATTGACCTTTCGTGTGGAGAAGCAACTAAGTATGATAATGTCAGCCAAATGAAAGAGAAGTTATCACTATGTATGGATTTCAAACGGGCACCAATGTACATTGAAATGGTTGAGCAAAAATTATGGATGACAAAGCTTCAATGTGATGCACCATTGGAAACTAAATGGGAAGCTTTCAAGAAAGCTATTTGTTCTTGTGCGGAAGAATGCTTTGCCATAAAGCATCTCCATGGTATCAACAAAGATAGATCATGCAAAAGGTGGTTTGATAAAGAATGTCAAGATGCTCGAAAGTCCTTGATAAAGCTTGATGCAACTATGGACAAAGACAACTATCAAAGTCATTTGCATACATACAAGGCATTGATTCAAAAGAAGAGAAGAAGATGGGAAGTAAAGCAACAAGAATTTCAAGTCCAAGAAAAGGCACATGCATGTGGAAGATTTTGGAGAAACTTGAGAGGCAAGCGGGTTGAGAATTTTGGTAACTTGAGTCTAGTGGATATGTACACATATTGTAGGCAATTATATGAGCAAGCAAATACTGAAAAAATGTCATTTTATGGTTCACTCCCATGTATGCCGTCTTTTTTTACTATTGAGGATGTACGCGGTGGGCTTGAAAAGTTGGCCACTCGCAAAGCGGGAGATCTTCAAGGTATCAAGTCGGAGATGATCAAATGGACGGGAGATTTTACCCATGAGTGGATGTGTGATATGTTCAACCTTGCACTTCAACATGGTATGCCTTATGATTGGAGTACTAATTGGGTTAAGCCTTTGCATAAAGGAGGGGATGTAAAGAATGTAAGCAACTACCGGACTATAATGATTGGGTCTCTTATGGAAAAGTTGTTTGGGTGTATAATGGAGATGAAATTGAGTGATTGGGCTGAAGAGAATGACAAGCGTGCAAAGGGACAAGCAGGTTTTCGTCGATGCCATAGCACCATTGATCATCTTGTCACTCTTCGTGTTCTCATGGAGGAAAGTTGGTTGAAAGGCAAGCGATTGTATTGTTGTTTTGTGGACTTTAAGAAAGCCTTTGATATGATTCCACGTAACAATTTGTGGAGAAGGATGGAAGAACTCCAAGTGCCAAGTGAGTTTATGCTTGCGGTTTCTCGAATCTATGAGAAGGTGATTTGTCAATTGCGCATGGGAAGAGAAATTTCAGAAATTTTTGTAAGCACTATTGGGGTTAAACAAGGATGTCCATTGTCACCAACTCTCTTTGGTCTATGCATCGATCAATTGGAACAAATGGTACTTGACTTTATGCAAGAAGAAGGCATTGAAGAGGTCACTATTTGCAATGCGGTAATCATGTTTTTGTTGTATGCGGATGATGTAGTGCTTCTAGCACACACTTTAGAAGATGCACAAAAGCTTATGGTTGTCCTTGAGAACTTTTGCTTGCATAGTGGGCTGATTGTAAATGAATCCAAAACAAAGGTTATGCTTGTGAAAACCAACCATAAGGAGAAGCCATGCATTGTGTACAACAACGAGACACTTGAAGTTGTTGAGAGCTTTAAGTACCTTGGCCTTGAGGTTCCATCCAATCACAAGTGGCATGAATGTGCTATGCGTCATTAGGAAGCGGGAAAGAGAGCATATTATGCATTTGAGAACATGTGTAATGCGGGAAACATCAAGTGTTGGGTTCTCAAGAAGTATCTTTTTGATGCATTGGTGACACCGGTTCTTCTTTATGGAGTTGAAGTGTGGGGCGGGAGCATCTCAAAGTCTACTTGGAAAGAGTTTGAGAATGTCCAAAAGCGTTTTCTTACAAACTTTCTCCAAGTTAAGACACAAACACCATATATGCTCCTACTTCTTGAGTCGGGATCTCTTCCAATTGAGGTTATGGGCATGGAAAGGGTTGTGGAGTACATGATAAAGATGCGTCAAAACCCCTCACATCAACTTCCTACAATTGCATGGGAAGCAAGCAAAAAAGTTCAAAAGACGCATAAAAGCAAGATCTTGAGCCCGGGATGGATGCAAGACATAAAGAAGTGGTTTGGGAGATGGGATGCATTACACTTGCTACATGATGCTTCAATTGACTCTCAAGTGAATGAAGCTTTTCTACAACGCCAATGTATTACGGCTTGGGAGAAATCTGGTGGGTCACGCTTCATACATTACACCACCTATATTGCCCCCAACTACAAAACCATGTTCTTCGCTGAGAGAGGAAACCGTACTCACACTTACATGCTTGAGCCTATTCCCTTGTCCGCGATACGCACTATCACAGCAGTTCGGCTTAGCTCCCATTTCCTTCGATGCGAGATAGGGCGTTGGGGCAATGGAGAAGAGTCAAATCGATTGTGCACATTATGCTCACTGCAAGTTCGAGAGTCTGAGTACCACACACTACTAGAGTGCTCAGCTTTTGATCACATCCGAACTTGCTTCTCTCAAATTTTCAGCCATAACTTAGACCTACACACTTTCCTCTCCCAGCCAAAGTGTGGGCTCTCCATTGCGACTCTCATCACTACAATTTTGGAGCATCGAGAGTCACTCATCAGCCATACACATACTACATCACATGTAACTTTGGTCCCATAGGTCATATTTGACCTCCGAGGACGATAATAAAATCTATCTATCTATCTATCTATCTCTGTGTGTGTGTGTCTCTCTCTCTCTAGCACCCACTTTACACGTGAGAGAGGGTGAGAGAGAGAGAGAGAGAGAGAGAGAGAGAGAGAGAGAGAGAAGGATGGGGTTAGGTGGACATAAATGTATGTTTTAGCATTTCCAAAAAAAAACTACTTAAATTAAATCTTAAAAAAAAACCAAAGATGGGTACATTGAGGCATAGAGAGAGAGAGAGAGAGAGAGAGAGAGAGAGATTTTATTATTGTCCTCGGAGGTCAAATATGACCTATGGGACCAAAGTTACACGTGATGTAGTATATGTGTGGTGCTCCAAAATTGTGGTGATGAGAGTCGCAATGGAGAGCCCACATTGTGGCTGGGAGAGTAATGTATGTAGATCTCAGTCATGGCTAAAAATGTGAGGGAAGCAAGTTTGGATGTGACCAAAAGCTGAGCACTCTAGTGCAGTGAGCATAATGTGCATAGTTGATTTGAATCTTCTCCATTGCCCAACGCCATGTCTCACGTCGAAGGGAGTGGGAGCTAAAGCCGAATGGCTGCGATATTGTGTATTGCTAACAAGGGGATAGGCTCAAGCATGTAAGTGTGAGTAAGGTTTCCTCTTTCAATGAAGAACATGGTTTTGTAGTTGGGGGCAATATGTGAAGTCACGGAGTGGAGCTTAGATCAACTCACACACACACACACACACAAACACACACACACACACACACACACACACACACACACACACACACACACACACACAGATACACAGATAGAGAGCTTACACAGTATGCAGAGAATTCGTTGAAGGGTTATCTCCCAAATCTTATTATTCACACAAGTATATGTGAGTATATACAAAGAGTTAGTGATAAGCGAATTAGGCGGGCGGCTGGCGATATCCGTATAAGAGGCCACTTGGGCTTTAATCCCAACAACCTCCCACTTAAAGTCCAATGTGGCACTTTAAGTAACTGTAAATCTATGAACATAAATGTACAAAGATTTACATGGCTGCCATCTATCCAATGCCCAATAACTCATGACAATGCACAAAGCCCTCTCCTAGAAGTCCCTTTGCGAGTAGATCAGCAGGATTGTCCTTGGTGTGGATCTTCATCAGTTGTATCTGCTTGTCTTCAAGTACTTCCCTAATGAAGTGATACTTCACATCAATATGAAGGATATGGCACCTCCAGCCAATGTAAAGACATAGCCTCATGTAGATCTCCTCTTATCCAAGTCTCCTGCATAATCTGAGTCAGTGTATCCTCTGACACTCAAATCCTGACTACCATAGCATATGCGTATACTCTTTGTATGTTTTAAGTATCTCACGATACCTTTCACTGCCTCCTAATGTTTCTTGCCGAGATTTGACATATATCTGCTAACCACTCCCACTACAAATTCAATATCCGGACGTGTAGCAATCATTGCATACATCAAACTCCCACATGCAGACGCATACGGCACCATATCCATTTCAACCTTTTCCACCTCAAACTGTGGGCAATCTTGGTTGCTTAGTTTCACATATGACGGCAGTGGTGTCATCAATGCCTTTCCCCTGTCCATATGGAAACATTGCAACACCTTGTCAATATACTCTTCCTGAGATAAGTAAAGCATCTTCTTTGACCTATATCGTTGGATACGCATACCTAGTATATGACTTGCCTCACCCATGTCTTTCATGTCAAAAACCTTTGCCATTTTTGACTTAAGAGCTGAAATTTCTGCCATTTGTCTACCAGCAAGTAACATGTCATCCACATACAAGATGAGTATTATCAAGCTACCATCCTTAGCTTGTCGAGTATACAGGCAATGATCTGTCTCACTTCTCTTGTATCCTTGAGAAAGCATAAATTGGTGAAACTTGCCATAGAGACTCTTTCTCAAACGACATACCAATTTCTCTTTGCCTTTCTCAACATACCCTTCTGGCTGCTGCATATAAAACTCCTCATGCAAATCTCCATGAAGAAATTCCATTTTCACATCCATCTGATGTAAATGCAGATCATGTTTGGCAACCAAAGCAAGTACACTTCTCAATGTTGTCATCTTGACAACTGGTGAAAAGACTTCATCAAAATCTATTCCGTGTTCTTGTTTAAAACCCTTAGCAACCAACCGTGCTTTGTATTTTGGCTGTCCATCATGAGGAGTAAGCTTATACCTGTAAACCCACTTACAGGGTAGATCTTTCTTGCTCTCTGGCAATTGAACCAAATCCCACGTTTGATTCTTATGCAGAGCCATCATCTCTAATTGCATGGCCAACTGCCATTTTTTCAAGTCAACCACTTGTAATGCCTCCTTGTAACAAGATGGTTCTCCGCAATCCATGAGCATGACATAATTTAGAGGTGGCACATAATGATCAAGTGGTCTGGAGACACGCTCAGAACGTCTCACCACAAATGATTCTGCCTCTCTAGCCACTATAGGTTGTTCCTGAGCCTGACCATGCTGTCTTGATGTGCTAGCACTAGGTCCATCTTCCCTGAAGACAACTCTTCTGATCTCCTCGGTCTTCTATGGCTTATCGTGAAACTTGGCTTCATTGAAATGCACATCATTGCTATGAATAACTTTTCTAGACTCAGGATCCCAAAGCCGATAACCCATCTCGCCCGATTCTCCGTAGCCAAGAAATATACACTTCTTGCTCTTTGGTTCTAACTTATTCCTGAACTCGTAAGCAAATGACTTTGATAGTTTTCTTTGTCCATAGTTGCATCAAGATTTATCAAAGACTTTTAACCATCTTGAATTGTTTATAAAACCACCTTTTGCGTTATCTATCTTTGTTGATACCATGGACAAGCTTTATGGCAAAGCATTCTTCGACACAAGAAAAAATAACTTTCTTGAATGCTTCTCATTTAGTTTCCAATGGTGCATTATATTGAAGCTTTGTCATCCATAACTTTTGCTCAAACATTTCAATGTACATAGGTGCCCGTTTAAAATCCATACATAGCACTTGATAACTTCTCTTCCCTTTGGCTGAGATTATCATGCTTAGTTGCTTCCCCACATGAAAGGTCAGTACATAAGGTCTAATGGTCTAATTCATGGGTCCATTGACCAAGTTTAAAATGCTTTATGCGATACGTGATGGCTTTGGAGAGTAGCATATAGTCAATCACAATATCCCCATTATTTTTTTCTACATGTAAATCCATTGGTTCCACTCCACAAAGATACACCATTGGCAATGAGCATACCCGTGCTATTACACGTGTAAAAGTAACTTTACATAGTGATCTTGCTCTTTCTTATCCATTGAAATACGATAATACAAGTGAACTTCCTCCAACTCCCTTGAAATGTATGGCATATCAAATTGTTGAGTAACATGTTGCAATATTTTTATGCGAGCATTCATATCCCCAAAGACAATAAGATAACCATCACCTTTAAAATAATCAATGTCCTCCTCTAAATCAAAAAATGGTTGAGATCTCTATCCATGCAAGCATAAAAGGGGGAATCATGATGAGGAATGTAGAAACCGGCTACAAAAATGGGTGCTCTTTTCGGTGTCATAATTTTCAGCCATACGTAGTGTTTGTGCTTGTCATCTTTCATAATTGATACAAAATCTTCCATTCATTTCTTAACCATACATGCTACCCCTCCTTGCCCTATTTGTTGCTTGAGATTCTTTGACCATATCAATGTGTACATTGTAATCCTCCAATCTGTTAATCCTTGGTATATCATTCTCCCAAGTTTCAACATGAAGTACAACATCAGCTTTGCTTATTATTTTATCAATGCCAACCCCCACATTACATGGGTATCCATTAAAATTCCAAAATTATATTTTTTATTGTAACTCGGCCTTATAGGTTGCACATTCCTATTTGCTTGAGGGACTTGCCTCCTCCTTGGGCACAATTTCTTCATGAAAAATCTTCGTGTTTTTCTTATTCCTTTCCTCATATGCCTTGCGATGCATATTTTTTTGTGGTCTTCACATACAAAACATTTTGTATCCCTTGAATAGATCCAACTATTATCTAGGATAATCTTTTGTTTGGTCTCATCCGTCATGGTGCATACAATTGACCATTTTGCTGAGTGAGGAGCTCGTTGCTTACCCACTCTATGTGCTCCATAAACCATAACTCTTGACATGCCAAAGTGGGTTTTGATGAAATATTCAATAACAATGGCAAGAGAAGGAGGTGTCTCTAACTTCTCTTCAGGAATTCTACGAATAACAAATTTCTTGGAAAGTTGCTCCCGTTCCTTCAACTCCTTTATTGTCATCCAATGCTACTGTGTATGGGCTTTCTGATCTGAGATGCCAGATTGGAACAAAATGTAAGTATGTCAGTTTGGACAACCCGCACAACTCGCGCTTGTAACAGCCAATGACAAAGATGTATTTGTAGTGGTCTGCTAGTCTGATAGTTATGGCATGGTTTTTTATCTCATTGTTGTTGCCAGTTTGCATGGTTCATGATCCCCTTCACATGTGTCACATTTCCTTGTCTATTGTTGTCGTACGATGGGATTCAATCTATTTCTCTGTTTCATTCTCCTGATCACTTCTTTAATCATTTGATCAAAATTTGGCACGGTTAAAGCCTGAACACTCCGCTTTGTTGGAGATTCACTTGTAGTAGAAGAGGCACAAGTGGTAGCATTATGTGCATCTTTTGTTACCTCTCAGTAAGCCTTGCAATTGTCAACTAGATACAATGCTTCTCTAGTGACTTTCTCAAATGTGGTGCAAGCTTTCAAGTGTAGGTCCTTTTTGAGAGTCTTAATCCTCAAGCCCTCTATAAAGGGAATTGATAGTCTCTTGTGTTGCGGTAACTCTTGTACAAGACATCTCCTGATGTATTGTTTGAGGTGAAGCAAAGTTTCCTTCACTTTCTTGTTCTCTTTTTCCTTTGAAAGCATAGATCTGGGACACGGTGTTGTGCATGATTCCCCTTTTTTAAGATTCTTTCAACAAATTCTTGTAGAAATTGAAAATCCCTAATATTCAATTGTTGGAACCATGTCAAAGTTGTTCCTTCCAATGTCAACCCATATCCTTTGTACTGAGAATCAAATTTTCCACTTGTTTAGCTCTCAAAACTTGCTTGAAGAGAGATGAAACATGCACATAAGGATCTCCAAATCCATTGTACTATCACACTTGGCTGCTTGTGATGGTCGCATATGTCGCGTTTTAGCAACCATTCTCACAACTCTAGCTTCTCTTGCTAGGATATCTCTAGCCTCCTAGTCCCCCACTAGGAACTCTAGTTGGAGTTCTCTCTGTGGATCTCTCTCCTCAGGTTGCACATCTCTCTCTTTTATCTAGGTATCTAGAACTCTTGTTGTATAGATTGTATTTGGAGCTTCACTAACCCTTTATGCATTCATTGGAGCCCTTGAACCTGAGGATCCCATTGACCTTCGCATTGAAAACTGAGGTTGGATAAATGAGTTTGTAATTCTTACTCTATCCAGAATAAATCTTTCAATTTTTGGCCTCGTCTCCAAGATACTAGGTCTAAACGTGCTAAGAGTGACATAATATTGATGGAATGGATCTCCAAAGTATGTATAACTCTCAAGCTCCTTGTTGTCTACTGTGGAATACCTACACCCATACTTATCAAGCATGATTATATGGGTATCTCTGCTCTCAATGGATGTAAATACATACAACCATTTGTGCTCTGACAACTCTCCAATGTAGGGCTCATTGCACTTATAATAGATCATTTGATCACCATTATCATACTTGTACAGCTCCACATGGGTGTTCTCCGTGTTGTTTTGTTTACTCAACTTAGCTTTGCATTTGGAATATCCAACTTAGGCACCTATCCTCAAGCTCTACATCAACTTTGTCCATTGTGTATATCATTCCAGATTTGTCCACAATATAGAGATTTTGCACGACTAGATACATTATCCCCTCATCATCGAAGTATCAATCACCATTGTAGGCCACATGCACTAGGTCCTTGAACTCACTAGGTCTCTCTTCTAACTTTAAGTACCATTGGTGCAGACAAAGTGTGTTGACCATAGAAGATGGCACAAGCAGGTATGTGCAAGTTAGCAGGTGCATGGCAGAGGGCTAGAGAAGATGGGAAGATCCTAGGCAGGCAGGTAGCAGTTGATCTGTATGGATGATGCAGTTTTATAGACCCAAAGGGCTCCAGACATGGCCTGATCGGAGGGTGACAGGTGAAGGAGGCGCACAGTGGTGGTTTTGGCCTTGGTTTGTGGCCATTGCCGTTGGCGGCACCCATGACTGTATAATGATGTGGTGCGCCTGTAGGTAACTTTTTTTAAGAGAGAGAGAGAGAGGGTGAGCAACGACGGCGCCGTCGTTGCCCCCTCAAGAGGTGATTCTTGTGCTGTGAGAGAGGGAAATGGAATCGGGTCCGAGAATGGATAAGCGGTGGTTCACAACAAACAATAATAAATGGGAAGTCTAAGTGGTGTCCAACCATGCAGGGCGTGCCAAAGTATGAATGTGACACATGTATGAAATGCAAAAAAAATGCCAAAAGGGTCTTTAGTTTCCTGCATTAGTCAAAAAATACCAAATTTTTTATTTTTTCAAGATTTTGTTGTTAGGAAATATGACGTAGCTAAATAGATATTTGAGTAGATTACTTAATGGAGAGAGATAGATTTCACACACAAGAGATTATAGAGTAGAGAGAGAGAGAGGACACACGATATACGTGGTTCACCCAATGTGGGCTACGTCCACGGGAAAGCAGCCACTCAATGGCTTTAGTACTTCAAAACAAGAAGTAGTTTACAAAGGGATTATACCCTTAATGGAGCTCCCGCCTTGCTTCACTCTCACCACCTCACACTCACCTTGTTGCATCAACTTCACACTATGAAATGTGTGTAGAAATGGCCTCCTTTTATAGGCCAAAAGGGTTGCCCTCTCTCATGAGAGGCAGCCATGTGTAGCCGCCCTTGTGTAGATAAGTCCAAATCGGACCCTTCAATCTGCCCATGTGTGGCCGCCCTTGAGAAGACAAGTCCGCTTTTGAATTCGGCCACCGGCCATCGAATTTGGCCACTGGCCACCAGCCATTGACTTCTGACCACCGGCCACCGGCCATTGACTACCGGCCATCGGCCAACTGACCGGTTGTTTTCCGACCACTTTTCGGCCGCCGTCCGGCCATAATATTTCGGTGAAAAGGAATATTCCGATGAGGAAAAAAAAGGTCTCGGGGGCTTCCGTCCCCAAGGCCCCTAAAGTTGCCCCTGATTTTTGGCCGTGAAAATTTTGGTTTCTGGCGAGTGATTTTCCTTCACGCATGATGGCTTCTCCTCATAGGGGGGGCCTTACAAATGTGCGCTTTTACCACAGAAAATTACAAGGGTAAATCAGGCTCCATACTTAACAATCTCCCACTTGGAGATTGATCTCCAAACCAAACCTGCGACTGCTTTCCATCCTAGCTTCTTATCCTTGAATGCCGATTGAAGATGAGCAAAAGCTCAACTTCTCCTTGTTGACCACCTTTGTAAACATGTCTGCAGGATTTTCACTTGTATGCACCTTTCCTAACTTTAGCTGTCCCTCTTCCAAAAGAGTGCGTATGAAGTGATATCTCACCTCAATGTGCTTCTTCCTTGAATGAAAGGCTGAGTTCTTTGCAAGATGGATAGCGCTTTGGCTATCACTGTACAAGACACAATTGTCTTGTTTGAATCCAAGCTCTTCTAAGAATCTGTGAAGCAACAAAATTTCTTTGCTTGCCTCCGTCATTGCTACATACGAAAAGGGAGGTTCCCATGCATTTGAAAGGGATTTTGTCAGTTTGATTTTTTGCACCATTTGGCTCCGCTATTGAGCATCAAGCTGGGATTGTCTTGCCGAGGTGTGGCTTTGGTATTGTGCTCGCTGAGGATTGTGCTGGCTTGGTGTTTTTTGTATATGGTGTTTGTTGAATGAAATAAATCCATCGTTAATGTGCATTTTGTGTTGATTCCCCCTTTCCCCTTCCTGTTTTTGTTGTGTGCATGTGTTTTTGGGTGTGTGTCGGCAGTTGTGCCCCCCCCACCCCATGGTATGTTGTGCACAGAGAGACTAAGAGAGGTTGTGTGTGTGGTGAAGACAGTGAATTGTGGTGTACGAGGTGATCGAGCTCTGTTTGTGTGGTCACATTGAGTGTGTGTATGTAGTTGTGTGCAAATGGTGGTTTGCCTGCGAGATTGTCAAGTTTTGAAGGTGAACTCTAGTGGTTAGGGGTGCAGTGATTATCCTGGGCTATAGAGACGCGGATTCTCTGTATACCGGTGTGTATCCCTTTCCCCCTATCCATCATCTTTGTAAATTTTGCACTTTGATCGTTTTCAAATTGATATTTCAAGTGTAACAGTTTCATGGTTGGTGCTAGTTGGGATGGTCTTGCTCCCATGTTTGTTCCCTCTTTAAAACTCACACTCTTGAATCCCTCAACCATGTAGGTGTAAGATCTTTTTGATGGCATATTAGACAAAATTTTAGCTAGGATTGGCTAAAAGGGAGGCAATTGTCCCTGATACACACTCTCTTCAGTGGAAATGTGTTACCATATACATGTGGTAGTGATGTGTGTGAACACACTAGGACCGCCGGGGCATTTTTTCCCTCTTTAGGAGGTTTTCTCCCCCGTACAGGTAATCATTGTTTTATGTCCAAAGACCTTGATCTTGAGATCTTCTAGCATCCCAATAGATTTAACAATAGACCCATTGGCCATCTTCACTACTATGGTTGTGGTCGCAAGGTGAGGTCTTCCCATAGTTTCCCAACAATTTTTAGTCACAATGCTAACCCCAGTGCCACCATCCAGGATTCCCTTCACAGTTAATCCCTTAGTAGTGATTGGTATGGTCGCATTGGATTCATCACCCTCAAAGTATTGTCCCAACTTGTTAACGGGTATTTCTATAACAAGGTTCTCATCTACGTTGGGTTGTTGATCTAAGTGTTCCTCCTCTATTGGCATCTCCCCAGCTCCATCCATCTATGAAAATTGTGGTAGCCCAAACTTTAGTTCTCCATTGAGGAAGGCTCGAAGAGCTGAGACTAGCTCAGGGTCTTTATATAGTTTGGACATGATGTTGGTTCTGACTTCTGAAGACATGAAATCCATCAATTTGGCAATGTTTAATGGCACCATTTGGGCTTCAGTCCCTTGATGTGGGGAGGATGGGATCTCAATTTCTTTGATAGGATCAAGTAGTCCCTCTGTAAACATTCTTTCCATCAAGAAGTGAGTACGCCCACTTTCCCATGACTTAAAGTCACTTTCTTCTTAGATGACACTAGGTATGGCTAAGGTTCTATGGACTTGGTGAGGTTGTTGTTGCGTAGGGAACACGGTGTCTGTAATCTGGATCTGCCTAGGTGCTGGTTCTAGATCCCTCTGGGTATCTTCTACCAAACTCACTAATTGCTTAACTCGCTCAATCTCCTCTGTAGGGTTTGGATAAGTTCCTATCTTCTTCTTGGATCCTGGCCATTGTGGCTCATGAAGGTCTTCCTTGTTGTTTTCTATCTTAGTGGTCATTTTGGTCTCCATGGTTTCACCTGAATCAGAATCCTCTTCAGCGTCATTCATATATACGGGGTCGTCACCAGTCCCTATGTTGGTCTTTGAACTGGGGTCTTACTTCGTTGCTTTTTGCGATCTCTTCCTTCGTGTTTTCTTCTTTTTCTGAGATTTGGCAATTGATGTCGTGTCTCTTTCCTCAAGAATATAATTTTGTTTTTGGAGCATCGATTGTGTGAGTACGTTTACTGGTACCACAGGTGTCCTTTGTGATGGCTCCTCGGTAACTTCAATCAAGTTTAATGGCGTGATCTTTGGTGCATTTGGATTATTTGGACATTGGGCAATCAAATGATCTATGCCACATCGATTACACATGAGTATCGGCATTGTAGACATGCTCGCTTGACTGGTTTGCATTAGTGTGGCGTTCTTTTGTAGCCTAATAGGACACTCGGCTACACGATGTGGACCTCCACACTCATAGCATTGAAGAGGTGGTCACTTAGCAGTGTAATTGATATTTTGGCCTCTTTCCGCAAGAGCAGCTACTTGATATACAGGTTTGACTTGTCCCCAATAGTCCTCCATGTAGTATTGTGGACTTTCTTCAAGTACATCCATCCCATAGGCAATATTAAGGTCTATATCTTCCTCACATCCTTCCAAAAAAGAAATAGATGACTCACAACCCACTTGATTCACTGAAGTGATTCTCGGATGTGGTGGTTGCGGTCCTAGCACTGGAGGTGGTAAGGGTGTTGTTTGAACAATATTTTGGACCCTAGGAACCATGTGTTGTGTTGTTTGTTCAAGAGGTGGGGCCGGCATCAACGCAGGCACTCGAGGTGTGTTTGTCCATGCTAAGGTTGGTCTATTGGCCATGGCGCGCTTAAATACTATGCAATCCTTAGCTTGATGACCATACCTCCCACAGGCATTGCAGTTCTCATTGAATTTTACTCTAAAAGTAGGGCATTCACTGGTACTATGCGGTCCATAGCATACTGAGCACCATTGTTGCTCCCTTCTTGGATACATATGATTGTTTTGCGGAGAACGATTGTCTCTAAGGCTCTCTTGAATGGCCTTGGTGAGATCTGCTAAAGTCATCTCAGATATCTTTGGCTCCTTAGCAATAGGCTTTAGGGTCATTGGTTGATGCCCTGATGCTTGCGAGCTAATAGATTTAGTCTCAACAGACACTCTTTCTCCTTGAATCATTAAATTATCCTCCAATTGGATCGCATTGGTGGTGATTGCTTCCCAAGTGGTGATACCTCTAATGACTAGGCCATTGTAGATATCCTCATGTCGTAATCCCTTAATGAATCTATCAAGCAATTGATTATTGTTGAAGTGACTAATAAAGTCTCTCACCGACTCTCCTTCCTCTCGTTGGGCTTTCTGGAGCTGAGAGGCTACACCCCAAAGCACTCCCTCTCGTATGTATTCTTTTAAGAACTGTCACCTAAGAGTAGGGTAAATCATTTTTTCTTCCACCCTTAGGGTTCTATACCAATCCCCAGCCTTTCCACTTAAGGTTAGGCTTAAAGAATTACTCTTATGCAGTCATTGTGTTCTCCTAGAGAATCGCATATTTGTTCAAAAACTTCGATATGATTTCTCACATCCCCGTCTTCATTAAATTTTTGTGTGAGCTTCGCTATTTGTATTGCCTTACTTCTAGGGTCTCTATCAGGCGTGTTACGCATATTCTCAGCAATAGATCGACCAATAGCCTGAGAAAATGTTGTCAAGTCACCTAAGTGAGCAGGCATCGTGGGTGAAAGTGCTCCAGAGACTACATGTGGAGTAGGTATTGGCATTGGGCTTGGCGCATAGGAAGCCCATGGGTTCCGCGTTGGGTACGATGTTGTGCCATGTGGTGGTCCATAGTTTATATGTGTGGCCCTAGGCATACCAGATGTTGGAATTGACATGCTAATGCTAGCCGATATAGTCCCATGGAAATAAGAGCTTGGTTGTTGTGGTTGTGGAGCATAGGTAGTTGAAACAATGGGAGGGTAGGGACTACATGAGTGCAATGACCCATAGGTGCTATGATTCGTACACACTTGTAGGTACTGTTGCAGGCATTGAGCTACCATGTAGTGGTGCTTTACTAACAAATGAGGTCCATGGCGTATTTCTTGGCATGCCCATCATTGGAGTAGGCATGGTAGCCGTGGTGTCATCAAGGGAAAGATGAGCTAGACTTGGAAGGTAAAGCTATCACTTGTGGGCTCAGATTGCACTAAGACCCCTGGCAAAACAACATATGGAGGATCCATCAGACTTACTGAGGGAGTCTCCATTTGCGATAAGGTCGGTTGTTTAGCCTTTCCTGTATCCAAGAATCTCATGAGACCCGTTGAAGGCATGTTGATCCCCTTGTTCTGTCTCTCTAACTCAATGACCCTATGGATGACCTCACAAAATCTTTGTTGTTGATCCTCCACACTAGTAGCACCCATTGTGGATTGTAGGACATCTAACCAACCCACGTGATAGGTGTGACCTGTGAATAGGTCGGTCAAAGTTTTCGTTTGTAGTTCATACTCCCAGTTCTCATTTAAGAACGCTCCATCTAGGATTGAGGTGCTAGGGGTGTCCTTTGAGCTAGATGCAATGTTGCTTTCTAGGGGTTGGCCCTTAGTGGTTGCTAAGTCAGGAGCACTTGATTGCTCTCTTAGCAAGTATTTTGACATAGGGGTTTTCGCTTTTAACTCTCTTCGTTGCTCCACCTTTCGTAAGCTGTTGGTTTCCTTTTCCCTAGCCGCAATGATATATTCCTCAACCTCTTGCACTTCAGCAAGGCTTCTACCATCGGGTAATATGACCTCGGAAGGGAATAGCTCTGAAGAGTCAAGAGGTGCAATGAATGAAGTATTCACATGCACATTCTCTAAGGGCATAGGGTCTACATTGGTCACAAATGGAGAATTTACTTCCCCACCCCCCTCATTTACATCTTTAGCTCCATGTTCGGAGCAAGTGGCTCTACTAAAGGTTTCCTTCAAGCGGCTAAGCACTCTCGGCCCAAACCGTGGGCCCATAGCATGCATGTCTTGGCTTGAGCTATCAGGATTAGGCATTGGGAAACCCTCCATGACGTCGTAGTCAGAGGAAGAGTCACTAGCCGCTATGTTCAGGTCTTGGTTTGTACTACCTTGGGTCCCCACCGAGGGCCCGGAACCTAAGGTAGGTGGTTAATGAGAACTCGCGTAAGTCAAAATTCTCTCTAGTTGCTCCGTCTCTAGCACACGACCAGAGCGCACATGCATGTGCCTTTGGCACCCTACAAGCGTCGTCGAATAACCTCGAAGGTTAACCGCTTACTTTTTTAGGCATCCGTTTTCACTCATTTTTTTACGTTTTTAATGTTTTTTAATGATCGATTTTTTTATTGAAGTGTGTGATAGCTCAAAACAAGAATATCACTCCGAGGGTTGTGGTGTGCTTTACAGCACAATGTTCCGTCACGTGAAGCTCTGTTGGTCCTCAGAAAAGTCAATTTTTAGCTACGTGTGAAGCTAAATTCGTAATTTTAAAGTGCGACAGAGGCCTGAGCTTGAGCGTGAGCTTGAGCTTCAGTCTGGGCTTGGGTCTAGGAGATATTCCCAATCCTGATCCTACCTTTAAATTTTATTTTTTATTTTTTTATTTTTATTTTTGAAAGAATAAGGTCGTCGCGGCCTGCGCGGGAGCACACACACTCTGTCTACCTACTTATAACTAATACACCTACTGTTACACACTAACACACTTCATTAGCTCTCACAGATCTACTTCCTTCTTACTGTACTTTGCATTACACAGAACTAACAACTTTAATACTAATACCTTAGCACAGAGAAAACACAGTAACCTTTCAAAACTTCATTAACAAAGAAATACACAGTAGCTACACAAAATCCTTCTTCTCAACACACACACCTTCCTTCCCTACCTTTCCTACAATTGAAATTGCACCACAAAATGAGCACCGAGTGCCATTCAAACTTAGTGTATGGCATTCCCCGACAACGGCGCCAAAAATGTGCACGTATGTCGCACGTGTCAATGCAAGGAACTTGCCGATACACTATGTGCGAGCCACAAATGGCTCCAAGCACACAACAAGCCTAAACTAGTAAGCTCAAAGATGGTGATGGTGTGTCACTCACCGCTCTACGCTTGCTGTCGTGGAGGATTCCTCACCGCGAAGAAGAGGGAGATACCGCTACGCCGCACTCAACCGCCTCACCGCCGTCGTGCCACCGCAATGCTCGATCGCTCTCTCTCTCTCTCTCTCTCTCTCTCTCTCTCTCTCTCTCTCTCTCTCTCTCTCTCTCTCTCTCTCTCTCTCTCTCTCTCTCACGCATACACACACACACACAAGGAGATGAAGAAGAAGAAGATGGAGATGGAGCAAGAGCACTCTTCAATTGCACAAATGAGAGAATGAGTGAATTTTAAGTTTAGTTGACTTTTATATGAGCTCGCCCCATTCACACTTGGGCGCCATGCTTAGCCAACTAATCCCTTGAATGTTCCAGTTAGAGTGCACCTCTCATCGGTGATCACTCGTACCCTTTTCCTATTGGATCGACAAGCCCGGTACCTGACTCTACCAAATAAATAATATGGCGTCCGTCTTAGTGCTAACCCTCACAGCTCACGGACACCATATCACCTACGACAGACGTTGTATTATTTACTTGTAGAGTCAAGTATCGGGCTTGTCGGTCCAATAGGAAAAGGATAAGTGTGATCGCCGATGAGAGGCGCACTCTAACTATAACATTCAAGGGATTAGTTGGCTAAGCATGGGCACCCAAGTGTGAATGGGGCAAGCTCATATAAAAGTCAACTAAACCTAAAATTCACTTATTCTCTCATTTGTGCAATTGAAGAGTGCTCTTGCTCCATCTCCATCTTCTTCTTCTTCATCTCCTTGTGTGTGTATATGCGTGAGAGAGAGAGAGTGTGTGATCGAGCATTGCGGCAGCACGACAGCGGCGAGGCGGTTGAGCGCGGCGTAGCGGCGTCTCCCTCTTCTTCGCGGCAAGGAATCCTCCACGACAAGAAGCATAGAGCGGTGAGTGACACACCAACGCCACCTTTGAGCTTACTAGTTTAGGCTTGTTGTGTGCTTGGAGTCATTTGTGGCTCGCACACAGTGTATCGACAAGTTCCTTGCATTGACACGTGCGACATATGCGCACATTTTTGGCGCCGTTGTCGGGGAATGCCATACACTAAGCTTGAATGGCACTATGTGTTTCTTTTGTGGTGCAATTTCAATTGTAGGAAAGGTAGGGAAGGAAGGTGTGTGTGTTGAGAATAAGGATTTTGTGTTACTACTGTGTATTTTTTTGTTAATGAAGTTTTGAAAGGTTACTGTGTTTTCTCTGTGTAAGGTGTTAGTATTAAGGTTGTTAGTTCTGTGTAATGTAATATACAGTAAGTAGAAAGTAGATCTGTGAGAGCTAATGAAGTGTGTTAGTGTGTAACAGTAGGTGTATTAGTTGTAAGTAGGTAGGTAGAGTGTGTGTGTGTGTGTGCTCGCGCGCAGGCCGCGGTGATCTCATCCCAAAAAAAATTAAAAAAAATTAAAAAAACATTTTTTAAAAAAATTAAAGGTAGGACCGAGATCGGGAATATCTCCCAAACCCAAGCCTAGACCCAAGCCCAAGCTCATGCTCAGCCTCAGGCCTCAGTCACCCTTTGAAAATACGTATTTTAGCCTCACACGTAGCTGGGTGAAAGCATGGTTTGGTGGTACCAAAAAAGGACTTATTTTGCTTCTACCTGGTTGGTACTTCTACATATGTCCACACTTTGGAGGGAACCTTTTTTTTCATCTATGTAAAAGAATGGTAGGAGGGAAATTTGTATGATTTAAACTTTCCGTGTGAGAAAACGTGGGTGGGGCAATAAGTAATGCGAGTGGTGTTTTGAAACCGTGCCAAAAGTCCCATCACAGTACCATGCGTTTGTGAGTGGCGCAGTTGCTCAACACATTTTCTAGCTTCCGCCTTGCTCTCTTAATACAACGCCTTCTGCAAACCACTACAGTTTTGCAGGTAACAAGCTCCCCGGCTACTCATAATCAGGAAGATGAGGACGCCAGTGAGGAAATCAGCAGCCAAAGCGTCACCGGACAATGGGAAGAAGAAGAAGAGGACAGTGGATGCAAAATCCCCTCGGAACATCGACACCCCAAATACGAGGGCTAGCAAGGGGGCCTCCTTTGTGGAGAGGGAGAAACCTGTTATGTCCGTGGAGACTTCATTTAAGCCTGGGCCTCTTTTTGTTGATGATGAGACTCCACGGTCATCTACAACATCTAAAGGTAGGTGCTATGAGAGCTCTGCGTTTTCTGGTGATTTACCATTTCCTTTTCCATGCATGCAAGCTTCTGCATGTCTTTTATCTGATGAGGTCTGCATTTTCTTTTTTTGCATGTAGCAAGTACATGTGCATGTTTGGGATTTTCTTAGGAATTTAGGGTTTAGGAAAGTTACAAAGTTACATGGATAAGCTGCTCTTTAGATTACTAACTTGCATGCATGCAAGTGCAAAAATCAGTATATGTTGTGCATGAGCATAGCACAAAGTTGAAGCTCAGTAGGGCTGTCAGCATAACCAAATTTGGTACTAACCACTACCAAATTTGATACTAACCACTACCAAATTTGGCGCTGTACACAACTGAATTTTGCAATTGTCACCTGAATGAGATACATTCATTTCATTCCATGTATTTTGTTTTGCACAACTAAAATGAGGCATATAGGGTGAATAATCAGGTATTTGGACTGCTGGAATGAGGGCATGTCTTACTTGCATGTTGTTTCCTCATCGCAGGAAAAAACAAGATGGATGAGTACCCTATCTTGACAAAGTTCTGCTATACAGCACAAGAGCTTCATAATGAGTATGGATTGAGCATGGAGGGGGTGCTGCCAAAGGATCTTACAGAAGATGGCATTCCTGATGACCAGTGGCTCACTGTATTCAGGCATTCCAGCCAGAAGAAGACAAAGATTTACTTAAATCACGTGCAGCCACGGCTTCAGGATGAATGCAGGTTCTTGTTCCATAAGGTGTACCAAGCCCCACCATCATGTGGGGAGATCACTACAAAATTTGCCCGTTGTTTTGCATATGAGAAGTGTCATGCAGCCACAAAGGACCCTGCGGGCCACAGGGTTGCATGGGCCAGGTTTGGTGAGAGTGTACTCAACATGTGTTCCTCCCAACCAGGAGGCTTGGAAAAGAAGGTTGAGAATTGGCGAAAGGCAAACGGTGTGTCCCAAGGAGGCCACCCGTCAAATACCAAGAAGCCCCGACTTACGCCAGTCGGTAGTATGCCCCCTACAAAGAAAGTCTCCGCACAGCGTCATGAGGAGAAGACACCTGATTATATTGCGGACCTTGAAGCTATGGTTGGGAGAGTCCCTCGGACATGTGTGGGGGTAGCCGATAGGCTGAAAGAGCTGACAATGTCTCTGAAGCAAAAGAAGGAAACACTCTTCAGGGCGGAGGGTTCCAATAAACTTGTCAAGCAGATTATGGACAACATCAAGGAATATGAGACCCATGTCGAAACACTGAGAGAGGCCAACACTGGCGATGACACAGAAATCAATGTGATAGAAGCTGATTTGGCTTCCAGTCAAAGGATGCTACACCGATACAGAATCAATGAAGATACGTCATTGCTCGACAAGGAGATTCTATAGCAACAGGTGCTGGTAGTTTTGGGAG
The DNA here is from genome assembly GCF_014529385.1 of Adiantum capillus-veneris. NCBI lineage: Eukaryota > Viridiplantae > Streptophyta > Polypodiopsida > Polypodiales > Pteridaceae > Adiantum > Adiantum capillus-veneris. The sequence goes on from NC_140931.1 coordinate 154,625,177, forward strand.
TTTTTGGTAGAACTGTTTATGCTTGGTTTGGTGGGATTGGTAGTGTTAGGTACCTTTGGTAGAACTGTTTATGCTTGGTTTGGTGGGATTGGTAGTATTAGATACCTTTGATAGAACTGTTTATGCTTGGTTTGGTGGGATTGGTAGTGTTAGGTACGTATGGTAGAACTATTTTTATTCTAGGTAGCTTATGGCTTCCTTCTATTTTATGGTTTGGTATTTCTAGTACTTTTTGGTAGTTTTGGTACTTTAAGGTACTTTTTGAAAGTGCTGCAAAAGGTGTTATGGTAGTTTTATTCTGATAGCTTTGGTAGTTTTGCTAGTTTTGGTACTTTTAGGTACTATTTGAAAGTGCTGCAAAAGTGTAATTGGTAGTTTGATTTTGGTAGTTTTGGTACTTGAAGGTAGTTTTTGAAAGTACTGCAAAAAGTGTTTCTTTGGTAGTCTTGGTAGTTTTGGTTGTTTTGGTACTATTTGAAAAATGATTTTGGTCGTTTTGGGAGTTTTTGTACTTTTGCTACTTTTAGGTACTATTTGAAAGTGCTGCAAAAAGTGGTTTTGGTACTTTTATTTTGGTAGTTTTGGTACTTTTAGGTACTATTTGAAAGTGCTACAAAAAGTGGCTTTGGTAGTTTGATTTGGTAGTTTTGGTACTTTTAAGTACTATTTGAAAGTGTTGCAAAAAGTGGCTTTGGTAGTTTGATTTTGATAGTTTTGGTACTTTTAGGTACTATTTGAAAGTGCTGCAAAAAGCTTGTTTGGTAGTTTGATTTTGGTAGTTTTGGTACTTTTAGGTACTATTTGAAAGTGCTGCAAAAAGTGGCTTTGGTAGTTTGGATAAGGTTTGGGTAGTTTACTTCTGCATTGAGGGTATTTATATGTTTTTGGTACTATATGATTCTCGAGTTTGGTAGTTTTTGGTAGTTTTGGTGGTTTTGGTAGTTTGGGTTCTGTTTGGTAGTACAGTACTTAGAAGTACCAGTCTCGGTATGACTTCTTGGTAGTTTTTGAAACTAATTGGGACCGCTGGTTGTCAACAGGCTGAGTATGACACTCTGGAGAAAAAATGGAAGGAAGGTCAAGAGCATACCCTATTTGTGAAGGAGATGTTGTCTAATATCAGGCTTGGGAAGAGGTTCCCGCTATATCCTAGGCCCCAGGTTAATGATTCGGTAAATGTGATCCCGGTGTTTGGTATGTGTGTTGCATGCGGTGAGCCCTTGGAGTGCGCACATGTAGTCGGAACCTTCATGCTAGAGTGCCGACACCAGTATCATCCCTTGTGCTTGAGTGCTCTGTTACAAAGCACGGATCAGTGTGTCAAGCCAGGTTGTAATATGGTAATCTCTGATTTGGCAAAGTCCTGGGCCAGTGGGCTTCAAGTTGTTAAGAGTAAGTATGTGTGCATTTTTTTATACATATGCACACTTGCAACTCAGTGAGGTTTTCATCCAAGTTAGTATGTGATGTCTTTCTTTGTGTTTGCAGAGGAGCAGGATGCTGCAATTGCTGACCAGCACGCCACAAAGTCGGCTGCAAGTCGAATATGGGACGTGGATGAGGTGACAAGGGAGATATCACATGTTCTCCATGATCTGAAGCAAGGTAATTATGTAGGGAAAGACAATGTGACGGGGCAAAGAGGTGACGCAACAGGTGACAGCGAAAGTAAAAGTCAGGAGGAGGCCAGAGATGGTAAAAAGACTAAGGACAAGGAGGAAGGTAAAGTCCCTATTGTTGTGGAGCTGGATGCGGAGGAAAGCCAGGATGCTGCCAACACAAAGCTCGATGATGCAATGGCCAAGAACGGAGAGGAAGAACCCAAAGGGACGGAGGAAGAAGCCACGAAGGGGGGTGTTGGGGAGGGGGTGGAAACCACAAAGGGGAGTGAAGGGGAGTCCAAAGAGGGGTCATAAGGCAACAAAGATCGGAGGGAGGCCGAGGATGAGCAGGAAGAAGTACTTGCGAACAATACTGTTGTGGACAGCACCGACGGGGGCGTTGACTCTACTGTTGCCGATGCTATTTCAAAGCGGAGAGGTGATTCCCCTGATTCTACGACCCTGCAGGAACTTTTCGGTTTGCAAAGAAAGAAGCGCAATCGCGCCCGTGATCAATTATCCTGTGCATGCAAACTGTAGCGAGTGAGAATCTGTTGTATTCCACACTATGTGCTTTTTAGTGACTAAGTCAACTTGATTTTTTGGCCCTGAGCTTTATCTGTTCTCTCTATCTGGTTCTGTGTTGGTATGTTACCTTTCGTTACATTACTGTTTCAATTGTCCTCACTATATGTGCATTAAAGTACCAAATTTGGTACTTTTTGGTACTGTTGAACTTGGGTGCACGTCTGTCCACTATTACAGTACCAATTTGGTACTTCTTGAACTTGCTGTTTCGGATAGTCCTTATCACTTGTGCAATACAGTACCAAATTTGGTAGTTTTTGGTCTAGTTTTCTGTTTTAGATATGATGTTTGCACTGTGTATTTGTCCCCACTCATTATGTCTGTTGGTGATGTAGTAAGTTGGTGGCTAGATGAGACACCGGCAAGCACATTGCTGCAGCCTGATGTGGTTGCTAGACCCAGGCGGATGATTGTGCTTGATCTTAATGGCGTGCTAATAACCAGTTGTAGCAAAATCCTTGAAGCCCTTCAGTGCCTGGAAGAGAAGCACATGCCACGGGTAGTCTATCTCCAAAAGGATGCGGAGCGTGTAGTCTGTCTTGTAAGGCCGGATGCGGAGCAGTTCATCCTACGGCTTAAACAGAAAGCCAGCCTAGTGTTGTGGTCCTGCTGTAGAAGGGAAAAACTGTTACACATGGTGAACGCGTGCTTCCCCAACCATAGAAGGCAAAAATATTTTGCAGGTAAAGCATGCCCGCTTTGAATGTTACAGCACATAAGTTACGCATACCTCTAACCTCGTTTTTTGGCATTAGCAGATATTCTCTCCCAAGAGGACTGTGAAATATGGTGGCCCCGTATGTCGGAGGTGCCGGTTGTGCCTAAAAACATGGGCAATAAGCCCGAGAAAGCTACGGACGCTGTGGGCAAGGCACCCGAAGTACGATGCCAACAATACTATTCTTGTAGATGATTGTAGATACAAGTCTCTTAAAAATGACTATGAAAACTCTATGGCAATCCAATCATACGATCCCATGGTAGTAGGAACCGATTACCCATTTTACTTGCTGGATTTTGTTTTGCCTTGGTTGCTTGGGTGGATAAGGGATTGGTACCCAACAACATACACTCGCAAAAACCCAATCTTTGACACTGAAGACGATATTTTTGGGTACATTACTGATTGCTTCATACAGATGGAGGGGTACTCCTATAAATTTGATCCCCCGAGGTAGGAGATTTCCATAATCATGTAAATAGTGGAATTTTGTAACCCGATACTATACATAATGGAAAACCACTTTTCTTGTCCAGACTGTCTTGGTATCTTGATCTCTACTGTTGAAACCTCTGACTAATTCTGTTGAAACCTCTTGGAGCTAACCAGGTTGCTCAACATTTTAATTTTTGAGGCAGATAACATCTATGTTTGTCATACCTTTCATGTTATCAACGTAGTTCTAGACATTGCTCAAGGTGGTCGTATCAAATACGAATAGACAAACTGAAAAATACCAAGAAATAAAGTAAACCATAAGTGATACAGCAAATTCAAGAAGTACCAAATTGGTACTATAATAGTGGATAGACGTGCACCCAAGTTCAACGGTACCAAAAAGTACCAAATTTGGTACTGTAATAGTGGACAGACGTGCACCCAAGTTCAACAGTACCAAAAAGTAGAGATATAGTGAGGACAACTGAAACAGTAATGTAATGAAAGGTAACATACCAACACACAACCAGATAGAGCAATAAAGTAAACCATAAGTGATACAGCAAGTTCAAGAAGTACCAAATTGGTACTGTAATAGTGGACAGACGTGCACCCAAGTTCAACAGTACCAAAAAGTATCAAATTTGGTACTGTAATAGTGGAAAGACGTGCACCCAAGTTCAACAGTACCAAAAAGTACCAAATTTGTTACTTTAATGCACATATAGTGAGGACAACTGAAACAGTAATGTAATGAAAGGTAACATACCAACACAAAACTAGATAGAGAGAGCAGATAAATCTCAGGGCCAAAAAATCAAGTTGACTAAGTCACTAAAAAGCACATAGTGTGGAATACACTTGATACTGTTGACTACCAAATTTGGTACTATTGACTACTGGATTTGGTACTATTGATTACCGGATTCAGTTGTTCAATCAGGGCTTCTCAATGCCCTCAAGTAACATGGACGCACCTTCGTCGCTCTCATCATCATGATATGGCATGCTATTGTATATCCTCTCATATACTTCAGTAGACAACTTGTATTGTAAAATTTGACCTAGGGATCCTGCAATAGGCTCCATCAGGAAACGTATGGCCCTAACAAGATGTGAGTAGATCATTACCGGAGATGTGTGATCCAATAGCCGGTATGTATCAGCTTTTCCTTCAACTTGGCCATAAAAAAAGCCTTCAACAACCTTCCCTCCTCTACCAATTTTGTTATGCCACTTATCCTTTTGTGCTTGCACCGTTTGGTACAACACTTCTGTGCATTTGATAATGTAGAAGTCTTTGTTTGCCTCAGCTGCTTTCACTGCAAAATTATCCCCTATGGACAGCATGCCACTTAACATTTCAGGGCATCCTTCATATAATGGCAGGTTGGACACTTGGCTCATCGGAATCGATGTTGAATCTCCACCCTCCTCCTCGTCATCTGATTCGTCATCCCTAATTGTATCCCCGGACTCTGGCAATGGTTTGATGCAAACATATTTCCATTCTTCAATGTGCATTCTGTTCCTGCATCTTCTCCACAACCCACGCATACACGGATCACAAAAGCATGAAAGTGATCGAAAGCGTATGGCGGTGCGGTTGTCCTGTGAATAGCCATCAGCACAATGAAATGAGCGGGAGCCAACGATGCACTCACAGTCCCATTGCATATTGCACTGCACTTCATCCGCACCAATAAGCCAAAAGACTCTTTGCATATTACACCTCTAAGACGGTTGGCTAAAAAGTTGCTTTCAAAAAGTTGACAACATCGGTTGCACACTTCATACGCCAGCCATCTGGTTTCAATTCCTCATGCGTCAAAGTTCTCTTGATGATTGCCCCTGCCCCATCATGCTCACCTTTTCCATGGCCAGATGCAAAGAAGTTACGCATCATGTGCAAGCCTGTCATTTGATAGTACCTGGCCACAAAATAATAAGGTCTACGAGCCTTGAATTGTGAAGCAACACCATCTGACCAAACCCAATGTTGTTGCAGAGAATGTCCTCGTTCTTTCAGCCACTTTTCATGCAGCAAGAAACAATGTTCTACAAACAATGTGTCATGCTGCTTGTCATCCGATATGTAGAAGTGTAGCGTCTTCTGTGTACCACCTGCTGCATTTCTTAAATAAGTGATGTGCACAAGTATTGTGACTTGGGTAGACCACCAACGCATTGACTGAATTTCATTCTGAACTTTAAAGGAATAATTCTCCGCAAAGTCAATAATAGATACTACAACGTTGCTAGGAAAATTCTACAAACAGTCCTTGAATTGTTGGGCTTGCCAGCGGAAGACAAAGTTGTGCCTGATGAAGCCTGTCAGATGGGCTGAAAATAGGCTAAGAAAAGTCCCACTTTTCATCCGTTGCACAATCAAGTCCTTTCTCTTCTTCTCACTCCCACCTTCGTGAATGTGTCCAGCCTCCATGAAAACCTTCACAGACACCTCCTTGCTATCCTCTGCTATCTCATTGGGACAAAATGTCAACCTCCGTACTCCACATTGTGAGCAGTCCCCCATCAAGCATTTCTTTGCATGGTATTCACAATTTGGAGGCTTTGGACACATGATAAATTCCCACATACCGGTAATGTGCTAACACACTGCTTGGTTTGCAAAACACGTTCCTCTCTCATCACCTCTGCAACAAATGGAGCAAGTGAAAAGGTGACCTTTCTCGTGGTGCCCAAACTTGTTCTACCGCATTTGGTTAAGGGCCTCTTTGAAATAGAGCATTTGCACATGAATCACACAGCAGCAAGTATTTTCCGTCCTTCAACTTCCGTACAAAGTATGGCTTCAATGCCTTGAAGCATCTAAGAGACACTACCACTGTTGGGTGAGCCTTCTTGAATCTTTGGTACAACTCAACCTATGGCACAAAAACAAAACGATTCAGAAAAACACCAACTTCATGGTACTTGTAAAATTCCACTATTGCAGTAGTGCCAAAACTGGCTTTAGACAGTTCCAAATATGGTACCATAGATTTGATATTGTCGATAGGCTTTGGTACTCTATAGATATTATTTGGTACTCTACATATAGGCTTTGGTACTATCAGAAGTGTGGAGTACCCTGTAAATAGACTTTGGGCCTATAGTGGTAGGCTTTGGTACTCTACAGATAGGATCTGGTACTCTTCAGAGAGGATTTGGTACTCTACAGAAAGTCTTTGGTGGTATTCGATGAGTTTGGTACTCTACATATAGGCTTTGGTACTATCACAAGTGTGAGGTACCCTGTAAATAGACTTTGGTCCTATAGTGGTAGGCTTTGGTACTCTACAGATAGGATCCGATACTCTTCAAAGAGGATTTGGTACTCTACAGATAGTCTTTGGTGGTATCCGATGAGTTTGGTACTCTGTAAATAGACTTTGGTTCTCTATACATAGGCATTGGTACTGGATAAATAGGTTTTGGTACTCTGTCGAGAGGGTTTGAAACTCTATGGATAGGCTTTGGAACTCGATCGCTAGGATTTTGTACTCGATATACCGGATTTGGTACTCTACAGATCTGAGTTGGTACTCCATAGATAGGCTTTGGTACTCGATATACTGGATTTGGTACTCTACATATGTGCTTCGGTACTCCATAGATATCCTTTGGTACTCGATAGACAATATTTGGTACTCTACATATAGGCTTTGGTACTATCAGAAGTGTGGGGTACCCTGTAAATAGACTTTGGTCCTATAGTGATAGGCTTTGGTACTCTACAGATAGGATTTGGTACTCTACAGAGAATATTTGGTACTCTACAGATAGTCTTTGGTGGTATCCGATGAGTTTGGTACTCTGTAAATAGTTTTTGGTTCTCTATACATAGGCATTGGTACTGGATAAATAGGTATCGGTACTCTATTGATAGGGTTTGAAACTCTATGGATAGGCTTTGGCACTCAATAGCTAGGATTTTGTACTCGACATACCAGATTTGGTACTCTACAGATCTGCTTTGGTACTCCATACATAGGCTTTGGTACTCGATACACCGGATTTGGTACTCTACAGATGTGCTTTGGTACTCCATAGATAGCCTTTGATACTCGATAGACAGGATTTGGTACTCTACATATAGGCTTTCGTACTATCAGAAGTGTGGGGTACCCTGTAAATAGATCCTGGTCCTATAGTGATAGGATTTGGTACTCTACAGAGAGGCTTTGGTGGTATCCATTGAGTTTTGTACTCTGTAAATAGACTTTGGTTCTCTATACATAGGCATTGGTACTGGATAATTAGGTTTTGGTACTCTATAGAGAGGGTTTTAAACTCTATGGATAGGCTTTGGCACTCGATAGCTAGGATTTGGTACTTTATAGATAATCTTTGGTACTGTAAACACCCTCTGCCGTACAGCAGACTACCAAATTTGGTACTGTCTGGACCAAATAAGCCTTAAGTAGCACCAAAGTACAATTACTAGAAGTTGTTGGTACCTGAGATTCGTCGAGTAGATGTATAGGATGTTTGACGACACTTTTCCTTCCAATTCTCATTTTGCATATGTCTTTCTTGTTGGGTGAAACTCTGCTCTCTGATGTCCAAAAGGCATATACCAAATCTCTTGTTTCATTGGTAATAACGGTTCCTCGTGGCAATTGTCTCTCACAAGCACTCAATGGCAACACTTCATCTTCATCTTTATTCTCTAGCCGTGAGCTTGCTGCAGCTATATTCCTTCGATGGATCCCCAGGATACTAGCCATTCTGGATTGGTTTACTGAATGTGAGTTTGTACTATTGTTTAGAATCATTGCCAAAGAGCTTCTCTTTACAAAAAGTTTACTTGTTGAATGAGGGACCTTGATTTGAGTCATAGTGTTGTGCACACCTGATACAACAGTGTCTTCGACTTTGCTAAAATTTGATGGTTGCAGCAAGGAAAATGTTTGGTGGTCCAGGAGTTGTCGGAATATTTCCTTCTACTCATTCTTTGCAATCCCTACTGTTTTCTTGCGCCAACATCGAGCCACCGCTGCACAAATGTTCTTTCGTGACCTGGCTTTCGGTAATCCAAGAGCAGACGTAGGATGTCTTTCCTTGCTTCTCTGTGCGCGTTTCTTTGCAGCCCAATAATCACGAAGAAAAGCCTGATTGCCGGTACATGCAGCTGGAATACTAGTGCTAATGGAATTGATGTGCATCTGCTGAACATTGCTTGGGCCACCTTGTACCTCGTCAAAAGAGAGGAAATGTGCGTCACCTTCCATCTCGTCGATAGAGAGGATATGTGCATCACCTTCTACCTCGTTGAAAGAGAGGTCACAAGCATCACCTTCTATCTCATCGAAAGAAAGGTACTGAGCGTCACCAAGCCAGTAATCTCCTACGCTACTATTCATTTTCAAATAGAGAGAGAGAGAGAGAGAACACAGCAGCTCGGTGGCTATGGAGGCGGCAAGGAAGGCGAGAAGGTTCAAAACTAAGAGAGACACACAGGGAGAGAGACATGCAAGGGAGGGAGGGAGAGAGAGAGAGAGGTGCTAGAGTGAAAGCTCCCAACCGTAACCCCACCCCCCCGGCCCCGCCGTCACCCCCACCTCTTCTTAGGATTGCATGCTTCTAAAGTTAAAAAAACGTTCACTTAAAAAAGAAGTTTATTTGCCCTCCCCAATTCCAAAAAAATGCCCATGGTTTTTACACACAAGAATCACCAAGCATATGTTGTGTCAAGGACACTCCTTTTTGTACCAACAAACCATGCTTTGACCCAGCTAAAAATTGATTTTTTGAGGACCAACGGAACTTCAGATGACCAAAAATTAAGTTGTAAAGCACACAGTGACCCTCTAACTGATATGCTCATTTCAAGCTATCACACACTTTAATCAAAAAATCGATCATTAAAAAACATACAAAAACAAGTGAAAACAGATGCCTAAAAAAGTAAGCGGTTAACCTTCGAGGTTATTTGCCGACGATTGTAGGTTGTCAAAGGCACATGCATCTGCGCTCTGGTCATGTGCTAGAAACGGAGCAACTAGAGAGAATTTTGACTTACGCAAGTTCTCATTATCCACCTACCTTAGGTTCCGGGCCCTCGGTGGGGACCCAAGGTAGTACAAACCAAGACCCGAACATAGCGGATAGTGACTCTTCCTCTGACTACGACGTCATGGAGGGTTTCCCAATGCCTAATCCCGATATCTTAAGCAAAGACATGCATGCCATGGGCCCACGGTCAAAGCTGAGCGTGCTTAGCCACCTGAAGGAAACCTTTAGTAGAGCCACTCGCTTTGAACATGGAGCTAATGATGTAAATTAGGGGGGTGGGGAAGTAAATTCTCCATTCATGACCAACGTAGAGCCTATGCCCTTATAGAATGTGCACGTGAATACTTCATTCACTGCACCTCCTGACTCTTCAGAGTTATTTCCCTCCGAGGTCATATTACTCGATGGTAGAAGCCTTGCTGAAGTGCAAGAGGTTGAGCGATATATCATTGAGGCTAGGGAAAACGAAGTCAAGAGCTTACGCATTGTGGAGCAACGAAGAGAGTTAAAAGCGAAAGCCCCTATGTCAATATCTTTGCTAGGAGAGCAATTTAGTGCTCCTGACTTAGCAACCGCTAAGGGCCAACCCCTAGAAAGCAACATTGCATCTAGTTCAAAGGACACCCCTAGCACCTCAATCCTAGATGGAGCGTTCTTAAATGAGGACTGGGAGTCCGAACTACAAACAGAAACTCTAACCGACCTATACACAGGTCACACCTATCACGTGGGTTGGTTAGATGTCCTACAATCCACAATGGGTGCTACTAGTGTGGAGGATCAACAACAAAGAGTTTGTGAGGTCATCCATAGGGTCATGGAGTTAGAGAGACAGAACAAGGGGATCAACATGCCTTCAATGGGTCTCATGAGATTCTTGGATACAGAAAAGGCTAAACAACCGACCTTATCGCAAATGGAGACTCCCTTGGTAAGTCTGATGGATCCCCCATATGTTGTTTTGCCAGGGATCTCAGTGCAATCTGAGCCCACAAGTGATAGCTTTACCTTTCCAAGTCTAGCTCATCTTTCCCTTGATGACACCACAGCTACCATGCATACCCCAATGATGGGCATGCCAAGAAACACACCATGGACCTCATTTGTTAGTAAAGCACCTCTACATGTTAGCTCAATGCCTGCAACAGTACCTACAAGTGTGTACCAATCGTATACACCCATGGGTCCTTGTACTCATGTAGTCCCTACCCCTCCCATTGTTCAAATACCTATGCTCCACAACCACAACACCCAAGTTCTTATTTCCATGGGAATATACTGGCTAGCATTAGCATGTCACATCCGACGTCTGTTATGCCTAGGACCACACATATGAACTTTGGGCCACCACATGGCACAACACCGTACCAAACGTGGAATCCAAGGGCTTCCTATGTGCCAAGCCTAATGCCAATACCTACTCCACATGTAGTCTCTGGAGCGCCTTCACCCATGGTGCCTGCTCACTGAGGTGACTTGGCAACATTTGCTGAAGCTATTGGTCCATCTATTGCTGAGAATATGCGTAACACGCCTGATAGAGAGCCTAGAAGTAAGGCAGTACAAATAGCCAAGCTCACACAAAAATTTAGTGGAGACGGGGATGTGAGAAAGCATATCGAAGTGTTCGAACAAATATGCGATTCGCTAGGAGAACACAATGACCTACATAAGAGCAATGCTTTAAGCCTAACCTTAAGTGGAAAGGCTGGGGATTGGTATAGAACCCTAAGGGTGGAAGAAAAAGTTATTTACCCTACTCTTAGGAGACTGTTCTTGAAAGAATACATACGAGAGGGAGTGCTTTGGGATGTAGCCTCTCAGCTCCAGAAAGCCCAACGAGAGGAAGGAGAGTTGGTGAGAGACTTTATTAGTTGCTTGAAGCATTTGAATTCTCGTTGTAATCCAAATGAACGCTTCAATAATAATCAATTGCTTGATAGATTCATTAGGGGATTACGATATGAGGATATCTACAATGGCCTAGTCATTAGAGGTATCACCACTTGGGAAGCAATCACCACCAATGTGATCCAATTGGAGGATAATTTAATGATTCAAGGAGAAAGAGTGTCTGTTGAGCCTAAACCTATTAGCTCGCAAGCATCAGGGTATCAGCCAATGACCCTAAAGCCTATTGCTAAGGAGCCAAAGATATCTGAGATGACTTTAGCAGATCTCACCAAGGCTATTCAAGAGAGTCTTAGAGACAATCGTGCTCCGCAAAACAATCATATGTATCCAAGAAGGGAGCAACAATGGTGCTCAATATGCTATGGACCGCATAGTACCAGTGAATGCCCCTACTTTTAGAGTAAAATTCAATGGGAATTGCAATGCATGTGGAAGGTATGATCATCAAGCTAAGGATTGCATAGTATTTAAGCGCGTGATGGCCAATAGACCAACCTTAGCATGGACAGACACACCTCGAGTGCCTGCATTGATGCCGGCCCCACCTCTTGAACAAACATCACAACACATGGTCCCTAGGGCCCAAAATGTTGTTCAAACAACACCCTTAACACCTCCAGTGCTAGGACCGCAACCACCACATCCGAGAATCACTTCTGTGAATCAAGTGGGTTGTGAGTCATCTATTGCTTGTTTGGAAGGCTGTGAGGAAGATATCAACCCTAATGTTGCCTATGGGATGGATGTGCTTGAAGAAAGTCCTACATGGATGACTATTGGGGACAAGTCAAACATGTATATCAAGTAGCTGCTCTTGCTGCAAGAGGCCAAAATATCAATTACACTGCTAAGAGACCACCTCTTCAATGCTATGAGTGTGGAGGTCCACATTGTGTAGCCGAGTGTCCTATTAGGCTACAAAAGAACTCCACACTAATGCAAACCAATCAAGCGAGCATGTCTATAATGCCAATACTCATGTGTAATCGATGTGGCATAGATCATTTGATTGCCCAATGTCCATATAATCCAAATGCACCGAAGATCACGCCATTAAACTTGATTGAAGTTACCGAGGAGCCATCACAAAGTACACATGTGGTACCAGTGAACGTACTCACACGATCGATGCTCCAAAAACAAAATTATACTCTTGAGGAAAGAGACACGGCATCAATTGCCCAATCTCAGAAAAAGAAGAAAACACGAAGGTAGAGATCACAAAAAGTAGCGAAGTCAGACCCCAGTTCAAAGACCAACATAGGGACTGGTGACGACCCCGTATATATGAATGACGCTGAAGAGTATTCTGATTCGGGTGAAACCATCGAGACCAAAACGACCACTAAGTGAGAAACCAACAAGGAAGATCTTCGTGAGCCACAATGGCCAGGATCCAAGAAGAAGATAGGAACTTATCCAAACCCTACAGAGGAGATTGAGCGAGTCAAACAATTAAGGAGTTTGGTAGAAGATACCCAAAGGGATCTAGCATCTAGGCAGATCCAGATTACAGACACCGTGTTCCCTACGCAACAACAACCTCACCAAGTCCATAGACCCTTAGCAATACCTAGTGTCATCCAAGAAGAAAGTGACTTAAAGTCATGGGAAAATGGGCATACTCACTTCTTGATGGAAAGAATGTTTAAAGAGGGACTACCTGATCATATCGAAGAAATGGAGATACCATCTTCCCCACGTCAACGGATTGAAGTCCAAAAGGTCCCGTTAAACATTGCCAAATTGATGGATTTCATGTCTTCAGAAGTTAGAACCAACATCATGTCCAAACTATATAAAGACCCTGAGCTAGTCTCAGCTCTTCAAGCCTTCCTCAATGGAGAACTAAAGTTTGGGCTACCACAATTTTCACAGATGGATGGAGCTGGGGAGATGCCAATAGAGGAGGAACACTTAGATCCACAACCCAACCTAGATGAGAACCTTGTTATAGAAATACCTGTTAACAAGTTGGGACAATACTTTGAGGGAGACGAATCCAATGCAACCATACCAATCACTACCAACGGATTAACTGTGAAGGGAAGACCTCACCTTGCGACCACGACCATAGTAGTGAAGATGGCCAATGGGTCTATTGTTAAACGTATTGGGATGCTAGAAGATCTCAAGATCAAGGTCTTTGGACATAAAATAAGAATTACCTTAATTGTTATGGATTCCTCCAAACACACTATGGCCTCGGAGATGATCTTAGGACGTCCTTTCATACGGGAAGCAAAAATGGTGCATGACTGGTCTAAAAACCATGTCTACTTGCAGTTCCAAGATTCTGTCATTCGAGTGATTCTTGTAACGGGTCGAGCACATCCTCTAGGAAACAGCTTTATAATTGATCATAGATCTAACCCCACAATTCACTCGACCCCATTGCAGTATTGTTACACGTGTAAAGAGGACACTGATGTTGGGGAAGATTCTCCTTATATGGATGTACTACCTAGGATGACTGAGTCGGACAATATGGATTGGGTCCACCTAGCAGCAACCATAGACACTTGGGGAAATAGGGGGACGACGTGGGTAACACTTGAGGGGGATGAAATGCCCGTACCCTTAAATATGCTACAAGCAATGCATATAGCTTTTGACAAGACTCATCCTCGTATAACAAAGAAAACATACAAGTGGGTCCCTAAGTCTTCTTTAGCGACCATGGTTGATGCTAAAACACAGAAGCCTTGTAAGAAACGTCCCACTTGTTCCAAGAAATGTAAGGAAACTGGCGTTGGATTCCTAAAAAACTATTGGAAGCCCAAGGCTACTATCAAGGAAATGATCAAATCTGGGTGCCAAAACGTAGATTGTGTTCTTACTTGTCACTTGACCCATGTGAGCCCAATCCCGTAGCTCCAAAACGAATGAATGATCACGGAAAGAAAAAAATCACAGAATGCTACACACCCACTCCAAAGCTAGTTTGGGTACCGAAGAAAGAACAATTTGTTCCACCTAGCTCAGGAAGGGGGGAGTCCCATGAAGCTTCTAGCTCCTCATGTAATGCATCCATAGAGGTAAAAGCTTCTCCACAGCCTCCACCTACAATAGTGGACCTCCATAAAGCTAGAAAGGAATCCACACCTCCCAGTGTTCAAGAATCACCTGATGAACCACTTCAAGTTCGATCCTGGAAGAGTACCTTACCACCCTTGCTACTCAACAAGGCACCTAAGGTAATAGAAAACTAGTGGAAAAAATCCTCACCTAGTACCAACTGGAACAATTGGTTTCAAAGGGTGACAAGCACGTTTCAAACGGTATGACCTACCCAAGGAAGGGGGGAGTGTTTGCTGACAGTCATCATTCACTCACTCCCCTCTCAACCTTCCTCCCTGACCTCTCAATCTCCCAATCTTAGGGAATGTGTATATAAAGCCTTATACTCACAAAAAACAGAAAAAAATTAAAGAGCAAGAGCAATTAGCAAACGAGTATGCACAATAAAAGTCAAAACATTGACCCAGACCTACACATTCACATCCGGTACACTGAAACAGAAACCTATGTCATCAAACACCTTTCATCCTCATCAGTCGAGTGATGGAGGGTAGATAAGATTAGTACGATAGGAGTGTTTCTGTTTTAGAGTTGAGTGATTAGCAAAGTTCTTTCTTCCCACTGATGTGCCTCCTAGAGGTATTCTTTGTGTTTCCTTGTCTGTACAAGAACGTGTTGCTATGGTTAGGATTTGGACCTTTGGAATCTTTCTCTCAACCACTTTTCAAATCAAGCGCGATCATCAACACAAACAGGTGTTTCTTGTCCATTAGCATGGTCCCTTATCTTTTTTCCATCTATGTTTGTATGCATTAATTGTGATTGGTAGCATAATATTCAACGCATTTGCATAGTACCAAACATTAAATCCAATGTAATTTTTTGTCATAATCACTTGTCTAGGTTTAAAAGTCAAGCAGTCCGACTAAGCTAGTTTGACCAAGCTAGGCATTAGAGATCTTCTCTTAATACCATGGGGAATGCCTTCCTAATTATCAATGGTTACTTAGGTTGTTAATCCGATTTAGGCAGCATTGTGTGAAATGTACTAGGGCTTTCTAGTGGGCTTAGTCCCTATTAACCTTTAGCTTAAGTATTATAAAGGGAGTTTACTAGTGTGATGATCCTGGGGAGGTGTAACAGTGTTATATGACCCCCCAAAAGTTACAAAATTAAAAAACTGAAAACGAACAAACAAAAACAAATCAAAGTGCCAGAATGTAAAATCTTAAGCTGGAAGAGAAATCTCAGCTTGATTTGGTACTTCACTCACATGTATCGCCTATGGTACTAGAGCCCTAGAGGTTCCTAGTGTGGGCGCTTTTCCTTGAAAAGCAAAAAACCCAAGGCATACAAAATAAGCACACACATCAAAATTGAATCACTGTGAAAAGACTTTGGGGGGTCAAAGAAAAGGTAATCAGTCAGGCGATGATTTCATGAGAAATTCCTTTTATTGTAGCTTAACTACAAGGCCTTCTAGGTATAGCCTCTAGTCATCCCTCGAACATGAAATACTTGGCTCTCGCGATTAAACAACTTAATTGACCAGAGAAAATTAAGAAGCTTACCCATGGTATTAATAGTCGATCTCTAGTGCCTTTCGATCGTTAAATTAGCGACCCCAGACTTGTTTAATTTTTTACCTTTACAATTGTTTATGCATTTGATTATATTGCAATTTAATGTTTATTGTTGCTGACAAATGGTTTAAAATTCTGTTACCAATCACATTGTCTGCCTACAACTGCATAAGCTTTTTAATTGTATATGAAAATGCAATTAATGTGCCAATGTTGTTTGATTTTGCAGTGATCGAAGAAGGCTAAGGACATTCATCTCAAATGCTCTTCCACCTCGACGAACGAGCTTCAAACTCAATAGCTTCCAAGGACGGAATCTACATCAGGAAGGGGGGCATGTTAACCCTCACAACTCACTGACACCATATCACCTACAACGGACGTTGTATTATTTACTTGGTAGAGTCAGGTATCGGGCTTGTCCGTTCAATAGGAAAAGGGTAAGAGTGATCGCCGATGAGAGGCGCACTCTAACTAGAACATTCAAGGGATTAGTTGGCTAAGCATGGGAGCCCAAGTGTGAATGGGGCAAGCTCATATAAAAGTCAACTAAACCTAAAATTCACTTATTCTCTCATTTGTGCAATTGAAGAGTGCTCTTGCTCTATCTCCATCTTCTTCTTCTTCATCTCCTTGTGTGTGTGTGTGTGTGTGTGTGTGTGTGTGTGTGTGTGTGTGTGTGTGTGTGTGTGTGTGTGCGTGCGCGCGAGAGAGAGAGAGAGTGAGATCGAGCATTGCGGTGGCACGACGGCGGCGAGGCGGTTGAGCGCGGCGTAGCGGCGTCTCCCTCTTCTTCGTGGCAAGGAACCCTCCACGACAGGAAGCGTAGAGTGGTGAGTGACACACCAACGCCATCTTTGAGATTATTAGTTTAGGCTTGTTGTGTGCTTGGAGCCATTTGTGGCTTGCACACAGTGTATCAGCAAGTTCCTTGCATTGACATGTGCAACATACGCGCACACTTAGGTGATAGGAATGTGCGTGAGGGTTAACATCTCACCAAAGTGAACTCAGAGGGCTACTCACTCTACCACAAAAGCAAATCAACCACTTCTGAGTCAGGCAATCAGTATGCATCCAATCTCACTGCTCTAGGTCATCGCGCCTTTTCGGCATCCAAACAAATTCGGAATGCAACAAAACTTAAGGAGAAGTATCACAACACCTAAGGGTACAATCCTACCAAGTTTTATCACCATCCAGGAAGGTACATAAATCAGGATCCATCACAAAAAATGTGCAGAAAACTGAAACAAAAGTACTCAGAAAGGTCCTCCTTAAGCATAGAAACACTTATCCTTGGTCAAAACATCAAAAAACAACCATTTCAACCTCAAATCAATGCATTTAACTCACAAGCAAAGCATCGCCAACCACAGCAGAATTGAAAATGATTACACTTAGATTGTAGAGCAAGAGACAAGGAATGCAATATGCTATTCAGAAATGAATTCTGATTACCAGTTAAGGAGAAAAGAGGATTACAATTTGTAGCAGCAAGAGGTTCCCATATTGCACGTTTTCAAATCTTCTAGGCTAATGATATCTCTCTCATTCAAACTAAGGGTTTTGACTTAAAGGTTAAGGGAGCTTTCCCCCGGCCACTTACAAGGGTGTAGACTCAGAGAGGTTGAGAGGATATTGTCATCTTACATCATAATTACAAATCATCATAGGCTGAATTACAGTGCTTTCTTCAAAAAAGCGAGTGAGTGTTTACAGGGTTTGGTGTGCATATGCCTGTATCCACCAAACACACTCTCTAATCAAAAAATTTGATTATGTCCTATCTCACTGCTCTAGGTCATCACACCATTTTGACGACTAAACAGACTCAGATCATCACAAAACTTCCAACACTAGTTTTGTAACCAAAAGAACACTTTAGTGACCTTTTTTCATGAATATAAATGAAATGATACATGAAATCTAGAAACATATCAAGAAATTCTTTTATAAACTTATAAAATGCTATCCAAAGTACTCATAAACATTATAACCTGTCACTTTTGTGCACAACCTCAATAGTAACTACACTCATAAAAAGCACCTACTAAAAACAATTGTCGATGTTTCACTAAAACTCGTACTCTAGTCTAAGAAAAAAATGAGCAAGGTGCACGCAATAAGATAGATAAGGGATTTACACGATTGGATCAACTAGGAGACCAGATTAACAAGGACAGGTGCCAGATAGGAGAGTACAGGGTGACACTCTTCGGACATATAATTTCAAAAGAAGGGAGAAAGTGAAAGCGTTACTTTCTCTTCTTAAACCTTCAAAACTTGAAGCAATTAGTAGCGTTTATACAGAATCTATGATATTTGAGCTGTTTTATTCATGTTATCCCCACTATAGAAAGTCACCAAACATGCAACCCTGACGTGGAATGAGAGCAGCGAAAAATGTTTCCAGGGGGTTAAGGTAATTTTGGGCTCTTTACCTTTTGTCTTGAAGCATTGCTAAAGATTTTTTTTACGTCAACCCCAACCTTGTATGTGAAGCTGTGGGGATAGTTTGGATGCAAAAAAGACCCACATACATTTTATGAGATTGGAGTACTTTGCAAGTAGCGTTTTAAATGTTGCTGAAAATTTTCGGTCTATAAAGCAATTGGTCGTGAACCCTTTAAGTTTCATGTGGAAACATTTAGGGATTATTTGGTGCCTAGAAGATTTTCTATGCTTACAATATATGATTTTTTTCCATACACTTTATAGCACATGGAAATATATCCAAGGACAGCAAAGTGGATGGTGCAGTTGTAAAAATTTGACCACACACTACAAGTTGAAAGGTCTATGCAACCATGCTTGAAAAGTATGTTAGCACAAAGATGTTATGGAAAGCTCAAGAAAGTGAAATTTAGCAAAGGCTCAAGCGTCTCTACAACCCCCCCCCCCCAATGATAATGTTTTCGGTGTCTCTCCAATGGCATCACCAGCTTTAATGTTTTTGGGGATTCTGCTAATAGTGCAACAAATGCTAAGAGTGGGCTTGTGAAAATGATAAATTGGCAACCAAATTGAGGGAGGGAAAAGCCTTGTTGACAAAGTTCAAGGGTGTGTAGATTCACTTTGTGCCGAGAAACAAGAACAAACAAGCAGATGCTTTAGCTACAAAGGAGTTATAGAATGTTATGGTAAGTACATTTGCTCTGAAAAACCCATTGTTTCAAGGCAAAGAAGAGTTGGAAGATAACCTCTATTTCTTGGAGCACTGAGGCTTCAACACACATGAGTTGAAATGAGCAGAGTTGGTTGGCTAGAAAAGCTACTAAGTACTGTCTAGTGAATGATGATTTGTATTTGCAAGGAGAAGAATTCAGTGTTCAAAAAAGTGCCATCTTTCTAGGATATCAAAGGCATTTTGAGTAGTTTTCATGAGGACATATGTGGTGGGCATTTTTCTCATAGAGATCACTAGCAAGAAAATTCTCCAAGCTGGTGTTGACCCATGGGTCAACAGAACGGCATAACTTAATTTTGTACCAAAGTATTATTTTTTTACAGTTATGAAATGATGCAAATTATGGTTAAAAACATCATTTGTAATAAGTAGATATTCTAGTTGCAGAAGTCGGGGTGCGATGGCACTTCCAGATTGTAAATACAAAGCCGTTTGATCCATTCAACTCTACTTTTGGTTTACCTATGGTAGCCTTAGTATATAAGGTACCTAGGTCATTTTGTAAACAAAATTTTAATCTTATTCAAGGTATTGTGATGTCGTCGACTATGTGTGAGAGAGAAAGAGAGAGATCGTGAGCTTCATCCTGATGCTACTCCATGCTCGCTCATCACATTGGAGATCAGACTGCACCATTGCGATAGGCTCGGAGAGAGTTACGCAACAACACCAAGCATTCCACACAAAACGGAGCACACGTGCTAACATTACGAGCTATTTGTGGTCAAAAGTGTATCAAACGATGTCTATTTTTTGTGTGCAAGTAGTCGTTAGAATTGTGGCGACATAAGCTACGCATAGGTACTCATAGATTTCAATTTTGGGCACTTTCAAAATTTTACTCTTTCCATACACGTTTGCAACAGATGGCTTTGTAGTGAGGATTTTGAGTGTAGAGGCTTTGGGGCAGGTGCATCCTAGTGAGGGGATGGTGCTCCTTAAGTTTTGTACAATTCTGGTATGATTTAATGAGTTTCCTTCCGTTTGTGTGTATGTAGGTTGGGTGATGTAGTTGAGAGGTGTGAGATTCTTGGTTTTGGTTTAGTTGGCCTTCCACAGTGTTGTATGTGTGGGATGGTCTCAGCTTGACAAGCTATAGAGATTGCCTCCATGCTCCTATTGTGTCATCTGTGTCCTCGATTGGCATTATATTGATCTAGGTAGTGTTGCATGCACTTTATAGGTGGTGTGATTTGCTCCCATAACAAAACTTTAATCTTATTCAAGGTATTGTGATGCCATCAACTATGTGTGAGAGAGAAAAAGAGAGAGCATGAGCTTGATCCTGACCTACTCCCTGCTTGCTCATCACCTTGGAGATCCGACTGCACCATTGTGATAGGCTCGGAGAGAGTTATGCAACAATGCCTATTAACCCTCATGGCTCACGGACACCCCATCACCTACGACGGACGTGTATTATGTATTTGGTAGAGTCAGGTACCGGGCTTGTCGGACCAATAGGAAAAGGGTAAGAGTGATCGCCGATGAGAGGCGCACTCTAACTGGGACATTCAAGGGATTAGTTGGCTAAGCATGGGCGCCCAAGTGTGAATGGGGTGAGCTCATATAAAAGCCAACTAAACCTAAAATTCACTTATTCTCTCAT
This sequence comes from Adiantum capillus-veneris, assembly GCF_014529385.1. Classification (NCBI taxonomy): domain Eukaryota; kingdom Viridiplantae; phylum Streptophyta; class Polypodiopsida; order Polypodiales; family Pteridaceae; genus Adiantum; species Adiantum capillus-veneris. The sequence goes on from NC_140931.1 coordinate 154,645,863, forward strand.
TTGTGCAATAGAAGAGTGCTCTTGCTCCATCTTCTTCTTCTTCACCTCCTTGTGTGTGTGTGTGTATGTGAGAGAGAGAGAGAGAGAGAGAGAGAGAGAGCGTGATCGACCATTGCAGCGGCACGACGGCGGTGAAGCGGTTGAGCGCGACGTAGCGGCGTCTCCTTCTTCTTCGCGGCGAGGAATCCTCCACGGCAGGAGCATAGAGCGGTGAGTGACACACCATTGCCCTCTTTTGAGCTTACTAGTTAAACTAGTTGTGTGCTTGGAGCCGTCTATGGCTCGCACACAGTGTTAGGCAAGGCCCTTGCTTCGACAGTGCGGCAAGGAGCGCACATTTTTGGCGCCGTTGTCGGGGAATTGCCCTACACTAAGCCCAAGAGGCACTTTGTGCTTCTCCTATGAGTTTTTTGTAGTAGGAAAGAAGAGGAAGAGGAATGAGTTGTTTTTCTGCAAGTTGTTAATTTCTGTATTGTCTGCAAGTTCTGTGATTTCTGCATAATGTTGTGTTTTCTGTTTGCACATAGTCTTTGCACAATTAGTAGTCGTTAGCTTGTTTGCAGTGAATGAATAAGTAGGAAGGCAGTTAGCAATTTCTGTTTGCACACAGTTTCTACACAGTTTTCTGTCAAAGTTTGCCTGCACACAGTCTTTGCACAGTAAGGTAGTGAGAGAGGAAGTAGGTGGACAGTTAGCTCACTGTCAGTAAGCAGTTAACATATTAGTTAGTAGATTAGTTAGTGGTTAGCAGCACTGTTAGTAAGTAGATAAGGTAGTGATCTGTCTGTGAGCTGTTGACAGAGAGGTTAGGTAGGTGTTGACAGTGTGTGTGGCCAAGAAAGGGTCACCTAAACCGCGCGCGGTCGTCGCCTCAATTTTTATTTTTTTAAAAAAAATCTAAATTTTAAAAAAAAACCGAAAATATTTAAGCGTGAGTGACTGGGGGGCTACACTAAAATTCCAATCGGGATCGGGATCATTTCCCCAAGCCCAAGCCCAAGCCGAGGCCCACGCCTCAGTCCTATGATATATACTAGACTCACTCTTATATATATACCCTACCCCCTCAAGAGGGAATGAGAGCATGTGGGGCAAGTCCTCCACTCTCCTCCCTTCTCTTCCCACTTGCACCCTTAGACTTTCTAATTTGGGCCTAGTTCCCTACTAGAAATTGACGGTTTTAGGGATTCCGAGGGCATAAAGTGACCAAACGGAGGGCTGTAAAGCACGGCACGTCCCTCTGACCGAGGCGCTCGTTTTGAGATATCATACATTCTATTCTATAGCTCGGTCAGAAAAAAAGGACCAAAAAATCAAAAAAAAATTAAGAAAATACTTGGGTTGCAAAACACCCAAAAATACTAGGTGAGCAGCCTTCACAGGCACCCACTGACACTTCTAGGGGATCCAAGTCATATGAACCTACGCTCTGGACGAGTGTTAGAGCACGATCATATTGGTAGTGCCTCCATTTACGCGGGCACCCTTTATTCCTCCACCCTAGGTTCTGGACCTTCGGCCGGGACTCAAGGTAGCGCGACCCAAGATCCTCATATCGCGTCTAGTGATTCTTCCTCTGACTACGAAGTCATGGAGGGGTATCCTACACCAAACCCTGATAGTTCAAGTCAAGACATGCATGCCATGGGCCCACGACCCGGGTCCAGCGTGTTTAGCCGCTTAAAAGAGACCCTTAGTAGAGCTACTCGCTCCGAACATGCGGTTAATGAAATAAATGAAGGGAGTGGGGAAGTAAATTCGTCATTCATGCCTAAAATAGGCCCTATTCTTCTTGAAAGTATGCATGTGAATGTTCCATCCACTGCACCTCCTGATCCTTTAGGACTATCTCCACTTCGAGGGAAACCTCCAGCACGCCAGGCCTAGATGGGATATTCCTAAACGAAAATTGGGAGTATGACCTACAAGCAGAAGCTTTAACTGATCGGTACACAGGACACACCTATCATGTGGGTTGGTTAGATGTTCTACAATCCACATCGGGTGCTACTAGCATAGATGAGCAACAACAGAAAGTCTGTGATGTCCTCCATAGGATTGTCGAGTTAGTAAGATAGAACACAGGGATCAACATGCCTTCAACAGGACTAATGAGATTCTTGGATACGGGAAAGGCCAACCAACCAACCCTATCACAAATGGAGACACCCTCAGTGAGCCCCATTGATCCTCCATATGTTGTTTCGCCAGGAGCCTCAGTACAATCTGAGCCCACAAGTGGCAGCTTTACCTTCCCAGATCTAGCTCATCTTTCTCTTAATGACACTACGGCTACCATGCATATCCCAGTGGTGAGCGTGACAAGAAGTACACCATGGAGTTGATTTGTTAACACTGTGCCGATGCCTAGTAGCACAGTGCCCCCAACTATACCTACATGTATGTATCAATAATGTGCACCTGTCGTACCTCAGCCTCATGTAGCTCCTACACCTCCGATTATTTCAAGAGCTTACAATCCACAATGGAATTATCCAAGATCTTATACAAGTGGAGCCATGCCATTTAATAATAACATGCCATATCAAGCACCCCCTATGCCTAGGGCCACGCCTGTAAACTTTGGACCACCGTCTGGTACACCACCATACGAAATATGGGACCCAAGAGCCGCGCATATGCAAAGGCCAAGGCCAACTCCCATCTCACATGTGGTTCCAGGAGCACATACACCCATTATACCTGCTCAAATAGCAGATTTGGCAGCATTTGCTCAAACTATCGATCGCTCTATTGCGGAAAACATGCGTAGTGCACCTGATAGAGAGCCTAGGAGCAAGGCAGTTCAAGTAGCTAAGCTCACACAGAAATTCAGTGGAGACGGAGATGCTAGAAAGCATATGGAAGTCTTTGAACATGTGTGCGCTTCCTTGGAAGAGCACAATGAGCTACATAAGTGTAAGGCTTTGATTTTGACCCTAAGCGGAAAGGCTGGAGATTGGTATAGAACCTTAAGAGTAGAAGAGAAAACGATCTACTCTACTCTTAGGAGACTGTTCTTAAAAGAATACATACGAGAGGGAGTACTTTGGGGTGTAGCCTCTCAGCTCCAGAAAGCCCAACGAGAAGAAGGTGAATCCGTGAGAGACTTCATTAGTCGCCTAAAGAATTTGAATTCTCGATGCAATTTAAACGAGCGATTCAACAACAACCAATTGCTCGATAGATTCATTAGGGGACTACGACATGAAAGTATTTATAATGGCCTAGTCCTTAGAGGTATCACTACTTGGGAAGCAGTCACCATGAATGCAATCCAATTGGAGGATAATTTAATGATTGCAGGAGAAAGAGTGTCTGCCGAGCCGAAGTCTAGTAGCTCGCAAGCATCAGGGCATGAGCCAATGAAGATAAAGCCAATCGTGAAAGAGCAAACGATATCTGAGATGAGTTTGGCAGATCTCACCAAGGCCATCCAAGAAATCCTTAGGACTAATCGTGCTCCACAAAACACTCATATGTATCCAAGAAGGGAGCAACAATGGTGCTCAATCCCACATACTACGAGTGAATGCCCTACTTTCAGAGTAAAGTTTAACGGGACTTGTAACGCGTGTGGTAGGTATGGCCATCAAGCGAAGGATTTCCTAATGCTTAAACGCATCATGGAAAATAGACCGCCTATAGCTTGGGCAAACTCACCTCGAGTTCCTGCATTGATGCCTACCCCACCCATGGAGCAACAATTGCCATTACAGCACATGGTCCCTAGAACCCAAAATGTGGTCCAAACCACACCGTTGCCACCTCCAGTGCTAGGACCGCAACCCCCTCATCCAAGAGTTACACCTATGAACCAAATAGGTTGCGAGTCATCTAGTACTTATGAAGATTGCGAAGAGGACATAGACTCTAGTATCACCTATGGAGTCGACATGCTTGAGGAGTGTCCCATGTACTATATGGAAGACCATTGGGGACAAATCAAACCGGTATATCAAGCTACTGTGCTAGCAGCAAGAGGCCAAAACATTAGTAGTTTTGCCAGGAGACCACCTCTTCAGTGCTACGAATGTGGTGGACCACATCGAGTAGCTGAGTGCCCCATTAGAATGCAAAAGAATGCTGCACTAATGCAAACAAGTCAAGGGAGTGCATTGGCAATGCCAATACTCATTTGTAATCGTTGTGGCATAGATCATTTGATCGCACAGTGTCCTAACAATCCAAACGCGTCGAAAATCACACCATTGAACTTAATAGAGATTGTTGATGGGACACCACCAACTATAAACATAGCACCAGTGAATGCACTTACACGGTCGATCCTCCAAAAGCAAAATTACATCCTCGAAGAGAGAGATGCTGCATCCATTGGCCGAGCGAGAAAGAAGAAAACACGAAGAAAGAAATCCCTTAACGCTTCTAGCTCAAAACCTAGTTCAAAGACTAACATAGGGACAGGAGAGGATCCCGTGTATATGAATGACCCTGAGGATGACTCAGATTCGATAGAGACCACTGAGACCAAAACTGTTACTACAAAGGAAAAAGCCAGTGAGGAGGATCACGAGAGGGAATTACGACGAACACCAAAAGAGTATTCAAAGTTAAACCACCCAGTTGCGAACCCCCAAGATAAGCCACGAGAGACAAAAAATGAGGATTGCAAGAGAAAGATTGGAACCTATCCAAACCCAACAGTGGAAATTGAACGAGTCCAACAACTGAGGGGTTTGGTGGAAGAAACTCAACGAACATTAGAACCTGAACCCAAACATATCCAGATGTCGGACACAGTGTTTCCCACACAAGTTCAACCTCACAAGAACTACAGGCCGTTAGCTATACCCAGTATCATTCGGGAAGAGAGTGAGGGTAGGACATCTCAAAGTGGACACACACCTTTCCTACTAGAGAGAATGTTTGGTGGGGGAATGCCCGACCCCCTTGAGGAAGTAGAGATTCCATCTTCACCATTCTCTTGTCAGGGTCCTACGTCCCACAAGATGCCATTAAATGTTGCCAAATTGATGGATTTCATGTCTTCAGAAGTTAGAACCACCATCATGTCCAAACTATATAAAGACCCTGAGCTAGTCTCAGCTCTTCGAGCCTTCCTCAATGGAGAATTATAGGCCGGATTACCACAATTTGCACATATGAACAAACCTGACTCGGTAATGAATGATGAGGAACATTTAGCACCACCATCTGACCTAACGGGACATGAATATGTAATTGAAGTACCCGTTAACAAGTTGGGGCAATACTTTGAAGGTGATGAATCTAATGCTACTCTACTAATCACTACTAAAGGATTAACTGTAAAGGGGGTCCTTGACGGTGGTGCGGGAGTCAGCATGGAGACAAAGAGTTGTTGGGAGTCTATGGGGCGACCTCACCTTGAAGCCACAAGCGTAGTGGTAAAAATGGCTAATGGATCTATTGTTACGCCTATTGGAATGCTAAAGGATCTCAGAATCAAGGTCTTGGGACACAAGGTAAGGCAGACTTTCATTGTTATGGATTTTTCCAAGCATCCTATGTCATCTGAGATGATCTTAGGGTGTCCATTCATGAGGGAAGCAAAAATGGTGCATGACTGGTCCAAAAACCACGTCTACTTACAGTTCCAAGACTCTGTCATTCGAGTTGATCTTTTAAGTGGTCGAACGCATACTCTAGGAAATAAATTCATCATTTGACATGAAGGGCGTTCCACCTTCTGTGGTGCAACATACAATTCCCATGATCAACACTGCTAAACCCGTCTAGCAACGGCCGTATCCAATGAATCCTAAGTACGCCAAAATTGTACAAGAGGAGATTGAAAAACTTATCCAATGTGGATTCAGATACCCTATTGAGCACTCAGAATGGGTTTCTCCAATAGTCATTGTGCCAAAAAGAATGGGAAACTAAGAGTGTGCGTGGACCTCAAGAAAGTTAATGCAGCTACTAGGAGAGATCATTATCCCTTGCCATATTCAGAACATGTGCTTGAAAGAGTTGCGGGCAAGGAAGCTTATAGATTTTTAGATGGGTACTCTGGTTACAATCAAATCACAATTGCATTAGAGGACCAATCTAAAACTGATTTTATCACAGAGTTCGGAGTGTTTGCATTTCGTGTTATGGCTTTTGGCTTAACAAATGCCCCTGCTACATTCCAACGATTAATAAACACTGCGTTTAAAGAATTTCTAAGGGAGTTTTGTGAAGCTTTCCTAGACGACCTTTGTGTTTATTCTTCTTGGGAGAAGCATTTGTTATATCTACGAAAAATATTTGAAAGGTGCAGATTTTATCGCATCTCATTGAACCCTTTCAAATGCCAATTTTAGGTTAAGCATGGAGTCATTCTAGGGCATATAGTGTCCAAGAACGGGATATCCACAGATGAGAGTAAGGTTAAAGCCATTGCCGATTTGCCACCACCTACGAACTATAAAGGAGTTCAAAGATTTATGGGCCATGTTGGTTATTATCGAAGGTTTCTTTTAAACTTTGCCGAGATAGCGCGTCCATTGTACAAGCTTCTTATCGAGTTTCACTGGACGGAAGAATGTCATCAATCTTATGAGTTATTAAAGAAGGCCCTAACAAGTGCTCCAATCCTGCGAACACCTGATTGGAATGTACCTTTTCATGTGCATATTGATGCATCAAATTTTGCTATTGGGTGTGTTCTAACTCAACCAGGAGAACATAAATTGGACTACCCTATTAGCTTTGCAAGTCGCCAATTAAATGATGCCGAGATCAACTACACTACTACAGAGCGCGAAGGTCTAGCTATGATTTATGCAGTAAAGAAATTTCGCTATTACCTTCTTGCTACCAAGTTTTTGTTTTATGTTGATCATCAAGCATTGCTATATTTGGTAAACAAGCCGTGTTCCACAGGTCGAATTACACGATGGTTGTTAATTCTTCTTGAGTTTGACTTCACCGTTGTTGTGAGGCCTGGGAGGAAACATGTCATGGCGGATCATTTATCTCGTATCCCTAATGGCGAAGCTCCTACGGGGGTTGATGATGAATTGCCTGATACTCCTTTGTTCATTGTTGAGACAATGCCTGAATGGAGTGAAAAGACTGTTAACTTCTTAGTTAATGGTTTTCCACCCAAAGAGCTGTGAAAAGATATAGCTCGAAAATTAATCAAGGAATGCGAACCCTATTGCTTACTGGCTGGAACTCTCTATAAGAGAGGAAAAGATGATGTTCTTAGACGTTGTGCCCGCGAGGATGAGTATTTATATATTCTACAAGAGACACCCATGGGCGCAGCTGGTGGTCACTTTTCAGGAAAGTTGACTGCCCGAAAGATCTTACAGTCAGGCTATTGGTGGCCCACTTTGTTTAAGGATGCATCACTTTTTGCAAAGGGATGTGATGAATGCCAACGCTTCAACAAGCCACAAAGAAGGGATAGGATGCCTCTACATCCCATCAAGGTAACCCAACCATTTGAAAAGTGGGGATTAGACTTTGTAGGACCGATTAGTCTGGCTGCACGTAACACGCAATCACGATATATCATTGTGGCTACCGACTATGTAACCAAATGGGCTGAAGCAAAAGCAACACGAAAGGCGGATGCAAAAACAACAGCTAAGTTCCTCTTTGAGAACATTATCACACGTTTTGGATGCCCCTTTGAACTTGTGAGTGACAATGGAACTCATTTTATAAATGAAGTAATAAAAGAACTCACATCAAACTTCATGATATCTCACCACAAGTCTACACCCTATTATCCCCAAGAAAATGGCCAAGCTGAGAGTACCAACAAAACTCTCATCTCCATTTTGACAAAGACAGTCGAGGCTCATCGCACTGATTGGGACCTAAAGCTTACATCAGCTTTATGGGCTTATCGTACTGCGTATAAAGTTTCTATTAATTGCACACCGTTTAAGATGGTGTATGGCCAAGAAGCAGTTATGCCATGGGAGTTTGTCATTCCTAGTCTTCGAGTAGCTTCTCAAGAAGGTTGGGATGGTAACCCCTTAGTGGAGCGATTATATATCCTGGAAAGGCTAGATGAAGAGAGGCAATTAGCTGTGCGAAATGCTCTTGTGGAGAAGGATAGGAGAAAGAAGTGGTTTGATAGCCATTTAAAAGATAAAGACATCAAGGTTGGTGATAAAGTTCTTATGTACGGGGTACGTAATGAAAAGAAGAAATTGAAATACGTTGGTAAGGGACCATATCGAGTGTGTGAAATTACCCCGCAAGGTACCATTCGTGTGGAGACTCTAGATGGAGTTGAAACCATTGGATTCCTTAATGGGAGTAAATTCAAAAGATATTATGATCCTCTAAGCCAGGAAGAGTTGCAAGCCATCCATCAAAAGAAGGCTGCCAAGGAACAAGCAGAGCTTTAAAAAATCCAAGCAAGAGTTGAGGCTCGAGAACGACAACAACATCTTAGACGCCAACGAGAGGCTAATCTGGGAATTACGCAAGCATTTTTCGAGGACACAGATGACGACTTATTAGAATCTGAGCCACCCCTACGATACCCAATTGAGCTAAATAGCCCCTATGGGAAAGTACTATACAATGCCTTATTAGATACGGGAGCTAAACACAATTTGTTATCCTATGGAGTTTGGTGTCAATTAGGGAAACCGACCCTATCCCCGAGTACGATGCAAGTCAAGGGCATTAATAAAAGAAAACTGCTATTCTTGGAGTCCTTCAGACCCCTGTTGTCTATGACAATGGAAGCTTATTGCAGAGGTTTCTAGTCATGCCCGCGGGAGCTATGGAAGGCAACATAAACCTGGGATGCACATGGATGTTGGCAACCAAATGCACTATTGATTGGGATACTGGTAGTGTCACGACGCGACCACCGACTCTTACCCCTATCATTCAAGCAAAGTGACCTACGTTGCAAACTCTAGCAAAGTTGAAGGATAGCCAACATTCACAAGCCAAGGTGGTTAACTCATCTTTGCCGGCTACCCATGGATCTAGCACTTCAACACTTGTAGTTGCAGCAAGCAGTAATATTGCAAGTACTCAACCTGCACGACCTAAGAGTACATATCAATGGGTCCCCAAGGCTATTACACGACTACACGGATGGCACATATGGTCTCATGGATGATGACTTTGTTTATCTCGACGACGAAGATAGGGGTTTAGCCTTAGGGTTTCCCCCCAACCTCTACAATATCCTATTCCCTTGACTCTCTAGGGGGAGTGCAAACAATTAGGTTAGGGTTCCTTATGTTTTTTGTTGTGTTCAATAAGTGTTGGTACCTTTTTCCACTAATGTGCCTCCTGGAGGTATTCCTTTTGTTTCCTAGTGTGTACAGGAGCGTGTTGCTATTGATGGGATTTGGACCTTCATGGAATCTTTATCTTGACTCACTCTTCAAATCAAGCGCGACCATCGACACAAACAGGTGTTTCTTGTCCATTAGCATTGCCCCTTATCTTTTTTGCATCTATGATTGTCTACTTTAATTGTGATTGGTAGCCTAATATTCACCGCATTTGCTTAGTATCAAACATTTAATTCAATGTAATTTTTTGTCATAATCACTTGTCTAGGTTTAAAAATCAAGCAGTCTGACTAAGCTAGTTTGACCAAGTTAGGTGTTAGAAATCTTCTCTTAATACCATGGGGAATGCCTTCCTAATCATCAATGGTTACGTAGGTTCTTAATCCGATTTAGGCAGCATTGTGTGAAATGTACTAGGGCTTTCTAGTGGGCTTGACCCTATTGACCTTTCGCTTAAGTATTATAAAGGGAGTTTACTAGTGTGATGAGCCTGGGGAGATGTATCAGAGTTATATGACCCCCCAAAGTTACAAAATTAAAATGCTGAAAATGAACAAACAAAAAATCAAAGTGCCACACTGTAAAATCTTAAGCTGGAAGAGAAATCTCAGCTTGATTTGGTACTTCACTCACATGTATTGCCTATGGTACTAGAGCCCTAGAGGTTCCCTGTATGGGCGCTTTTACTTGAAAAGCAAAAAACCCAAGGCATACAAAATAAGCACACACATCAAAATTGAATCACTGTGAAAAGACTTTGGGGGGTCAAAGAAAAAGTAATCAGTCAGGCGATGATTTCATGAGAAATTCCTTTTATGGTAGCTTAACTACAAGGTCTTCTAGATATAACCTCTAGTCAGCCCTCGAACATGAATACTTGGCTCTCGCGATTAAACAACTTAATTGACCATAGAAAATTAAGAAGCTTACCCATGGTATTAATATTCGATCTCTAGTGCCTTTCGACCGTCAAATTAGCGACCCCATACTTGTTTAATTTTTTACCTTTACATCTGTTTATGCATTTGATTACATTGCAATTTAATGTTCATTGCTGACAAATTGTTCGAAATTCTTTTACCAATCAATTTGTCTACCTAAAACTGCATATGCTTTTTAATCACTTATGAGAATGCAATTACTGTGTCAATGTTGTTTGATTTTGCAGTGACTGAAGAAGGCTAAGGACATTCATCTCAAATGCTCTTCCACCTCGACGAACGAGCTTCAACTCAATAGCTTCCGAGGACGGAATCTACATCAGGAAGGGGGGCATGTTAACCCTCACGGCTCACGGACACCCCATCACCTACGACGGACGTGTATTATGTATTTGGTAGAGTCAGGTACCGGGCTTGTCGAACCAATAGGAAAAGGGTAAGAGTGATCGCCGATGAGAGACGCACTCTAACTGGGACATTCAAGGGATTAGTTGGCTAAGCATGGGCGCCCAAGTGTGAATGGGGTGAGCTCATATAAAAGCCAACTAAACCTAAAATTCACTTATTCTCTCATTTATGCAATAGAAGAGTGCTCTTGCTCCATCTCCATCTCCATCTTCTTCTTCTTCACCTCCTTGTGTGTGTGTGTATGAGAGAGAGAGAGAGAGAGAGCGCGATCGAGCATTGCGGCGGCACGACGGCGGTGAAGCGGTTGAGCGCGACGTAGCGGCGTCTCCTTCTTCTTCGCGGCGAGGAATCCTCCACGGCAGGAGCATAGAGCGGTGAGTGACACACCATTGCCCTCTTTTGAGCTTACTAGTTAAACTAGTTGTGTGCTTGGAGCCGTCTATGGCTCGCACACAGTGTTAGGCAAGGCCCTTGCTTCGACAGTGCGGCAAGGAGCGCACAATGCCAAACATTCCACGCTAAACGGAGCACACGTGCTAACACATTATGAGCTATTTGTGTTTGTAAGTGTATCAAACGATGTCTGCTTTCTGTGTGCAAGTAGTCGTTAGAATCGTGGTGACATAAGCTATGCATAGGTACTCATAGATTTTAGTTTTGGGCACTTTCAAAATTCTACTTTGTCTTCATACACGTTTGCAGTAGACGGGTTTGGAGTGAGGATTTTGAGTGTAGAGGCTTTGGAGCAGGTGTATCCTAGTGAGGGGATGGTGTTCCTTAAGTTTTGTACGATTCTGGTATGATTTGGTGAGTTTCCTTCCGTTTTTGTGTATGTGGGTTGGGTGGTGTAGTTGAGAGTTGTGAGATTCTTGAGTTTTGTTTAGTTGGCCTTCCAGAGTGTTGTATGTGTGGGATGGTCTCAGCCTAACAAGCTATAGAGATTTCCTATGTGCATTGTCATGTCATCTATGTCCTCGATTGACATTATGTTGATCTAGGTAGTGCTGCATGCACTTAATAGGTGGTGTGATTCGCTCTTGTAACATTGGCGCCGTTGTTGGGGACACAAGGGCTTAAGTAGATAATATTTTTGCTTGCTTTAGTTGCTACTAAAGAGAGGATTTTTCTTAAGTGGATCCTCTCTTTAGTTTCGACTAAAGAGAGGATTTTTCTTATGTGGTTCCGGAAGAGAATATTATGAGATCAAGTGGACAGCTAGGAAGCACGTGTCTTACTGAGGGTCTATGACTAGATAGATTTAGTTAGGATTTGTAGTATTTGTTGTAGATTAGAGTAGTTGTTGGTGGTCGAGTGATTTGTGAGGTGATAAAAGCGTTTGCTAGTATGTGTGTGGTAGTGAAGTGTATTTCTATTCACAATTGCAAAACCCCATATGACGAGTAGGAGTAGCTTTAGATAAGTGATCTGATTCTGATCTAGAGCTATTCATCAATGATTTATTTGTTGAAGTGCTTGTTTCCATTTAAAATCACGCAAAAGTTTGATTTTGAGGGTAAAAATGCAATAAACAGGTTTCTGTTGGCACTTTTTCATGATTGATTGATGATGTGCATATAAGAGGACATTTGCAAGAGTTGTGTGAAGAAAAATTGAAATTCTGCAAACTTGGACAGCATACGCGTATGATGTCTCAAGAGGCACCTAGAAACCAAATTTGAATGCACCAAGGTGTTCAAAGGGGTGTTTAACCCTAAGTACGCCTTGAAACTAGAATTTTGATTTACATTTGGTGCCTAAAACACAAAAGCCAAGAAACAGAACGCTGAAAACTAGAAAAATTCCTTGTTTGAGCTTGAAAAGGTACAAAAAGTCCTGAAAGGGCTTAAAATCTAGCAAGGAAACCATAAAGACCAGTCTGGGCTTGGCCAGAGCTGCAAATTCACCAGTAGTCTTTATACGCGTATAAAGATTCCTATGCCAATTTTTGAACAAAACTGACCATTTTTCCTTATAGGGTGCTTTGAGAATTGTTCTTAGCATCCTCACCATGTTTGAATCATTTTGGACTTATATCTTGAGAGAAAGTGTGATTTTGCACTTCATGGAAGGTGAGAGGTAAAATTTTTGTTTTGAGAGCAATTTTGAGCTTTAAACTTTGTTGTGATTATATATTCTTCATGCTTATGATAAGGGGGACCTAAGGTAAAGACAGTTCCAAAATATGAGCACATAGACATCTTACGCGTATGATGTCTCAAGTCAAGATCTAAAAGTCCAATTGCACTTAGGACCACACAGGAGGTTTGAAAATAATGATTTAAGCTTGTTTGTAAAATTTCATTCATTTGGACATATCTTTGAATTTAAGAAGATTTTTGCAATTCCAAGAAGGTAAAAGTGAAAAATAGTGATTTTGTGCATTTTTTCCATCCAAATTTTTTTGTGAGCACATATGCTTGTTGTATTCATCAAGGAGCACCTTGGGTAGAAACAAAAGTGAAATCCGAGCCAAAAGACATCATACACGTATGAAGACTTTTAGGCCAGATCTGGGTCAAATCAAGCATCATACACGCATGATGTCCAAGTTTGCCTCAAGATCTGTGTCCTAAAGCATAAAAGAATCCCTAGCCAAAATTTCATTGCATTTGGAGCACATTTGGGCTTAAAAGTGCCAAAAGACAAAAATTGGGCAAAGTTCATGCTTGTATTGACCATAACTTTCCACAAAAAGTGTTGAAAGTGATTTTGAAAGTTGTTGAGAGTTGCTTGAGTGATAAAGAGTCTTTGAGATAAAATTCACTTCATTTTACCACAAAAGACATCATACGCATATGATGTCTCAAGTCCCAAATTAGAGGCCAAAACTTATATTTGAGCTTACAAAAATGTTTGCCATCACAAAATAGGCCTAGAGACCAAGTTTCATTCAATTTGGATCACTTTTGGCTTAGCTAACCTCCCAAGGAAGTTACAAGCAACCAAATAGAAAAAGGAGTGATAGGCCTGACTAAAAGTGTCAGAATCACAAATTGAGACTTGGGGTGGTTAGAGTACATCAAGGACAGTCTAAAATTAAAGTTTGGATCAAATTTGAGTCAAGAGACATCATATGCGTATGAAGACTCCAGGCACAGGCTGAGGCCAAACAAGAACTTTGACTAGTCGAAGTTCCTGTTAAAGGACTTCCTTTTGATCCTAGAATCCCTAGAATCCCAAATATCATTCCAAAACACAATGTGAAGACATATACGTGGATTAAAGCATGTATTAAATGTCGACACTCTGAAATCACCAGAACTGACCTATAGGAAGACTGAATGCGATAAAAGACTATTTGGCCATAACTTGAGCTCCTGGTATCGGATTAAGAAACTTTTTGTATCAAAATGAAGCTCAAGAGTAGCTCTACAATGTTTAGTGCAACCCCTGAACAAAAATCAACAATCATACAAGTCATTCATTGTTGGTCAGTGTTAAAAAATAGTCTTTTAAGGCCTCAAAATGCATCCGGAAGTTAGAAGTGTCTAAAAGTGACAATTTGAGAGAATTGTGAGGAAATGGTCGCGGTTTGGACATAATGTTGACTTTTCCCTACCCAAAGCACTTGAACATATTGGAATAAGACTTCTTACATCAAGCTAGAGTTGTTAAGCCCAGAGATCATGTCTACTTTTGATTCAGATTCATCTTATACAAGCTCATCCCGGCGATAGAGGAGCATCCGCCCATAATGGATCTTCCAAATTTGCAGTTGATAAAGGCCAATTTTGTTGAGAGAGTTTGGGTGATAGATCATGTGAGTAAAGGACTACATAGATACATTGACAACACTAAGGTCAACCTTTATAGCTGCTCAGAAACATACCCAGAAGAGTTGAAGGATTACAAGCTCTTATATGTCTATACATACGGAGTCGACTGTCAATGGAAATCTATAGTTTTTGATAAGTATGGACGAGAATACAAAGCTATTGAAAGCACAAATCCACATATTGCATCAAAAATAGGTGGATATTTAGTCAATGAAGGACCACAGATACCTCCACCAAACACGATAATTCCTACAAGAGTTCCAAAGAGGGAGACACTTGGATTCCCTTTTAGAGCAATAACGAGAGATGAAATGATCACAAAGATGTAGACATGTCTCCTCAAGTGAATCTCCCTAATGGGCCAATCTCCAGCAAAATGACCAATCCCTTTGAAGAAGACCAATATACAATCATCTATCAATCGAACCAGACAAGGAGAGTGGCAATGATGATCTATCCACCAACGAACAGCGTGGGACCAAATACATCGCAGTCATTGCAGTTGGGGATACATTAAGATGCCATACCAAGACCAAATTTCAATAGAGGTGGTTATCCAATCATCCCAGGACCAAGTGCACCACCACTATTCCCATCATATCCGTATTTGAGTGAAGGTCAAGGACCAACCGTTAGACCGACTACAACAATGTTACCTTATGCGGAAAGAGTAAGAATCAAGAGAGAGTTCCTGGAAGACCCACCTATTGTGAGACACTCACAAGGATATGAACTAGAAGATGAAACTAAAGAAGAACCTAAGCATAGTAGAAGGCCTGAAGCTAGAGAAGGGCTTGGAGACCAAATGCTATGGGTAGTAGACCCTCAACGGATTAGGCCATTCCAAGTCCAAAAATGGGTAATTAGAAAGTATTCCAGAGATAAAGATTTGAGAGATCACATAGCCGCTTTCAAAAGAGTAATCAGAGCAGAGAAAGTTTTGGATTTTGTGACAGATTTTGTGAGATTCACACTGCCTCTGGAAGATGATGCGGCTACATGGTTTGACTCAGTGAAAAGACGGGATTTTGAGACTCTAACAAGCTGTTTGAAGAATTCACCAAATAATTATTGCAAAAAAGGCATAGCTCACAATACAGTCTCGCAACTTCACAGATTCAAGCAGAAAGAAGGAGAATTTGTACAGAAGATAGCACTGAGGTTAAGGAGATACATAAAATTATGTCTTTTTGAGAAACTGCCAACTCAGTCAAGATTGATGCTCATATTTATTCAAGGACTAAAAAATGTTGACCTTCAAAAAGACTTGCATATGAAAAAGAGCACTACGCTGAACGAATTGACAAAAGAAGCTCTATATAATGTTAACAATTGTGGAGTCTACTAGGAAGGGGATTTCAAGGATCAAGATGATGATTCCTCTTCAGTTCAAAAGATTGAATCACCATTGAACCAGGAGAAACTCATAGAAGAGCTACTAAAAAGGATCACTCCAATTGTTGAGCCTCAAGTAAAGCAACTAAAGTGGTGTGTAATAGAGCAGAAGTGGAAAAACCATAGTATTGAGGAGTGCTATTACAATAAGGGGTATGTGAATGAATGAATATATGTTCCACAAGCCCAAATAGCACCAGCACAAGTGCTACCAATGTTGAGATACATGCCAGGGAACCTTTTAGGACCAATAGGAGTTTCAAGACCACGGCATGTCTTAGGACAACAACCTCCTCTGCCAGGTGCTAAAATGCCTATAGACATGAGATACATACCGATGATGAAAGCATCTAATAAACAAGCACTAGTACCAACTACAGTGTATTATAACAACCAAAGTGGGTACTGCCCTTTGAAGCAATAGAAGATGAGAGAAACACATGGAATGGGGAGGCCGGTGCAACCTCCACCTCGTGCGTTTCAACTTGAAGAAAGAAGGTATGAGATGGACGAAAGGACATTGCGGTTCATTGTGAATAAAGGCTTATTTAGGTTAGAGCCTATTTACAGCCAAGAGGAAATGCAAGAGGAAGCTCCTCAACCAAAGATAGATTGTCACAAAAGCTGTGACAACCACTTGGTCAAACAATATCCTCAAACGAAGGTCACTTAAGTAAATTCCTAGTGTCTTGATTGTGGCATCATTCATTTGATCCCCGACTATCCAAAAAACCAAACCAAATCAGAAAGATCACAAAAAATGTCTCAAGGATCATTCAGCTATCCAGTAGCTCAAAAAACAAAAACTCTGTACCAATTCAAGTAGTTACGAGAGAACAAGCTCAAAAGGAAGCTAATGAGAACCCAGAGACAGATAAAACAAAAATCGATGCGAGACTAGAGACGGATGATGAACCAAAGACCGGTGCACCTAGTCAAAAAACCAAGAGAAAATGGAATAGTTGGAAGAATAGGATGAAAGCATGTAGGGAAAGAGATCAGAAATCCCTAGCTGAGGAGATTACCCAAGCTAAAGAGAAGGTAAGAAAACATGAGGAAAGGGTTGCACTTCCTCTTATGCGGGTGTCTCAACCTCCAGAAGAGCCATCCATGGAAGAGAAATCGAGAAGTGCTAATTTAGGAGGATCGGTGTTGATCAAGAAGGTTAATGAGCCATTAGATGCCCTCTTAAAAGCCTATGATGCATGGCTCAAAAAAAACCAAACCCAAGAACAGAGGTGGATGACATATCCCTATGCAGAATTAGAAAAGCCAAGGCTTGAAATGTGCCAAAAGATGATTCAAACAGCCCAAGCTTTACTAGAACCACCAGTTGGAAACCTGAGGATGTGATCCTTGTCCCACCTACACCAGTAATCCCACCAAACCAGGAACAAATAGAGCCAAATCCCAATCTCAAGCAGGAACCAAAGCTCAAGGACCAGCATTAGAACCAAGGATGGTGTTGAATAACACGACTAACTCTTTTGAGGGATTTCACCTAGCTATACCAGAGGGTTGTAGAGAAATAGATGGTCTTGAAAAATTGTGAAAACGAGTCAGAGAGGCCAATGAAGAAAGTGAGTTAAGCAGACAAGTAAACCAGACTAGTGATGGAAGAGGAGTGTTTCTTCCACCAATAGAGGAATTTGAGGTTAGGTCTCAAGTGAATCTAGAAGTGCACTCGTATTGGAGAGACCAAGGATATGTACAATCTATGGACAGTCAACCCCATTCTCTAATAATACTATTGTCCTATACGGGAGAGCACAAAGTCAAGTCAGATGTTATTGCAGTCCCATCAGAGAGACTCTCTTTCGAGAAATTCATTGACTCTAAAGGGCTGATAGACATTTTGTTGACACCTGTGACCTGTACAATAACGTTAGCTGAGTTGCTCAGAATAAGAACAAACATGTGGACTACTGTGGGTAAATTTCTAGAGAAATTTGGTGTGGAGGCCAACAACCTAGATACAAAGAGGGATCAAAGAACTTGAAATGCCTCAGCTAAACATTAGGACAGTGCCATTTAACAAGGTAGGCGAGTATTGTGAAGGTGAGGATGGCAACACAACCATCCATGTGGAGTTCAAAAAGTGTCATCACCATGGAAATTTTATACAATGGAGCTAGTGTTGACATTGCAACAAAAGAGATCTGGAAACAATGGGGAAAACTATCACTAAGGGCTTCCAGGATGAAACTGCAGTTTGCAGACGGACACATGGAAAAGCCCGTAGGACTACTAGAAAAAGTAGTTGTTACTTCTTGTTGCATTGAATATGAACACACTTTTGATATTGTTGACTTTGGCAAGAAGAAAAATTATGACATCATCCTAGGAAGACCAATCATGCGATAATTGAAAATGGTCCCAGACTAGGATTATGACCATATCTACCTGAGACATATGGAAACTGCGACAAGGATAAACTTGAAAGACCATGGCTATAGGGATGTGACAAGAACACCAGTTGAGGATTTTGATTCAGCTACTTTAGCTGGATCAGAACTTCCAGCATGGTTAGGACAATTGAAGGAGTCATGGATGTGTGGAGCCTCCCAGTGTGGTATCTTGAAACAAGAGGAGTGTATTTGAGAAAGGGCAATCGCAGATAAGGATTATATCCCATAACCATTCCCTAAAGAAGCATTAGAGACACTAGAACGGGAACACATCTTGGTTACTCTGGATGTGTGCGCTATTCAAGATTGTCCAACAACGAAGCTTTGTGATAAAGATAGATTTGATGTCGTTCCTTATTTTGTAGTCAGTATGACCTAGGAAAATGTAGAGAACCAGGCATCAAAAAGTTCCCAAAATGAAGAGCAAACAAAGGAATGTCTTGAATCAAAAGACGAAGAAGAAGACGAGTTGTATGACTCCGTAGAACACTTGGAGCTTCAAGAATATTCCGACAACGAAAATCCGAACAACCCAGCAGGTGATATGAACGACACTTTAACTAATGCATGGTTTTATGATTATGTAGATATCAAAGATCGAAGAACCAATTTAAGCATTGCAAGAATAAAATGCATCAGAAGTGGATTCCAAAATCCCTGGTGGTGAGGCAACCGTAACAAGCATCCTCACACGTGGCTCCTATACAAGAAGAAAAGATTGAGCCAAGAAGAAGAAGATGGCCATGGAAACGAGCTAACAACGCGCTAATCAATTGGCTAGAAAAGTCCTTCCAAAAACTGCAATCCAAGAGCAAACAAACATTAACTTTCCATAACCAGCCAAACCCGGTTTTTTCGTATGGTACCACGTGAGTGTACAAGAGGGGGGTTTTTGGATTTTTTACATAAGCATATACAATAGAGTTAGTCCCTCATTATTTCATACTCATATGGTATACATAAGGGGGGGGGGGGGGGGGGGGTGCTACATAGAGCTACCTGGGCCACCTTAAATACAATGGTCGTTGAGAGAGAGAGAGAGAGAGAGAGAGAGAGAGCATCATTTAAATTTTTACACACACACACACACACACACACACACACACAGAGAAATTAATTTCCACCTACTTGTCTTATTAGAAAAGGGCTTCACAAACAATGAGTACTTTGAGTAGCATGTTATGAGTTAATGAAGTGGTAGTGGGTTGGAAGTTATCATTGGGGAGGTACCTGGCCTCACATCAGCCGTTGCTTTAGGATTCGTTAGTAGGCCTCTATGTGTGTGTGTGTGTGTGTGTGTGTGTGTGTGTGTGTGTGTGTGTGTGTGTGTGTGTGTGTGTGTGTGTGTGTGTGTGTGTGTGTGTGTGTGTGTGTGTGTGTGTGTGTGTGTGTGTGTGCATCGATGAGTACTTTCTTGGTGTCATCTATTGTTGCCAATCCTGTGCACAATGCTTACACAAAGGCAGGTTAGGGCTCTCTATTCCCCAGTAGTATATTGTGCTCCACCCACGTAACTTTTACTGAGGTAAAACTTTCACTTGTGTATTTAATTGGGGCCAATATTTTCCCTCCTCCTTGGAGAGATGTAATCCAGACCTTTTTCATTTTCCAACTTGGATTTTGGCACCTTTGGGTTAAACGAGCAACTATCAAGGAGCATGCGTGGTCAGAGGAATTAGCAAATGTGAAAGCTGTTGTCTTGCATGAAGATTTGAGGAGAATCAATTTGAAGTATGAAAATGGTGGCAAGAGATGAAAGCTACAATGAGTAAGGAAAGTTTGGCGTTAGCACTAACTAAAGTAGAAATAGCAAGAGACAAACTTCAAAAGGTCATTAGAAGAATACAAGGAGTTTCCAATTGTTTTCTATGTAGAAAGTTGGCACCTGGGTAGGATTTTCCTAGGTCGGTGTCCTTTGACTTTTCCCAATACTTGGAGAATTTTTTTTCCGCATATCATTGTACCAAGCTCCGAAGGTCGCGATCGGTGCCCACACGATTCAGGCTAGAAACATACAATTTTCCTAACCGGTGAAAATAAGGGAAAACTTGAAATTCTCCTAGTTTTTTCTTCAAAATTTAAAGCTTTTGTTGGTAATTACACTAAAACTTATGTAAATTTCCCGATTTTCTTAAAGCCGAGCTCAAAATCTAACTGTTATTTTTACAATTTCAGCCAGTTAAAATACACTAGACCCCAGTTTTTTCTGACATTGCCATACGTGCAATTCCCTGCGCGAACAAGGCTAGAAAACTACAATTTTCCTAACCGGTGAAAATAAGGGCAAACTTGAAATTATCTCGATTTTTTTGGTCAAAATTTGAAGCATTTGCCAGTAATTACACCAAAACTTTGTAAATATCCCGGTTTTCCTAAAGCCAAGCTCAAAATCTAATGGGGATTTTACAATTTCAGCTGGTTAAAATACACTAGACCCCGATTTTTTTTTCTAACACTGGTTAGGGCAAGTACGAGATAAGGTAGAGAAGAAGAAGAGAATTTTAACGCCGTAGGAAACTATCCCAAGAGACCTTAAAGCTCTATTTGCCTAGGAGAGTTGAACTCAAGAACTGTTACTCAAGAGAGAGGGAGATTTACATAAGTTTTAGTTTGATTACCAAATTTTGACCAAAAAAGTGGGGAGAATTTTGAGTTTGCCCTTAATTTCACCGGTTAGGAAAATTTTATTTTTCTAGCTTTGGCCCTAGCTTCTTCTGTTGCTTCATTAATCTTGTTGCAATGGCGCCGCTCCTACAAATCTAAGTCATGTGTGCATGTATTGCTGCACCCATCTTCCTCCCTCACGAGACTCAGCTGCCACATCTTCCTCCCTCGCCGTCAGCTCCTAATCCCTCCCTCAGCTGCGTGCACAAACCTGCTGACATACGATTGCTCTAACGGGCTTTACCGGTCAAGGCCAAGGTGTGGGCCGCAGTTGCATGTGTACTGCAAGCTCATATTTTCAGCAGTTTAAATTAAGGTTGCTATAGAGAGAGAGAGAGAGAGAGAGAGAGAGAGAGAGAGAAGATGAAATGAAATGAAATGTTATGTTGGAACTTGGGGTGTAGGGGTGCTCTTTGTACTTTGTTTGTTGGCTTTCGTCCTTCCTGCTTGAAGAATCATTGCTAAGGATGTGAGTGACTTCATCTTTTAATGAACTTGTTGCAAATTACTTTAGAGATCTTATCTGATAGAGGACTAGGATTTCAAGAAAGTACAATGATTCTAGATTCTTCCTTTCCAATCCTCGGTTCTTTAGTGTCTTTTATCTTCATTGATCCTAGTTCTATTTGGTCTTTTATAGGACTTTCAATTGTTTCAATTTTTTGTTTTTGTGCTTCAAGAATTGTTTGCATGATTCTCACTAGATTCTGATAGGCTTCCAATTTTGTTGCTTCCATATCAGGGGTTGGATAATTCTTCCATTTGGTTTCCATGGTTTGGTTCCCTTCTAATCCCATTTGGAAGGATTCCAAGGTTGCATTGATGGGTTCATAGATTTTATCCACAAGTACTAAACCTCTTGATTTTGATTTTGGTTCCTTAAACTCTGTCAAAGTTGACTATGGTTTTTCTTGAAATAACCATTGAGCTTTCTCCTCAATTTCCCTTCTATGTTTCTGTTTCCTAAGCTCATAATGTTGACGTCTTCTTCTCTTGGAATCTTTAGAGGATTTTTTAGTGCTTTCCAACTCACTCTCATTGTTTTGCTTGTGCTTTTTGGTGTGTGTTCTCGTAACTACTTTGACTAGAACTATTGGTTCAGTATCAAAGGAGCTAATTAGCAAGACATTTTGTATGTTTATTTTTGTTTCTTGGCATAATGTTTTTGCCACATTGCATTCAATAAGACTCAATTGGCTTAATATTTTTATCAGGTTTTGAACAATTTTTTCAATGATCATTTGATCCACAATTATGGCAATTTCCAATTCTCAATTTAGGTATTAGTTTCATCTTGGGTGGCCAAGCCCCTTGATTTGCAATGTATACATGTGTTGCTTCTAGAGGTGCTTGATAAATTTGTCATAAAATCTAATATCTAACCAACCCAAATGATTTTCTCATATTAAACTGATCAATTTATGTGGGAGAATAAACGGGAACAAGGGTTGAGATATAGACATGTGCTTATAGATCCATCTCAATACGGGGTCAATGGTAAAGGGGCCCAAATGAGAGATGGTCTATCAAAGAGCAAGGCTAACCAATGGAGCACAAGACCTTAGGTTTAGCTTCATTGAAGACCTCCAATAATGAGTTTAAAAGTCCTTTGACCTTAGGTAAGCTAGGGCTATGCTTGAGGTGGGAACCCGGCCCAAGCTTGAGGTGCTTGAGGTGCTTGTTGTGCTTGATGACTAAGGTGCTTGAGGTGCTTGATGATTGAGGTGCTTGAGATACTTGAGGTACTTGTCATGCCTGAGATGCTAGGGCGATACTTGAGGTGAGAACCCAGCCCAAGCCTGAGGGGCTTAAGGGCCAAGCTTGTGGTGGGAATCAAGGCCAAGGTTGAGTGGATTGAGGTGTACAAAAGTCAAAATTCAATCCCTACAAGGAGGGGGCGAGCCCTACATGAGGGGGGATGAGAGATAACACACACACACACACACACACACTCACACAAGGCATGCCTAGTACAAAGAAAGCAAAGGTGACACTTGTCAAGTTCCTCCTCACGTTGCCCTCATGGTGTGCCTGAAGCCTATTGGTAGGCCACCCAAGGGGTCCAATGATAATTTAGGAGATTTAATTAATTTTCATTGCATTTATCAAATCCTCTCTCTCAAAGGGGAAAGGGCGACACTTGTCCCAAGGCTACCCTTGTTGCTTGTAATGCCTCCTGCTTGTGATTGGGCTAGGCCTGGAGGGGTCCAATGAGCTTCAAGCATGAGCTACAAGGGGGGGTTTGACCAAAGAAAGCTAGGGGGTTTCTTAGGGAGTATACTCACCCACACACACTCACACACACTCATTTTGTGCTATGCAAAGTGGAAGAGCTCCATCTCCTTCTCCAAGCTCCTTGAGAAGTTGAGAGCCTACACCAACACTCTTGGCTATGGAGTGCAAATCCAACCAAGAGCCATTCTTCAATGCTTAAGCTTGACATCTCCTCCATCTTCATTACTATGCTATTATGTATGCTAGCAAGAAGAGTTATGATAAGTGAGGAGCTAATTCTTTCTCCTATGAAACGTTTCTTCTTCCTCTTCCCTGCCCTCATTCCCTGCTAGCTCTCTCCACCTCGGAAGGTGTTTGAGGTCTTGGCACTGAGGCTTGGGATAGTTAAAGCTTTCTTCAAAGTTTATGTTATGCTTGTGATGCATGAAGCTTTCCATCTTCATTGCATCACCTAGGTCACAAGGAACACAAATATTGTATTGTAACAAGTCTCTCTTAATGGGAGAAATCATAATACAAATGCCTATTGGAGGGGGGACCGGCTCCACACAAATCTGGTCCTCAACTGTTGTCATGTTCTCTAAATTCTCTCTCTTGCAAAAGTATTGTTCATGCCATGTTCATGTTGCTATCTTCAACTATGTTCACCCGCTATGCTCACAAAGTAATTTCTTAAAAGTATTCTCTCTAAATTCAGCTACTCTCAAGTTAATAGGCCAATTCAATTACAAATTGGTTTGGCCATGGAAATTTGTGGTTGATTATACCAATATTTTTATGCTACCACAGTAGATTAACTAGCTTCATTGTATGACAAAATTGGTACCTCATTAATACTATGGCCTATCCTTCCACTTTTCCTTTAGGATGCATATACTTGATTGGTATTGCATTGTTTCCTAGGAGTGGTGGTTGTTAACCTAGCGTGAGGTGTGATCTCTCCATAGCCATGGGTGGCTTTGCATTTTTCCCATGTTAGGTGGATACCTATACATGGATTGTATGTGTGGTCTCATAGGTATATATTTAACATTCCCATCATACTTTGCTCGATAATAACACTCGTTAGTCTCATGGTTTGTCCATTTTCCCCCCTCAATAACACACCATTTGGGTTGGTCTCATTAGTCCCATGGGTTACCCTTGTGATGGACCTTGTCATAGCCCTCTCACTGACATTCTTTTCATGTTTCTCATCATGTCATTCATCCTTTTGATCATGTCCTTTATGGAATTTAGAGGTGTTGCTATAGTTGGTCCTACTTGTGTTGGCATAGTAGATGCAATTCTCTCACTTAGAGTGTCCCTCACAATGCTTTCTTCGTTAAAAATTTCATAATTATCCCCCAAGTCTATCACATCAAGAATACATGCTTCCAAGGTTTTGTGTTTCTTGCTATAAAGCATAGCATGCAACTCTTTTTTAAGTATATCGTCAAGGAATAATGACACAAGTCTCTCCTTAAATGAGAATTCCAACTTTGGGCATGTAGTCTTATTCTACTTAAGCAATATCTCACAGACTCTCCTTAGTTTGGTTTGAAGCTATACATTTTTGCTACAATACTATGCTTGATTTCCATTTTTGATCAAGCAACAACAAATCTCTTAGCCATTATTGGTAAGTCTATAATTGATCTAAGAGTTATAATTTGAAACCAAATCAAAGCCTTACCCTCCAAGTTCATTCCAAATCTCTCAAATTGAGTATGGAAATCAAAAATCCTCTCTACTCTTAACACTTGATTGAAGCTTGTTAAGTGATAATATGGATCCCCATATCCATTGTATCTTTTGATCCATTTTTGAAAATCAGCTAGTCTAACTCTTTGATTGTGCTAGACACTTGCTCTCCTAGCTAATGGTCTTTCATCTAAGTCTTCAAAGCAATTGCTTGGTAGTGGTGACTTGTGTAGCCCTGTGCTAGATCTAGTGTCACCCAATTTTTCTTCATTTAAGGTAGTTTTTGCTCCTCTCACCCAATTTTCATCTCACTAAGGTGAGTTCCATGGTGGGCCATACTGCCCGGTTGATCTAGTCTATCCAATGGGCCAACTTTTTTATCTGCTTTTGGTCCCATTTCCAAGATCATATCCCTGATCAAATAGCCTTGATTTTGGGTCTATTCAACCTCTCTCAGAGTCATCATAACAAAATTATTGTTAAAACAATCCCTAAAGAGGTGCAGGGCAAGGTTTGTTGCACCTTTCTCCTTGATCTTTAAAATAGATGAGCTTCAAGGGTGTTCACTGTCTTGGTTTGGCATGAGCTATCCAAAGCAAATATGTAGCATTTTTGTCCTTCCAACTCTAGAATCCTAGCCTTAGGTTATGAGTGGGTATATGTTTTAGAGGCTTTATGTCAATCTGATCATAACCTTTTAGCTCAAGCATAGGTGGTCCCTCTTTGGTGGTCATGTCTGGAATCGGTGTATCTACTTCCAATTGCCATTTGTCCACAGTGTCAATTTTCAAGTATTGCGTTATGTTTTGATCCATATAGAAGGTTTCCTGCTTATTGGCTCTAACCTCCTCCTTGAATTCAACACTATGATCATTAACTCTAACCACATACTCCTCATATGAATCTAAGCCCCATGAGTATTAGCTTTGTAGGTATATGCTTAAACCATAGTGAGGTTATAGCACCCAAATGAGTGGAAAAGGAAGATATGTCTGAGGTAGAGTCGGAGTAAGCATTTTGCACTTCTTCAACTATGGCTTCTAGGGGTCCCCTTGGTCAAAACTCTCTTCAATCACACTCTAATCTCTATTTCTTGGTTAAAACCCTAATTTTCTTGTACATGGAATGATATAAGGTACATAAATACCATCAATGCCTAATGGAACTGAATACCTGGTCTTTTGATCAAATACCAACCCCAATTTAGTTGTCAAAAATCTCCTTTCTAGACTATCACTTAGTTCAAGCTTGATCTCATCGAATCCAATAGTCTGCTAGGTAGTCTATTGGTTGCAATTATGCACAATGAAAGATGGTCAAAATTTTTAGTCCTATATTGAAAAAATAGTCAAAGGACCAATCAACAACCTTCAATTTCCAAAAGATTGGTTTCTAGTAGTAAATAGTGTCCAAATGACTCCAAATTTTTCAAGCTATCTGTGGGATAGATGCTCTAACCTTGGCAGCCAAAAACTCTTTTTGGCTGACAAGAGATAATAAGTACAATTATTATCTAATGGTATAAAAAGCATCTTTTGCACTTTTGGTGATAGCCACTAGTTAAGAAAGTGTTTAAAGAACTCTAAATTAGTTTTTAACAAATTTGGACAAGTTTTCTACAAATTTCACTAGTTTCAATGATTTGCAGACTCTGATACAATACAAGTGTCGATCTTAGTCAAAACTTTGCCAAACAACTTGAACTTTGATAAGTCACTTGACAAATTTCATGAGGTTTGAATCAAATTTCAAGTTTTTAGCCCAATTTTTGTATCTACTATTGGACTTAAAAGAGAATTAGGTCCAACTAACACTTTACAGCTCCAAATGACTCCTAACTTGAATCGTAGGCTCAATACACTATGGTCTAGCCTATGGTATGCTCAATTCATGAAAAATTTACACTTTTAGGGTTGGAGATAATAAGTGCGATTAGTATCCTTAATGGAATTCAATGTTCTTAGTCTCAAATTGGCAAATAGAATATTGTATAGATTATAACTCTTTTAAAAAAGAGACTTGATGAATCACTCAAGCTAGACAAAATAGATAGAGAGAGATGCTAAAATAGGAAGCAGTGCAGCAACGAAGAAAACACTCGCATGATAGTGAACTAAAAGTACGGGAATTGAAAAAAGGAGATCTAATTTTGCTATACCTATCAAAGTTAGGCTCAAAGAAACCCAATTTGAAGATAGCATGGTTAGGACCTTCTTATGAAGAGGACTGGGTTTTCTTTGATGGCATAGTCAAACTAAACAAATTATCTGGATTGATGTTGTTTGAGGTCTATAATGGGTTGAAAATTAAAATGTATTATTCAACTCCATCCGAGCCTCTAGTAGCACTATCTAAGGTAGTTGAATTATGTGACTCTGAAAAATCTCCACTGGATTTATTCTTAGTAAGGTCTAAAGTGTTTAGAATCAACCATACTAGTCGACCAAATAATGATATGAAGACCGTTAGAGTTAATCTCAAAAACTAGATGAGATTTGAAGTAACTTACACTCATTGGAAAGGCATTAATTCACGTATCTTTTATGTATCCCATCGCTAATCATTATAAGGAAGAACCAATGCATGATCGACATGCCAATAACGGTTGTTTCTTTCACAATACAGGCAAAGAGTGGAGTGTTCATGGCTCAAATTAGAATCAGTATGCGGTAGTGTGAGACCTTGAGACCATTCTCTCACCTCATGTGCCCACAAAGCCTACTACAGAGACCTTCCCTACAATCAATACAAGCATAAACCCTGTTGTGCATGCCATGTGCATGCTTGGTTTCCATCGCCAACCTCCTCCAGCGAGTTATTCTTTTGGTGCAAGAGATTTTGCAAAACTAAAAAGTGTGGTGTCATCTCCTCCGCAGCAATGCAAGTAGTGTTGGAAGAGCAACAACATGCCATAGAGAAGATGACATAGGGTTTAATAGAGCAGTCATAGACATCAATTTCTTATCAAGCAATAAGCAAGCATGCCTTCCAAGACAACAAAAAAGAACTACTCCAAAATTGGGGCATGACAGTGCTCATGGAGGTAGCAAGAATACCAATCGACATGGCCATCACACTGAACAGGTCATGGATACATTTAACAAGAGTAGAGCTATAATGACCATCAATGGTTGAAACATCCAGTTAATTGCTACTATCATTTCATACATCTTCAGACTACCTTTTGACCAGAAGGTCTAACCCTATAGTGTTGATGAAATCAACAGTTTCTTGAAAGAAATACTTGAATCTAGAAAGAAGCAAAAATCAAACAGACAATGGATCCAAGTGTCAACAGTGGAGCAAAAAGCAGCAAAAAATATGATGCAAAAGCCATCACATTGTGAATGTGCCTGTGTGAAGGTAAATCTAAACAAAATGTATTATGGCAGAACTTGAATGGACCATAAAAATGGGGACCAAGCTTTCCAAAGACATTTGTGTCTACACTTTTAATTCTTTGCTTTTCAATTCAAAGCATAACATAATCAGCTTCCTTAAACTCATGTGCCTTGCAATGTTTATTAGCATGTTAAGTGTAAAGTTATTTTGAATGCTTAATAGTGGAATGAAGACTTGCATAAATGTAATAAAAATTTGTGATAAAAGCATATGCAGCAGGCACAATGTTCGAAAGACATGAAGCAGGACTAGGAAGAGAGTGGCCATACACAATCCCAAATGGAGATTTATATGTAGCAGAGTGAGTGGTTTTGTTATGAGAAAACTATAGAATATACGAGTAATCATCCCATTTCTTTGGTTGAGAAGAAATATAAACTTTCAGTAAATCAATGATGGTGTGATTAGTGACTTTTTTATCATTAGACTCAAAATGGAATACAAAAATCAAATCAAGAGTAGTATCAACATTTTCAAAAGCTATAGTCCAAAAAGCACTACAAAATTTGGAATCTCTATCAAATATGATTACCTTTGGCAAACCATGATAAGGAAAGACAGCTTTAAAAAAGAGAAGTGCAGCTTGATGTGATGTGAGAGTTTTCTTGCATGGAATGAAGTATGCTTGTTTAGAAGAATAACGATCAATGACAGTCCGTATCATATCATGCTTGTGAATGGTGAGTGCGAAACCAGTAACAAAATCCATCAGAATGTGTTTCCAAGGTTTTTCAAGAATGAGGAGAGGGTGTAAAAGGCCCAATTTCTTACCATTTTTCGCGTTAATATTTTGCCATATAAAATAAGATGAAACATACTATTTAACATTACTTTTCACAAAAGGCCAATAAAAATCATGACATAAATTTTGACAAGTAGCAGCAAATCCTCTATGTTTAGCATAGGGCGGTTTGTCCAACTCTTCAATGACTAAAAGACAAAATTATTTTATAGCACATAATTTTTAGTTGAAATAAAGGAATTGTTCTTGAATAGTGTATTCCAAGAATGTGTGCATAGAAATTTCTAACATATGTAGCTATGTGGTTTTGAAATCATCATCTTGTGCATAAGTATCAGGCATAGAATCAAATAAAGTGTGTGCATAGAAATTTCTAACATATGTAGCTATGTGGTTTTGAAATCATCATCTTGTGCATAAGTATCAGGCATAGAATCAAATAAAGTACCCATGATGGTTGATATAGTATTAAGAGAGGATCTTTGACTCTAAGCATTAGCTACAATATTTTCTTTACGAGGTTGGTATTAAATGTTGGGTAGAAGCTTTGAATAAAAGCAACCTATTTAATACGTCAATCATCTATTAAAGGTTGAGATAGTAAATATTTGATACTTTATTGATCAGTCTTGATTATCAAATTAGCACCCCTTAAATCATGTTTCCATATTTTTAAAGTGCGCACTACAGCAATCAATTCTTTGTCATATGTATTGAACTTTGATTCAGAAGGTTTAAATTTACAACTTTCAAATGTGAGTTGATGGCTATCTTGCATAAGAACTGCACCAATACTTTTTTCACTAGCATCAGTGACTACAACAAAGAATGGTCTATCAAAATCAGGCAATTGTAACATAGGTAGATTAGTTAAAAGCATTCTTAAGTGTAGTGAATGAGCTTTCTTGTAAATGAGTCCACACATAAGGGGTGTTTTTTCTTTAACAGGAGAGTCTGATAATGAGCAAACATACGAACAAACTTCCTATAATAACTACAAAGACCAATGAAAGAATGTAGCCCATGCAGATTTTTGGGGTCTAGGCCATGACTGAAGGGCTTCAATTTTCTTGGGTCTACATGTATTCCCTTCCCCAATACAATGTGTCTCAAATACTTAATTTTAGATTGAAAATTAAATTCTTTTTGGAATTTAAGTATAAATGGTTTTATGAAAGAAGAGCGAACATACGTGCTAAATGTTCCTTATGTCCTTGTTCATATTTATTGAACATCAAAATATCATCAATGATGAAATCTTGTTGTTCAATGAAAATTCTATTCATCACACGTGTGAATGTGGTTGGTGCATTTGTCAGAACAAATGGCATGACAAGGAATTCATAGTACCCCGTTTATGTTCTGAATGCAATTTTGTAAATGTCTTATTCAAACATTTTAAATTAGTAGTACCCCAATTTAAGGTCTATTCTATTGAAAATGTTTGACCCTTTCAATTTTTCTAATAGAGGATCATCAACTCTGGGAATAGGAAACATGTTTTTAATGGTGATCTTGTCTAAAGCCGTGTAGTCAATACACATACAAACGGTTCCCTTTTTCTCATTAACAAGAAATAATGCAGCTCTATATGGTGAACTACTAGGTTTAATAAGCCCTTAGTCAAGTTAATATGTGATTTGGTTTTGTATCTCCCTATGTATGGTTGGGTTTATACGATAAGGTGCTCTACAGGGAGATTCACTACCCGGTATAATATAAATCTTATGGTCTTCAGGGCAGCATGATGGTGGAATTCCATGAGAAAAATCATGCATGAAACAATATTTAAATTGTGAGAGAAAATCATTGTGTGAAGAGTAATGAGGAGTTTTAGTTTTAGCAGAGAGTTGGTTTTGAAGCACTAAGTATGTTTTCCCTTGCTTTTATTTACTTGTTTGGCTTGAGTGTGAGAAAGTAGTGGAAATTTTTCATGTTCCACGATTTCTTGGATGGAGAAGGTTTTGTTTTCACGGGTGAGAGTCAATGTGTGTGCTTTAAAATTGATTGGTGGGTTGAATTCATGTCAAAAAGGCATCCCCAAAAAAATTATCAATACCATGCAGTGGTGCGACTAAAAATGTACATGTGTGTGAAAATTCACTAATGCATACTTCAACAGTGACTTGAGATTTATAATTGAAACGTTGATTATTAAAAATAGTCTTTACTTTATGGGGTGAAGAGAATTCCAAAAGAGAGTTGTTGTGCCAATCGTAAAGAGATGAAATCATGAATACTAGCATCATCTAAAAGAATTGTGATATCTTCACCCTTAATTGTGCCCTTCCCTAACCTGGAGAAGCATTGTCATTGGCATCATATTTGGGATCATAGCCCTCACCATATTTGGCTTCTTCATTATCCTAGAGAATAGCATCTTTGATGAGGTTAACTTGTGCACCACTTTGGCAGTTGTTGTTGAAGGTCTTTGGTAAGCATTACGTGTGAATCCATTGGGTTGGCCATTGGTATGACCATTGCTCTTAGCAGTGTTGTTTGGGCACTTATCTCCATAGTGGTCAAAGTGGAAAAAAATAAAATATTTTAGCTTTTTATTATCGTCAGAAGGTTGAGCAGGACGTTGATAGTTGGAAGGATTTTGGTTGCCCCTCTGCAGCATGTTGTTGTTGTTGTTGCCATGGGGCTGAGAAGATGTAGTGAAAATATCAAATCATCGTCTCTTGAAGAACGTACGGCTTTGATTCCTCTTTCTATCAAAGCTAGAGGAGAAAGGAACTCTCTTGTTATTACGGTTAGTGTTGGTAGGTTGTTCAGTGTGGAGTTGATGTAAATCTTTCTTCTTCTTCGCATTAAGAGCCAAGTTAATATCTTTTGACAGTGAATCCCGTTCAAACATATCTACCTCAACACCAACCTACAGTGCTAACCTAGATATGTACTTACACTTTAGCTTCCTATATCTAACATGTTCAATGGCTTGAAGCTAAATGAGACAGTTCCAAGAACAATCAATGTCAACATGTACATCTTCACTTCTACCTTGACGAATTAAACCCCACTGGCGGTGTGCTTTAGCTTTCTACTATGTGGATAAGAAATGAGGTAGAAACAGCTTACTAAATGCATTCCAAGTACGAGGGTCTTCTATAGTACTATTTAGTGACATTCCACCTAGGGCGACGCTATTAGTGAGATGATTTGATGCACATTTGACTATGTCTCGCTCAAAAAAGTCTTCATCATGAAAGTAGTCGTCCAATTGACTAACACATGCCAAAGATAGTGCTAGCATCTTCAGAACTGTCAAATTCCTTGAAAGTGAAAGCCTTTTTGCTATTAAAAAAAATGTTTTGGAATAGGTGCAGTTTAGACTCGTGCAGTCTGTAATAGCTTATCTTCTAATTCCTATCCTTGCATACGCTCATGTGCAGGTAATTGTTGCAAATTTGTGAGCAATTTAGCAATAGAGTGTGGCTATGGAAGGTGAGCCATGATGACATGTTTTTCTTCTTGTTTTTTTTTTCTCTTTTTTCTTCATATGTATATATATATATGTGTGTGTGTGTGTGTGTGTGTGTGTGTGTGTGTGCACGCGCGCACATGTGTGTGCGTGTGCGCGATTCAACAATAGAGTGCGGCTTAGGTGAGCCATGATGACGCGTTTTTCTTCTTGTTTTTTATTCTCTTTTTTCTTCATATGTATATATGTATGTGTCTGTGTGCGCGCGCATGCGTGGATATGATCGCTATGTAAAATAATGAGTAAATAAAAGAAAAATGAAGAAATTTTTTTACTTAATTGTGCGATTGTTGATGACGCCCAGTCTAGAAGTGCAGCACCAAGGCGAGGTTGAAATTTTGCGATCGGTTGAGGAGGCCAGTATGCAAGAAAAATGAAATTTTTGTGCCAAGCTCCCTTGTCCCAGTAGTAGAGGGCAATTGAAAGAGCAATTTGCAAACTAATGAACCACCGCATAAGATTTGACCTAGTTTTTCATGCAAGATTTTGGACGTTCCGGTTTCAAAGGGAGAGTATATATATATATATATATATATATATATAAACGGAGATCGATAGCCACTAATGAGCGACGAGGTATTTATAACATGAAGTGTCTCATTAGGATGGCCACCATGCAGCAAGGCAAGGGTATGGAAATATAAGGATTGAATTGTTGGATGTCCTTTGAGAGCTTTGAGAAGTGATTTATATTTTTTGTTTTTAACTTCATTGACCATGGGTAGTTCGGTCATGAAATAAAGCCACACTTTTTGCTTAAAGTGTGTGCAAAGTAGACCAAAATTGGGGAGATGGTGAACAAGAGGACGATAGAGATGGCATGAGGGAGTTTGGAAGAGATGGCAACAACCGGAGACCATTTCGGTCCGTGAGCAAGAAAGAGAAAGTGTTGGAAAACCCTGGGCAATTATGTTGATGCTACGTGTGTACCATTTGGTTGAAGAAGACTACAATGAGGGAGTGTGTATAAACACCAATTCCCATCGCTCCCAATCGGAATGATTTAAAAACCTCTTTTGGCCACTACCAGTCACACTTAACCAATTGAAGTCTTTAATCTCTTCTAAGTTGTGAGCTCTAGGCCGATTCTTTCTTTGAAGATTGTTTTTCTTTTTTATTCTTTCTTGAATGACAAGGCTTCAAACAAGAAATTTGTCACTTTATCAATTGATAACCTTCTCCCTTTTGAGCAAAACCCCTTTCTTTCTCTCCCAAAACCAAGATTGGCCTTCTTAAACTCCTTCAAGTCACTTGGATGTCAAGTAGAAATCACCAACTTACTGGAATCTCTTCAAAATTTCCTTCTTCTCAAGTCCTCGCACTTATGCCTTCATTAGCAGACAGTTACTATGATTAAAAGCTTGTCATACCGAATTGTGATGGTCAATTAATTTTTTATTAAGCTTTGATTTGCAAATTTGATGTATCCAATTTGAAATTCCTCCTTAAAATTAGAAATCAAGTTGTTGATTGCAGTGAACCTTCGCTCCGATACCACTGTTGGGAAACCGGGAGAACGGATGCTTAAACTAATCAATTTTCCTCACAAGACACAACAATCAACCTCTCACCATCTCTATCAAAACCCAAGTACACACAATTAAACAAAGACAACACACACACACACACACACACACACACACACACACACACACACACACACACGCACATAGATAGACTTGATAGTGAAAGCATGTAAGAGAAGGAGATATAGACACAATTAATGCACGCACAACTTAGCATAAGAGTTAAGAGAGGAGAATCTTACACAAGAATGACCTAAAATTGTAGCTCCCAAACTCCATGGCACCTCTTGTGGAGTTGAGTATTTCATTTTTGTTATTAACCTATTTTTGGTGCCAAGTATTTGATGCTCCTCTTTACACGTTAGTCCATGAGTGGTGGCTATCACTTATGGCATGACCCTTAATAGGGTGAGTTCTTGCGAGATAAATACGATGAAACCATATTGTCTTATTGGCAAAAAGAACGACAACAATGTGTAAATATAGACATCCAAAAGTTACTTTTTGCACCTTTCCCAAAGTTCCAATCTACACGGCATGAACTCACTATTAGTAAAAAATAAAAGACAGCACGGTACTTAAGTATTACACTCCAGATATCCCAATTGTAATGCTAACCACATACAACAAAAGGGTGTCCAATTTCGTAGCATATAAAGATTGCCAATGCTTTGCCATGAGAGATTTATGGTACATGCCCAAGCCTTAAGGTTTCCATAGGGAATGTGAGTAATGAGCATAACTTCTTTGTACATGAGCATTCTATTTATCCGCTTGTTTCGGGTCAACATTTCATTAGTGCTATGTCCATGGAAACTTAAGTTCTAGTTGATGGTTCTACCTATGCCAAAATTCAAAGCAAACTCTAGTAAGAAAGCTATGTAAATGTTTGTATGTTTATGTAGATCATACCAAAAACATGGATAGCCTTTGAGATCATCATTTGCCAAACTTGACAAAGGAGTTCAAGGAGTTAGAATTTTCAGGAAAAAAAAAATAGTACCATTATAAAGCAAGACTACGATGGTACTTTGAAGGAAAAGTTCTTGCTAGCTGAAGACAAAGGGGCTTTTTCTTTGGAACTCTTGGAATTGACTTTGGAGGGTCAAGTTCCTTACAAAAAGTTCAACGACTTACGCAAATGGGAGAAGCAAAGTGTTTATATTGCCTAAGAAGCTTTTCAAAAGTGTGTGAAATGTTGGATCAATATGATGCAATTTCAAGGTTTTTTGAACAATTTTCATTTGTGGATACAATGGAAAAATTACATGCGATTGTGTAATCCAATGCTCAAGCTAGAGTTGACTTTGTAAAGGTAAATTCACTTGGTATGCAAGAATTTTGTTTGGAGTCTAAAGAAGAACTTATTACATAAGAAATGCAAGTTAACTTTAAGTACAAGATAGTGGTAGGAAAGATCAAATATGTAGTTGTACATTGCCAAAAGAAAGTGATACGGTTATGAAGAAGGATTCTCAACCGCTTACTCTTAGAGATACACGTAAGATTGAGTATTTGTTTACTAAATTAGCATTACATGAGTTGAAGATTGGTGATTAAGACTTCTTGAATTAAAAGGAAATGGAGTGCATCAAAGAGATGTTGCACAGACATGGAAAAGCTTTTGCTTTCTAAATAGGTGAGATTCGTTATGTAGATCTGAATGTTGTAGCATTAATGGTAATATTCATTGTTTCTCATATGCCTTGAGATTTGCGGTCTATGATGTTCCAAAAGCTCATCTTCCAAAATTGATTGACTAACTCAACAAAAATATTGAGATTAGTATTTTGGAACCCTCTTGTCTCCTCATTCCAATAGATGGCTAACAATTCCCAAGAAGAACAGTGCATTGTGTTCGTACAAATTTACAACCAATCAACAAGGTATTATCATGAACATGGGAACATGTCTGATTGTTGATGAATTTGTATAGGCTTTTGCAAGTAGAGCCATCTATTCATGGGGGACTTGTATTCGCATTATGATTTGTTTCAATTAACTTATGAATGCAAGGATGTAACTACTATGCATACTTCATTGGGATTGGTTAAACATGTGTACATAACCATAGGTTGCAACCAATTTGGTAACTCACATGATGAGCTCACACGATGAACCATATGAACAAAGTACTACGAGACTTCTTTCATCACCTGCCATTTGTTGACAACGTCCCAATTAAGGGGTGTGAAGAGGGTAAAAACAATATGGAAATGAACAAGAGGGGTTACAAGAATTTTGTTTCTAATCCTAACGTTCATTGTGACAAGATATTATCCGATCTTGAAGAGGTCAACCCTACTCTTTCATGTCACAAGTTTATGTTCAAGGTTAAAGAAGTTTTTGTTGTGGGCCACTTAAGTAAACCATCTAGTAGAAGACCAAGCTCTAATCTGGTTATAGAAGTTCAAAGTTTCTTAGATGCACGTCTTTTATTTCATATGTTTGTCTCATTTCGCATATGTTGCAAAAGGTTTGTATCAATTATTACACAAGGGACAAAAGAGGAAAGAGTATCCAAAGGCTATTTGAAAGCCTAAGAAGATTCTATAGAGGTCTATTAAATAGAATGACGAGCATGGAAAGGGGTATGCAATTAAGTTTGGTGCAGAGGTGATGGGTGCTCATCAAAGAGCATATCGACAGGTTAAAAAGAGCTTTGGAGCACGCTGTGAAACCAAGGTCAACATGTATTTCAAGATTTTTGCTTAGTTTATGCATTGTCAAGATCAATCAAGGCAAGAATTTTCTTAAATATGTCAAGTGACGTATTGTTTGCAACTCTGATCAATTCACAACACAATCCACATGATGAGAGATTCCAATTGCATCTAGCATAGCATACATGTCAGCTTGCGATAGTAGCGGGCCTATGTTTACTATCCCCACAATTGTGAGCTCTTGCTTAGCTAGTACATTGTAAACCTCGAGAGATTCCAATCGCATATGGTATAGCTTGCATGTTCATGAAGACAAAACATGTTTCTCAAAGACTTTTCTAAGCCTCTTTTGAACAAGCATGGTCCTAGCTGCTCTGGTAAAGATCTGATAACTGCAATGTTCACTTCATCCTGATGTACATTTTACTGGATGAAGTAAAGATTTTCCACAATAGCAAACAAGGATTTATAATACAAAATACTGAATTGAAAGAGCGTTCAACCCTTCATTTACAAGGGTCTATGTTCTCAAGTTTCTCTGTTGCTATACATAGACAAGGTGATGTTCCCTTTGTTTTACTCTCATACCTTTGATAATTCCTTCACATGATATTAGCTTGTGTGCAAATAGCTCATGTAACATGGGTGTGCCCATGTTATACTGAGTGGTCTGCGCAGTGCTAAAGAGACTGGTGTTTTCCTTGCTCGATCTTTTCTTCTCAAGCAAACCAGCGACCCACCATACATACAATAGTAAAAGCCTCTATGCAATCACTAGGGTAGCAATTGCAAATCATCAGCCTAACTGTGCTAATCAACTTTGCTAGGTAGGTATCAAAGGCTGTAGCAAAACAATTGAGGCATGCTGCTCTCTGAGAATGACCCACATTGAAGGGTGGTAACCTCATGCACGCAAGAAAGACCCAAGAGAAATAATTCAGCAGAATGCTCTCCCTCCCACTATCTAACCTTCTGCACTTAAAATTGTACTGAAGTCACGGCCTGGGAACAAGACATCATTTAATGTTTCCAAATACACGGCCCCAAAACAAAAACACAGGAAACCAACCAGCATCACATGAGGAAAACTCAAAACTCCCGTAATACAGCTGTGAAGCTTGGAATGTTTTGCAGTCCTGAGCGCCACCAGAAGGTTAAAGTAAATATGGAGAGGTTAGCAGTGTTCACACCTAAGCCAGCTAAGCCAGCTTTAACTGCTGGCAATTACATGAAAAGTAAAAGACCTCTCACCGCCTTCACGACAAAAACACTATTCCACAATATACAAGCCTGGACCGGCCGTAATACATTTCATTACTCGCCTTCAAAATTGCATGTAGAAAACAAAACGGCCCACAAATAATTAAGGGCATTTCAGAGCCCTTTTGTCACACACATCAATGCATTCGATATTCTTGTGTCCGGGAAGCCTGTGATCTTTTGCCATTGAAGTTGTATGTGAGCTTTATGTCAATATCCCTCGGGTTCTTGACATTTGGTGCAACAGACATTGTTCCCGTCACAGCTTCGCCCTCGCACATTGTCAAAACATCCTCAAGATAAAGAACAGTTTGTTTCCAGTGTGTTGGCCTAGCTTTTGGTCCTGCAAAGACAAGTGAAATGCTTCAAATCGACAAGATAGACAAGGTGAAATACTGACTTGAACAAATTTGAATGTACCTGTAGAGAAGCCGGTAGGCTTGTGGCATTTGGTAAAAGAAACATCAAAATACGCGACCAGAGCATGGACATAATCACTACGCTGAGCTATGAGCTTGAACGATGCGGAGAAGGACACATCTTGCGAAGCCATCTTCTCTATATCCATAGTCTGCAAGAGGAAAGACAGATTAAGAAGTTAGTTATAAAACATTTCTAACGTCTTAGAGCTTTTCAAGGATAAAGCACGTTGGATATACATTCACAGGAAAATCAAGCATCTGTTTCATAGAACTTGTGCAAATCAAAGGTTATTATAAGGACGAACACATGGTAGCAATTTCAATTGGTGAATCCTTTAGAGTTGCTGTGTATTGCATCCATAATGCCCGTGTATATGCATTTCCCTCAGAAAAAAAAAACGAATACAACCAAGCAACTGTGCCCCTCGACTGGCATAAAGTAACTCAGCAAACCAAACATACGAAGCACCTTCAGAAGCTGACAATTTGTAACAATCTGATTTTGATCGACTGTGTCCACTAAGGGCTCCAACATGGCTTGCTTTCTAACACAGCTCATATCAAAGCCGTATACATTGTTCCAAACTGCACAAAATAGCCCAAAAGTTCACTTTAGATACACATATATTACCCAACCAATCCAAAAAGCAGATTTAAGTTCGACATTTTACAGTCAATCTTGTCTTGCTTGTAATCAGCATCCTCAATTGCACAAATGTACAAAGATGTTCTGTCTGGAAGGACAATTCCCCCGGGCACCTGTGGCATGAAAACATGATTCCTGACTACCATTAAGAAATGTGATCCAAAGCTGTGAATTGTGTGATGTGGACCTGTGAGCTGGCATATGAGGTGCTAAAATTGTTGTGTGGCTTGGTATAAGCTGTGTGCAAGGTGCATTTTCGCTTTGACAAATAAAATGATGGAACAAGATTTCAGTTGTAAATTCTAGCGAGTCCAAGAAGATCAGACACTAACCAGCCATTTGTCCCTCGCAAAGAGAACCGAATTAACCATGTTTTCAAAAAGCAAAAAATAACCCATCCATTCTGACACGATTACATCCACATGTGTCGGTATATCAATCTCTTCCACCTTTCCTTTCAATAAAGTAATAACTGCCAGACAAAGAAACAAACTGGATTGGAGAATGCACTTATAAACTTTTCCCAAAATCTGAAGCTAGAGACCACTGACCATTACTATAGCCATTAGCTTTGATGATTTCAATAGCCGAGTCTGCCATTATAGAGCACTCCACCTGCAAAGAATCACTACCCCTGTCAGACACCATACAAATAAATTATGCCACGTGGCAAAAAGGGCCAGCCCACCTACAGCGTATACATGTTTGGCTCCAATTTTGGCACAGAAGAGGGAAAGAATTCCTGTCCCAGCTCCAACATCCAAAACCACTTTATCCTTGAACAAGAAAGCATTCTGATAGATTGCATTTTGGTATGTTTTTGTTCTCACAGAATCCTTAAGCATCTCCTGCCAGACACACGCATGGATGAGGGAAAAAGATTGCTGATGATGGAAGGAGGCAAAAAAGTGAGGGGTGGCCTCTTAACAAGCACTGGCAACCAAAGAGAAAACCATACTTCATGAATACCTGCAAAAACAGAAAATATCAAGGGAATCACTTATGGCTGCACAAAAACAGTAGATTCCACACAAGATGGGCATATGGCAACATACCGAAATGACCATAGGAGTCAAAATAATAGTCCGCACTGGTATGGTTTGACACATCTGTATCTGAAGCAGGACTGGATACCATGGTGGTTGAAGGTATTGTACAAGTATTGTTTGAGTCATCCAACATAGTACTTTCGGTGCTATCACCGGGGTCGGTGCTTTTAGCCTTTGCAGCTTCCGTTACATCTTGCACTGAGGGAGGAGGCTTTGATCTGCGGCGGCCCATCCTGCAAAGTCAACTCCAATGGGTCAGTACTTTCCATAAAAGGACACTCATGATTCTCACAAGTTCAAACAAGCCCCGCCCCCTGCTACGCTTGCCACAGCAGATACAATAACCTTGTCATCATCAACACTGAATAGAGGATGTACCAATATGCACTCCCCCACATGACATACACCCAACCACAGGAGCTGCCACATTCACTCGTGAAACTGTGGCCCAGAATAGCGAATTTCTCACTAGGACAGAGCGATCTCCATTGGCCCTCTTGGTATGGCAATAACGCTAATAAGTAGTGACTGTGGGAGCCTTCACATGTTAGCATCGATGCTCCTCATTCTACAACGTGCTTTCCCAGAGACAAAGTTGGGGACTCTATTTACATAGCTCTCTAAATCTACGCAAGACGCAGCTCTGCCAGCGGAGCTTCCCAAGTGAGATTCTCGCCATTGCGCTTGGAAAATATTCGATCATCCTACTTGAGCTGAGACACGATCGCTAGCTGCTTAATAAGATGGTCTGAACAAGCGTGGAAGCAGTTCAATAGAAAGAAAGAGCAGAGAAGTAGTACCTGGGAAAACGCAGAGAAGACGAGAGAGTTCGTGCGAAGATGACTTCCGGGGGGGCACGGCTATGGCTTAACCGAGCTCGTGAGCCGTGGCGGTCCGCCTGTTTCCAAACCCTAGTAAGAGCTACTGCTCCGAGTGTTATACGCATACATGAAAGAAGAGAGAGGTAATCAGCGACTTATGAGATACACAATTAATTGAGAGAGGGGTGTCACACTGGGGCAGGCAAAAGCAGCCCAAGCTGAGGTTATTCGCTGGGGAAAACAACTGAAGGCCTGCCCTTGGGAGGGAGAGAATCGCCTTCAAGCATCACTTTGTAGGAGACATGCATCCTCCACAATCAGAGGGGAGGGAATCACCTTCAAGCGTGTCTTTGTTTGTACATAAAAGTGCGGCTGCGATAATCATCAACGAGTAGTCTCCATTCAATCAGTAACATTTGTGCAATCAAGCTGGAAGGATCAAAGTCATGGCAAGTCTAATGAATGTAGAGGTAAGTATGAAGCTGCCCATCAGTCTATTGCTACATACATGGGCAATGTCATTGAATGCATGCGCATGGCAGGTCTAATGAATGTAGAGGTAAGTATGAAGCTACCCATTAGTCTATTGCTACATACATGGGCAATGTCATTGAATGCATGCACCATGTAGACACGTGCTCTTATGTTGTTAAGAGCTCTTCACACTAAGCAGTGCACGGAGAGGCTCTAGGCGAGAGGGGCAGAGAGAGGAAAGTAAAGCTGCATGCAAGCTCTTCTTGTCAACCCCCTATGTGTTCTTCCTGTTTGCTACCACCAATTAAGTGCACCCTCTATGCTCTCAAAGTAATTTTACAAAATTTCATAGGCCATTTCCATTCATGTTGTGTATTATCACTTGTCAAATTGGAATGTGCATGATGAGTTCATCCTTTGTTGTTACCAATATACAAGAACGGCTCAAATTGACACTCTCTCCATGATGATCTATGCCCAATAAAATGTGGCTAATGACCTTTGGGTCACCTTTTATCCATTATATGTTACAGATGGTCTTTCCAATATACATTGCATGCTTACTTGGAGATATGTTCACCACACTCTAAACTTTAATTCCTTTTAAGGTCATATAATTGCAACCATGATTCACTAGGAGATCCTACTTACAAATAATAGATTGGCTAGTTTTTGCAGGTCCTACTAGCAAAATTTGTCAAAATAACTAATATATAATTCTCCTAAATGATTTTCTCATGTTAAATGATCATTTAATATGGGGAAGTACCAGGGGAGAAAAGGCTAGATTATTGGTAAGGCTAGCAGACTGGTCACAGTAGGGATCCAAAGGAGGGAAAATAGGAATCCAAAGGGGGACCATCTGCAAAAGAGCAATGTGCAAGCAATGGCCTTCAAAGACCTAAGGTTCAGCCCATTGAGACTTCCAAAATGCTAAGGTTCCAAAATTCAAAGGTTAAGTCCAATGGTCAATGCTTAGGAAAATTGGATGCTTGATAGTGTACAAAAAGACTTTGCAAGCTCCTAAAGAGGAGGGGGAGAGCCCTTTTAGTAGGGGATGAGAGAGAGAGAGACACACACACACACACACACACACTCATGCAAGCCCCTTTACATAAAGGGCATAGTGGAGACATGTCAGGTCCCTAGCCCAATTGCCCATAAGGTGCATTCTACTCCTATTGGATGGCCATAGAGGTGGACCAATGAGAATTAGGCTAGAGTAAATCTAGTTTAATCCATTTAAAAACACTTGATAAGAGAGCCAATAACAATTAAGCTCTCTAGAAGACTATTGGACAGTCTCCCAAGGGGTCTAATGAGCATTCAGCAGCCCAATGGCTTGCCTGATTCCTATTGGCCAGAAGACAAAGGGCTCCAATGAGAGTTTAATTGTATTAATTGATTACCTAAAGCTCTCACAAAAGGGGAAAGGGGGGACACATGTCACAAGGCTATCACTTATGCTTCTTAATCATCATTGGCTACGCTTTGCAGGGTCCAATGGGGTGTCAACATGAGGGGTCGTCCAAGAGAGATAGGGGGCTATTATGGGTGATTAGGTGAGAAGATATACTTCTTTCTTCTAAGACTACTCCTTCTTCCTCTCAATCTACTCTCATACCCTGCTAGCTCTCACCATCTTCGAAGGTGTGTGAGGTCTTGGGTCTGAGACCGTGAGGGAATTGATGTTTTTTATAAGTGTGTGCATGGTGCTTGAAGCTTCCATCTTCATTGCACCAGCAAGATATTGAAGGAACACAAAGTATTGTATTGTAAAATGTCTCCCTTGATGGGGGAAACCTATAATACAAAGCCTTTTGGAGGGGGGACCGGCTCCATGTAAATCCAGTCCTCAATTGTTGTCAATAGCTTATTTTCTCTCTCTTTTGAAGTATTGTTCATGCCTATCTAACTAGGTGTTATGATTTTTGTTGCTCTCTCCATCCAATCACTCTTGTTATGCTCATTAGGACTCTATTCTATGAAATGCTCACTATGTTTATGCTATTTTCCGCTACACACAAGTTACTAGGCCATTAAATGTTACATTGGTTTTAGAGCACAAGGTTTCTCTTTTTTTGCTCAAGAAGGGAGGTCCTCAAGCTAGCTATAAATGGTTGGTATTATTAATTGCAATTGAGTAAGTAGAATAGGGATTTTTCAGCCCTGCAGTGCGCCTGCCTTCGTGCAGATAACAAGGCATCACCGTCGAGAGCTATGGTCTTAATAGTGGAGTCCTACGGGGCTTGCCTGAAGGAGTACGAGCGGAAGTGCGACGCGAGAGAGAGTGCGAGAAGAAGGGCACAACGATATGGTGAACTCGCTCTACTGTAATGTGTAGAGCATAGTGAGTTCTTATTAGGTTTTTACAAAAGAACATGTGTACATACCTGGCGGCCCGCCCACTTACCTGGGCGACCACATTGGGCTTTATACCCCAACAACCTCCCACTTAAAGTCCAATGTGGTACTTTAAGTGTGAGAGAAGCTAATATACAAAAGATGTAGAGAAGTGATGTACTACCCTACACCTAATTGCTTGCGATAATGCGCAAAGCTCTCTGAGGGAAGTCCTTTTGTAAGTAGATCAGCAGGATTTTGTGTGGTGTGAACTTTGACAAGCTGAAGTTGCTTATCCTCGAGCATTTCCCTGATGAAATGATACTTCACATCCACATGCTTTGTCTTTGAGTGATAAACTGGATTGCGAGCTAATTGTATAGCACTTTGACTATCACAATATAACACAAGCATCTCTTCTTTGATTCCCAAATCTGTTACTAGTCGATTAAGCCAAATTGATTCTTTGCATGCCTCTGATGCTGCAACATATTCAGCCTCTGTAGTAGACTGAGTAACACAATCTTGTAATCTAGAACGCCATGATACTGCTCCACCAGCC
Organism: Adiantum capillus-veneris; assembly: GCF_014529385.1. Taxonomy (NCBI): domain Eukaryota; kingdom Viridiplantae; phylum Streptophyta; class Polypodiopsida; order Polypodiales; family Pteridaceae; genus Adiantum; species Adiantum capillus-veneris. Next base: position 154,690,036 of record NC_140931.1, read on the forward strand.
AATGTAAAGACATACCCTGACGTAGACCTTCGGTTGTCTAAGTCACCTGCATAATCTGAGTCTGTAAAACCCTTTACACTTAGCTCCTGAATCCCATAGCATATACGCATACTCTTTGTAGCTTTCAGGTATCTCAATATTCCTTTCACTGCCTCCCAATGTTTCTTGACTGGGTTTGACATGTATCGACTTACTACTCCCACTGCAAATGCAATGTCTGGGCGAGTAGCAATCATTGCATACATCAAACTACCCACTGCAGACGCATATGGAATCTTATCCATTTCAGCCTGTTCTTCCTCAGACACAGGACAATCTTGTTTGCTAAGTTTCACATATGGTGTCAATGGAACACTCAATGCCTTTCCCTTCTCCATATTGAAACGTTGCAAAACCTTGTCAATATACTCTATTTGAGATAACCAAATCAACTTCTTTGATCTGTCTCTCTCAATGCACATACCAAGTATATGACTTGCCTCACCCATGTCTTTCATATCAAATGATTTTGCCATCTTTGACTTCAAAGCTGAAATTTCTTCCAAGTGCTTGCCAGCAATCAACATGTCATCCACATACAAAATAAGGATCAGCCAACTGCCATCCTTAGCCTTCTTTGTATATAGACAGTGATCGAACTCACTACGTTTGTAGCCTTGAGAAAGCATAAACTTGTGGAATTTATGGTACCATGCCCTCGGTGATTGTTTTAAGCCATAAAGACTCTTTAACAACTGGCATACCCAATCTTCCTTGCCTTTCTCAACAAACCCTTCTGGCTGCTGCATGTAAATTTCCACATCTAAATCACCATGCAAGAACGCTGTCTTGACATCCATTTGGTGCAACACCAAATCTAATATGGCAACCAATCCAAGAAAGCATCTCAATGTAGTCATCTTGACCACCGGAGAGAAGACTTCATCAAAGTCAATGCCTTGTTCTTGCTTAAAGCCCTTGGCAACAAGCCTTGCTTTGTACTTTGGCTGACTATCATGAGCAGTGATCTTATACCTGTAAACCCATTTACAAGGTAGAGCCTTTTTGCCCCGTGGTAATTTAACTAGCTTCCATGTCTGGTTTTTATGCAGAGCTGTCATCTCTGACTGCATGGCCAATTGCCAATTCCCGGAGTCCTTCATTTGCACTGATTCCTTGTAACATGAAGGCTCATTGCAATCAGTCAAAATGACATAGTTCATAGATGGAACAAACCTATCAGGAGGTCGCGTGACACGTCTAGATCTACACACAATAGGTGGCTCATGCTCAGCCACAACTTGTGGTTCCACTCTATCCTGTCCATGCTTCTCTTGAGCCCTGACATTATGTCTTGCACGTGTAGGTCCATCTTCTTGGAAGACAACTCTTCTAATCTCCTCAACCCTCTCTGGTTTAGAATGATATTTGGATTCATTAAAGTGAACATCATTGCTGCGGACAACCTTTCTGGATTCGGGATCCCAAAGTCTGTACCCCATCTCACCAGAATTACCATAGCCTAGAAAGATGCACTTTCTACTCTTTGGCTCAAGTTTGTTCCTAAATTCCTTTGGAACGTGAGTATATGCCTCACAGCCAAAGACTCTGAGATGCTTGTATGAGGGAATTTTGCCTGACCATACCATCTCTGGCACTGAATCCTTCTGCAAAACCTTGCTAGGAGATCTATTTACAAGATGAACAGCTGTTGATACAGCTTCAGCCCAAAACCCATTTGGCAGCTGTGCATTAGACAACATACTTCTGACCTTCTCTTGTATAGTCCTATTCATCCTCTCAGCAACACCATTTTGAGGAGGATTGTAAGGAGCAGTAAGTTCACGTTTTATACCTTTTGACTCACAAAAGCCCTGAAAGGCCTTTGAAACATACTCTCCACCATTGTCAATGCGTAAGCATTTAAGCTTCTTGCCACTCTGATTCTCCACAAGTGTCACAAACGTTTTGAAAACACTAAACGCTTCATCCTTGTGCTTGAGAAAGTAAACCCATACTTTCCTCGAGTAATCATCTATAAATGTCATAAAGTAAGAAGCTCCCCCTAGAGATAGGTTAGGCATAGGTCCACACAAATCACTATGAACAAGTGCCAGCTGTGTATCTCTTCTACTGCTTCTATGCTTATGTGGCTACTGTGTTTGCTTACCATACAGACAATCTTCGCAGAATTCAAAATCATTAAATGAAAAGCCAGGCAAATAACCAGAACGAGACAAGATTTCCATTCCCTTCTTGGACATATGTCCTAACCGGCAATGCCACAAAGAAACGTTCGGCTGCTCGGTTACATTGATTACATTTTTAGAGACATTTGATACATAAATCATGTAAAGTCCCCTAGACTTTACTCCATGTGCTACTGTCATAGAACCCTTGGATATCTTCCACATGTTCTGTCCAAAAGTGGTGGCGTAGCCAGCATCATCAAGTAAACCTGTGCTGATCAAGCTCTTTGTAATTGCGGGAACATTTCTCACATTCTTCAGCGTGAAAGAAGAGCCATTCTGAAACTTCAATTGAACATCTCCAACACCTAAGATCTCACATGTCTGCCCATTGCCTAGCCGAACATGATCTTTAGTGGTCACATAAGAAGTAAACCACTCCTTGTTTGGAGACACATGAAGTGATGCCCCTGAGTCTATAATCCAGTCACTCGGTGCATTTCCATCAGATGCTGTAAGAAGAGCTGAGTCCATTGTATTCTTCAAGAAGTAGATGTCTCCTGACACTAGACTGTCATCCTCTGCAACAGTGTTTGTCACATTTATTTCTTGAATCTTCACTGAGGACTTGTTCTTCTCACCATGGTCTTCAGCTTTCTCTGTGCCTTTTTCTGATTTCCATTCTCTGCGGTCTCTTTTCATGTGACCCTTCTTGCCACAATGGTAGCATTCTATGTCACTCTTGCCTTAAGCACTGCGGGACTTGCTACGAGACTGATTCCTCTTTCCACCTTTGTACTTTTCTTTGGTCCTTCCCCTGACAACTAAGGCTGTTCCTTTGCCTTTGTCCATTGTCTTTCTATTGGTTTCTTCAGTAAGCAGACTTCCTTCTACACCTGCTATGTTCAAACCATCTGGAGGTGCAGAATTACTCAAAGCTGTTGGAAAAGTGTCCCAACTTTCCGGCAATGTGATCAACAGGAACATAGCTCTAACAGGTTCATCAAACTTGACACCTTGAGCTGACAACTGACTATAGATTGTGTTGAATTCATTCAGATGATTGGACATAGGTGTCCCTTCTTTCATCTTCAAGTCAACAAGATTCTTAAGCCAGTGTACCTGTGAAGCTGCACTCTGCTTCTCATAAAGATCACTCAGCTTTAACCATGCTTGATAAGCCGACATCTCGTCTGCTACATTGAAGTAAACGCTTTCTGCCAAAGTCAGCATAATGGTAGAAAGTGCCAATTCATCCATTTCGCTCCATTCATCTTCGTCCATATCTTCTTGTTTTATCCCCTTGAGCTTTATAGGTTTTATCTGCTTCTTTTGTACCAACACGTGCCAAATCAGCTTCTTCCACAATGGGAAATTAGTTCCATCTAGCTTCTTGATATTGTAAAGAGCAGTGTCCTGTGATCCAGCCATAGCTACGCTTCACAGTAGTTTACTTTTCTGGGAAAAATTCGGCAGAGTTTCCCCTGTAAACTGACCTCTGAACCAATATCAACCTGTCAAATGAACCAAGAAAGCTTCAGATTCTGCATAAATTTTGGCAGAGTCTCCTTTGTAAAATGGCTCTGGTGTACTAAAAACAGACCAAAAAACAGCTCAAAAAACATTGTCTCACTGACACTGTAAGCTGCGGGTAAACCTGTCCTGCACCTGTACTGTCTCTCACTGTCCTGTCACTGTCCTATAAGCATAGACTGCGACAATGCCTCAACGGCAATAAAGCAAAGATGCAATCCCAACTGTCTAACTCACAGTCAATACATCCTAGCTGCCTATCTAAGGGTGCTCGAGGGATCGCTCCAAGACCTGTATCACCGAAAGGATCTCAACATTCGAGAATCCCCCAGCTCAATAAAACCTCACTCGACCCTCAACAAAGGCTGCAGTAAATCTGACAGTACATAGACTTCCCACAAAGTCATACATCCACAAATTTCCCACTGTATGTTGTAACCGCTGCGGCGGTTGTTTGCTGCGTGACTCACAGCCAGCAAACCCTAAACAGACATACATCATCTCTGACAATACATCCCATGTGGAAGTACCTGCAATGTCAGGATGAAATCTGGAACATCAAGCAGCAAACACAAGCTACCTGATGAACTAGTGGATGTCGCCTACAGTCTGTGTGTAGATGCGCCCGTGTCGTATGTGACGCGCCTCCAAGAATTGTGAGCCGTCCTTCGATGTGTTGACAGCCACAAATCAACACTCTGGGAGTGTCGATATCCTCAGCACCTGTAGTCATAGGTCGAAAACCCCAAATTTACAGAGTCGGATCTGCACCTGTCGAGACCACGTAGTCGAAAATGGCCTGCGCAGACCTTTGTCGAATCCGAACGGTGGCCGAGATGACCTCAGAATGAAATTCTGACAACACCAAGCCCTTAGGGCTTACCCACGAGATTTTGGGGCCGTGTCTTTGCCTGTCAAATTTCACTCCAATCTGAGTTGGTGACTCTAGCCTCCTGCAGTGCTGCCCCGAGCCTCGATCTGAGCTCTGATACCAGTTGAAGGAGTACGAGCGGAAGTGCGACGCGAGAGAGAGTGCGAGAAGAAGAGCACGACGATATGGTGAACTCGCTCTACTGTAATGTGTAGAGCATAGTGAGTTCTTATTAGGTTTTTACAAAAGAACATGTGTACATACCTGGCGGCCCGCCGACTTACCTGGGCGACCACATTGGGCTTTATACCCCAACATTGCCTACCGCTTAACCACTATTGAGCTATTAGAAGCTTGACAGGAGCCGGTACTGTTTTGGGGTTGAAAGACCCTCTCTTCTATTCCTTGCAATTAATGATATTCGAGCCACGGGTACAGTAGCTTGAGAGCTTTTCTAAAGGGGTAAATAGGAGCAACAACTAGGGCTTGAAGTGCCAAAGTATACCTACAAATATTACACCTAAAAAATTGTTAGAATGACTAACAATAGTAAAGAGAGTGAAATTAATGTTGATAGCTTTGATTTTACTAATGAGCAGGCTACTCATGATGCCCCTATGCTTGTTAAGTACCTTGTTTCTAGGCTTCAACAAGCCATGGGCAATCCATCCCTCCAAAGTGAAGTGCAACGGCAACTACGTGCTCATGGGATTCTCCAAACTCCCCACCATGACGAGAGAGTACCTAGGAAGCCTCCTTGCGAGACTTCCAGAAGAGTCCTCTCTCCGATTTGGGAAGAAGAAGAGGATCCCTACGAAGGGCTAAAAAATTTACTACTTGACAACGCATCTCCTTCCCAAAGGAGAACTCAAGAGTCCCCACCAAAAGAATGAGAAAGAAGTGAGTCTCCTGCCACCTTGGCGGAGATGGATCCACGAAGACGGCGGGCAAAACGCTCTCTATCACCTCCTAAACGGAGAAGACCATCGCACACTTCTCCACACCATAATTCAAAGAGGGATGACAAAAAACAAGAGAAGAAAAAGGTGAGAAAGAGGTCACCCTCTTCTCCATCTTCTTCATCCTCTTCCTCTTATGAAGAAAGTGATGGTGCAGACAAGGGGGACCAAGGCAAGAAAAAGGCGAGAAAGAGGTCACCCTCTTCTCCATCTTCCTTAAATTCTTCATCTTCTGAAGAAAACGATGGTGCAACTTTTAAACCATCAAAAAGAAGAGGCCATAGGAAATCCTATGCCGCGTGACAGAGATCATCCAAGCTCAAGAAGTTCATAGAGGGAATAAAGAACATCTCTTTCCTTACCTAATATGGCACCTTTGGTGCTACGGACAAAGTCTTGGCTTTCATCCAACAATTTGATGTGGCGTTAGGAGATGAGGGCTTCACGGAGTCCTCTAAGCTACGCCGTGTAGCTATGCATTTTCAAAAGTCCCCCAGGCAATGGTGGTCTAGCCTATAGGCAAACAGTGAAGCACCACTAACATGGAAATCTTTAAGAGCTTCCATCATGAAGCAGTTTTTGGCTACCGATGCCAAAGACAAAGTACTCACCGAATGGCGAATATTGAAGCTCTCTCCCTACGAATTCATTCACAAATATGTAGACAAGTTTTGGGACTTACATCTCAAAGCCACTGTCTTTTTTAAAAAAAGATTTTGGAGAGCAAAAACAACAATTTTGTGCGGGCTTAACTGAAGATATGGCGGAGTATGTTAACTCCCAAAGGCCCCGCACCATATCTGCGGTCATACACCATACCATGGTGGCTTCACGAATCAATTTCCAAACAGGGGCTAAGAGAAATCTTAAGCCCACGGAGAACAAGGACCGTAACAATGAGCCTAAGGGGAAGGACAATGTCCAAAAGTCTCCTAAAGGCAACGCCAACAACAACAAAGCTAAGGAGAAGAAAGTTTATAAAGGCAAAAATAAACTCTCTCATGAAGAGCTTGAGAGTTATCGTAAAGATAACCGTTGTTTCAAATGTGGCGAGCAAGGGCATGCGTACTGTGCTTGCCCCCATAAGAACACCCGCCATGAGCCTCCTAGAGCTACCTTGGTTGAATTCCAAGAAGAGGAAACTCACCACAAAGGATCTCCTCTATACCATGCTTGGGGAAAGGTAAGAGAACATGATGCTTTTATTCTCTTTGACCCTGGTTCTACTCACAATTTCATATCCACATAGTTGGCCACCAAGCTAGGCATCCAACCCTATGAGATGGGAGATGTCCTACTCATCGATGGTGCTTTCAAGGGGCAAGAAGCTTCAGTCACTCCCTTAATCGGGAAATTGAGGTTCCATGTCCAAAGCTATGTGGACAAAGAGGACTTCTTTATCGCTTCTCTCAAGCATGAGGATGTAATCTTAGGGGCACCATGGTTTGATCGCATGGCTACCAATGTTAAATTCCCTGAAAGGAAAATCTACTTTAGGTTCAGTAAGAAAGATATGTACATAGATGCTAAGGAGTTGGGTAACACCATACCCATTGTACATATGCAAGCTTTCAATAAGTCAATAAAGAGCTCTATTTCTGTGTACATGATTTTTGTTAAAGATTCTCAAATTGAACCTAATGCTTTAGCAAAAGAAAATATCACAAAGAATTAGAGTTATCCTGTTTTCTCAAGGGATTTCAATATGTTTTTATTGATGACATTCTTTGTGAATTACCTCCTAAACGAGGCAATGATAACCATGCAATTGAACTTCTTCCAGGAAGTTCACCACCTAATAAACCTCCTTATAGAGTTTCTCAAGAGATTATGTGGGAAGTGCATGAGTTACTTGAAAAGGGCATGGTTAGGCCTAGCTCATCTCCATTTTGTTCACCCGTGCTATTAGTGCAAAAGAAAGACGGCACATATCATATGCGTGTCGACTATAGAGCACTAAATAAGATCACTATCAAAAATAGGTTTCCTGTTCCACGGGTAGAAGACCTATTTGATAAGCTACGAGGGTCGACCTACTTTAGTAGAATTGACCTAAAAAGTGGCTACCATCAAATAAGGATAGTTGATCAAGACATTGTAAAGACCGCATTTTACACTACATTTGGTCTTTACAAATACATTGTCATGCCTTTTGGTTTGACCAATGCACCAGCCACATTCAGCCGCTTGATGGAGAAGCTATTCCGGCCTCATTGAACCTTTACTAGAGTGTTCTTTGATGATATTATCATCTACTCTAATTCACTAGACGAACACAAGCAACATCTCCAGGTAATATTTCAAGTCTTACGAGAGAATAAACTTTATGTTAATCGAAAGAAAAGTGAGTTTTTCTTACAAGAGATTCAGTATTGAGGTCACATTATCTCTCAAGATGGCATACAAATGGATCCATCAAAGCTAGAGGTAATAAAAGGATGGCCTAATCCAAGGAATCTCCATGAACTAAGAAGCTTTATAGGTATGTGTGCATACTATAGATGCTTCATAGAAAAGTTCTCACTAATAGCAGCACGATTACATGACCTAACAAAGAAAAACGTTAGGTATACATGGTCTACCAAGGAGAACAATGCTTTCGAGAAGCTTAAACAAAATCTTATCTCTCAACCTATGCTGCTTACACTGCCGGATCTCTCAAAGCCATTTGAGGTCCAATGTGACGCGTGTGGTGATTGCCTTGGAGTTGTTTTGCTCCAAGAAGGGCACGCCATAGCCTATGAAAGTCGAAGGCTTGACCTTGTTGAGCAAGCTCTAGGCGTATATGAAAAGGAACTCCTCACAGTTCTACATGCCTTAGACTCGTGGAAGCTGGGGACTCCTTTCATTCTGCGGACGGATCACCAAAGCCTTAAGTACTTCATGACCCAGACCAAGCTCTCCGACAAACAAATGAGGTGGGCAAATTTTCTTTCGCAATTTCATTTTCATATTGCTCACATTGCTGGCAAGCATAATCAAGTAGCCGATGCACTCTCAAGACGGCCAAGAGTGAATGCGGTTTCCATAGCAACACACAATGATCTATCTTCTAGGATAGATGAGTATGCTATTGATCCCGATTTTAGAGATGTGATTTCAACCCTTGCATAAGGGAAGAAAGAGGAACCATTTACTTTACAAGATGGTTAAATTCTCTATGGCAATAGACTATGCGTTACCAACTCACTACATGAGAAAGTAATGTATGAATCTCATGCTCCTACTTATGCGGGGCATAGAGGGATTCAGTCTACCCTAAAAGGGATTGACACATATTTCTATTGGCTTGCCATGAAAGCAAACATACAAGAGTATGTTTGTAAATTTTTGGTATGCCAAAAGACGAAGTTTGATAGAGGGAAGCAACATGGATTGCTTCAACCATTGCCAATCCCTAATTCACCATAGGAGAGCATATCCATGGATTTTATCTTTGGATTGCGTAAATCTATCCATGGAAATACGGAATATGGACGATAGTAGACAGGTTCAGTAAACAAGCTCATTTTATACCTGTCAAAAAGACTATCAAAGCCCATCAAATGGCAACCCGCTTCATATCACAAATCTTCAAGTACCATGGCTTGCCGATGTCCATAGTGTGGGATAGAGATCCTAGAATGACCAGTAATTTCTGGAAGGCTCTCTGTGAGAATTTAGGGACAAGGCTAAACATCTCTTTGGCCTGTCACCCCCAAATGGATGGCCAAAGTGAAATAGCTAACCTAACAATTCTTGATCTACTAAAAGCCTATGTAATGGAAGTAGATCAAAGGTCCCAATGGGAGAAGTACTTACCCTTAGTGGAGTATGCCTACAATAACATTGTACATACTTCCACGGGAAATTCACCTTTTGAGGTAATTGAGGGAAGATCCAAAAATCCCCTGCTACTTAAAGTACACGAGAAGATCTTTGCTGCAGATAAGTATAGCCGAGACCTAAAAGAATCTTTCCAAACAATTAAGGATGCTATCTTTATGTCACAACAAAGGCAAAAGGTTGATGCTGTGATAAGCACAGAAGAGCCCAAGCCTTTAAAGAAAATGATGGGGTCTTGCTTAAATTTCCCAAGGCTCTATTAAGGCACTACGGGACACCAAAAGTACTATGCTAAGGTAGCAAAGAGGTACTATGGTCCCTTCCAGATTCTTTGACCAATCAATGAGATGGCCTATCAACTCAAGTTGCCAAGCCATTGGCTCATACACAATACTTTGCACGTGAGCTTACTAAAGCCTTACAACGGAGAGCCACCTCAAAAACCAACTATTAAAGACCCACGGGATATCGGGGACCAAGAAGAGGTGCTGCAGCCCGAGCCCATTCTCCGACATGAAGACAAGGTATTAAGAGGCGGTAAGATTATTTGATGGTATCTTATTAAGTTTAAGAACCATCTTCTTGAAGATGCTAGATGGATGCAAGGCATACAATTAAAGGATAACCTAAACCTTGCCAATGCTAACAATGCTTCCCTAGAGTAAGCAAATGTACAAATGTTTAAAATGAACAAAGTTTTTGTCTTATAAGACTCTCTTTTTCTTTATTGTGCACAAATGCTAAGTAGTATGCATGCTTAGAGTCAAGTTTGTGGAGACGACGTCTTCCAAACACCAAGTAGACCTTGTCACTCTACTATAGAAGATTGATAGGACTAATGCGCAGACATGCTTGCGGCAGCCTTAGGCTCTCAAGTGCCAATTGGATTAGTCATCCATTCTGGAACCATGTCGTAGGGTAAGATAGGGATCCTCTACCCGCTAGAAAAAGGACTAATGAATAGGATTTATCTTCTCTACCCCATAGTCGAGGACGACTATGATTTCAAGAGAGAGGTAATGTCATAATAACTAATATCTAATTCTCCTAAATGATTTTCTCATGTTAAACTGATCGTTTAATATGGGGAAGTACCAGGGGAGAAAAGGCTAGATTATTGGTAAGGCTAGCAGATTGGTCACAATATGAATCCAAAGAAGGGAAAACAGGGATCCAAAGGGGACCATCTGCAGAAGAGCAATGTGGAAGCAATGGCCTTCAAAGACCTAAGGTTCAGCCCATTAAGACTTCCAAAATTCAAAGGTTAAGTTCAATGGTCAATGCTTAGGAAAATTGGATGCTTGATAGTGTACAAAAAGTCTTTGCAAGCTCCTAAAGAGGAGGGGAGAGCCCTTTTAGTAGGGGATGAGAGAGAAACACACACACACACACACACACACACACACACACTCATGCAAGCCCCTTTACACAAAGGGCATAGTGGACACGTGTCAGCTCCCTACCCCAATTGCCCACAAGGTGCATTCTAATCCTATTGGATGGCCATAGAGGTGGTCCAATGAGAATTAGGCTAGAGTAAATCTGGTTTAATTCATTTAAAAACACTTGATAAAAGAACAGAATTAAGCTCTCTAGAAGACTATTGGACAATCTCCCAAGGGGTCCAATGAGCATTCAATAGCCCAATGGCTTGCCTGATTCCTATTGGCTAGAAGACAAAGGGGTCCAATGAGAGTTTAATTGCATTAATTAATTACCTAAAGCTCTCACAAAAGGGGAAAGGGGGACACATGTCACAAGGCTATCACTTATGCTTGTTAATTATCATTGGTTAGGCTTTGCAGGGTCCAATGGGGTGTCAGCATGAGGGGTCGACCAAGAGAGAGAGGGGGCTGATTTTGTCAAGGCATTATCACACACACACACACACACACTCACACAATCTCATGTGTGAAGCAAGAAGACTCTCTCTCTCTCTCCTTCTCAAGCTTTAATGGGAAAGCTCATCATCTACTCCGAGCTTGTGAGAAGGGAGGCCTACACCAACAACTCTTGGCTTTGTGATGCAAATCCAACCAAGAGCCAAGCTCCAATGCATGCTCATCTCCTCTACCATGCTAATTACTAAGCTATGCTGAGCTATTATGAGTGATTAGCTGATAAGAAGGAACACAAAGTACTGTATTGTAAAATGTCTCCCTTGATTGGGCAAACCTATAATACAAAGCCTTTTGGAGGGGGGACCGGCTCCATGTAAATCCGGCCTCAACTGTTGTCAATAGCTTAATTTCTCTCTCTTTTGAAGTATTGTTCATGCCTATCTAACTAGGTGTTATGCTTTTTGTTGCTCTCTCCATCCAAGCACTCTTGCTATGCTCATTAGGAATCTATTTTAATGAAATGCTCACTATGTTTATGCTATTTTCCGCTACACACAAGTTACTAGGCCATTAAATGTTACATTGGTATCAGAGCACAAGGTTTCTCTTTTTTTGCTCAAGAAGGGGGGTCCTCAAGCTATGCCTTCGTGCAGATAACAGGGCATCACCGTCGAGATCTATGGTCTTAATAGTGGAGTCCTACGGGGCTTGCCTACGGCTTAACCACTATTGAGCTATTAAAAGCTTGACAGGAGCCGGTACAGTTTTGGTGTTAAAAGACCCTCTATTCTATTCCTTGAAATTAATGATATTCGAGCCATGGGTACAGTAGCTTGAGTGCTTTTCTAAAGGGGTAAAGAGGAGCAACAACTAGGGCTTGAAGTGCCAAAGTATACCTAAAAATATTACACCTAAAAAATTGTTAGAATGGCTGACAATAGTAAAGAGAGTGAAATTAATGTTGATAGCTTTGATTTTGCTATGAGCAGGCTACTAATGATACCCCTATGCTTGTTAACTACCTTGTTTCTAGGCTTCAACAAGCCATGGGCAATCCAGCCCTCGAAAGTTCTCCAAACTCCCCACCATGACGAGAGAGTACCTAGGAAGCCTCCTTACGAGACTTCCAAAAGAGGCCTCTCTCCGATTCGCGAAGAAGAAGAGGATCCGTACGAAGGGCTCAAAAATTTACTACTTGACAACGCATCTCCTTCCCAAAGGAGAACTCAAGAGCCCCCACCAAAAGAAGAGTCCTTCTCTAAGGTGGCTTCATCTTCCCATGTTGCACCTTCTTCACGATAGCCTTGCCACTGAACAAGGTGTTCTTTGAGAGTTCTCTTTCAAAGAACCTTATCTTCAGACTCCAAAATTCTAGAGGGTTGGAGCACCAAGATGTTTTGGGTGGGCATAACAATTTATTCATCGTTGAAGAGTTTATCATCACTAGGAATATAGGGTTTTAATAAGCTTGCATGAAATACAATGTGGACTTCATAAGGACCACAATAACATGGACTAAGCTTCTTGTACTTTCCAAATAGATAAGCTACTTCTCTTTGGGTGAATCTGAAGAAAAACTTTGTCGCCTTCTTTGAATCTTTGTTCGGATCTCTTACCATCTGCATACTGCTTTTTGCAATCTTGGGCTGCTTGAATATATTTTCAAATGGGATTTGCCTGGTTTTCCATTCCTTCAAGCATCTTCATAGACACTTCAATTCTTAAGGTAGGATCCGAAAAGTTGAGTGGAGAGACACATTCTTGACCATACAAGGCACAAAATGGGATCATACCAATGCTTTGATGATATGAAGCATTGTAAGCATATTCCACTAGAGGTAAAAATTGAATCCATTGCTTAGGCTCCCTACTGCAATAAGCTCTAAGAATATCTTTGATGACTTAGTTGACTTGCTCTGTTTGACCATCTGATTGAGGATGGTATGTAATACTAAAGTTTAATTATGTCCCGATTGCCTTGAAGAGTGAGGTCCAGTGAACTTCACATCTCAATCGATTACAATCCATCTAGGCAATCCATGCAATCTAAAAATCTCTTTAGCACAAATAGTCGTGCAATGTTGGAGGCGGTAAAGGTTGTCTTGATTGGTATGAGATGCGCAACCTCTATGAGTAGTCAACAACTACCATAAGTGAATTATATCCTCCTTGTAGTGGTAATCTAATGATAAAGTCCATACTTATACACTCCCACTTCATTTAGAGAATATTCAGTATCTGCTGACACCCACAATTTGCTAGCTGTCTCACAGAGATCAGACTTTGTCTCAGCTGAGGAGCATAGCGCACATGTTGTAGTCTATATGATGTAGCACTAGGCAATGACAAGCAAACATCTCATGCACGTGCAATGTCAAACGTCGAACCATCAATCAAGTGCACACAACCAAAGCTCCTACTACAGAAGGCGCTAAACCAGTCACAATGTGGTGTGACGTGGAAAATTGCATCCTCATCTAGCAACCAACATGGAGAAGCATCACCTCTCAAAGACATGTAAGCAAGAGGAACGTTAAAGGCAAACATGACATCACCATCATTGGCATATGAAGCCACCACTTTAGCATATGAAGCCACCACTTTAGCATGTGTCAAAACCTCATTTGCATCACGCATAGATCTTTCCTGCTGTCTCATACGTCTGAAACAACGGTGCCTAATGTGCCTTGTGTGACCACAATGCCAACATCGCATGTATCATATGCTAGAAGCAATGCATATTGCTTCTGACAAGACTCATCCTAATATAACAAAGAAAACATACAAGTGGGTTCCTAAATCTTCTTTAGCGACCATGGTTGATGCTAAAAAATAGAAGCCTTGTAAGAAACGACCACTCACTCCAAGAAAAGTAAGAAAACGTGGCGGTGGATTCCTAAACGACTATTGGAAGCCCAAGGCTACTATCAAGGAAATGATCAAATCTGGGTGCCAAAATGTAGATTGTGTTCTTACCTGTCACCTGACCCATGTGTGCCCAATCTTGTAGCTCCAAAACAAATTGACAACCGTGGAAAGAAAAAAATCATAGAATTCTACACACCCGCCACTCTAGAGCTAGTTTGGGTACCGAAGAAAGAACGATTTGTTCCACCTAGCTCAGGAAGGGGGGAGTGCCATGAAGCTTCTAGCTCCTCATGTAATGCATCCATAGAGGTAAAAGCTTCTCCACATCCTCCACCTACAATAGTGGACCTCCATAAAGCTACAAAGGAATCCACACCTCCCAGTGTTCAAGAATCACCTGATGAACCACTTCAAGTTCGATCCTGGGAGAGTACCTTACCACCCTTGCAACTCGACAAGGCACCTAAGGTAATAGAAAACTACTGGCAAAAATCCTCACCTAGTACCAACTGGAACAATTGGTTTCAAAGGGTGATGAGCACATTTCAAACGGTATGATCTACCCAAGGAAGGGAGGAGTGTTTGCTGACATCCATCATTCACTTGCTTCCCTCTCAACCTTCCTCCCTGACCTCTCAATCTCCCAATCTTAGGGAATGTATATATAAAGCCTTATACTCATAAAAAACAAAAATAATAAAGAGCAAGAGCAATTAGCAAATGAGTATGCACAATAAAAGTCAAAACATTGACCCAGACCTACACATTCACATCGGGTACACTAAAACAAAGACCTATGTCGTTAAACACCTTCGATCCTCAACACTCGAGTGATGGAGGGTAGGTAAGATTAGTACGATAGGAGTGTTTCTGTTTTGGAGTTGAGTGATTACCAAAGTTCTTTTTTCCCACTGATATGCCTCCTAAAGGTATTCTTGTGTTTCATAGTGTGTACAGGAACATGTTGTTGTTGTTAGGATTTGGACCTTCATGGAATCTTTCTCTCGTTCACACCTCAAATCAAGCACGACCATCAACACAAACAGGTGTTTCTTGTCCATTAACATTGCCCCTTATATTTTTTGCATCCATGTTTGTCTGCTTTAATTGTGATTGGTAGCATAATATTCAGTGCATTTGCTTAGTGTCAAACTTTAAATTCAATGTAATTTTTTGTCATAATCACTTGTCTAGGTTTAAAAATCAAGCAGTCCGCCTAAGCTAGTTTGACCAAGTTAGGTGTTAGAGATCTTCTCTTAATACCATGGGGAATGCCTTCCTAATTATCAATGGTTACTTAGGTTCTTAATTCGATTTAGGCAGCATTGTGTGAAATGTACTAGGGATTTCTAGTGGGCTTAGTCCTTATTGACCTTTAGCTTAAGTATTATAAAGAGAGTTTACTAGTGTGATGAGCTTGGGGAGGGTAATAGTGTTATATGACCCCCCAAAGTTACAAAATTAAAATGTTGAAAACGAACAAACAAAAAAAATTCAAAGTGCCACAAGGAAAAATCTTAAGCTGGAAGAGAAATCTCAGCTTGATTTGGTACTTCACTCACATGTATCGCCTATGGTACTAGAGCCCTAGAGGTTTCCAGTGTGGGCACTTTTCCTTGAAAAGCAAAAAACCCAAGGCATACAAAATAAGCACACACATCAATAGTCAATCAATGAGAAAAGACTTTTGGGGGGTCAAAAAAAAGGAAATAAGTCAGGCGATGATTTCATGACCAATTCCTTTTATCGTAGCTTAACTACAAGGTTTTCTAGGTATAGCCTCTAGTCAGCCCTCGAACATGAAATACTTGGCTCTCGCGATTAAACAACTTAACTGACCAGAGAAAATTGAGAAGCTTACCCATGGTATTAATAGTCAATCTTTAGTGCCTTTCGACCGTTAAATTAGCGACCCTAGACTTGTTTAATTTTTTACCTTTACAACTGTTTATGCATTTGATTATATTGCAATTTAATGTTTATTGCTGACAAATGGTTTAAAATTCTGTTAATAATCAAATTGTCTGCCTACAACTACATATGCTTTTTAATTGCTTATGAGAATGCAATTACTGTGCCAATGTTGTTTGATTTTGCAATGACTGAAGGAGGGTAAGGACATTCATCTCAAAAGCTCTTCCACCTCGATGAATGAGCTTCAACTCAATAGCTTCTGAGGACGGAATCTACATCAGGAAGGGGGGCATGTTAACCCTCACGCACATTCCTATCACCTATGACGGACGCTATATTATTTATTTGGTAGAGTCAGGTACCGGGCTTGTCGGTCCAATAGGAAAAGGGTAAGAGTGATCGTCGATGAGAGGTGCACTCTAACTGGAACATTCAAGGGATTAGTTGGCTAAGCATGGGCGCCCAAGTGTGAATGGGGCGAGCTCATATAAAAGTCAACTAAACCTAAAATTCACTCATTCTCTCATTTGTGCAATTGAAGAGTGCTCTTGCTCCATCTCCATCTTCTTCTTCTTCATCTCCTTGTGTGTGTGTGTGTATGCGTGAGAGAGAGAGAGAGAGAGAGAGTGTGTATGTGATTGAGCATTGCGGCGGCACGACGGCGGCGAGGCGGTTGAGCGCGACGTAGCGGCGTCTCCCTCTTCTTCGTGGTGAGGAATCCTCCACGACAGCAAGCGCAGAGCGGTGAGTGACACACCATCGCCATCTTTGAGCTTACTAGTTTAGGCTTGTTGTGTGCTTGGAGCCATTTGTGGCTCGCACACAGTGTATCGGCAAGTTCCTTGCATCGACACGTGCGACATATGCGCACACACGTTCATAGGTTTACGATGTTTTTGGACAGGTACACATCCATAGAGCCACTCATTCAAGAGTGAGCTAGTTTTCTAGGCTTTTGGTAGCTTCGTGTATACCATTTATGGATCTATCTACTGAGACATCAAGTGTGTGTTCTTGCTTTTGATATAGTTTTGGTGAGATTTTTTGAGTTTTTACTCAATTTTCAGGGAAAACTCTGTCGGATTTTTTCTAGATTCTCGCCATGTTTCGTGCATATTTACTGTTTTACTCTTTGATGGTTAGGTGGTCAAGTTTGACTCCCATTTTGAAAGGTTTTATTAGCTTGGACACAATTTAGTGTTCTTGTACACATCTCGCAGGAATTGGACACAATTTAGTGTTCTTGTACACACTCTCGTAGGAGTGAGAGTTGCATATACTCGTGTGGATACATATTACAGGCACTCACAAGGTCTAAATTTTTTTTACAGATGTTTGCAGACAGTTATCTTGTGAGATGCATTTTGAGCGTGTTTGCTCACTACTTGTACATGTGGTTATGCACTTTACGCTCGATTGAGCTGTTTAACCCAGACTTGGCTCACTTGGTTTAGTGACGCTATTTATGCTTACAGGTTGTGGACCTTTGTAGAGCTGCTTTACGCATATGTGAGCATTGATTTAGATGCCATTGATCATGGTTTTCATGATTGTGTAGTGATCAAGTGATCTTCCACTTTTGTTTCCATTTTGGCATGGTTTATGGTAGAGATTGTACTTGAGTTTTTTGCTCAGTTTACAGGGGAGACTCTGGCAACTTTCTCCTAAGATTTCTCACCATAGTTTGGTTTCTTGGCATCCAATTAGCAGACATGTGTGATAGTTCAGAGTCGACATTGATGACTTGTGAGAGACGGCGGTCTCATAATGGGTCATAAGTCTACAAGTACTAGCAAAAGTCTGGTAAGAATCTGGCAAGGCATCAAGAATAGTCTGCACAAGGAAACTCTTTGAAATGAATTCACCTGCAAAAAATAAGTTCCTCATTGATATCCTTGACACCAGCAAGGAAGGTGTCCATATCATCTTCCATGCCCATGCTCATGTATTGATTGCATTGTCTGTGAAGTGCACTATTACTCTCCACATTCGTTCAACAAAATCTGCAAAACAGGCTTTGGATATTTTGGCTGGTCTTTATGCACGTCGCAATGAGGAAAAAATTGCATTGCTGCGTGAAGAGTTGGGAGTCGAAGATTATGTATGAGGTCGTCCCCCTATTTCCCCAAGTGTCTATGGTTGCTGCTAGGTGGACCCAATCCACATTGTCCGACTCAGTCATCCCAGGTAGTACATCCATATAAGGAGAATCTTCCCCAACATCAGTGTCCTCTTTACATGTGTAACAATACTGCAATGGGGCCGAGTGAACTGTGGTGTCAGATCTATGATCAATTATAAACCTGTTTCCTAGAGGATGTGCTCAACCAGTTACAAGATCCACTCTAATGACAGAATCTTGGAACTGCAGGTAGACATGGTTTTTAGACCAATCATGCACCATTTTTGCTTCCCTCGTGAAAGGACGTCCTAAGATCATCTCCGATGCCATAGTGTGCTTGGAGAAATCCATAACAATGAAGGTAATCCTTATTTTATGTCCAAAGACCTTGATCTTGAGATCTTCTAGCATCCCAATAGGTTTGACGATAGACCCATTGGCCATCTTCACTACTATGGTTGTGGTCGCAAGGTGAGGTCTTCCCATAGTTACCCAGTAATTTTTAGTCACAATGTTAACCCCAATGCCACCATCAAGGATTCCTTTCACAGTTAATCCCTTAGTAGTGATTGGTATGGTCGCATTGGATTCATCACCCTCAAAGTATTGTCCCAACTTGTTAACATGTATTTCTATAACAAGGTTCTCATCTAGGTTGGGTTGTGGATCTAAGTGTTCCCCCTCTATTGGCATCTCTCCAGGTCCATCCATCTGTGCAAATTGTGGTAGCCCAAACTTTAGTTCTCCATTGAGGAAGGCTCAAAGAGCTGAGACTAGCTTGGGATCTTTATATAGTTTGGACATGATGGTGGTTCTAACTTCTGAAGACATGAAATCCATCAATTTGGCAATGTTTAACGACACCTTTTGGACTTCAGTCCCTTGACATGGGGAAGATGGTATCTCCATTTCTTTGATAGGATCAAGTAGTCCCTCTGTAAACATTCTTTCCATCAAGAAGTGAGTACGGCCACTTTCCCATGACTTTAAGTCACTTTCTTCTTGGATGACACTAGGTATGGCTAAGGGTCTATGGACTTGGTGAGGTTGTTGTTGCGTAGGGAACACGGTGTCTATAATCTGGATCTACCTAGGTGCTGGTTCTAGATCCCTTTGGGTATCTTCTACCAAACTCCTTAATTGCTTGACTTACTCAATCTCCTCTGTAGGGTTTGGACCCGGGGGGTTCACTATGTGTAAAACTACCATATCACGTGTGTTCGAGACGTGTTTGTAAAACCCCTTATCTGTGAATTTTGTTAAGAATATAATGTACCCTTTTCTTTTAAAATCTGTAATTTTTTTTCAAATTTGAAAACATAATGCCCTTCTGTATGTATATTTCTGTAAGTTTCAAGAACTTTAAATACCCTTCTGTTGAACTCACGTGATAGGTTACATTTTTATTAGGTGACCTCCCTGGGGGTTTGGATGAGTTCCTATCTTCTTCTTGGATCCCTGCCATTGTGGCTCATGAAGATCTTCCTTGCTGGTTTCTATCTTAGTGGTTGTTTTGGTCTCCATGGTTTCACCTGAATCAGAATCTTCTTCAGCGTCGTTCATATATACGGGGTCGTTACCAGTCCCTATGTTGGTCTTTGAACTGGGGTCTGACTTCGTTGCTTTTTGCGATCTCTTCCTTCGTGTTTTATTCTTTTTCTGAGATTGGGCAATTGATGCCATGTCTCTTTCCTCGAGAATATAATTTTGTTTTTGGAGCATCGATCGTGTGAGTACGTTTATTGGTACCACAGGTGTACTTTGTGATGGCTCCTCGATAACTTCAATCAAGTTTAATGGCGTGATCTTTGGTGCATTTGGATTATTTCAACATTGGGCAATCAAATGATCTATGCCACATCGATTACACATGAGTATCGGCATTGTAGACGTGCTCGCTTGATTGGTTTGCATTAGTGTGGCGTTATTTTGTAGCCTAATAGGACACTCAACTGCATGATGTGGACCTCCACACTCATAGCATTGAAGAGGTGGTCTCTTAGCAGTGTAATTGACATTTTGACCTCTTGCCACAAGAGCAGCTACTTGATATACAGGTTTGACTTGTCCCCAATAGTTCTCCATGTAGTATTGTGGACTTTCTTCAAGCACATCCATCCCATAGGTAATATTAGGGTCTATATCTTCCTCACAGCCTTCCAAACAAGCAATAATGACTCACAACCCACTTGATTCATAGAAGTGATTCTCGGATGTGGCGGTTGCGGTCCTAGCACTGGAGGTGGTAAGGGTGTTGTTTGAACAACATTTTGGGCCCTAAAGAACCACAATGAGAAGTACATCACCCTCATGTTTTACATACAATGTGCTTTCTGTTGGACTGTTATGAAAGCCTTGTTTAACCAAATGAGTGTCAACTTTCTCATACCAAGCATGAGGAGATTGCTTCAACCCATACAAAGCCTTCTTACATATGCACACTTTGTCCTCTTGTCCTTTTATGACAAAACCGCGAGGCTGCGTTACATAAACTTCCTCAAATATGTCACCATTCAAGAAAGCAGTAACAATGTCTGATTGATGTACATCCCAACCAAAATGAGCTGCCAATGCACATAGAAAATGCACAATACTCATATGATAAGTGGGAGCAAAGGTCTCTTCATAATCTATGCCTTTTTGCTGTGCATAACCCTTTGCAACAAGTCGAGCCTTATGGCGATCGATCTCACCATCCGGCTTGCGTTTCAACTTGTAAACCACTTTGTACCAATGGCCTTTTCGCCAGGAGGCAAATCACATAAAGTCCATGTGTCATTTTCTATAAGTGCATCATATTCTGATTGCATGGCAGCCATCCAATTTTTTGAATTCTGTGCTTCATCAAAAGACAGAGGCTCCTCAACATCATGTAAGCTAGACACAGCCAAAGCATAACAATCTGATGCATAAGATGCATGGCGAGAGCCTGAACGAGTACGACTAGACAAAGGTGCATCCAATTTACTGTCACGCAAAGTGTGCACCAACCATTTTGGCATACCTCTAGCCTGCTCATTTTCAGCCCTTTCCTCATCAAATACATCATGTACATCTGCATCTAATAGGCCAATCTGTAACATTTTCAGAAACCCCCATAGGCTGTACATTTGCCTCATTGGAACTTACATTCGTATTTTCACCACTGAAAAGAGGCAACAAAGTGTCATAAATGTTCTGTGAGCTTACATTACTGTCTCTAGTACACGACAGCAAGGGCTGAACAGAATCTTCCACAACTTACACTACATCCCGTGAAACCAGAATACGTTTTGTTTGCGAATGATACAACCTATAACCTTTGCTTGCAGCATTATAACCAACAAAAATACATTTGACAGCCTTATCATCCAATTTTCTTCATTGTGTTTGTGGCACCAAAGCATATGCCCAACAACCAAAAACACGCATGTGCTCAATAGAAGGCTTTCTATCATGCCATGCTTCATATGGAGTAATAGACTGCAAAGCTTTTGTAGGACACCTGTTTAGTACATAAGTGGCACACATGATGGCCTCAAGCCAAAAGGAATGTGGCAAAGGTTGACTTTTGACCATACATCGTGCCATTTCTGTAAGTGATCTGTTTTTCCTCTCAGCAACACCATTTTGCTGAGGTGTATAAGGCATTGTACATTGGTGTTTTATCCCACGACTAGCGCGAAATGCATTGAATTCATGAGACATATACTCACCCCCTCGATTGGAACAGCGGGTGCCCATAGTACATTTCGAAACATTTTCAGCCATAGCCAGAAATTGTTTGAAGCACATAAAAACTTCGGACTTCACTTTAACCGGAAATACCCATGCATGCCTGGAGTAATCATCAATGAAAGTCATGAAGTAAAGGTAATTGCCCAATGGCGGAGTTTGCATGGGCCCACAAACATCACTATGCACAAGCTGCAACCTGCATGTGGCCCGAATTGAACCATCCTTTGGAAACTTAGAACGCTGCATCTTACCCAAAATATAGCCTTCACAAACATGTTTGACAGGTGCTTCAAGAGGCGGCAAAGAAGCAACCATATCAGATTTCTACAAACGCAGCAAACTGGCAAAATTCAAATGACCAAAACGTGCATTCCAAAGTTTTGCATCTGAAATAGCCCTTGAATCTGCAACAACATTTGTAAAATTTTGTCCATACTTGTCATACAAAGTGAGCTTATACAGCCCACGGCACAAAAGGCCAGATGCAACAATTTCATCACCAAAACTGAGATCATGAACTGTACATCTGTCATCCACAAATTTGACTACAAGTCCAAGTCTAGCAAGTGCGGATACAGACAAGAGATTCTTCTTGATCCCAGGTACATAAGGTGCATCAAAAAATGTGAAAGAACTACCATTAGCAGCAGTAAGCACAATCTTTCCAACTCCCTGAACCGGATAAGAGGCATTGTTGGCACAAGTGACTGAATTCCCATGAGGGACAGACTTGAGAGAGGTGAACAATTCACGATGTGAGGTAATGTGCTTTGTAGCACCACTGTCGAAATACCACACATGCGAATCTGCAGGAAGTGACAAGCATGCATCATGGACATCAGGATTGTAAGTGCACTCTGCGCTAAAAGTCCATTCTGCATCAACATCAACATCAACATTACAGTCTCCTTTTACAGAAGACTCAACAATGGCTGCATTTGTAGTGGAACCAGCATTTGTAGTGGAACCACCCTCTTTCTTCTTAGCCTCTTTGGCCTTCAACTTAGGACACGACTTGATCTAGTAATCATTAGCTTTACAATAATGGCAATGCATCTTCTTTTTGCCCTTATCACCAGAATTGCTAGACGAAGTGCTGCCAGTAGAAGCATTGGGAACAGAAGTTTTGCCACTCGCAGCAGAACCATAAGAAGTGGCTGCATTGCTGTTACCACCCTTTCTTTGAGAAGCAATAAAAGCCTGTTCAACTGCACGCTGTCTAGTTCTATTTTTTTTGGAATGTGACTCTTGCAATAACAATGTGCATAATGCATCAAACTTGACCACTTTTGGATTTCCTTGGGTCATGAGTCTCCAAGTACTAGCAAAAGTCTGGTAAGAATCTGGTAAGGCATCAAGAACAGTCTGCACAAGGGAACTATTTGAAATGACTTCACCTGTAGAAATAAGTTGCTCATTGATATCCTTTATAAACCGATGCTTTAACCAGAAAGAGTTTTGTAGCGGCTATCACAACCTCTACTACCTCTTTAATTGATCTTATTCGTGAAGTTATGCCTCAGGATCCTTATTACACAAACATTTAGTATTTAATGAACTTAGATAATTGCACAAAGAAGCAAGAAAGGCAAATCAAGGGCTTTCATGTTGAAGACAATGATCTCTATTTCAGCGATCGGCTTTGTATCCCAAATAATGGTGGGATCAAACTTTAAATACTACAGGAAGCTCACAATATACATATTACAACACATTTGAGTTACATTAAAACTTTGGCCAAGATTAAACTGTGACGTGTTAAATTATGTAAGAAAGAGTTTCTTTTGGCCAAGATTAAAGTGTGACATGTTAAATTATGTTTCAAGATGTTTAACATGTCAACATTGTTGAGCGCATTTTGAACACCCCGTTTTTTTGTAAATTTGTATATATGGACATGATGCCCGATGCCAAAAGGGTGTGTGGGATTTATTTTTGTGGTTTTGTAGCTTGCTTTAGCAAGCACATGTACATGTAGTGCAAGTCGCTAGTGTAGCGCCAACTGTTGGGTTGCCTTTGGTGCTTGTGAGTTTTTTGAAGTGTCACTTGTATATAACTTAAACTCATGTGCAAACATAAAAAATTTCATCCAAATATCAAAATTTTATAGGTCTTGGGTCGTTGTGGCTTCATCAGTTTTTTCCCCTCAACTAGCCTTGCCTATGTGTTGTGATGCTAGGGCAACTGGTTGTTTTTGCCAATTTTGCACATAGAGGTACATATATTTGAAATTTGTGGTCTTCATAACTTTTGTTTTTAAAAATGCAAATTATTTTTTAGGCTTGAAATCATCCCTTTTGGATTTGTGGTTTGGGAGATACAATTTATTTTCCATCGGGTACAAGATATGGCAACCCGCAGGCAATTTGGTGTGGGGTGAGTTGTGGAAGCTCGCTTGTTTTGTGGTATGATTACACTTCAAAATTGTGCTTTTGAAGAGTTTTTTCGTGAAGGGGGAAGCTCTTTTCCTCTAGTACACTAGTTGACGTGTGCTATAAATTCATGCCAAGGTAGGTGCTTCCTAGTTTCCATGGTGGTCTTTTGGGTGGTTGGCGTGTGCTATAAATCCATGCCAAGGTAGGTGCTTCCTAGTTTCCATGGTGGTCTTTTGGGTGGTCATGTGCTTGCAAATCCCCAAGGGATCACTTATCTTTGAGTTGTGGTGTTGTGGGAGTTCTTTTGATACAACTTGTGGTACTAAATTTGTTTCTTGAGCGCTATTGGGAGACATTGCTATAGAGGTGCCCCTTGTCTTGTTTTCCCACAATGTATTAAAGCTAAATGAGCTTAATACCCTGGTAATCTTCAACCTATTGATGCACCACAAATGAAATGGGAATGCATATCGATGGATTTCATTATAGGACTTCCCACATCTTTGGGATATGACTCTATTTTTGCGATTGTGACCCATTTGTTCCTTGTCAAGACAACATTTACATCAAAGGATATAGCTCAAGTTTTCATGAAAGGTGCTTTCATGTATCACGGCTTACCTCACCGTATGATTTTGGACCGTGATGCAAAATTCACCTCAAATTTTTGGAAAGTGTTATTCTCAGCTATAGGAACCTAATGGGCCCCTCAAACTAGTGGACAAATGGAGAGAACCAATCAAATCATTGAGGGTATGCTATGAGCTTATTGTATGCATGAGCAGAGTAAATGGATCAACAGATATTTGTATTTGGTTGAATTTGCGTATAATTCCTCGTTCCAACGCTCAATTGGAATGTCTCCTTTTCAAGCCTTATATGGATAAGAGTGTCTTACTCCATTAAAATGGATAGACCCTCTCGTAAGGGTTCAAGCATCCAAAGATATGTTGGATGAAATGCAATTGCAAATGGATCTTATATGCCAGGATATTATAAAGACTGCTCAAGATAGACAAAAAAGTTACGCTGACCCTAAATGATCTATTCGACTCTAAACTATGAAGTACACTTTCCTTTCAAAAATTTCCTCCTTTAGATATCGATTGCTCCTTTTTTGAGAATTTCACCAAATCAAGCTTTGCGGGCCCAATTTCTTCTTTTGAGCCTGTTTACTATTTATTTTCTATTTTTGACCCTTTTTGCTAAAACATCAAAAGAAAACCATGAGACTAATTTCAAAAAATAAAAAATAAATCCCAAAATTATCTAAACATACACAAATACTAGACTTGGCCATATTTTTGTGGATTTCTCTATTTTAATCACTATTTTGGCCAAAAAATACGCGAAAAGAGTGAAAATTGCAATATTTTTGGCTTTTTTTGCAACATTTACATTGTTTACACACACCTAGGGGTTATCATATTACATTATCCCCATTCTCTTTACTTATAAGGGCATCTTGCTTGGATTGCAGAAACTCACACGTTAACATACAAACACTTCAAAACATTGCCCTTTTTCTAGTTGGTTTCATCTATATGGGTCCGCATTTAGAATGCCTTCCCCCCT
Organism: Adiantum capillus-veneris; assembly: GCF_014529385.1. Classification (NCBI taxonomy): domain Eukaryota; kingdom Viridiplantae; phylum Streptophyta; class Polypodiopsida; order Polypodiales; family Pteridaceae; genus Adiantum; species Adiantum capillus-veneris. Next base: position 154,715,804 of record NC_140931.1, read on the forward strand.
CCTTGTTGGAGTCCTTCAAGACGACAGAGTCTATCCTAAGTAGTGCAGTGCATGGGTAAAGTCATGTCTATGCATATCCGGGATTTTCTCTACCATGCTATCAATGTCAATGCAATTCAAAATACTATGTTGTGCAAGAGGAGGTTCTTGAGCAGAGAGCTCGAGGGTTGTCGATGATGAAGCATCTTGTTGGTTAACTCTCTTGAAGAGTAGATCTCAGAGTGGTTGTGCTCGTTCTTTGATAGTTCGTGGTGAATAGCCATCTATTTCCATGGGATCATTCTAAAATGATGTCAGTTGTTGTTAAGTGGCGGTTGAAGCTTTGGTACCCACTTGTAAGCCATTGTGTTTGGTTCTAATGACCTTAAAATAGCCTTAGGGTTCTATTTGTCCATTGGCTTGGGTTGGGGATGGGCTTCAAGCTGCTTCTTTGGTATCCACATTCACTTACGCTCATGTAACTATTGTGACTTGGTTGGTCAAGGTAATGGAGGTGTTGGTTGTGATTACTTTTGGTTGATCAACAATTGCTTGGGCACTCAAATCTGCTTAGGGTTGTTGTACATCTGAGCTTTTGCTACCCAAAATTGCATGGTTTCTTGCATACATGTGCTATGAGGATGAATTCAATGTCGAATAGCTAACATTAGTGTTGAGTTGATCGTGCTTTGTGGCAACTTAGAAGTTCTGCCAGCAACTTTCCATTCTTCTTGGCTATGAGAAAATGGTACGTGCAACTATCCCTAACTCAAGAACGTTGTCATTCCAATCTTGGACAACTTTGTAGGTTCTTGTTCATGGAACTACCAATACTATATCTTTGTTCATATGCTCATTAGGAATGTAGATAAACATATGTGGGCACAAAAATCCGTGCACAAAGATATTAAGATTGATCAAACCGAATGTTGGAGTGAATTCCTTATGGCAGTCTTTGACTTTAGCGTGCAGTACTCCAATGGTTGGGTGGTCGCCTTTTTGTAGGTTGAATAGTTTACTGCATTGAGCAAAGCACCTCTGTCTACTAAAGCTTTGACTTTGAATCCATCTTTCAATGTAATTGTTATCCTCATGTCCAATCTGTCCAGCTATTCATCATCAGTCTCCACTTCATCTTATGTTAAAAGATTGATTAAAATGTTGAGGGTGAATCTAAAGTGTATTGTCTGGCCAAACTTTAGGGATTGGTTGCATTGCGGCTTTTTGCTTCAAAATTTGAATGTGCACCTCCTCTTGAGATTCCTCGATCACCTGTTGTCATTTGATCTTACATTCCTTTGCTGCGTGCATTCATTGCAAGATATCTCTTAAGCGACATCCACTAATCCAATTTTCCATTATTTTCCCATCTAAGGTGGCCAATTTCACTGTCCCACTTGGTTAAACACTTTCAATTACAAAAGGATCGTGTCCCTTTTTCTTAAATTTAGGGATGTGTTCCTTTAGCCAGGAAATCAATACTAAATCTCCTTGTTTGAAGATAAAATTGTCAACAAATATGAATCAAAGAATTGTTTTGTTTTTGTTTTTGAGCATATGTATGTGCATAGCAGCTAGTCTTTGCTCATCTAATTGTTCCACATCCTCAAGTCGTTCTGACAATTTATGACCTTTCCACTCTAGCTCGTGTGCAACTCTAAGAGTTGGCAACAAAAAATCCATTGGCAATATAGCATCAAGTCCGTAGACCAAGCTAAATGGAGTGGCGTTTAGAGTCTTTTGAATGATGCTTTGTAAGCCCATAAAGCTGAATGAGGATTCATCTCCCAGTCGATTCTTCCAGAGGTTACAATCTTAGTAAGCATCAAACTTAAGATCTTGTTTGCATGTTTTGCTTGGCAGTGCACAGATTTATTATGGATCACCATAAACTCATTAAGCAAATTTTCTATCACCTCGTTGAGAAAGTGCATTTCTCTATCACTCACAAGCTCGAATTGTATTGCCTATATATGCACTCATATAGGAATGCAACAGTGGTGTAAGCATTATTCTTCCTTGTGGCTCTAGCTTCTGCCCATTTAGTCAAATAATCTATGGCCACAATAATATATTGTGCCTACGTTTTGTAGGCAGGTGGTTGTACTAGACCAACAAAGTCTATACCCCACTTAGCAAATTCTCCAACTCCCATCATAAGTTGCAATGGAATGCTATCAATTATAGTCGGCATTTTTACTCTCTGACAAGAGTCACATCGTTCAACAAATTCTTTTGCATCAGCAAAAAAAGTTGACCACCAGATGCCAGCCATTAGTATAACTCTAGCCATAGTTTCATGAGAGAAATGACCTCCTGCTAGCCCGTCGCATGCTTGGATATTTATCCTCATTGGGACAGAATCTAAGATGCTGGTCATTTCCTCGTTGATAAAGTTGTTGACCAACCATCGTATAACTGGTTGCTTCGATCTCGATCTCTCTTTTCCTTCATTTGCTCTTGTCTTATAGAAAGTTCCAATTCGTCAAGTATTCTACCAAATATCTACTCCACTTTGGTGTAACAAATATTTGGAATAATGTGGCATGTGGAATGGCTGCTCTTTCTTTACACTAGGAACAATTATTTACATAGGCATGAACATCTATTTTCACAGTAGGCCAATAAACTCCTAACCATGTTAGTCGTTGTAAATTTTGGTCTTCTACAAAATGGATTCCCACTACTGTGGTATGAGCTTGATCTAAGTAGTTTGCTTGTTCCGCATGGCTTATGTACAGAAGTAGAATCCCATATTTATTTTCTCGATACAATCTTCTAGCCAACAACTGATAAAAAATTGATTGCTCTATCAGCTGTGGTGCGATTGGAAGTGGAATCTGTAAATCTACTTGAGCTATAGTTATCAAAGTGACAAGATCTTTTGACCACCTCGGAATCATTTCCATGGAGAACAGATAAGCATCTGGCAAATCATTATCCACTCCTTTCGAGGGTTCCCTAGAAGTGATCCTTGAAAGGTGATATGCTTGTTAATGTGTGGTGCCCTTGTTGACTACTATTGTAAAATCAAAGTCTAGTAGGATGATAAACCATCTTACAATCCTACCAATATTACATAGTTTTTTTACCAAATAGAGTAGGGCTTGGGGGTTCACAAAGAAGACAAATGTATTACCAAATAAGTAATGTCAGAATTTCTTGATCGCATACACCATTCCAAGTCCTTCTCTTTCAGTCATGGTGTAATTCTTTTCTGCTATATTTAGCTACGTGCTAGCATTAGAAATAGGGAAGTTTGTTGTCCCCTCTCCTAGTTGGGCTAGTATACAACCAATAGCAAAATTTGAAGCATCTACATGTACATGGAAAACTTTGTTCCAGTCTAGGGTCTTCAATATCGGTGCTAATGATAAGGCTTGTTCAAGGACACTTTATACTCTTTAATCCATTCAAAGTGAGTGATAAGGTCATAAATAGGTTTTGCAACGACAACATACATGTAGATAAATTTAGGGTAATAGCCACAATGGCCTATGAATGTCTGAACTTCCTTGACACTTGTCGATCTCGACATCTCCGCAATTGGTGCCACCTTTTCCATATCACTAGTAATATCATTTTTTGAGACAGGATCTTGCCATGTCTAACCATGAATACACACTTCTTAGGATTTAAACAAGTCCCATATAGACGGCATTTCTCAAAGACACACTTGAGGTACTCAAAATGGTTTTCTCTTTTTGTTGAATGCACTCAAAGATCATCCATGTAAACTTCTAGGAAATTTTGCGACCAGTCTTAGAATACATGGCTCATTAGTATTTGGAATGTTTCTGGTGCATTGGTCAGCCCAAAAGGCATGAATTTGTATGCAAAAGTTCCCAATTCCATGGCAAAGGATGTTTTATGTTGATCTTTTGAATCTATGGCCAGCTTGCTGTTGTAACCAAAAAATCCGTCCAAGAAGCTATAAGCTTCTTTTCCAGCTACTCGCTCTAAGACGTGATCAGTGATGGGAAAAGGATAGTTATCTCATATGGTAGCAGCATTCACTTCTTGAGATTAGCACACACACACAGAGTTTTTTGTTCTGTTTTGGTACACAAGTGACGATAGTGTGTTCAATTTTGTCTCAATTTTTTAGATGAACTCGGCTTCCTTGAGTTTCTCTATCTCTTCCTTGATATTTTTAGCGAATGTCTCATTGTAGGTATAGGGCCTTTGTCTACTCGGTTTAGCATCATCTCTCATAGGGATAGTGTGTTGAGAGATTTTGAGATCCACTCCCTTGAGATACTCTAACTATCACAATGCAACAGTGGAGTCTCAGTAATACCAAGATCTCCCACTAGGCAAGCTAGCCACATAGCTTCCTTGCTAGCATCACAAATTTCCACATACTCTTCCTCTGTGGTGGAAGATGACGTACAATTTTTGAGACATGATCTCCATGACATGGCTGCTCCAGCAAAGAGGAAAACATAGTCATATGTGGATCTTTGACTATCCACAAAACCCTCATAATCCTCATCTGTGTGACCCACAATGGATGCATCACTATTTCCAAAGCATAATCACTTGTATATCACACCTTTAGATATCTCAAGATGTGCTTCATTGCTTCCGAGTGCTTCTCACTAGGATTTGCCATAAATCTGCTAACCAGTCCCACTGCAAATACAATTCTTAAAGTTTGGGTTGCATCTTATTCCTCATCCCTCGAACTCTAAATCAATCTCCCTCTCTCTCTCTCTCTCTCTCTCTCTCTCTCTCTCTCTCTCTCTCTCTCTCAATTAAATCACTATAAGACTTCTGAAAAAGATAAAATCATTGGAAGATAGTTGAATAGTTGATGCACAAGTGAAGTGACCTAAAAAAGTGATCCAAGTCACATGATATTCACCAATAGACTCTACTTAACTAGTGGAACATGCCCATATGCATGCTTAAATTTGTCAGAGGTGAAAATGCATGGATTGTGATCCATGGTGATCAACCAAATTGATCTGTGATGGTTTCCTTGTATTTCTAAGGTCTTGCTTAGGCTTTGTGCTATGTTTTACATGGGACTATGCTAATTTTCATGTGGTTTCAAGCTTCTTAATGATATGGTAATCTTTTATCAAACCAAAAAAGTGCAACATTTTGCGGCTTAATTTATATGTATTTTTTGCAATCATAACTAGAATACATTGAAGAAGTTGTTTTGTTTTGCCTATTTGACAACTGAATGCCTCACATGGCAATATCCAGGCAAAAACCAAGGCCAAAGAAAGTATATGCGCCTTTGCCATATGAACTGATAGATCTCCCCTCCCACAAAGCATGTCTCTTAACTGAAGAGTTGTTGTTATAGACTATCCCAATGAACACATGTGCAACAGATTTATGATAAGGATGGCAAAACAAGACAACAATCTTCACTCAAGAGCTATGGAGGATCTAGTTGTAGCCACAAAATTTCCAACACATGAAGCATTTGCACTTAGAGACCACATGAAAGTCCATGAGTTCATGTCCTCCATTCAATAGGACAAAACTACCACCATTATACAAATAACATCAATGGATATTGACCAGATGACCTACAAAGCCATCGGCATGTTCTCTTTGAGCTCCCTCTGAGCTACCACTAGCAAGAACCTAGTTGGAGCTAATTCAAGCGGCCTCATAGTTAGTAAATTCTATCAAATGCTTAGAATATTATTATATGTTGTTTTTGAAACATTAAAGAGGACTACTAGATCAACAAGTTCTTTAGCTAAAGGCAACAAACATGACTCAAAATTTGATGCCACACCTTCTGATAAAGGATAAGAAAAGTGATTTTGAGGAGCCTTTGAAATACAAAGATAGTGATAAGAACAGGAATCTAGCAAACCTAAATATTGGATTCCTCACAATGAAGATCATGTCAAGATGGTAGTCAATCGTGTGCAAAAGAAGAGAGAACAATAGCAAAAGAGGCAAGTTGCAGAGGCTATAATGGCTCAAAAACAGCAAGAAGAGTGTAAGAAGAGCTTAAGAAGAAAGTTGAGGCTCATGCTATAGAGGATAATCTCCAAAAAAAATAGAAAGAAGATAAATCCAAGGACCCCTACTCCACAGAATACCTCATGACTGTCTCCACAAAGCACTCCAAAAACCAAAGTACAAAGCGAGGCACCAAGAGACTAGCCAAACGCTGAGGTGGTTATGGAAAAGTTTAATAAAGTGGAGATGTGACCACTTTGCCATTTGACAATAGATGAGCTCCCAAAGACGACTTTGAGGATAAAGGTAATCAAGAAGATCCAAAGGGGGCCTCTCATGATGGAACTCACCAAAAGGAGTGTTTTCAAACTAACAAAGATAGAACAAAGGAGGGCAAGATCAAGGCAAAGGTTGTAAAGAAAAGGACAAAGACTAAGAGGATGGAGAAAAATATGAAGACAAGAGGGAGAAAGAAATGGGGAAGAATCTTGGGGATGTCACAAAGGAAGTTGCAGAAGAGCTAAAATTTATTTGGGTTTTCAACAGGTGGAGTATCTCAACATTCATGCACCTAGTACACTCTACGGCAAGTTAAAATGCTAGACAGAAAAAGTAAAGATATGCAGCTTAACCAAGACACTAGGCACCAAGGAAAACAAGAACTAGAATATGACCATGCTAGATTATAAAAGTTGATTGAAGTCAATGTTAAGAGGCCTCTATTGAAATGTCAAAATTTGAAGACAAGTTAGAAGAAAAGACCAAGCAGCTTCAAAGCATAGAGATTGCATATTATTGGATACCCTTGCCCCTAAGTTAGCATCACAAACACATCCACATCCACATCCCCCTCCACCTCCATGTGAAAGGCTTTTAACCCCACAAATCATACCTTTAGGTTGTTAGCCATCTAAGCTCAACACTATATAAACACATTGGTCATATAAAGTTTGCAAAGGCTAAAGACAATGCAAAATTGAGATATGGTTATAGGTTTCCCAACCTTTAAAGTTTCTGAAATTTAGAAAATTTGTGAGTCTTGTTAGTTTGAAAGCAAGAAAAAGCATCATTTCCTCATGGCAAGCATGTAAGTAGAAATGCACTGGATTTAGTACATACAACTGTAAGGGTTTTCGGCTAAGACTACATTTATAGGTGGATGCAGGTACTATGTAAGCTTCATTGATGACCATAAAAGGAAGGTATGGGTCTATTTCATGAAGCAGAAAAGAGGTGTTTGTGAACTTTCAAAATTTCAAGGTTTTGCTTGAAAAATACACTAGGAAACATGTGAAGTGCCTGAGATCACCATGGAATTTAGAGGTAGATTTCATGCAGGTATACTCCATAGCAAAATGGTGTTGCTGAGCAAAAGAACATGCACATAGCAAAATTTGCTAAAGGGTTGATGAATGGGAAGAACATGCCTCATTATTTTTGGGTTGAGTCTATTGCTACAAGTGTGTACAATATGAACTGGACCCCTACTACTGTAGTACATGATATGACACCAGAAGAGAAGTTTTGTGGTGAAAATAATTGTCCGCAAGGGAAATCCCAAGAAGGCAAAGACAAGGAGAAGGGGAAAGGCAATGCCTTGAATATGGTGTAGTTACTGCCCTTAAAATTCCTCTTCCAAGTACTCTCATGTCGAGGTTCCCCATACAGAGAATCTCCATGAGTGTTTCTTGACTATGCTTTGTGGTAGCCTTCTTTTGGACCTCATGAGTAGCTTGTGCATATGCATGGCACACGTGTGCATATCCTGATTGATGATGGTGACTTGTACAACTTCTTGAATTATAAGCTGGTTATGAAGCTTAACCTACCACAAACTCCAAGTTCATACTATATGTCGTGTCCTTACAAATGAAGAGGCGTGGGATATGGAGGTTAATAATCTCCCTGTATCTCCTTATGCTAATTCAAGCAAGTACATCTCATGCACTTGGATTTTTGTCATAAAATCTCATAACTAAGTAACCCAAATGATTTTCTCATATTAAACAGATCATTTAATGTGGGAGAATAAATGGGAACCAGAGTTAGGATATAGACATGTGCTTATGGATCTATCTCAGCACAGGACCAAAGTCAATGGGTCCAAATGAGAGATGGTCTATCAAAGAGCAATACTAGCTAATGGAGCTTGAAAGACCTTAGGGTTAGCTTCATTAAAGACCTCCAAAGGTTAGTGTTAAAAGAACTTAGAGAGGGTTGTACTTGAGACAGGAACCCGCCGGCCCAAGCTTGAGGTGCTTGTTGTGCTTGATGACTAAGGTGCTTGAGGTGCTTCATGACTAAGGTGCTTAAGGTGCTTCATGACTAAGGTTCTTGAGGGGCTTAAGGTGTTCCAAAAATTCAATCATATCCCTACAGAAGGGGGGGCAAGCCCTACAAGTAGGGGCATGAGAGAGAACGCATGCGCGCACACACACACACACACACACACACACGCACACACACACACACACACACACACACACACACACACACACACACACACACACACACTTAAGGCAAGCCAAGTCCAAAGAGGCAACAAGGACACATGTCAAGATCCTCCCCATGTTGCCCTCATAAGGTGCCTAAAGACTATTGGTTGACCTCTAAAGGGGTCCAATGAGAATTTAGTTATTTAATTAATTGTTTAAAGCATTTTTCAAGCCCTCTCTCTCAAAGGGGAAAGGAGGACACTTGTGCAAATGCTACCATGGTTGCTTGATATGCACTATGCATGTGATTGGCTAGGCTTGTAGGGGTCCAATCAAATGCAAGGATGAGCTACAAGGAGGGGTCAACCAAAGCAAGCTAGGGGTGTGCTTGGGGGGTATACTCTCTCTCTCTCTCTCACTCTCTCTCTCACACACACACACACACACACACACACACACACACACACACACACACACACACACACACACACACACACACACACACACACACACACACACACACACACACACACATGCTCTCATTCTCACTTTGTGAAAGTGCAAGAACTCCATCTCCTTCTCCAAGCTTGAGAAGTTGAGAGCCTACACCAACACTCTTGGCTATGGAAGGCAAATCCAACCAAGTACCATCCTTCAATGCTTAAGATTTCCATCTTCTTCATCATCATTACTATGCTTTTATGCTATGCTAAGAAACAAGAGTGATGATAAGTGAGGAACTATTTCTTTCTCGTAAGAATGCTTCTTCTTCCTCTTCCCTACCCTCATTCCCTGCTAACTCTCTCCACCTTCAAAGGTGTTTGAGGTCTTGGGACTGAGGCTGGGGCAAGTTAAAGCCTTCATTTAGCTAAGTTACGGGCATAATTGTGGTGCATTAAGCTCTTTATCTTCATTGCACCACCTTCGAAGGTGTTTGAGGTCTTGGGACTGAGAGCGGGGACAAGTTAAAGATTTCATTTAGCTAAGTTACGGGCATAATTGTGGTGCATGAAGCTCTCTATTTTCATTGCATCATCAAGGTTTCAAGGAACACAAAGCTTGTATTGTACCAAGTCTCTCTTTATGGGAGAAACTATAATACAAAAGCCTTTTGGAGGGGGGACCGGCTCCAAATAAATCCGGTCCTCAACTATTGTCAAGTTCTCTAATTTTCTCTCTTGCAAAGTATTGTTCATGCCAAGCTAGCTAAGTAATGGTTATGTCGCTACCTCTAACAAGTTCACCTTCTATTTTCTCAAAGTAGTCTCATAAAAAATGCTCACTACAATTTTCTTAATTCTGTTATTCTCAATGTTCGTAGACTATTTCCATTACAATTTTTAAGTGATGAACATGAGTCAAGTTGATGTGGTCCTTAGAAGGGCATGTTACATAGTTTAGGTCTACATAGTTTAGGTCCTTAGAAGGGCATGGTTACATAGTTTAGATCTACAAACACAATTCTCTACATGTCTTTGCCAATGGAAGACATGTGTTGTCACCAGTAGGGCAAGATGTATCTCAGTCTTCGCTAATCTGTTATGCAAAACTTTCAAAGTTGTATGACAAGATGAAATAAAAGAAGTGTTTTTGTGGTATATGTTGCCTAATGCTTTGTCGTATTTTTCTTTAAGTATTAATGACAAAATGTTTATAAATAAAGGAGCTTCCTCAACCCAACATTCTTACTTTTCTATTTCTACTCACGAATATAGTAAGAATCATGTCTCTGAGCATGCAACATGTCCACTCTAGCACCTAAAGGATGTATTCCCACAAGATTTGCCTCCAGGGTTACTAGTCAAATGTTTAGTGCAACATGGCCTTGGTCTAGTACTTGGTAGAAAACCTATAAGTAAGCCTCTTTATAGGCTAAGTCATACGGAAGCCACGAAAGTAGAGTGACAGTTAGCCAACTATTTAAGCCATGGTTTCATAAAACCGAGTTCTTCACCATTCACAACACCAATGTTATTGGTAAAGAAAAAGGATGACACTATGTGCCTATGTGTAGACTACTATACCTTGAATGAAGTAACCATAAAATACAAGCATCCTCTCCTAAGGGTGGATGAGTTATTTGATCAGCTTAAGGGAGCTAAGTGTTTTTCTAAGATAGATTTATGCTTTGCCTATCATCAAGTACACATACAATTGGAAGATATTACAAAGACTACAAGATTTGGCCATTTTCAGTTTCTAGTTATGCCTTTTGTTTTATCTAACTTGCATGCCACCTTCATGGATACAATGGATGACATGTTGAGACCACATGCAAAAAAAATTGTTATCAATTTCTTGGATAACATTTTAATTTACAATGCTACTAAAGAAGAGTACCTAACGCACCTCAAGTTAGTGTTTGACCTGCTACAAGATTGCTACAAGAGCATAAGTTTTAGCATAAACTCAGCAAGTGTGATTTCCTTAAGTATGAAATCAATTACTTGGGGCATGTAATCTCTTATGCTAGTCTTCAAATGGATCCAAAAAAGGTCAAAGTGATTTTACAATGGCCTCATCCAACAAACCTAGAAGAACTTCATATTTTCCTAGGTGTGGTGGGATATTATCATAAATCCATCAAAGACTATGCTAAGGTTGTAGTTCCTATCACAAACCAATAAAAAAATCAGATCAAAGCCTCTAGTTGGGGCGACAAGCAACAATGTAGTTTTGATAAGATTAAAGTAGCTTTAACTACCACACCCATCTTAGCTATTGTTGACCCTCTCAAATTGCATGTACTTGCTTTGGATGCTAGCAACAATGCCATAAGCACAATGCTCTTGCAAGAAGGATGGCCTGTTGCTTTTGAAAGTAAGAAGTTAGAATCTGCTCAGTGAAATTACTCCACTTTTGTGTGAGAACTTTATGCCATCATTCATGCCCCCAACCAATGGTGACATTATCTATATGGTGCTCAATTTGAGATTGGTTTTGATCATGAAAGCATCAAACAAGTTGCACATTAGAAAAATTTGAAGGGATGAAAGTCTAGGTGGGATAACATCCTTCAAGAGTATTGTAAATCCTCTTGCATTTCTAGAAATTCAAAGTGACATTTTGCTATCTCTTAAGAGCAAGTGCGAACATGATCGATTTTACTCCAAGGTGTGAAATCATGTTATGAAATGAGGCTAGTGTCCAAACTACACAAAGTACCACTTTAACTAGTGATGAACTTAATACATGGAAATATTTTTCCATTGATAAGTGTTACTTACTCCAGTAGGGGAGAGCATGTGTACCGATGGACAATGACATTAGGAGCCAAATCCTCTATGAGTGTCACGATAGTCCTAGTATTGGTCATCTCGGGATAAGAAAGACCTATGCACTCTTATGTCGGCAATTCTACTAGCTACATCTACATAAAGACGTACAAGATTAAGTAATTCACTATCAAAAGTGCCAGGTTAATAAGGCAAAAAAGTTCAAAGCAGGAGGGGACTACTTCATCATTTAGAGATCGTAGATGGCAAGTGGAAAGTATCTCTATGTATTCTATTTCAGGACTACCAAGCATGGTATAAGGACATCATTCCATTTGAGTTGTGGTTGACCATCTTAGCAAGATGTGTAGGTTTACTCCTAAAAAGACTACATTTAAAACAAAAAGGCTATTTGTCTTGAGGGCCCACCTCAAAATATGTAAGTTTAGCACATGAATTCACCCAAGGAGGTTTTTTATATTCAAAGAGTTACAAAAATTACATGTTAAATAGGGGTTAAAAAAAAAAAAAGTCAAAGATTTATGAAAGAAAAGGGGTCTTTTAATTCATGGTGAAGTGTGTGTGTAAAGAGATTTTATATACAACTCTTCATTGCTATATATATATAAGATCTAGCACGTCATGGACTTGCTACAGGATCGCATGTCCATGTCATGTACTACTCGTTTAAAAGTTAAACAAGTTGAGGATAGATATAAAAAGTATGCTAATGAAAAATTACAAGGAGTGCAAGTACGGATATGTGTGGCACTGAGGAAGAGGGGTACATGTGTATGGTGGAGTCTATAGTGATATAACCCTCATTGACTTCTTATTCAAAATTGATATAAGAATAAATCTAGCTATGAGTTACTATGGGTGTTTCCAACCAACCATATTGTTCGTTACTCCAACAACCTCCCACTTAATGGCCAATGTGTCTCAAGTGGAGTAAAACAAAACTATGTACAATTGTGAGGCATGACATTGGTTTCACCCCACACCCATTATCTCTGTGCAATGTGCAAATTGCTCCACAACTAAGCTCACGTATGAAGCGATACCTCACCTCTATGTGTTTTGTATTCTTTGCCAAAGCACTTGCACTCTAGCTATCACAATAGAATGTGTTGACCCTTGTCCAAATCTTTCATTCAACATGCCAACCACAATGCCTCCTTGTTGGCCTTTGATGCTACAACATACTCAACCTCTGTAATGGAAGAGGACGTACAATTTTAAAGACATGATCTCCAAGAAATAGCCCCTATAGCAAATATGAAAATAAGCCCGATGATGTAGACTCCCTATCTATATCTACGTATCCAACCATAGATTCATCACTATTTATAAAGTTTGAGCACTTGCTCGTCGTGCCTTTCAAGTACCTGAGGATTGTTTCACTACATCCCAATATTTCTTGCCAAGGTTAGCCATGTAACGGCTCACCACTCCCACTACAAATGCAATGTCTAACCTCGTAGCCACCATAGCATACATAAGACTTTCCACTATTGAAAAATACAAACTTTTAGTCATCTTGAAATTCTCTGTATTAGATATGGGAGAATCATTCTTGCTAAGTTTCAAATATGTTGTCATGGGGGTACTCGATGCCCCCCCCCCACCCCCCCCCTTCCCCTTCACGTGTATTGAAAAGCTACAAGACCTTCAAGATGTATGACTCTTGAGAAAGCTCAAGAATTCCTATCATGCTTGATACTCATGCCAAGGGAGTGACTAGCTTCTCCCAAATCTGTCATGGAAAATTTTGACTCAACATTTTCTTCAGTCTTCAATCTCGTGAATGTTCTTCCCAATGAGTAGCGTGTCAACAACATATAACACAAGAAGAATAAGTCATTCATCACTGAGGTTCTTTGTGTATAAGCAGCGATCCTTGTGAGTTCATTTGTATCCAAGAGATTGCACGAAAGTATCAAAACTCTGATATGATTGCCTAGAACCTTGCCTTAATCCGTACAATGAGTCTACACACAAGCTCTTCTTTGCTTGGCTTAACAAACCCTTTAGGTTGATTCATGTACACATCTTCCTTGATATCTTTGTGAATAAAAGCCATCTTCACGTCCATTTGGACTAAGTCCAAAGTCCTCTATAGCTACTTGTCCAAGCACCATAGGCAAAGTAGTCATCTTGACCTCAAGTGAATTTTTTTGGTCAAAATCTACACCTTTCTACAGCTTAAAACCTTTATCTATGAGGCTAGCCTTGTACTTAGGTTTTGGATCTCCTAACGTATGCTTTATCTTGTAAACCCGTTTGCAAGGTAATGTTATCTTGCCTGTGGGAAATCTAACCAATTCCCCAGTCTCATTACTAACAATCGAATCATATTTTGATTGTAGTGCAAGCTTGCTTCCACTCTCTCCCACTGGTTCTCATCATCCATTTGCATGGATTTTTGGAAACAAGATGGTTCCCCATAGTCAGTCAGCATAAGATAAGATGGTTCCCTCGTAGTCAATCAGCATGGCTTCTTGGAAAAAAGATGGTTCCCCATAGTCATCTCAGCATAAGATAACAAAGACCTTGTTGAAAATACTCAGGTGGATTTGAGGCTCTAGTAGGGCATCTCAATCCCCAACTATTTATCTTGGATCTCTTTGGAGCATTGCTAGTGGGTATCTCCTCACTAGACTCCTAGGTTTTGATCGAATCTGAGGCAACATCCTTCAATGTGATTCTCCTGCACTCTACCTATTTGATAGGCTTTGTATGAATCTTAGAATCATTGAATATGGCATCCAAAATTCTAACAATCTTACAAGATTTTAGATGTCAGAGACGATAGGCCATCTCTCCATCTACACCATAACCAAATGAAGATACATTTGTGTGACTTTGGTTCAAGCTTTCTTCAAACTCTTTTGGCACATGTGCATATGCCTCACAACCAAAGATGCGTAAATGATCATAGTGTGGTTTCTCACATGGCCACAACTTCTCTCAAATCTAGTGATTGAATGGCATACTAGATGATCTATTTACAATGTGAATTGTTGCCAAAACAACCTCAACCCAAAGACTTGAGTCAAGTTTGCCATAAAATGCATAGTTGTGACCCTTTCCCAAATCGTGTGATCCAGTCTTTCAGCTACTTCATTTTGGACAAGCCTATAAGGCACTGTAAACTACCATCAAATCCCACTTCTAGCATAGAAACCTGCAAAGTACTTGGAAACATATTCTCCCTCATTATCAGTCCTTAAGCTTTTGAGTTTCTTGTGTGACTAATTTTTGATTGATATCTAAAATGCAAAGAAGACCTTGTCCAACTTATGTTTCAAAGGATATTCCCACACCTTCCTAGTAGAATCATCTATAAATGTCACAAAATAGCTAGTCCCCCCTAGAGACTTGGTCAACATAGGACCGCATATGGTGCAATGTACAAGCTCTAGTGGCTCAAGCTACTTTCTACCTAGTTTGTTTGCCATAACTGTGATCCTCACATACAAAATAAGAATTGAAACTCAACATGTGTAAGTAACCAAAACATGCTAGATTTTGTATTCCCTTCTAGATCATATGGCCTAGCTGGCTATACCACAACTCAACAAACAACAGATCTGCTATAGAGATAAAATCACCTTTTACATAATACACATGCATGGAGTAAAGAGTGACATGCTTATGACCTTTGAGAACCACAAGATTATCTTTCTTGATCATCCAAGATCTATTCCCAAAGATTGGTGTATGCCAAATCATCTAGCTATCCAACCAATATCAAGCTCTTTGCTAGCTCGGGTACATGTTTGACATTGTGTAATATAACCTTTGTGCCATTCTTCCATACCAAATTGATGTCTCCAACACCAACTATATCAAGAACATAAGCATCTCCAAGATTCATTATGCCTGGAGTATTTGCATTAGTAGAGAACCAGTCTCTATGCGGTGTAATGTGGAAGGTTGCACCATAATTAATGACCCAATTCTATGTGAAACTTGCATCCTATGCAACAAGAGCATCCATGCTAAGATCGGTTGTGAATACCAAAATATCTAAAACATTGGTCTTGGGAGACTCAACCACATTAATCTCCTCAAGCTTAGCTTTTCCCTATGTGTTATTGTCAGACTTCTTCTCACCATGAGACTTCTTTGTGTCTCTCTACCATGATATGCAATCCTTCTTCACATGCCCTTTTTTATGGAAATAATAGCATTCTACATTGTGCATGGAACCACGAGATTTACTACGGGAATTCTTACTCAACTCTTACAATCCTTAGACTTGGAACCATGAGATTTACTACGGGAATTCTTACGATCCTTAGACTTGGCACGATCGTAAGTGTGACCTCGCTACTTCAGTGAGCTAGAAACATTCTACATTGCACATGGAACCACGCGATTTACTGTGGGAATTTTGATCTAAGTGTGACCTCGTTGTTTCTGTGAGCTAGCAGCATATGCATCAGCACCTTTAGTACGCTCAATGGAGTTCTCTGCAAATATCTTTAGTGAGCAGACTACCGATTACATCATTGTAGATCAACTTGCACTTTGGTGTAAAGTCACTTATTGATGTACAGAAAGTGTCCCATGAGAAAGGTAGAGAGCATAACAAGAAGATAGACTGCACCTCTTCATCAAAATCGAGTCCATGTGACGTCAAGGGACTAAAAACTATATTGAGATCATTTAAATGTCCAAAAATTGTGTCACCTTCATCAAAGCTCAAATAGCTTCTTCATCAAGTAAACTTGATTAATTGCACTCTTGCGACAATATGTACTGCACAATTTATCCCATAAGGATTTAGAAGTAGCTTCACTAACATATGGGAAATTTTGTGCCATCAAACTTCCTATTGTTATAGATGTCTTTCTCATAAGAAAAGGCTATGACTATAAGAGGTAAACACTATGTTGAGAGGACCAAATTTATGGCCAGAATATTGGGGAAATTTTGATAGAGTTTTTAGTGTAACTCGCGAGCAAAATCTCAACTGAAATTGAAAGAAAGAATTTCAAAATCAAAGATTATTGCATAAAGATTATGACTGACTAGTTATGTTGTAAACTGATCACTGAACTGACCCAAATAGACAATCGACAAGGCGTCAAAAGCGCCTAATCCTCTCTATACATAACCTATGGTGAGGCCTCAAAAGAGGGTGCTACATCATCAAAAGGATCTCAACATTCAAGAATCTGCCAACTCAATAAGACCTCACCACGACCCTCCAAAGGCCACCAAACATGACTATGGTTAGCCCTTATTTTTCTTAGGGAAAACTAGGCTGACAATCGAGATTTATTATGATTATTATTATAAATGCCCACTTTTTGACCTTGAAAATCAAGGTCCAATGAAGTTACAATCGAGGATTTTTTTTCAACTTGGAAATTTGCACTACAAACCGGGATATGTGAAGATGGGAGAGAACTCTCTCTCTCTCTCTCTCTCTCTCTCTCTCTCTCTCTCTCTCTCTCATTGTATTACTTCACCTCCCTTTTTTGACTCTATTTAAAGAGATTTGAAAGGGGAATTGTGACATTTAACTTTGAAAAAAGGAAAGAGGAGGGTCAAGCAGGTTTTTTATGCAGCGAGCGAGTTTGAGAAGAGCAAGGAAAAGGGGATGACACCTATACAATGATACATATACACATCAATAATTGGTTGTGATCCACTTCTATATCGTGGTCTCACATCTGGTGAAGCCTTTATAAAATGATAAAATTCAAGTATAAAGAGACATCACTTTAAGGGGGGGGAAACCTCAATTTCCATAATCTAAACTTGAAAAATCTACAATCTACCTAGAACTTATCTAAGCCACTAAATCAAAAGTGGATAATTCTTGATAGGTGGGACTGTTAAATAATCAAGTATTACCCACCATCGCGAAAATCTTCCCTTAAACCATGCATCCGAGCTAGAGGCTTGAAACACATGCACACAAAGTTGGTGAATTTTTTAGTCCTTTATATATGTACTTATTGTTTTAATTAAATATTTTCTTTTTGGCTTATTGTGATGTATGTAACATTCCTCCTCTCTACTTGTGTAATTATTCTCTATACACTCTTCTCCATCTCCCTCGGCTTTGAGCTCCACCAACACAGTCTAGGATGCTTTTAATATGTACCATTCCTTCCAATGCAATCCTTTGTAAGTTCATCTTAATATGCAATATGATTAGAGATTTTGACACAAGATCCATGACAAGATGTCAAAAACAAGTATTACTAGCACATATTGTGCTGAGTGATACCTTATTGTTTGAGATGATTGTTGGATTTATGATGATCAAATAAAATTCTAAGGAAACATAAGTACACGGTGAGAGTTTGATTCAAGTGTTTTTGGACCATTAATCTCACTACATGCTCTCTCTCTCTCTCTCTCTCTCTCTCTCTCTCTCTCTCTCTCTATCTCTTAAAAGCATAGACCCTACACCTCATGCAATGCTTGACTAGGAAACATTGGTCTATTTTGAAAAATTAGACCTACTATCTCCTACTGGATCTACTTTTGAGAAAATGAATGAATTCTGTTAGATGATCCCTCTAGGGAATGGCTAAGGATATTACACCCAACACTTAAACGAATGTGACTATTTGAGAGAGAGAGAGAGAGAGAGAGAGAGAGGGAGAGAGAGATCAGGTGCAAAGTTTCTCTTTTATAGGCAAAAATGAGACACCTCATTTCATTCATCTTAAGTTTATTCATTTTTCAAATGAATTCTCACACTTCCTACAGAGGTTTCTAACCCTTTATCATTCAATTTCAACAAAATATTCAATGAAAATGAATTGAGGACACCCACTCTAACTATACTTTGACAAATAGTTACCACTTGACACACTTTTATTAACCTTGAATTTGTCACTCATAGTTGCATTCTTTCACAAGAAAACGTGGCTTCTCCTCATCATAAGACGAATCTCTGATGTTTATGCCAACACTCACAAGCTAGTGCAATGCAAACGTTAATGACTAAATATGCCTATCGTGACTTGCCTATTTTATTCCAATCAGGATTATTTCCATTCAAAGGAATTTTGTAACATTTAATGACCTAGTAACTTGTGTGTAGCGGAAAATAGCATAAACATAGTGAGCATTTCATTAGAATATATTCCTAATGAGCATAGCAAGAGTGCTTGGATGGAGAGAGCAACAAAAAGCATAACACCTAGTTAGACAGGCATGAACAATACTTCAAAAGAGAGAGAAATTAAGCTATTGACAACAGTTGAGGACCGGATTTACATGGAGCCGGTCCCCCCTCCAAAAGGCTTTGTATTATAGGTTTCCCCCATCAAGGGAGACATTTTACAATACAATACTTTGTGTTCCTTCTTATCTTGCTGGTGCAATGAAGATGGAATCTTCAAGCACCATGCACACACTTATAAAACACAACATCAATTCCCTCATGGTCTCAGACCCAAGACCTCACACACCTTCGAAGATGGTGAGAGCTAGCGGGGTATGAGAGTAGATTGAGAAGAAGAAGGAGTAGTCTTACGAGAAAGAAGTATATATTCTCACCTAATCACCCATAATAGCTTAGCATAGCTTAGTAATTAGCATGGTAGAGGAGATGAGCATGCATTGGAGCTTGGCTCTTGGTTGGATTTGCATCACAAAGACAAGAGTTGTTGGTGTAGGCCTCCCTTTTCACAAGCTCGGAGTAGATGATGAGCTTTCCCATTAAAGCTTGAGAAGGAGAGAGAGAGTCTTCTTGCTTCACACATGAGATTGTGTGAGTGTGTGTGTGATAATGCCTTAACAAAATCAGTCCCCTCTCTCTCTTGGTCAACCCCTCATGCGTTTTACTCATGTTGACACCATTGGACCCTGCAAAGCCTAGCCAATGATAATTAAGAAGCATAAGTGATAGCCTTATGAAATGTGTCCCCCTTTCCCCTTTTGTGAGAGCTTTAGGTGATTAATTAGTGCAGATAAACTCTCATTGGACCCCTTTGTCTTTTGGCCAATAGTAATCAGGCAAGCCATTGGGCTGCTGAATGCTCATTGGACCCCTTGGGAGATTGTCCAATAGTCTTCTAGAGAGCTTAATTATTATTGGTTCTTTTATCAAGTGTTTTTAAATGAGTTAAACTAGATTTACTCTAGCCTAATTCTCATTGGT
This sequence comes from Adiantum capillus-veneris, assembly GCF_014529385.1. NCBI lineage: Eukaryota > Viridiplantae > Streptophyta > Polypodiopsida > Polypodiales > Pteridaceae > Adiantum > Adiantum capillus-veneris. Next base: position 154,735,507 of record NC_140931.1, read on the forward strand.
CCACCTCTATGGCCATCCAATAGGATTAGAATGCACCTTGTGGGCAATTGGGCTAGGGAGCTGACATGTGTCCACTATGCCCTTTGTGCAAAGGGGCTTGCATGAGTGAGTGTGTGTGTGTGTGTGTGTGTTTCTCTCTCATCCCCTACTAAAAGGGCTCACCCCCTCCTCTTTAGGAGCTTGCAAAGACTTTTTGTACACTATCAAGCATCCAATTTTCCTAAGCATTGACCATTGGACTTAACCTTTGAATTTTGGAACCTTAGCATTTTGGAGGTCTTAATGGGGTGAACCTTAGGTCTTTGAAGGCCATTGCTTGCACATTGCTCTTCTGTAGATGGGGATCCCTATTTTCCCTTCTTTGGATCCCTACTGTGACCAATCTGCTAGCCTTACCAATAATCTAGCCTTTTCTCCACTGGTACTTCCCCATATTAAACAATCAGTTTAACATGAGAAAATCATTTAGGAGAATTAGATATTAGTTATTATGACATTACCTCTCTCTTGAAATCATAGTCGTCCTCGACTATGGGGTAGAGAAGATAAAGCCTATTCATTAGTCCTTTTTCTAGCGGGTAGAGGATCCCTATCTTACCCTACGACATCGTTCCAGAATGGATGACTAATCCATTTGGTGCTTGAGAGCCTAAGGCTGCTGCAAGCATGTCTGCGCATTAGTCCTATCAATCTTGCATAGTAGAGTGACAAGGTCTACTTGGTGTTTGGAAGACGTCGTCTCCACAAACTTGATTCTAAGCATGCATACTACTTAACATTTGTGCACAATAAAGAAAAAGAGAGTCTTATAAGACAAAAACTTTGTTCATTTTAAACAATTTGTACATTTGCTTACTCTAGGGAAGCATTGTAAGCATTGACAAGGTTTAGGTTATCCATTAATTGTATGCCTTGCATCCATCTAGCATCTTCAAAAGGATAGTTCTTAAACTCAATAAGATAATGTCGGATAATCTTACCACCTCTTAATACCTTGTCTTCATGTCGGAGAATGGACTCGGGTTGCAGCACCTCTTCTTGGTCCACGATCTCTGGTGGGTCTTCAATAGTTGGTTCTTGAGGTGGCTCTCCTTTGTAAGGCTTTAGTAGGCTCACATGGAAAACATTGTCTGAGCCAATGGTTGGGCAACCTGAGTTGATAGGCCATCTCATTGATTGGTGAAAGAATTTGGAAGGGACCATAGTACCATTTTGCTAACTTAGCATAGTACTTTTGGTGTCTCGTAAGATTCTTGCCCGTGGTGTGCCTTAATCGAGCCTTAGGAAATTTAAGCAAGACCCAATCATTTTCTTTAAAGACTTGGGCTCTTTTGTGCTTATTAGCAGCAGCCTTTTGCCTTTGCTGTGAGATAGAGATAGCATCCTTAATCTTTTGGAAAGATTCTTGTAGGTCTCGGCTATACTCATCTGCAGCAAAGATCTTCTCGTGTACTTTAAGTAGCAGGGGACTTTTGGATCTTCCCTTAGTTACCTCGAAAGGTGTTTTTCCCGTGGAAGTATATGCAGTGATATTGTAGGCATACTCCACTAAGGGTAAGTACTTATCCCATTGGACCTTTAATCTACTTCCATTACATAGGCTTTTAGTAGATCAAGAATGTTAGGTTAGCTAGTTCACTTTGGCCATCCGTTTGGGGGTGATAGGTTGAAGAGAAGTTTAGCCTTGTCCCTAATTTCTCAAAGAGACCCTTCCAAAAATTACTGGTCATTCTAGGATCGCTATCCGACACTATGGACATCGGCAAGCCATGGTACTTGAAGATTTGTGATATGAAGAGGGTTGCCATTTGATGGGCTTTGATAGTCTTTTTGACAGGTATAAAATGAGCTTGTTTACTGAACCTGTCTACTATCGTCCATATTCCTGTATTACCATGGATAGACTTAGGCAATCCAAAGATAAAATCCATGGATATGCTCTCCCATGATGAATTAGGGATTGTCAATGATTGAAGCAATCTATGTTGCTTCCCTCTATCAAACTTCCTCTTTTGGCATACCACACATTTAGAAACATACTCTTGTATGTTTGCTTTCATGGCAGGCCAATAGAAATATGTGTCAATCCCTTTTAGGGTAGACTGAATCCCTCTATGCCCCGCATAAGGAGGAGCATGAGATTCATACATTACTTTCTCACATAGTGAGTTAGTAACTCATAGTCTATTGCCATAGTTAGAAGATAACCATCTTGTAAAGTAAATGGTTCCTCTTTCTTCCCTTATGCAAGGGCTGAAATCACATCTCTAAAATTGGGATCAATAGCATACTCATCTATCCTAGAAGATAGATCACTGTGAGTTGCTATGGAAACTGGATTCACTCTCGGCCGTCTTAAGAGTGCATCGGCTACTTGATTATGCTTGCCCGCAATGTGAGCAATATGAAAATGAAATTACGAAAGAAAATTTGCCCACCTCATTTATTTGTCGGAGAGCTTGGTCTACGTCATAAAGTACTTGAGGCTTTGGTGATCCGTCCGCAAAATGAAAGGAGTCCCCAGTAACAAGTGCTTCCATGAGTCTAAGGCATGTAGAACTGCGAGGAGTTCCTTTTCATATATGCCTAGAGTTTGCTCAACAGGGTCGAGCCTTCGACGTTCATAGGCTATGGCGTGCCATTCTTGGAGCAAAACAACTCCCAGGCAATCACCACAAGCGTCGCATTGGACCTCAAATGGCTTTGAGAGATCGGGCAGTGTAAGCACATGTTGAGAGATAAGCTTTTTGAAAGCATTGTTCTCCTTGGCAAACCATCTATACCAAACGTTTTTCTTTCTTAGGTCATGTAATTGTCCTGCTATTAGTGAGAACTTTTCTATGAAGCATCTATAGTATGCACACATACCTATAAAGCTTCTTAGTTCATGGAGATTCCTTGGATTAGGCCATACTTTTATTACCTCTAGCTTTGATGGATCCATTTGGATGCCATCTTGAGAGGTAATGTGACCTCAATACTGAATCTCTTGTAAGAAAAACTCACTTTTCTTTCGATTAACATAAAGTTTATTCTCTCGTAAGACTTGAAATATTACCTGGAGATGTTGCTTGTGTTCGTCTAGTGAATTCGAGTAGATGATAATATCATCAAAGAACACTGCAGTGAAGGTTTAGTGAGGCCTGAATAGCTTCTTCATCAAGCGGTTGAATGTGGCTGGTGCATTGGACAAACCAAAAGGCATGACAATGTATTCGTAAAGACCAAACATAGTGCGAAATGGGGTCTTTACAATGTCTTGATCAACTATCCTTATTTGATGGTAGCCACTTTCTAGGTTTATTCTGCTAAAGTAGGTCCACCCTTGTAGCTTATCAAATAGGTCTTCTACCCGTGGAACGGGAAACCTATTTTTGATAATGATCCTATTTAGTGCTCTATAGTCGACACACATACAATATGGGCCGTCTTTCTTTTGCACTAATAGCACGGGTGAACAAAATGGAGATGAGCTAGGCCTAACCATGCCCTTCTCAACTAACTCATGCACTTGCCGCATAATCTCTTGAGAACTCTATAAGGAGGTTTATTAGGCGGTGAACTTCTTGGAAGAAGTTCAATTGCATGGTCATCATTGCCTCGTTTAGGAGGTAATTCACAAAGGATGTTGTCAATAAAAACATCTTGAAATCCCTTGAGAAAATTGGATAACTCTAATTCTTTGTGATATTTTCTTTTGCTAAAGCATTAGGTTCATTTTGAGAATCTTTAACAAAAAATCATGTACACGGAAATAGAGCTCTTTATTGACTTATTGAAAGCTTGCGTATGTACAATGGGTATGGTGTTACCCAACTCCTTAGCATCTATGTACATATCTTCTTTACTGAACCTAAAGTAGATTTTCCTTTCAGGGAATTTAACATTGGTAGCCATGCGATCAAACCATGGTGCCCCTAGGATTACATCCTCATGCTTGAGAGGAGAGATAAAGAAGTCCTCTTTGTCCACACAGCTATGGACATGGAACCTCAATTTCCCGATTAAGGGAGTGACTGAAGCTTCTTGCCCCTTGAAAGCACCATCGAGGAGTAGGACATCTCCCATCTCATAGGCTTGGATGCCTAGCTTTGTAGCCAACTCTGTGGATATGAAATTGTGAGTAGAACCAGGGTCAAAGAGAATAAAAGCATCATGTTCTCTTACCTTTCCCCAAGCATGGCATAGAGGAGATCCTTTGTGGTGAGTTTCCTCTTCTTGGAATTCGACCAAGGTAGCTCTAGGAGGCTCATGGCAGGTGTTCTTTTGGGGGCAAGCACCATATGCATGCCCTTGCTCGCCACATTTGAAACAACGATTATCTTTACGATAACGCTCAAGCTCTTCAGGAGAGAGTTTATTTTTGCCTTTATAAGCTCCCTTCTCCTTAGCTTTGTTGTTGTTGGCGTTGCCTTTAGGAGACTTTTGGACATTATCCTTTCCCTTAGGCTCATTGTTGCGGTCCTTGTTCTCCGTGTGCTTAATATTTCTCTTAGCCCCTGTTTGGAAATTGATTCGTGAAGCCACCATGGTATGGTGTACAACCGCAGATATGGTGCATGGCTGTTGGGAGTTGACATACTCCGCCATATCTTCAGTTAAGCCCGCACAAGATTGTTGTTTTTGCTCTCCAAAATCTATCTTTTTTAAGACAGTGGCTTTGAGATGTAAGTCCCAAAACTTGTCTACATATTTGTGAATGGATTCGTAGGGAGAATGCTTCAAGCTTCACCATTTGATGAGTACTTTGTGTTTGGCATCGGTATCCAAAAACTGCTTCATGATGGAAGCTCTTAAAGCTTTCCATGTTTGTGGGGCTTCACCGTTTGCCTGTAGGCTAGACCACCATTGCCTGACGGACTTTTGAAAATGCATAGCTACATGGCGTAGCTTAGAGGACTCCGTGAAGCCCTCATCTCCTAACGCCGCATCGAATTGTTGGATGAAAGCCTAAACTTTGTTAGTAGCACCAAAGGTGCCATCGTAGGTAAGGAAAGAGACGTTCTTTTTTCCCTCTTTGAACTTCTTGAGCTTGGACGATCTCTGTCACGCGGCATAGGATTTCCTATGGCCTCTTCTTTTTTATGGTTCAAAAGTTGCACCATCACTTTCTTCAGAGATGAAGAATTTAAGGCAGATGGAGAAGAGGGTGACCTCTTTCTCGCCTTTCTCTTGCCTTGGTCCCCCTTGTCTGCACCATCACTTTCTTCATAAGAGGAAGAGGATGAAGAAGATGGAGACCTCTTTCTCACCTTTTTCTTCTCTTGTTTTCTGTCATCCCTCTTTGAATTATGGTGTGGAGAAGTGTGCGGTGGTCTTCTCTGTTTAGGAGGTGATGGAGAGGGTTTTGCCCACCGTCTTTGTGGAGCCATCTCCGTCGAGGTGGCAGGAGACTCACTTCTTTATACCCTCACTTTTTCTCGAGATGAGGACATCTTGAATCCCTAAGTTGGGGAGATTGTAACATATCCAAGATTTTTCAATAAGAACTATTTCACTTTGCAAAAGTGTTTGAGGTTCACATTTTTTAATTTTAACGGAACAATCAGATCAGAAATCGGACTTCAGACTCACTTGAGAACAATAGGTTGCTATGGAAAATTTAAGCTTTAAGACTATTTTTAAGGATAAGAGTTGACCCTTAGGAAAGAAAGAGAAACTTTGGGCTAAGTTTTAGGAAAGAAGGAGTATTTTTAGGAAAGAAAGAGTGCTTTTAGGAAAGAAACTATATTTTTAGCAAAGAAAGAGTATTTTTAGAGAAGTAAGTCAAGATTAAAGTTTCTTTTCCTTCTTTTCTCAAATTAGACAAGCTTCTCCTAATATTAGAGTCTCAAAATCGCATATCAAGATGCGTGTACGCAAAGAATAGTAATTACATACATACATATATGTGTGTGTGTGTGTACGAATGCGTGCAAACTTTTCTCTCTGCTTTTCACTATTCTTAGCTTTTGTTTTTGTCCTTGAGAGCGTATATAAAGGCCCCTCCCCCCTCACTTTCAAGACACACATAGAAGTTCTCAAAAATGAAATCTCTCTTACCTTGACGTAGGTATCTTCTCTCCCTCAAGATCTCACCCTCAATCCATCTCCATCTCCCTCTACAACTCCATCTCTACCACCATTGCGCTGTCCTTCGGAATTTATAGCTCTCTTTTTCTCTTTCCCTCTTCTCTATCTCGATACGATAGCCCCAAAGTGAGTGACTCGCAGCTCCAAGGACGCAAAGAATAGTAATTACATACATACATATATGTGTGTGTGTGTGTGTGTGCATATATATATATATATATATATATATATATATATATATATATATATATATATATATATATATAGCTACGAATGCGTGCAAACTTTTCTCTCTGCTTTTCACTATTCTTAGCTTTTGTTTTTGTCCTTGAGAGCGTATATAAAGGCCCCTCCCCCCTCACTTTCAAGACACACATAGAAGTTCTCAAAAACAAAATCTCTCTTACCTTGACGTAGGTATCTTCTCTCCCTCAAGATCTCACCCTCAATCCATGTCCATCTCCATCTCCAACTCCATCTCTACCACCATTGTGCTGTCCTTCGAAATTTATAGCTCTCTTTTTCTCTTTCCCTCTTCTCTATCTCGATACGATAGCTCCAAAGTGAGTGACTCGCAGCTCCAAGGACGCTCCTGCCGCTCCACCTCCAAGAAAGGTACAAAGGAAGGTATCATCTACTCCAATCGTACCTCAAGCAGAAGTAGTAGCTGTAGAAGAAGTTGAAGCCGCCCAACCTCCAACACAACAAATAATCAAACACGTCCTTAATCTGGTAAGACAAATTTATATTTTTGCATAGTTACACATGCTGAACTGGTATGTCAAGCCTAGGAATTCCCTTAAACCATCCAAGAAATGTGATTATATCACGAGAAACAAGCATATGTTTTCATAGAGTAGTGAAAGAATTGTTTTATAAATTGTTGTTGTTTGATAAATTACTATTGTTTGATATTAGGAGTTAGTTGTTTGATATAAAGAGTTGTTTGATCATGTTTGAAGAATTGCTTAAAGAAAAACTGAAGGATTATCTTCTGGAACTCGCAGTTAGCGAGATGATCCCACTGTTGGATCAAGGCGGGTGCAAGAGAGTGGCATTCATGATGTGAGTGTATGTGTAATAGAAAGAGAGAAAGACTCAATGTAATCAAATATAAAATGCTTGAACTCGAACACTAAGTACAAATGAGTGTCTACAATGCCTCTTATATAGACATGCAATAGATGACCTCATGGGACCCTTCATTAGATAATACATCATCTACTGTGTCAGCGGTTCTAGGTGGAAAGTGGCCACATGCTGCCACATGGGATACACATGCCCAATGCCATGTAGGCATCCTAGTAGACTAGAGAAGATTCACACGAAGAAGCATAAGCATATGCCAAAGCCCACAAATCCCAACAACCCTCCCCTTGGGGTTTGGGCTACAAAAAAATGGCACAATACACTCATAACACTCCAATCCACGAGCACAATAATCTAGCATCCCCACTCCAGGAGACACACTCCAATCGAAGAGCTAAAGAATATCTCCAATCCAGGATACCACTATAAGTCTCTAATCCAAGAGCTTGCTACACACCTCTAATCTAAGAGACAAAATGAAAAACACCTCCCCTCAAACCAATGTCTACAATTCCAAGACTAAGCTGAGCCATTCGCTCAAAGCTATCTCTAACATGTATCAACTGCAAGAGGTGAAGGCAAAATGATTTGCCACTGTGACAATCCTTGAGAAATATATGATGCTTTTGACCTTTGCTCTTCCTTCTCTTCCTTTATCTGCTTTTGTTGCATGGTGCCACTTTTCTCCCCTTGACAAGGATCATCTGCGTGCTTTTATTGAATAAAAATAAAATGCCTAAAATGCCAAAAACTAAAAACATGCCTAAGCCGCCTCCCCTTGATGATACTCTTCTTCTTTGAAGAAATTTGACATACATAGCTTTGTGGTTTGGAGTATACTCTAAGTCACCTCTAATCATTGAGGGCAATGATATGTGCGCCTTTTGAAGATGATGCCCTAACTTGTGAGTGTGAATGCTCTCTTGATTCAGAAATGCGCATGAATGGCCTCTTAGTAGGCACATTTTTTCTAAAATTTGCAAAAAACACACTTCTGCTCACGTGCTCACACTGAGAAGGGTAACCTGGCACATCAAATTTAGTCAAGGTATGGTTATATGAACCACGAAGGGCTACTTTTCTTGCCATCATTGACTGCTATACCAAGTTTGCTAACGAACTGCCCACGAAGGTGAACTCCACCAACCACTATGCCAAGGGTGCAGGCTTTAAGATGCTGCACAAATTAGCTACCGAAAGGATGCCAAAACTAGAAATTCTTGTAAATGACTTCGTGTTCAGTTAGATTCTTAAGATTCTCTGTTGAGCTTGTTGCTCTAGAGCCAACTTGGGGTTTGCTCCTGGATTGAGCTTGCAAGATGTTGCATGTACTGAGTGTCGATTGCATTTAAAAAAGGAGAGAATTATCGAATGTGTTTACAACTCCAAAAGCTGTTGCGGCAACAGTTTCTGGTAGCTAGACAATGGCTTGAGTGCTATGACTCACAGGCCGATGTGTTGGGAAAAGCCTAGGAGAGATTCGGCCAATATATACGGCTTCATTGCAGCATAGATTGCAGGGGAGGATGCTTCAAGAAGAGCTATGGTTGCCGTGCAAGCCAAGGGGCGATGTGGGTGGCTCTACGACTAATGGGTAGCTGGTGAAACCAAAACTGGATGATTGGGGCGAGAGTCGAGCTTTGATGTGGTGCCGAGGATGGCATCGCTTAGGAAATTGGTGGTGCTTATGGTGCTGCTATGCTATTGACCCTAAGACAAAATTGCTCGGTGCCAAGCTTTTGTTTGCTGGTTGTTTTGATGGTACTGTGGGCTAATGAGCAGTTTCTATGGAGCTTTAGCGGGGCTTTGCTCTTTGTTGTGACCATGACAAGTAGTCGATGGTGCAAAAGCGTCCACTAGTGGCGTGCACGCTCTCCCTTCTCCCTCCTCTCTAAAACACATACACACAAATTGTGCACACACTGGTCTACAAGTAGAAATGCACACACAAGAAAAAGTATAATAAGGAATCTTTAGCAAACACGCACAATAATCGCACAAATAATAAATCAAACCAGTGCAAAATCACAAAATGAAAAATGGCAATGATAATGGGAGTCAGATTGATGATGAGTTGATGGGAAGTTGCTGATGGAGAGCGCTAACCAAAGCTCTGATCCACTTGTTTACAAGGCGGGTACAAGAGAGTGGCATTCACGATGTGAGTGTATGTGTAATAGAAAGAGAGAAAGACTCAATGTAAACAAATGTAAAATGCTTGAACTCAAACACTTGCAATGAGTTTGTACAATGTCTCTTATATAGACATACACCATATGAACTCATGGGTGACTTCATGAGATAATACATCATCTACTGTGTCAACAATCCTAGGTGAAAAGTGGCCACATGCCACCACATGGCATACACATGCCCAATGTTATGTAGGCATCCTAGTAGACTAGAGAAGATTCACACGAAGAAGCATAAGCATATGTGTTGAGCCAACAGAGGATCACACCCACATTTTTGCTCACACTCATCATTTTGTAACCATTGATTGTAATAAATGTCTTTCCGACATTAATTTTGATTTGAGCCATTCATTAAGTAACGGGACTCAATTGAGTTTCCAGCTTGTAATCCCGAAGTAATTTCACTTGCTGATGTAATTAGTTAGAGATGTTCTCACCTCCAAGGCTGAGGTATATAAGCCAAAGTTTTTGTAACCTAAAGGATTCAGATTATTAATCAAAGTGAGTTTTTTGAGCGCCGTGACTGTGTCTGAGAGAGAGTGAGAGTGAGAGAGAGTCTTATATACTTGCTACGCGAGCTACGGAGCCGCCATTGGAGAAGCGACACCGCCATTGTGTTAGCAACGGCGAGAGCTACGCACAGATACCAAGAGTGCGCGCTATCGACTTCTATGTGTGGTAAGTTCCTACGAGCTTCGGTGTGAGTTTTCTTCCAACTCGTGTGTCGGAATGGAGCGTGCAGCATATCTATAGAACCACAACGCGTAGAGTTACACATTAGTACCATCGGGGTCAAGTTTCGATCACCTGTATTTTTCGGCCTGTCTTCATACGTGTTTACCGCACGGAGTGGTTATATGTTGATTTTGCAGTTCAAGTCTTTAGGGTGTTGTTCTTACCTAGTGAATAGACTTCCCCTTGAGTTTGAGATCGATTCAATGATTCTAGATCCTGTTTCGTATAGCATTCGTTTGTAGTACGGATTTCAGTCACTTGCATATTTTAGAACTTAGATTTGATTTCCTTAGTAGTGATTGTCATTAGAAGGTCAAGTAGGTGATTTGACACCCACCTAGTTGTTTCCATGCGCCTGCGGGTCAAGCTCCGTCCTCGTCTGACAAATTTTGTTGTTGGTTGAATTCTCGCTATTTAGCTTCCGCTAGCGGCGTAACCGCCATAACATTTGGCGCTGCTGCCGGGGACGAGAGCCCTAAGTAGGTGACCTTAGACTAATCCTACGAGGTGAGTCGTATAAACTACTTTGTATACTTTAGTTAGAAAAGATCTAGGAGTGGTGGACTCCGAAGATCTCGAGAGATACTAGGAAGTGGGGTATTCTTGGGTCTTTCGTGTTGACAGTATTTTTAGTTTAGCTTAGATTTGTTTGTTGTTTTGTTGGTGTTGAGTAGTTGTTGATAGAAGAAGAATTTGCTAGTCCGTGAGTGACAGTGGATCTCTTTAAAATCACAATTACCAAACCCATTTTATGATTAGGAATAGCTTAGGTAGGACTTCATTTGATCCTGATCTAGAGCTAGTAATCATTGGAGTATTTGCTTGATATGGTTGATTGCATGATAGATCACTAAACCGTCAAGTTAGTAGTGAAACTTGCAATAAACAAAAGTCAGAGAAATTTTCTGTGTATCTGGGAGCTGCCGAGCACTTGAGAAAGCTTTAGGAAGGATTCTGTGCCAAAAAACTGGAAATCTGCAACTTTAGACATCATACGCGTATGATGTCTAAATGACCAAACAGAAACCAAAACAGAAATTTTGACTTTACCAAAGTGTTCAAAAGGGGGGTTATACCCTAATTTCACCCTAAAACAAGAGCATCAACACTCAAAGAAACCCAAAAAGACAAGTCGGAGTCCAAGAAACGCAAAGAATAGGAAATTTTGGATTCAGATCTTGTTTTTACATTCAAACCTGACAAAAACACTTGAAACTCAATTATAAACATTGGAGAAGGCTTAAAACCAAGAATAGTCAAAATCTGGGACAAAAGACATCATACGCGTATAATGTCTTTTAGCACATCCACTGCTTATTTTTGATATCTGACCTGACAAGATTGTTACAAACACTGTAGAAAGCATAAATATCAAGTCTTGACCCAAATTGATGAAAAAGACATCATACGCGTATGATGTCTTTGACGTAATTTTGGACATATTTTGATACTTTGCCAACACAGATCCATTGTAATAGCTGTCTAGAGGTTATATTTCAAGTTTCATCCCATTTGGATCACAATTGACCCAAAACAAGTCAAAAGCGGAAAATTGCCAAGAAAAGCCTAAATTAGCCATAACTTGCTCAAACAGAGTTCAAACTGAATTTTGTGAGTGGATAGAGCATAAGGGGGCTACTGAGAGTGAGCATAACCAAAATAGTCCAAATCTGTGAAAAAAAGACATCATACGCGTATAATGCCTTTTTCAGCATAACTGCAACAAAATTCTCACTTGATGAAACAGAAGTTGTCCAAGTGACAAGATTAAACAATTGACCAAGTATCAATCAGTTTGGATCAATTCTGACCACAAAAACTTGGGAAAACAAATTGCCGAGACGGAAAAGTTAAAGTCCTTTAGGGGAATTGATGAATTTGAGATCATGCAGGAATCTCCAGAATAACCAACCAAAACATGGGGAACAAGCAAGTGTCATATCAACCGAGGGAGGTGTGAACCAAAGTTGGGTGCAACCATTAGAGCCGATCTATGAAGGAAGTGTTTTTGATACTTCTTCGGAGAGATCTTACGAGATTTTCACCGAACACTTGGAACACTTGAACCTGAACAACAAAGAAAATATGGCAGCAGGATCATCAAACCCTTCCGCCACAATGAAACTATTGTTCATAAAATACCAGTACGACAATGAGCAAGGTGCCAAGATCTACAAAGATGAAATGGACCGCTATTGTGTAAAGATAGAAGATAGACCTAGTGAGTTCAAGGACTTAGTGCCTGTGAGCTATAGCGGAGATAGATATCTAGATGACGAGGGTACCATGTACTTGGTAGTCCTAAACCCTAACATTGTGGACAACTGGGGATTGATGGGCACCAAAGCCAAAGTAGATGAAGAACTTGAGGAGAAAGCACCAATAATGAACTTCCCTGATGCGAGGTTAAGAAGAGAGAATGAAACTACAAGGATCAACACTGATAACATCTATGTGGGGCTATACAACTATAATAATGGGGAGCAAGATCTCTATTATAGATGTGAAGAACCATACACCGGAGCGTTGACAGACCAAAAAAGACTTTATGTCTTTACCTACACAGAGGGATCGGAAGTGAAAATTGCCGCTTACGACAAGTATGGGAGGCAATACTCAACAATGGGCAAGAAAGAATTAGAAGGATATACATACTTTGGGGGACCACTACATCAGTATTATGTTACTTCTAGCTCACAAAGACCAGCACCAACAAATGGAGTGCAAAACCCAATGACAACAGGAGGACAAAGAACTCAGGTTGCTGACTCTTTCAGTCAACCTCAGTACTCGAAGCCCAGACCAATGGGATCATTACATTCCAGAGAGTCAATGGATACGAATCGAGGTAGTGCAGTTCCAATCCCCACGTATACCACTCCAGGTCCAAGGTTCGAAGCGGAACCATCACATTTACCTCCTAGTAGTAGATTCAGGGCAGGGGAACCGACAAGGGTAACCCATGAAGTCCATGATGCTAGAGAAAGCTTTAGCCGGGACACAGGAGCAATGAGATTGGTAGCAGACCATAGACGTATGAGACCATCTCAAGTAGCCAAGTGTATGCCAAAGAAGTATGGTGGTTCAGGAGATCCGTATGCACATGTGTCACTCTTTAAGCAAGTCTTAAGAGCTGAGCAGATAACATATTTCCATACACAATACGAGGGATTTGGTCTTACTCTAGAAGGTACGGCATTGACATGGTTTCAACCACTGAACAGAGGGGGATTCCAGGACATTGACCATTTGCTAAGAGAGTTTGCTGAGGAATTCTCAAAACGAGGGATTAAGCACAATACGGTCTCACAAATATATGCTTTTAAACAGAGAGAACACTAAAAAGTGAAGGAAGCTTCACTTTGCTTCAAACAATACATTGAGAGATGTCCAGTACGTGAACGACCACAAGATGACAGACTATCTGTTCTCTTTATTGAAGGATTGAGAAACGACACTCTCAAGAAGGACTTGCACTTGAAATCTTGTACAAGTTTCGAGCAAGTAACGAGAGAAGCATTGTACTTAGTGGATAACTGTACGGTTTATGGAGAGGTGTCAGCGGATACAGATTTTGCATCCAGTAGCTCTTTCTCCGTAGCGAGCGAGACTACCACTAAAAAGAATGTTCAAACAACAACCATGCCAAATGTAGAGCAAATGATAGAAGATGCTCTAAAAAGGATGGCACCATACCAAAAACCATTGCCAAAACCACTGAAATGGTGTGCGATTGAACAAAAATGGACAAACCATCCAACAGAGGAGTGCTATTACAACAAAGCGTATGTAAGGGAGCATCAGTATGCACCTCCTGCTCAATTAGCACCACCTCAGGTATATCCAGTACCTCGATACCCAACGGGAAATGTACCAGGACCTATGGGGATAGAAAGACCGCAACCGGTATTGGGACAACAACCACCTTTACCAGGAGCAAGACCAGTGGGCATTAGATATGCACCAACCTTAGAGAATCAGGAAGAACAAGCCTTAGTGCCTGTTCAAGCCTATTATGAAGAATCTGGTGCACACATGTCTCCAACTGTGTATTACCCACCAGAAGAACCCAAACAACCAGAACCATGGGGCATGATTGGGAATGTTGGAACACCAACAGTTACAAGTGCTTCTGATGAAGAGAGATACAATTTGGACGCAAGAACATTGATGTTCATAGCTCATGGAGGGTTAACAGGACAAAGACCATCCTATCCACAAAGGACGAATCAAGTGGGACCAAGACCAGCACTAGGACCCTGTTACAAGTGTGGAGGTGACCATCTGATGAATGTTTGTCCACATACGGAAATCATTAGAATTAACGCTTATTGCACTGAGTGTGGGGTTACTCACTTCATTGAGGATTGTTCAAAGAATCCAAACAAAGTGCAAAAGACGACATTGAATATGCTAGAAACTATTCCTACCAGCAGTGGGTCTGAAAATGAAACTCTGATACCAACGCAAGTTGTTACTAGAGCTCAAGCTAAGAAAACCACTAGAGAACCTGAGAATGGAAAGTTAGCGACTGAAGTGGTTAGTCAAGGACCGCGGAGTCAGAGAAACACATGGAAAGCTAGAAAAGCACGCATGAAGTTGAGAAAAGAACGTGAAGACGCTATTCTAGCTGAGGAACTAAAGCGAACTAAAGATAGATTAGAAAAACTTGAGAGTCAAAACGGGAAACGAGAGATGAGCCCGGAAAGAACGAAACAAAAGAGTATCAAAGAAACAACGAGCTTAAGCTCAGGGGGATCAGTGCTAGTCGACAAAGTACACGAACCATTGGACGCACTGATGAGAGCTTACGAAGCTAGGTTAAAGAACAACCAAACACAAGAACAGAGGTGGATGACATACCCAAACGCGGAATTGGAAAAGCAGAGACTTGAAATGTGCCAGAGAATGATCGAGACTGCACAAGCCTTATTAGAACCACCAAGAGAAACAATGAATTGTGGAACGGAAAACCCAATTCAGCAAGAGACTATCATTTCACGGGTAGCTGAAAAGACTCCCAGTGCACAAAAGCCTGAAAATACACACAAGGATGACCGCATAGTGTTGAACACAACCGATCAGGAGATAGAGAGTTTTCATCCAGTCATACAGAGGTCTTACGGAAGAGATGAGGATTACAATGAATTTTGGAAACAAGTGAGAGAGGCAAACTTTGCAAACGAGCTAAGTTGCCAAGCTAATCAGACAAATTGGGAAAAGGACATCAGGAATCCTCCCATAGTGGAATTTGAGGCAGGATCTCAAGTGGACTTGGATCTGCAATCTTACTGGGGAGATGGGGGCTCTGTTAGAACAATGGAGAGCAAACCTCATTCACTGAATACCTTACCTTCATACTTAGGAGAGTATGAAGCAAAATCCGAGATTAGAGCACTTCCCTCACGAAGAATCTCATCAGAAAAAGTCATGGACTCGCAAGGATTGATAGAGATCTTGTCAACACCAGTGACATGCACTATCACTCTAGCTGAGCTTTTGAGGCTAAGACCACATATGTGGACCACTGTAGGAAAATGCTTGGAGAAATTCGGGATAAAAGACCCAACATCGAGACTGAAAGAGGGTATACAAGAGCTGAGCAAACCACAAAAGAACGCTAAGCCTGTACCCTTAAACAAGGTCGGAGAGTATTGCGAAGGTGAAGAGGGGAATACAACCTTACCAGTTGAATTCCAAGGAGTGAACACGATGGCAATACTAGACAGCGGAGCTGGGGTAGCCATTGCTACAAAAGAAATCTGGAAAAAATGGGGGAAACCAGCAATAAGGAAGACTAGGTTGAAACTCCAATTAGCAGATGGACACATGGAGAAACCTATGGGGTTATTAGAGAAAGTCGTAGTGACTTCTTGCGGCATTGAATACGAACATACTTTTGCTATTGTCGATTTTGGCAAGGAGAATAACTATGATATCATACTGGGAAGACCATTCATGAGACAGTTGAAAATGGTCCAGGATTGGGGCTAGGATCACATATACCTGAGAAATATGGAAACCACTACACGTGTGAACCTGAAAGACCATAGCTACAAAGATGTGAACCGAACACCGGTAGAGGAGTTTGATTCAGCTACTTTGGCGGGATCCGAATTTCCAGCTTGGTTAGGTAAGCCCAAGGAGTTATGGATGTGTGGGGCCTCGAAATGTGGAAGTCTGAGGCGAGAAGAATATGTTTTAGAAAGGGCTATCGAAGACGAAACTTATATAGGAGAACCCTTTCCAGAGGACACGCTTGAACCATTAGAATGGACACACATTCTAGCAACCCTAGATGTTTGTGCAATTCCGGATGGTCCCACTGTAACAAAATTTTGCGACAAGGACGGTACGACGTGGTTCCGTATTTCATGTTGAGAACTGTACTCGAAAAAGAAACTGAAAAGAACGATACGCTGGAAAAGGAAGATGAAGAAGAGGTGTTTCACGACATTCCCGATCATCCAGAGTGGGGAAATGAAGCAGACAACGAGTCAACGGACAATTCAAGCGGAAACGAAGAAACTATAACGGATGTCAGATTTTATGATTTTCCGAACCAAACTAAACAACGCCAGAAACGCTATAGAGCAAAGAGAAAAATAAAGGGGGTTAGAACCAATCCGATGCCTAGAATAAGAGGAAAAAATCAATTCCTAATGCTAGTAAAGGCGGAAGATTGTGTTAAGGATAAGATTTCTGGAAGAATGAGAGGCAATGATCAAAAGAGCTTATGAAAAGACAAAAGAAGCTCAAGAAATCAAGTTCAAAGGAATGGAACGAAAACTGAAACAGAAAAATCAGAAAAGAACAAGCGCAACAGAGAACACACGGAGTCCAAGTTAGAACGTAGAAACAAGTACAGAGAGCTCAAGAAAACTCTAAAAGAAGTTTGGACGACAAAAATTGAGAGTGGAGAGGACGAAAACGCCAAAATCAAGGAAAACATGGATGTTCCCTCTCACTACAGGAAATTCACAATAGAGGATAGGAAGGTGGTATTAACCCAACCTATTCGAGAGAGAAAGGAGAACGAATCTTATGACGGACCGGAGGATGCAAAAAAAGTTGATTTAGCAGTTCCACGTGAGACACCTAAACCGGTGTACATAGCCACAGATTTGTCTCCAGGCGAGGAAGAGAGACTTTTGAGTCTTCTCAGAGAGTACAGGGACGTGTTTGCATGGTCTTATAAGGACTTAAAGGGAGTTGACCCATCGATATGCCAACACACAATCCCACTAAAACAAGACGCAAAGCCTAGCAGACAGAGACCATACACATATAATGATACGTTTGCTAAGCGAATCAAAGAAGAGATAGATAAGCTAATGGAAGCTGAATTCATATACGAGATTGAACACACCGATTGGGTATCTCCGATTGTGGTGGTACCCAAGAAGAACGGAAAACTCCGAGTGTGTGTCAACTTAAAGAAAGTGAATGCTGCAACAATCAGGGACAATTATCCCCTGCCGATAACTGATCATGTTCTAGAGCGTGTATCAGGGAAAACAACATACTCCTTTCTTGATGGTTTTTCAGGATATAACCAGCTAGCCATAGCACCGAAGATCAACATAAAACAGCTTTTGCAACGGAGTGGGGAATTTATGCTTATCGGGTTATGCCTTTTGGTCTAACCAATGCTCCCGCAACCTTCCAGAGGCTGATGACGCATGCTTTCAAAGAATACTTAAGGTTGTTTCTAGAAATATACATGGATGACTTATGTGTACATTCTCTTCTGAGAGATGAGCATCTAGAACACCTAAGAAAAGTATTTGAGAAATGTAGGACATATCGCATTTGTCTCAATCCTGAGAAATGTGTGTTTATGGTCCGACAGGGCAGAATTCTGGGACATATTGTCTCACAAAACGGAATATCCACGGATTTAGAGAAGATAAAAGTTATAGTGGATATGCCTAGACCAACCAATGCGAAACAAGTACAGAGCTTTATGGGACATTGCGGATATTATAGACGATTCATTTACATGTACGCTATAATAGGCCAACCACTTTACAGGCTAATAGTGAACTTTGAATGGACAGAGGAGTGTGAGGAATCATTCAAGAAATTGAAAGAGGCACTCATTACTGCTCCAGTTTGAAATCACCAGATTGGGAGAAGATATTCCATGTGCATATAGATGCTTCGGCATATGCAATAGGATGCATTCTGGCTCAGCCAGAAGAAGGAAACATGGATTTTCCTATCTGTTACGCCAGTCGACAGCTCAACAATGCAGAGAAGAATTACACCACAACAGAGCGAGAAGGATTAGGAATGATATATGCTGTGAAGAAATTTCGGCATTATCTTCTAGCCAACAAGTTTGTGTTTTTTACGGATCACCAAGCCTTGCTCTACCTAGTGAATAAACCATGCAATACCGGGAGAATAGTGAGATGGTTCATTATCTTACTGGAATTCGACTTCACGGTAGTAGTAAAGAAAGGAAAAACACATCTTAGAGCTGATCATCTTTCGCGATTGACGAATGGAGAAGACCCTATAGGAGTAGATGACGACATGCCAGACGCGTACTTGTTCAACATAGAAATGATACCGAAGTGGTCTCAAAATGTCGTTAGCCTATTAACCTATGGAGGAGAGTTTGATAGAAGAGAATACAACCAGAAACATATTGCTATTCAGCAATCCAAGAATCTTCAATTGGTTGCAGGAAGGTTGTATCAATTGGGAAATGATCATGTTTTACGACTATGCATCAATCCTGAGGAATATAATATATATCTGCGCGAAGCACATGTTCAGGAATGTGCATTTCATTGTTCAAGAAGGAACACATATAGGAATTTGTTACAATTGGGAGTCTATTGGCCAGGAATGAAAGAAAGCGTACATGAATATGTCACTGTATGTATTGTATGTTCATCAAAACCGCCAGCAGAGTATTCGACATTATATCAGATAATGATCGCTCCGGAATGGAGTCAGTATATTGTTGAATATCTCACAAATAGAACTTTCCCAGAAGGAACGTCAAAAGCTCGTCAGAAATCTGTAGAGACAGAAGCTAGAGATTACGCTTTAATAGGAGATCAACTCTATAAGAGAGGTAAAGACAACCAGCTTAGGATTTGCGCATCAGAGTCTGAGTATGTGATAATCCTGGAGCAAGCTCATGGAGGAGTAGGTGGAGGCCATTTCTCAGGTGATAAGACAACAAAACTTGTCTTAGCCGCAGGAATATGGTGGCCAACATTACATATGGACGCTGAGGAATACGTTAAACGGTGTGATGACTGTCAGCGGACCAAAGTACCACTTAAAAGAGATGATATGCCGCTTAGACCAATGATGGGGGCAAGAGCTTTTGCAAAATGGGGGATTGATTATGTCGGACCCATTTCACCTCCTGCATATAAGACTCATGCACAATACATCGTTGTGGCTACAGACTATCTAACAAAGTGGGTCGAAGCAAAGGCAACTCAAAAAGCAGATGCCAGGACCACGGCACAATTTCTATATGAATACGTCTTTGTACGATATGGATTGCCAATAGAAATTGTGAGTGATCGAGGCACACATTTTATAAATGAAGTGATAGAGATCCTTCTAGATGAATTCATGGTAATCCATAGGAAATCAGCCCCGTATCATCCACAAGCAAACGGACAAGCTGAAGCAACAAACAAAACCATATGCACGGTCCTTACGAAGATTGTATCTGAGTCGAGAACTGACTGGGACCAGAAGTTGCATTCAACATTATGGGCATATAGGGTAGCATATAAAACATCAATAGGAACGACCCCATATAACATGGTTTTTGGGCTAAATGCTATCTTACCAATAGAATTCTTGATTTCAACCTTAAGGGTGGCTAAGGATCTAGAGTGGACAGGGCACGAGCTTTCTGATAGAATAGATGACCTGGAAAAGCTAGACGAGCTTCGCCTAAAAGCAGTAGCTTCTATCTACGCTCAAAAAAGGCGACAAAAGGAATTTTTTGATAAGCATGTGCGGACTAAAGAGTTTAAGGTTGGGGACTATGTCCTAGTTTACACTCTGAAACAGCATGCTAAGAAGCTTAAAAAGCGAGGGATGGGACCTCTGGTGATTAAAGATCTATCACCAAGTGGAGCCGTCAAGCTTGCTACATTAGACGGAGAAGAAATGCCCAATTGGATTAGTGGATGCAGAGTGAAAAAGTATCTTTTGCCGCTAACCCAAGACATGCTTCTCAAAATACATCAAGAAAAGCTGCGTGTCCAGAAAAAGAAAAAGATTGTGGAGGAAGCGCAAGCGAGGCGAAGGAAAGAATGGAGAAAAGAAGACTACTGCGTCAGAAACAGCGCAATGAAGGAGCAATACGAATAAACGCAGTCAGTATAACAGAAATGGATAATGACAAAGAAGAACCCATCATTGAATGCAAAGTAGGAACCAACCAAATCAAAGCCAGAGCACTATTGGATTCAGGAGCTCAAACTAACCTACTTTCACTCAGTTTGTATAGACAATTGACAAATGACACTAAATTACAAACTGCCAAGCAAGAGTTAAAGAGTTACTCTGAGAATTCAATCAAAACTGTCGGATGCACAGTTTTACATATACAGATTAACCAGTATGTGTATCCTCATATGTTTTACGTGGTTGAAGACCAAGCTACACAACATCCATTATTGCTAGGACAACCATGGCAGAAGCAATACAATGCAATGATTGACTGGAGTTCTAAATCAGTGCTTATCAAATACGAAGGTGAAAGTCAATCAGTTAAGTTCACCAAAGAAGCAGAGCCAACTCCAAAGGAAGAATCCAAGAACAAAGGTAAACAACAACCAGAGAAAAAGAAGAAGCAATGGCAACCAAAAGTTTCTATACAACTGGATTACTCTTCGACGAGGAACTCTCAACAGTGGATAAGGAAGACAAGCAATAATATAACAGCTCAACCTTGGGAAAAAACTGAGTCAAAGTTGGTATGGAGACCAAAAAAGGTTGTGCCAGAGAACACAAAGGTGGAAAACAGAGTCTTCAATACCAGACAACAGAGTGATTCCAGACAATCAAGGACAGTGAAACAGATCTGGATTCCAAAGAAGTTCATGACAGCACAAAGCTATAGCAAGCAAATTTGGATCCCAAGGATTTGTAAACAGGAACTCCCTTCAGTACAATCCACGGAAACTCCTAGGTATTTCAAGGCGAGGAAATCAACACAAAGAACAAAGCAGGTTTGGGTCGCAAAGAGTTTGTGGCAAGCACAAGCGAAGCGGAAGCAGATTTGGATTGTGAAAAAGAACAACAAGGTAAAGAAGAATCCATCTAATGATTCTACTACCGAAGTGCCAAAACTAACCCAAAACCCGACCACCAATCCTTCAATCAAACAAAGAGCAGCTTTATTGGAAAGACTGTTGTATCATCGCTCTACAATTGCATTGGGAACTTATGACCAAAACAACTACAATGCTTCGCCCACAGACACTTCATAGTCGTCCGGGAGGACTCAGACTAGGAGGGGGGGAGGTATACAGGTATACAGGAGCTACAAAGCAGCTACAAGCGACAAAAACAAAGAAAAACAAAAATTATATTACAAGGGCAGTGTCTTACATGATTTTGTAATTTTTATGTTTGATTGTGGATATTGATAATATTTATGCCCTTATATACCTTGTTTTGCAACAAGAAGAGATGAAATGATGAATTTGGGTCTCTAGACGTGTAAATATCACTAAATAAGAGTGTTTTTGGAGCTAAAAAGTGGAAAAAAGTGGTAATCCAAGTCCAGAAATCACAAATAAGTGTATATTCATATACACAGGGTTACCAGCTATTTATTATGTATGTTTGGAATTTTTTGGCTTCAATTTGCTATTTTTCTTTATTTTTTATGATTTTCTTGATAAAAGTAAAAGAAAAATAAAAAAGCAGGTGAAACGAGATAAGAAAAAATAAAAGAATAGATGGTGATGATCCTAATGACAAGGGCAACCCATGGTAAAAATTGAGTACAATTCGGGAAAAGTTGCGGAAAGCTCGAAATGACAGAATTTTGGCAAAGTGGACAGATTTCTCAGAAACAGGTCAAACGGAGTTCAAATTGAGAAATTTCAAATCCTAAAGTGCATTTCACGACGAGATAGGAGCACATGTCAAATTTGGTAACAAGTGATCCGGGAAGTCCGAAGTTAAGTATTTTTCACATCACTTTCAAGCTCATTTCCACTATTACCTTCTTGGAGAGAGCAAAGAGCACACAGGAGCATCCAACCTTCTACAGCCTTCTACGACTGCTACGAGAGCTCAGAGGACACCAGACATGAGAGGTAGACTCGTTGCCATAAGCTTTTGATGCTTATCATTAACTTTTGTCGCGAAAACTGACCAAAACCAAGAAACAAGAGCAGACGGGGAATGCGGTAGAATGCTAGGTAGTGGCACAACCGCCTAACCAAACCTTGCAAGAACTTATAGGTGGGTTACCCTAGTATAGAAGATGGGTTTCTAACACTCAAAGCTCGAGAAAGAACGACTGGAAAAACCCTAGGTCAACAGAGCCTGCAAGAGGCAAACAGGAAAAAGTTGTCGAAACGACACGAAACTTCATAGGAAGTTCAACCACATCAAGGACAATGCAACCATGGAGTATCTCCAGGTTTGGACCACCAAAAGTAGGTCGGAACAACCGATTTGGCTGCGAATACACAAAGCGTCATTTTGGCATAACGGCTGAAATTGACGACCGAATGAAATGAAACTTCACAAGCAGCTTCAAATATACATGGATGACTTATGTTTGGAAGCAAAACCCAAAAGAAAGCTGATTCACTTACCGATGGTGAAAAAGACGCTTTCGGACAACCAAAAGGAGAAAGATGGAGAACGGGGAGCCAAAGTCAAGTTCAACCAAATAGATGGCTTCACAACATATCCAATGAGCTGGAAATGCAACTCTCGAGAAGAAAAGTTGAAGAAATTCAACTCCAAGGCAAAAAGACGACTTCGGAGACTGAAATGCCTATAAGGGGGCTTTTTAGCTAAACTGATGACTTTTTAAGTTGAAAACTAGTTAGCAGGGCTTAGGGCACTAGCACAAAGCATTCTTTGCACAAAAAGACCAACATTTCAAGAAAAGACATCATACGCGTATGATGTCTCACAGCATGAATTTCACATCCATTTCAACATTTGAGTGCATAGCCTCATTCCACATGTTAATCACATCCTATGAACCAAGTATCATGAGAATTGGAGTTAGAAAACCCAAGGAAAACCAAAAAGACGCAAAGTAGGCCATAAAATTGATTTTTGGTCCTAATTTTGTCAAAATAACTCCAAACTCATTGAAACTTTGTAGGATTGTTGATTAACACATCTACAAGCTATCTGGAACCAAAAAGCACCATTTTGACACAAAAGACATCATACGCGTATGATGTCTATTTGCACTTACAGAGCCAAAACTGCTCATTTGTCATCATACATCCATTATATATATCTAATACATGCTACATATGAAATTTGGAACCATTTGGTCAAGAGGATCACCCCATTAGCCCAATTGAGGGAAAATCCTTCACCTAAAGCCTATTTTTGGCCCAAATGCCAACATACTCAAGTCCAAACCAAGATTTGAGTAGAAACAGTCCTTCACTAGTACATGGGGAGTCCGCAGAACCAATCCCATGCAAAATTGATGAAAAAGACATCATACGCGTATGATGTCTCCAGAGCCATTTTTAGCCCAAAATCTATCCAAACTTCATAAATCCACTGAATAAGCCTATCTAAAGCCAAATCCAAGCTTATAGAGAAATTTGATCCAAAAATACACTAAAAGACATCATACGCGTATGATGTCTCACTATGTGATTTTGGCACCTCAGGGCTTCAACCACCAAACAGAAGTGATCTACATGCCATTTGAAAGTGAACCACCAAGTTTTATCCAATTTGGATCATAAAATCCAAATCCCTTTCAAAATTTTGCCAAGAGCCGGAACTAGACTAAACTAGCCAAAACTTGACCAAATGGGATCCAAACTCAAATCCAAGCATATGATAATCATGTATACACTATCAGCTACAAGCACAACCAATATGAAGTCATTTTGACACAAAAGACATCATACGCGTATGATGTCTCCGGCATGATTTTGAGCTCATTTTGCATCTTTTTTCACCTACCTTGCATCCTTAGGCCCTGAATAGCTCATGTTTCAATTTTCAAGTCATTTGGATAGTTAAAAGCTTCATTTCGGCTTTCAGTACTAAAAAGACTCTAACTTCTGAAATTGGAGTTACAGGATCCATGGATTCCACCAAGTCATCGGCAACAAAGAGAAAAAGACCGACAATCAAAGATGCTATTGCAGAAGCGGAACCATTTGACATTCCAGCAGAAACCCTCAAGCCAACCAAAACTTGGGTGACGGAAGCAGTATTGGAGAAAGAGGGAATAAAGATCTACCAGGGGACTTTCAGAGATCCTCAAGGGCAAGCGGTGGATGTACCGATGATCCCACAGGAATTGGTAGATTATAGCAGGTCAGAAGACATCAGCAGGTACCTGGAAAGGGCAGACTTGCACAGTTTCTTCACCTCGAGACCATCAGGTGTGGATACAAGAAGAGTGTACGAGTTGGCAACATCCATTCAGAAGGATGGAAAAGCCACATTGACAGCCATGGATGGAGAGAAAGTAGAAGTACAGATCACTCCACAACTCATTGCAGACGCATTGAAGCTGCACAACAAAGGGAGCTCGGTCAGGGAAAGAAGGGAGGCCATAGAGGTCTATGGGCCCAAGAAGCAAAATGCAACCTATGGGGATATGGCGGACCCAAGAGCGGCAACCCTTTGCCGACTGTACAACCAATTTCTTCATGTTTGCAGTAAAAGACCGCAAAAGTATACGACACCACCCCATGCCATTGCGACCACCATCACATGGGCATTGAAGAGCAATATGCCAAAAGAGGTGAATTACGCTCAACACATCCACGAGCAAGTAATTTCCATGCACAACGAGAAGCCAAAATACATAGGAGGAGCGGAAATTCTGACAAGAATAGCTTATGAAGCTATTGGAGCTAGAGATCAGTGGCCAAAGGCTCCCTCCCAGAATGAGTGGCTTAGAGAAGCCGACGAGGAGGAAGAACAACCCGAAGTACCCAAGAGGGCATCCACAAGAGTACGCCGGAAACTAGAAGTAGTTTCAGAACCTGAAGAGGATGTGGACGAGCCACTTAAGAAGAAAGTAAAGAAGAAGGTTGCTCCCAAGCAAACCAAAAGTCAGAAAGCGGCAAGAATGGAAAGACTAGTGGAGCAGTTTAGAGCAGAAAGAGCTCTAAAGGGTGACTTTGAAGAAAAGTGGGTGCCAGACCCAACTAAAGTCGGAACTAGCTCAGCCAGGCCACATATTGATCAATACGATCAATATATTAAAGCTTATGAGGAGTCAGAGGCTATTCTGGAGCAGCAACCTGTCGAGCCATACACAGAAGAGGAGGTACAACAATTAAAAGCTGAGCTGAAAAAAGATGACAAGGGGAAAAGGAAAGTAGATGAGTCTACTAAGCCTCAAGAGAAAGATGGGCAAGCCGACAAAGGGAAAGCCAAGGAAGCTGAGGACAGATATCCCTCTATGAATGATGAACCAAGCCCTAAGAAGACTGAAAAAATTGTGGAGGAGACCACAGTAGAGGTGGACACAGATGATTTGGAAAAGCCAGAGGCCGAGACCAAAGAAAAGAAGATAGATCCAGTTCAGCAAAAGAGAAATGATTATGAGGATCTGGTAGAGATAGGATACACCGAAGAAGAGGCCCTTGAGGCAGTTTATGGGATCACCCTACAAAAACAAGATGAACGGAGAGGAACGGAGGAAAAAACAAAGAGTAAAAAAGAAAGTGAAGAGAAACTAGACGAACCGAAAGTACTAGAAGAGCCAAAGCCAGTGGAGGTGGTAGTGGAAAGAGATTTAGAGTTGACAAATGATGATGAAAAAGACATGCACATGGTGCATGAACTGCTCAGCAAGATAAAAGAAAGGTCCAAGGGAAAGGAAGTAGAGATTGAGACAACCAAACAAAGGGAAGCGGAGTTGCAGAGAAAATTAGAGAATGCTATGACTGAATCTGAAAGTCATAAAGCATCACTCTATGACGCGGAAAACGAGAGAGACGGCTTGATACTCCAGCTAGCCATGGCTTCAAGAGAAGTAACAAGTGCACAGGAAGCAAGGGAGCGGATAGAGGATGAGTTGGAGGCGGCCAAGGATGAGCTCATTGAGCTAAGGGAGAGAGTCGAGCTCCAAGAAAGAAAAATCACTAGACTCAGGACTACCCCTAGAGCTAGCAGAGCAGGAACCGAACAAGAGGGAGCTATCATACCAGCTTTGGAAGACCAGGTCCGAAGCTTACAAAGAGAGCTGAGATTAGAGCAAGTGCAAAGGTTGCACATTGCGGAGGGATCATTGGCCGCAGAGGAGAGGCTCACATTAGAAAATCAAACACTACGGACAGAGAATGAGGCCCTCCGCAAACAGCTCCAAGATCTACAAGAGCAACAAAGAAGAGAGACAGAGACACCACAAGAAGAATCAGGTGGAGCAGCCATAGAGCTACCAGAAACTGGAGAGGCAACCACAATTGAAGATCCAGCCCCAGCTCAAGAGGTGGCCTCGACTTCAAGAATCTCTGAAGAAGAAGAACAAGGGCTCCATGACCAAATAGAAAAGTCAGAAGAGGAGAGTGTCAAGGCGGAAATGGAATGGGAGAGGAGACTCCTAATCTCCATTAGACTTCAGGGACTAGACACAAAAGTCCTCCATGAACAGTGGATGCAACCCAGCCTGCCTTTCACTTTGATGAAATTTGAAGTGCTAAAGACGAAAAAGAGAATAGAGGAGGAACAGTATGTCGCTCTTTACGAAGGCGACATCACAAAGGAGGAACAATCAAAGAAGATAGTAGATTCACAACCTAGATGGAGGAAAGGTTGGCTGAACAAATACCCAGCGTACCTCATCTACTTGGTGGAAACACCAAAGGAGATTTGGGAGGATGCAACCTTCTGCCCAGTCCCAAGAGTTAGAAACTGGAAAGAGCATGGCAGGATTGCAGAAAAGAAGCCAAATTGGCTTAATTACCCCAGGATGCCAGGACCAAAGGTAGGAGAGAGAATAGGTAAAGCCTACATGGTGAAAACCCTAACGGGCACCATCAAGCTCTTTACTGGCTCTCCTGACCTTTCATGTCAGATGCTCAAGAAAATCTGCAGGACTCTCTTAGCTTGCATTGAGGTGTTCGCGCCAGATAAAGCCACGACCTCGAGTCTACTATCGACGGCCGACACAGTGACTGATATGATGTACGATCTTTCATTGCAGCCTTCTCCAAAAGTGTTACACCTCCTATACCAAAGGATTATGTTTTTGCCTAGCTTCCACATGCAAACATTCGAAGAAGCTTTCTACATCGGCTTTTTCACCCACGAAAGCAAAATATTCGGCCCAACCTTGACCATCGGCAACCTACGATACGAATCACATTTGCAGATGATCAAGACGACAGGACTTTATTGACCAAGCATAAAAGTCATTTAAGGGACGACATGAACGCGGAGGGGGGGAGTGTTGAGCCAGCAGAGGATCACACCCACATTTTTGCTCACACTCATCATTTTGTAACCATTGATTGTAATAAATGTCTTTCCGACATTAATTTTGATTTGAGCCATTCATTAAGTAACGGGACTCAATTGAGTTTCCAGCTTGTAATCCCGAAGTAATTTCACTTGCTGATGTAATTAGTTAGAGATGTTCTCACCTCCAAGGCTGAGGTATATAAGCCAAAGTTTTTGTAACCTAAAGGATTCAGATTATTAATCAAAGTGAGTTTTTTGAGCGCTGTGACTGTGTCTGAGAGAGAGTGAGAGAGAGAGAGAGAGAGAGAGTCTTATCTACTTGCTACGCGAGCTACAGAGCCGCCATTGGAGAAGCGACACCGCCATTGTGTTAGCAACGGCGAGAGCTACGCACAGATACCAAGAGTGCGCGCTATCGGCTTCTATGTGTGGTAAGTTCCTACAAGCTTCGGTGTGAGTTTTCTTCCAACTCGTGTGTCGGAATGGAGCATGCAGCATATCTATAGAACCACAACGAGTAGAGTTACACATTAGTACCATCGGGGTCAAGTTTCGATCACCTGTATTTTTTGGCCTGTCTTCATACGTGTTTATCGCACGGAGTCGTTATCGGTTGATTTTGCAGTTCAAGTCTTTAGGGTGTTGTTCTTACCTAGTGAATAGACTTCCCCTTGAGTTTGAGATCGATTCAATGATTCTAGATCCTGTTTCGTATAGCATTCGTTCGTAGTACGGATTTCAGTCACTTGCATATTTTAGAACTTAGATTTGATTTCCTTAGTAGTGATTGTCATTAGAAGGTCGAGTAGGTGATTTGACACCCACCTAGTTGTTTCCATGCGCCTGCGGGTCAAGCTCCGTCCTCGTCTGACAAATTCTGTTGTTGGTTGAGTTCTCGCTATTTAGCTTCCGCTAGCGGCGTAACCGCCATAACAATATGCCAAAGCCCATAAATCCCAACATCCGCGGTTAGCAAAGAATAAGTTAAGGTTATCAACTCTCTTACGGTTAGCAAGATGCCCCTTGCGGTTAGCAATTGGAAAAGTATGCACAATTTGCGGTTAGCAAATAAATAAATCCTTTGCAAAGGCTCTATTGGCTAGATAGAGGAAGTCCGCGGGTAGCAACAAACTCATTATTGAAATATAGGACTCTCTTCATTAGGCCTTGTTTGAGAAAGAATTGTTTTGGTGATGTTTGAAGGGCTGTATGAAAGAACTTGTGCACAAAATTAATAAAGGAGCCTGCTTGTGCATGTAAAACAATCTGGTAGTAATTAGAAAATAAGAAGAGCGGCTGAGTGTGGTGTGGAAAGTGGGAGACTAGTATCCAAACAGATCTATGTGTACAGATGGGTGGACCTGATTAGTGGGTACTTTTCACTAGATTACTACTTAGTTTAGAATAAGTCTCAAATCACATTTAGGACTTATGAATGGCAGCTGCGTCTCTTCAACGTGGAGAAAAAGGCATTGTTTATAGATTCTAAATATGCCAATGGAAATTTATCTTTATGATATAGGAATTAGCTCTCATTAGAGTCGTTAGATTTATTGACTTGGCTTGTGATGTATGACCTGTTGGAATTAGGGTTGTAGAGAAACACACATAGCTTGGAGAAGACGAAGGAAGCTCAAGGCACACAATAGAGAGTGTGTTACTTAGTGTGCAATGGAAAGATAGATAGACCTAGAGTGATGGGCGTATATACAATGCACGGGGGGAAAAACCTCCTAAAGAGGGAAAAAATGCCCCGACGGTCCTAGTGTGTTCACACACATCACTACCACATGTATATGGTAACAAATCCCCCCTGGAGTGATGCGGTGAATGAGAGCTGGCACATGAGTAAAGGGAAGTGCCATGCCCTGAGGACAGGATCAGTCCACAAAGGGGAGTAAGCCCAAAGCTTTGCGGAAATCTTCAAGCTTCTTACGAGACAATGCCTTTGTGAAAAGGTCTGCAAGGTTGTCCTGTGTTGGCACATAAGCCAAGCTGATCTCTCCTGCTGAGAGCCTCTCCCTGACATAGTGGTAATGCACCTCAATGTGCTTTGTGCGAGCATGAAAAAATGGGTTCCTCGCAACTGCCAATGCGCTCTGAATGTCAGTGTAGATAGTGTTGGCAGTGTCCTGTCCAACACCCAAATCAGTCATAAGGCGTCTGAGCCATACACACTCAACCGTAGCTGTGAAGACTGCCCTGTACTCAGCCTCACAACTCAAAGTGGCCACAGTAGGTTGCTTCTTGCTCAACCATGATATACATGAACTGCCAAGCATGAAACAAAAACCACTTGTGGACACTCGCGTGTCAAAACAACCAGCCCAATCTGAGTCCGAAGAAGCATGTAAGTCTGGCGGCAATGATCCCCCCTTGGGATAAAACAAGCCAAGATGTAAAGTGCCACTAAGGTAGCGGAAAATACTCTTGACAGCCTGCCAATGCTTAGACCGTGGGCTATGCATAAATCTGTTGACCTGTGAGACTGCAAACTGAAGATCCGGCCTCGTGTTGCATACATAAATGAGGCAGCCAACAACAGTTCGGTAAAAAGTGACATCAGTAAGATCGCCAGCATCATGTAGACTCAACTTCAAACCTGTTTCCATGGGAGTGGCAATAGGTTTGCAATCCTCAAGTCCAAACTTACATAGCAATGTCTCTATGTAACGTTTCTGACACAAGGCAATACCACCATGACACTGCTTAAACTGTATACCCAAGTAATGATGCAACAACCCCAAATCTTTCATCTTGAAAGTAGCATTCAAATCAGCCTTAAATTCAGCAATATGTCTCTCATTTGGTCCAGTGATCAGCAAATCATCGACATAAAGAACCACAATGAGAAGTACATCACCCTCATGTTTTACATACAATGTGCTTTTTGTTGGACTGTTATGAAAGCCTTGTTTAACCAAATGAGTGTCAACTTTCTCATACCAAGCATGAGGAGATTGCTTCAACCCATACAAAGCCTTCTTACATATGCACACTTTGTCCTCTTGTCCTTTTATGACAAAACCGCGAGGCTGCGTTACATAAACTTCCTCAAATATGTCACCATTCAAGAAAGCAGTAACAATGTCTGATTGAGGTACATCCCAACCAAAATGAGCTGCCAATGCACATAGAAAATGCACAATACTCATATGAAAAGTGGGAGCAAAGGTATGCCTTTTTGCTGTGCATAACCCTTTGCAACAAGTCGAGCCTTATGGCGATCGATCTCACCATCCGGCTTGCGTTTCAACTTGTAAACCACTTTGTACCAATGGCCTTATCGCCAGGAGGCAAATCACATAAAGTCCATGTGTCATTTTCTATAAGTGCATCATATTCTGATTGCATGGCAGCCATCCAATTTTTTGAATTCTGTGCTTCATCAAAAGACAGAGGCTCCTCAACATCATGTAAGCTAGACACAGCCAAAGCATAACAATCTGATGCATAAGATGCATGGCGAGAGCCTGAACGAGTACGACTAGACAAAGGTGCATCCAATTTACTGTCACGCAAAGTGTGCACCAACCATTTTGGCATACCTCTAGCTTGCTCATTTTCAGCCCTTTCCTCATCAAATACATCATGTACATCTGCATCTAATAGGCCAATCTGTAACATTTTCAGAAACCCCCATAGGCTGTACATTTGCCTCATTGGAACTTACATTCGTATTTTCACCACTGAAAAGAGGCAACAAAGTGTCATAAATGTCCTGTGAGCTTACATTACTGTCTCTAGTACATGACAGCAAGGGATGAATAGAATCTTCCACAAACACTACATCCCGAGAAACCAGAATACGTTTTGTTTGCGGATGATACAACGTATAACCTTTGCTTTCAGCACTATAACCAACAAAAATACATTTGACAGCCTTATCATCCAATTTTCTGCGCTGCACTTGTGGCACCAAAGCATATGCCAAACAGCCAAAAACACGCATGTGCTCAATAGAAGGTTTTCTATCATGCCATGCTTCATATGGAGTAATAGATTGCAAAGCTTTCGTAGGACACCTGTTAAGTACATAAGTGGCACACATAATGGCCTCAAGCCAAAAAGAATTGGGCAAAGCTTGACTTTTGACCATACATCGTGCCATTTCCGTCAGTGACTTGTTTTTCCTCTCAGCAACACCATTTTGCTGAGGTGTATAAGGAACTGTACATTGGTGTTTTATCCCACGACTAGCCAGAAATGCATTAAATTCATGAGACATATACTCCCCCCTCGATCGGAACGGAGGGTGCCCATAGTACATTTCGAGACATTTTCAGCCATAGACAGAAATTGTTTGAAGCACATAAAAACTTTGGACTTCGCTTTAAGTGGAAATACCCATGCATGCCTGGAGTAATCATCAATAAAAGTCACAAAGTATAGGTAATTGCCCAAGGACGGAGTTTGCATGGGCCCACAAACATCACTATGCACAAGCTGCAACCTGCATGTGGCCCGAACTGAACCATCCTTTGGAAATTGAGAACGCTGCATCTTACCCAAAATACAGCCTTCACAAACATGTTTGACAGGTGCTTCAAGAGGTGGCAAAATTCAAATGGCCAAAACGTGCATGCCAAAGGTTTGTATCTGAAATAGCCCTTGAATCTGCAACAGCATTTGCAAAATTTTGTCCACACTTGTCATACAAAGTGAGCTTATACAGCCCACGGCACAAAAGGCCAGATGCAACAATTTCATCACCAAAACTAAGATCATGAACTGTACATCTGTCATCCACAAATTTGACTACAAGTCCAAGTCTAGCAAGTGCGGATACAGAAGAGATTCTTCTTGATCCCAGGTACATAAAGTGCATCAACAAGTGTGAAGGAACTGCCATTAGCAACAGTGAGCACAATCTTTCCAACTCCCTGAACTAGATAAGAGGCGTTGTTGGCACAAGTGAGTGAATTCCCATGAGGGACAGACTCAAGAGAGGTAAACAATTCACGATGTGAGGTAATGTGCTTTGTAGCACCACTGCCGAAATACCACACATGTGAATCTGCAGCAACTGACAAGCATGCATCATGGACAACATGATTGTAAGTGCACTCTGCGCTAAAAGCCCATTCTGCATCAACATCAGCAACACAGTCTCCTTTCACAGAAGACTCAACAATGGCTGCATTTGTAGTGGAACCAGCATTTGCAGTGGAACCACCCTCTTTCTTCTCAGCCTCTTTGGCCTTCAACTTAGGAGACGACTTGATCAAGTGATCATTGGCTTTACAATAATGGCAACGCATCATCTTTTTTCCCTTATCACCGGAATTGCCAGACGAAGTACTGCCAGCAGAAGCATTAGGAACAGAATTTTTGCCACTCGCAGTAGAACCATAAGAAGTGGTTGCATTACTGTTACCACCCTTTCTTTGAGAAGCAATAAAAGCCTGTTCAACTGCACGCTGCCTAGTCCTATTTTTTCTAGAAAGTGACTCTTGCAACAACAATGTGCATAATGCATCAAACTTGACAACTTCAGGATTTCCTTGGGTCATCAGTCTCCAAGTACTAGCAAAAGTCTGGTAGGAATCTGGTAAGGCATCAAGAACAGTCTGCACAAGGGAACTGTTTGAAATGACTTCACCTGCAGAAATAAGCTGCTCATTGATATCCTTGACACTAGCAAGGAAATTGTCCATATCATCTTCCTCATGCATAATCTTCGACTCTAGCTCTTTACGTAGCAAAGCAATTTTAGCCTCATTGTGGCTTGCATAAAGACCTGCTAGAATATCCCAAGCCTGTTTTGCAGATTTTACTGAACGGATGTGAGGAACAATGGTGCGCTTCACAGACAACGCAATCAATGCATGAGCCTGCGCATCCTTAACATCCCAACGAGCTTGTTCTGCCGTAGGCAAAACAACTCTAACAGCTGCAATCCTTGCAACAAGACCTGCAACATCCTCAACATCGCCTACATCCTGAGAACCAGGACGTACATCAATGCCCTGCACAATGTTCCAGACACCCTTTGACACAAGAACATGTTGCATCATATAAGCCCACATAGGGTAGTTGTCCCCATCCAACCTGTCCTCAGCAGCAAACATCTTGAACACATCGGTGTTGTTGTTGTCAGCCATGGTAAATGCTGCACCTGATGTGAAAACTGCCCGAAAATAGGACAAATGGAGCGAGAACAACCTGTGCTATATAGCACAAACCGTAGAAGACTATAAGACACCTGTTATGAAGAAAACGGCACTGAGAGAAATTCTGCACAAAATGACGAAATAGCCTGTGCAGTACTGCCTGTAGTGGAAACGGAGGCCGAAATGAGCCCAAATCAAAATTCTGAGCAGACCAAGCTCTTTGGGCTTGCCCAAAATTTTGGTCGACCTGCGAACGCTCGCCAAAGCTACTGAAATCGGAGAAAGTGAGCTGGCGTGTGCTGGAGCAGCTGGCGACTAAGCCCGAGAGGACGTGACCTGCTCTGATACCAATTGTTGGAATTAGGGTTGCAGAGAAACACAAACAGCTTGGAGAAGACGAAGGAAGCTCAAGGCACACAATAGAGAGTGTGTTACTTAGTGTGCAATGGAAAAATAGATAGCCCTAGAGTGATGGACGTATATACTATGCACGGGGAAAAAACCTCCTAAAGAGGAAAAAAATGCCCCGACGGTCCTAGTGTGTTCACACACATCACTACCACATGTATGTGGTAACATGACCCTTACAACCACAATCTAAATGGATAGAGGACTTCCTCTCTCTGTTGCTCATATCCTTACTTCGTGGAATCGGAGTAAGGGGTCATCAATGGAACTTGAGAATAAAGGAAATCCATCTATCAAGTTGCCCCAATCTTCCGGGTTGGGGACCTCACATGTACACACCACACACAATCACACATACTTGCTAGCTTCACATAAAGCAAGTGCAAGCTACTTGGGACATGTGGCCTAGCCAAGCTTAGAAGAGAAGGACTAGAATCAACTTTCTAAACAAGGAAGGGCTTATTTAACCTTAGAAGTTATCTTTTTCCTTTCATTTATCAAAAAACACAAACTTACGCTTTGATTTAACTAGATCCGGTGCAAGACCTTTGCACAAATCTTTGGACGCTTTATGAAGCTGACCGAAGGTAGAGCCTACCTGTTAATTTAGGACCTCCTAAACTAGGATGGACTCTGGTAAAAGTAAAACTCATCCATGGGCATTAGAGATTTACCTCATGTGCAATACCTTAGCACAATGCTTTGGAGGTGCCACGGAGCTGATCCCAAAACCTTCTAAATTTAGACTATCTATGGTAAGTTAGGAAGTTACCCTAAAGCTTTCTAGACTTCGTACTTGGAATTTACTTCAAATTGACATAGCTAGTTTCTATTTTTTGGTCTCTAATAATTGCTCTAGGTAATCTCCTTTGTCTAGGTCCTTTGATAAAGGCTGTTCACGATGGATTCGTCCTTCCTTGACTGTTAACCCTCACGGCTCACAGACACCCCATCACCTACGACGGACGTGTATTATGTATTTGGTAGAGTCAGGTACCGGGCTTGTCGGACCAATAGGAAAAGGGTAAGAGTGATCGCCGATGAGAGGCGCACTCTAACTGGGACATTCAAGGGATTAGTTGGCTACGCATGGGCGCCCAAGTGTGAATGGGGTGAGCTCATATAAAAGCCAACTAAACCTAAAATTCACTCATTCTCTCATTTGTGCAATAGAAGAGTGCTCTTGCTCCATCTCCATCTCTATCTTCTTCTTCTTCACCTCCTCGTGTGTGTGTGTGTGTGTGTGTGTGTGTGTGTGTGTGTGTGTGTGAGAGAGAGAGAGAGAGAGAGAGAGAGAGAGAGAGAGAGAGGGAGAGTGTGTGTGCGATCGAGCATTACGAAGGCATGACGGCGGCAAAGCGGTTGAGCGCGGCATGACTGCAGCTTCTTCTTCATCGCGGCGAGGAATCCACCACGAAGGCGAGCGTAGAGCGGTGAGTGACACACCCTTTGCTCTCTTGAGCTTGCTAGATTAGTCTTGTTGTGTGCTTGGAGCCATTTGTGGCTCGCACACGGTCAGTAAGCAGTTAACAAATTAGTTAGTGGTTAGGAGCACTGTTAATAAGTAGATAAGGTAGTGAGCTGTTGACTGGGGGGCTACACTAAAATTTTGATCGGGATCGGGATCATTTTCCCAAGCCCAAGCCCAAGCCCAAGCCCAAGCCCAAGCCCAAGCCCAAGCCCAAGCCCAGGCCCAGGCCTCAAGCCTCAGTCTTATGATATATACTAGACTCACTCTTATATATATACCCTACCCCCTCAAGAGGGAATGAGAGCATGTGGGGCAAGTCCTCCACTCTCCTCCCTTCTCTTCCCACTTGCACCCTTAGACTTTCTAATTTGGGCCTAGTTCCCTACTAGAAATTGACGTTTTTAGGGATTCCGAGGGCATAAAGTGACCAAACGGAGGGCTGTAAAGCACGGCATGTCCCTCTGATCGAGACGCTCGTTTTGAGCTATCATACGTTCTATTCTATAGCTGGGTCAGAAAAAAAGGACCAAAAAATCAAAAAATAAATAAATAAGAAAAGACTTGGGTTGCAAAACACCCAAAATTACTAGGTGAGCAGCCTTCACGGGCCCTCACTGACACTTCTAGGGGATCCAAGTCATATGAATCTATGCTCTGGACGAGTGTTAGAGCACGAGCATATTGGTAGTGCCTCCATTTACGAGGGCACCCATTAATCCTCCACCCTAGGTTCTGGACCTTCGGCCGGGACTCAAGGTAGCGCGACCCAAGATCCTCATATCGCGTCTAGTGATTCTTCCTCTGACTACGAAGTCATGGAGGGGTATCCTACACCAAACCCTGATAGTTCAAGTCAAGACATGCATGCCATGGGCCCACGGCTCGGGTCCAGCGTGTTTAGCCGCTTAAAAGAGACCCTTAATAAAGCTACTCGCTCCGAACATGCGGTTAATGAAATAAATGAAGGGAGTGGGGAAGTAAATTCGTCATTCATGCCTAAAATGGACCCTATGCTTCTTGAGAGTGTGCATGTGAATGTTCCATCCACTGCACCTCCTGATCCTTTAGGACTATCTCCCTCTGAGGTTTTACTACCCGATGGTAGGAGTCTTGCCGAAGTACAAGAGATCGAACGCTATATGCAAGCAACAAGGGAGAGGGAAATTGAGAACCTACGAAGGCTAGAACAAAGTCGAGCCCTGAAAGCAAAGGCTCCTATGACAACAATCATGCCAGCCGAGCAACCGAGTGCTCCCAAGGTAGCAGTCACGGAGGGGCAAGCAATGGGGAGCAATAATGCTTCCACTTCAAGGGATATTCCTAAACAAAAATTGGGAGTATGACCTACAAGCAGAAGCTTTAACTGATCGGTACACAGGACACACCTATCATGTGGGTTGGTTAGATGTTCTACAATCCACATTGGGTGCTACTAGCATAGATGAGCAACAACAGAAAGTCTGTGATGTCCTCCATAGGATTGTCGAGTTAGAAAGACAGAACACAGGGATCAACATGCCTCAACAGGCCTAATGAGATTCTTGGATACGGGAAAGGCCAACCAACCAACCCTGTCACAAATGGAGACTCCCTCAGTGAGCCCCATTGATCCTCCATATGTTGTTTCGCCAGGAGCCTCAGTACAATCTGAGCCCACAAGTGGCAGCTTTACCTTCCCAGATCTAGCTCATCTTTCTCTTAATGACACTATGGCTACCATGCATATCCCAATGGTGAGCATGACAAGAAGTACACCATGGAGTTCATTTGTTAACACTGCGCCGATGCCTAGTAGCACAGTGCCCCCAACTATACCTACATGTATGTATCAATCATGTGCACCTGTCGTACCTCAGCCTCATGTAGCTCCTACACCTCCGATTATTCCAAGAGCTTACAATCCACAATGGAATTATCCAAGCTCTTATACAAGTGGAGCCATGCCATTTAATAATAACATGCCATATCAGGCACCCCCTATGCCTAGGGCCACGCCTGTAAACTTTGGACCACCGTCTGGTACACCACCATACGAAATTTGGGACCCAAGAGCCGCGCGTATGCCAAGGCCACGGCCAACTCCCATCTCACATGTGGTTCCAGGAGCACATACACCCATTATACCTGCTCAAATAGGAGATTTGGCAGCATTTTCTCAAACTATCGGTCGCTCTATTGCGGAAAACATGCGTAGTGCACCTGATAGAGAGCCTAGGAGCAAGGCAGTTCAAGTAGCTAAGCTCACATAGAAATTCAGTGGAGACGGAGATGCTAGAAAGCATATGGAAGTCTTTGAACATGTGTGCGATTCCTTGGAAGAGCACAATGAGCTTTGAGTTTGACCCTAAGCGGAAAGGCTGGAGATTGGTATAGAACCTTAAGAGTAGAAGAGAAAACGATCTACTCTACTCTTAGGAGACTGTTCTTAAAAGAATACATACGAGAGGGAGTACTTTGGGGTGTAGCCTCTCAGCTCCAGAAAGCCCAACAAGAAGAAGGTGAATCCCTGAGAGACTTCATTAGTCGCCTAAAGAATTTGAATTCTCGATGCAATTTAAACGAGCGATTCAACAACAGCCAATTGCTCGATAGATTCATTAGGGGACTACGACATGAAAGTATCTATAATGGCCTAGTCATTAGAGGTATCACTACTTGGGAAGCAGTCACCATGAATGCAATCCAATTGGAGGATAATTTAATGATTGC
The DNA here is from genome assembly GCF_014529385.1 of Adiantum capillus-veneris. Lineage (NCBI taxonomy): Eukaryota > Viridiplantae > Streptophyta > Polypodiopsida > Polypodiales > Pteridaceae > Adiantum > Adiantum capillus-veneris. The sequence goes on from NC_140931.1 coordinate 154,773,942, forward strand.
AGGAGAAAGAGTGTCTGCCGAGCCGAAGTAAAGTAGCTCGCAAGCATCAGGGCATGAGCCAATGAAGATAAATCCAATCGTGAAAGAGCAAACGATATCTGAGATGACTTTGGCAGATCTCACCAAGGCCATCCAAGAAAGCCTTAGGGGTAATCGTGCTCCACAAAACACTCATATGTATCCAAGAAGGGAGCAACAATGGTACTCAATTTGCTTGGGCCCACATACTATGAGTGAATGCCCTACTTTCAGAGTAAAGTTTAACGGGACTTGTAACGCGTGTGGTAGGTATGGCCATCAAGCGAAGGATTTCCTAATGCTTAAACGCATCATGGAAAATAGACCGCCTATAGCTTGGGCAAACTCACCTCGAGTTCCTGCATTGATGCCTACCCCACCCATGGAGCAACAATTGCCATTACAGCACATGGTCCCTAGAACCCAAAATGTGGTCCAAACCACACCGTTGCCACCTCCAGTGCTAGGACCGCAACCCCCTCATCCAAGAGTTACACCTATGAACCAAATAGGTTGCGAGTCATCTAGTACTTATGAAGATTGCGAAGAGGACATAGACTCTAGTATCACCTATGGAGTCGACATGCTTGAGGAGTGTCCCATGTACTATATGGAAGACCATTGGGGACAAATCAAACCGGTATATCAAGCTACTGTGCTAGCAGCAAGAGGCCAAAACATTAGTAGTTTTGCCAGGAGACCACCTCTTCAGTGCTACGAATGTGGTGGACCACATCGAGTAGCTGAGTGCCCCATTAGAATGCAAAAGAATGCTGCACTAATGCAAACAAGTCAAGGGAGTGCATTGGCAATGCCAATACTCATTTGTAATCGTTGTGGCATAGATCATTTGATCGCACAGTGTCCTAACAATCCAAACGCGTCGAAAATCACACCATTGAACTTAATAGAGATTGTTGATGGGACACCACCAACTATAAACATAGCACCAGTGAATGCACTTACACGGTCGATCGTCCAAAAGCAAAATTACATCCTCGAAGAGAGAGATGCTGCATCCATTGGCCGAGCGAGAAAGAAGAAAACACGAAGAAAGAAATCCCTTAATGCTTCTAGCTCAAAACCTAGTTCAAAGACTAACATAGGGACAGGAGAGGATCCCGTGTATATGAATGACCCTGAGGATGACTCAGATTCGATAGAGACCACGGAGACCAAAACTATTACTACAAAGGAAAAAGCCAGTGAGGAGGATCACGAGAGGGAATTACGACGAACACCAAAAGAGTATTCAAAGTTAAACCACCCAGTTGCGAACCCCCAAGATAAGCCACGAGAGGCAAAAAATGAGGATTGCAAGAGAAAGATTGGAACCTATCCAAACCCAACAGTGGAAATTGAACGAGTCCAACAACTGAGGGGTTTGGTGGAAGAAACTCAACGAACATTAGAACCTGAACCCAAACATATCCAGATGTCGGACACAGTGTTTCCCACACAAGTTCAACCTCACAAGAACTACAGACTGTTAGCTATACCCAGTATCATTCGGGAAGAGATAGAGGGTAGGACATCTGAAAGTGGACACACACCTTTCCTACTAGAGGGAATGTTTGGTGAGGGAATACTAGACCCCCTTGAGGAAGTGGAGATTCCATCTTCACCATTCTCTTGTCAGGGTCCTACGTCCCACAAGATGCCATTAAATGTTGCCAAATTGATGGATTTCATGACTTCAGAAGTTAGAACCACCATCATGTCCAAACTATATAAAGACGCCTAGCTAGTCTCATCTCTTCGAGCCTTCCTCAATGGAGAATTACAGGTCGGATTACCACAGTTTGCACATATGAACAAACCTGACTCGGTAATGAATGATGAGGAACATTTAGCACCACCATCTAACCTAGCAGGACATGAATCTGTAATTGAAGTACCCGTTAACAAGTTGGGGCAATACTTTGAAGGTGATGAATCTAATGCTACTCTGCCAATCACTACTAAAGGATTAACTGTAAAGGGAGTCCTGGACGGTGGTGCGGGAGTCAGCATGGTGACAAAGAGTTGTTGGGAGTCTATGGGGCGACCTCACCTTGAAGCCACAAGCGTAGTGGTAAAAATGGCTAATGGATCTATTGTTACGCCTATTGGAATGCTTAAGGATCTCAGGATCAAGGTCTTGGGACACAAGGTGAGACAGACTTTCATTGTTATGGATTTTTCCAAGCATCCTATGTCATTTGAGATGATCTTAGGGTGTCCATTCATGAGGGAAGCAAAAATGGTGCATGACTGGTCCAAAAACCACGTCTACTTACAGTTCCAAGACTCTGTCATTAGAATTGATCTTTTAAGTGGTCGAACGCATCCTCTAGGAAATAAGTTCATCATTGATAATCGATCAGACACAACAATTCACTCAGCTCCATTACAGTATTGTTACACGTGTAACGAAGACACGGATATTGGGGAGAACTCTCCTTATATGGATATCCTACCCGGAATGGCTGAGTCAGACAATGTCGATTGGGTACACCTAGCGGCAACTATAGATACATGGGGAGCTAGAGAAACAACCCGGGTAACACCAGATGGGGAAGAGATACCACACATTGCACCAGTAAACATGTTAGGTGTAGCGCATGTAACATCCGATGATAAGAAAGAGGCACACCTACCTGAGAGTGAAACCGATGATTCCTCAAAGGCTTCAGGCCAATACACATCAGAAACGGAATCTCAGGGAGAAATGGATTCAGAACCCGAGGAAACATCGAGTGAGCCAAGTATAGAAACTGAACACTCAAGGTCTAGTACGACCATCTATGGTAATTTATATGAGAGTGAAGAAGATACAAGCGAAGACCTATCAAGCGAGTCGAGTTCAAACATTTACCAAAATCAAAACCTTAACAAGAAACAAAGGTCATATAAGAGACGACGATATCGAGCAAATGTGAGAGCTAGGATAAACAAGGAAAGATCTACTGCAAAATGGCTTAGCTATCTAGGGGCATGTGATGCTCATCGAAAGCTAGTAGACAATTGGGGTGAACATCTCCAGAGTGTCATGTGGTGCAGCCCGCGACCCATTGACCTCGCTCAATTGGAGGTTACAGAGCCGAAATTGAGTCGAACTATAAGAAGACGTCAAAACCAAGAGTTAGCACAACAACAAAAGGAGGCAGAACTAAAAGAAAGGTCTCCGTCAGGACAAGAGCCTACTGACGAATACGGGGGAGCGAAAGGTTGTGTATGCCAAAGCCCAATGAATACCTACCAATGGAAGCAGTGGAGTCTATGATCGTCCAGCGGTAGTTAAAGGGATAGAATTAGCAGAACCAGGTGAGGAGTCTAAACCAGTCTTTATTGCTCAAGACCTTACCGAAATTGAAGAGGCTGTACTTAAGGAGCTCCTCAAGGAATACAAGGATATCTTTGCTTGGACATATCATGACATGAAGGGCGTTCCACCTTCTGTGGTGCAACATACAATTCCCATGATCAACACTGCTAAACCCGTCCAACAACGACCCTATCCAATGAATCCTAAGTACGCCAAAATTGTACAAGAGGAGATTGAAAAACTTATCCAATGTGGATTCATATACCCTATTGAGCACTCAGAATGGGTTTCTCCAATAGTCATTGTGCCAAAAAAGAATAGGAAACTAAGAGTGTGCGTGGACCTCAAGAAAGTTAATGCAGCCACTAGGAGAGATCATTATCCCTTGCCATATTCAGAACATGTGCTTGAAAGAGTTGCGGGCAAGGAAGCTTATAGCTTTTTAGATGGGTACTCTGGTTACAATCAAATCACAATTGCATTAGAGGACCAAGCTAAAACTGCTTTTATCACAGAGTTTGGAGTGTTTGCATTTCGTGTTATGGCTTTTGGCTTAACGAATGCCCCTGCTACATTCCAACGATTAATAAACACTGCGTTTAAAGAATTTCTAAGGGAGTTTTGTGAAGCTTTCCTAGACGACCTTTGTGTTTATTCTTCTTGGGAGAAGCATTTGTTATATCTACAAAAAATATTTGAAAGGTGCAGATTTTATCGCATCTCATTGAACCCTTTCTAATGCCAATTTTGGGTTAAGCATGGAGTCATTCTAGGGCATATAGTGTCCAAGAACAGGATATCCACAGATGAGAGTAAGATTAAAGCCATTGCCGATTTGCCACCACCTACTAACTATAAAGGAGTTCAAAGATTTATGGGCCATGTTGGTTATTATCGAAGGTTTATTTTAAACTTTGCCGAGATAGCGCGTCCATTGTACAAGCTTCTTATCGAGTTTCACTGGACGGAAGAATGTCATCAATCTTATGAGTTATTAAAGAAGGCCCTAACAAGTGCTCCAATCCTGCGAACACCTGATTGGAATGTACCTTTTCATGTGCATATTGATGCATCAAATTTTGCTATTGGGTGTGTTCTAACTCAACCAGGACAACATAAATTGGACTACCCTATTAGCTTTGCAAGTCGCCAATTAAATGATGCCGAGATCAACTACACTACTACAGAGCGCGAAGGTCTAGCTATGATTTACGCAGTAAAGAAATTTCGCTATTACCTTCTTGCTACCAAGTTTGTGTTTTATGTTGATCATCAAGCATTGCTATATTTGGTAAACAAGCCGTGTTCCATAGGTCGAATTACACGATGGTTGTTAATTCTTCTTGAGTTTGACTTCACCGTTGTTGTGAGGCCTGGGAGGAAACATGTCATGGCGGATCATTTATCTCGTATCCCTAATGGCGAAGCTCCTACGGGGGTTGATGATGAATTGCCTGATACTCCTTTGTTCATTGTTGAGACAATGCCTGAATGGAGTGAAAAGATTGTTAACTTCTTAGTTAATGGTTTTCCACCCAAAGAACTGCGAAAAGATATAGCTCGAAAATTAATCAAGGAATGCGAACCCTATTGCTTACTGGCTGGAACTCTCTATAAGAGAGGAAAAGATGATGTTCTTAGACGCTGTGCCCGCTAGGATGAGTATTTATATATTCTACAAGAGGCACACATGGGCGTAGTTGGTGGTCACTTTTCAGGAAAGTTGACTGCCCGAAAGATCTTACAGTCAGGCTATTGGTGGCCAACTCTGTTTAAGGATGCATCACTTTTTGCAAAGGGATGTGATGAATGCCAACACTTCAACAAGCCACAAAGAAGGGATAGGATGCCTCTACATCCCATCAAGGTAACCCAACCATTTGAAAAGTGGGGCTTAGACTTTGTAGGACCGATTAGTCCGGCTGCACGTAACACGCAATCACGATATATCATTGTCGCTACCGACTATGTAACCAAATGGGCTGAAGTAAAAGCAACACGAAAGGCGGATGCAAAAACAACAGCTAAGTTCCTCTATGAGAACATTATCACATGTTTTGGATGCCCCTTTGAACTTATGAGTGACAATGGAACTCATTTTATAAATGAAGTAATAAAAGAACTCACATCAAACTTCATGATATCTCACCACAAGTCTACACCTTATTATCCCCAAGCAAATGGCCAAGCTGAGAGTACCAACAAAACTCTCATCTCCATTTTGACAAAGACAGTCGAGGCTCATCGCACTGATTGGGACCTAAAGCTTACATCAGCTTTATGGGCTTATCGTACTGCGTATAAAGTTGCTATTAATTGCACATCGTTTAAGATGGTGTATGGCCAAGAAGCAGTTATGCCATGGGAGTTTGTCATTCCTAGTCTTCGAGTAGCTTCTCAAGAAGGTTGGGATGGTAACCCCTTAGTGGAGCGATTATATATCCTGGAAAGGCTAGATGAAGAAAGGCAATTAGCTGTGCGAAATGCTCTAGTGGAGAAGGATAGGAGAAAGAAGTGGTTTGATAGCCATTTAAAGGATACAGACATCAAGGTTGGTGATAAAGTTCTTATGTACAAGGTACATAATGAAAAGAAGAATTTGAAATACGCTGGTAAGGGACCATATCGAGTGTGTGAAATTACCCCGCAAGGTACCATTCGTGTGGAGACTCTAGATGGAGTTGAAACCATTGGATTCCTTAATGGGAGTAAATTTAAAAGATATTATGATCCTCTAAGCCAGGAAGAGTTGCAAGCCATCCATCAAAAGAAGGCTGCCAAGGAACAAGCAGAGCTTAAAAACATCCAAGCAAGAGTTGAGGCTCGAGAACGACAACAACGTCTTAGACGCCAACGAGAGGCTAATCTGAGAATCACGCAAGCATTTTTCGAGGACACAGATGACGACTCATTAGAATCTGAGCCACCCCTACGATACCCAATTGAGCTAAATAGCCCCTAGGGGAAAGTACTATACAATGCTTTATTAGATACGGGAGCTAAACACAATTTGTTATCCTATGGAGTTTGGTGTCAATTAGGGAAACCGACCCTATCCCCGAGTACGATGCAAGTCAAGGACATTAATAAAAAGAAAACTGCTATTCTTGGAGTCCTTCAGACCCCTGTTGTCTATGACAATGGAAGCATAGTACAGAGGTTTCTAGTCATGCCCGCAGGAGCTATGGAAGGCAACGTAAACTTGGGACGCACGTGGTTGCAAACTCTAGCAAAGTTGAAGGATAGCCAACATTCACAAGCCAAGGTGGTTAAATCGTCTTTGCCGGCTACCCATGAATCTAGCACTTCAACACTTGTAGTTGCAGCAAGCAGCAATATTGCAAGTACTCAACCTGCACGACCTAAGAGTACATATCAATGGGTCCCCAAGGCCTTACTTCCAACTACCTCAACCCTCCCATCCATTCCAAGAAAAAATTTCCCGGGAAAACCAAGAGCGCGCCCTAGGAGAGTCAAGACCAAATCACGATGGATTCCAAAACAACTATTAGAAGCCCAAGGCTACTATGATGGAAATGAGCAAATTTGGATACCTAAACGTAAAATGTGTCCTTCCCTATCGACAACAAACCCATATGAGTCAAACAGTGTAACGCTAAAGCCAATGGCAGACCGTGGGAAGGGAAAGATCACAGAATGCTACACACCTAGTCCAGAGCTAGTTTGGGCTCCAAGGCAAAACCAATTTATTCCACCTAGCTTAGGAAGGGCGGATTTCCATGAAGCTTCTAGCTCCTCATGTAATACATCCATAGAGGTAAAAGCTTCTACACAGCCTCCATCTATAGTAGTGGACCTCCATGAAGCTACAAAAGAATCCACACCTCCCAGTGTTCAAGAATCACCTGATGAACCACTTCAAGTTCGATCCTGGGAGAGTACCTTACCACCCTTGCAACTTGACGAGGCACCTAGGGTAATAGAAAACTACTGGCAAAAATCCTCACCTATTACCAACTGGAACAATTGGTTTCAAAGGGTGACGACATCATTTCAAACGGTATGATCTACCCAAAGAAGGGGGGAGTGTTTGTGGACATCCATCATTCACTTGCTTCCCTCTCAACCTTTCTCCCTGACCTCTTGATCTCCGATCTTAGGGAATGTATATATAAATCCTTATACTCACAAAAACAAGATAAGAAAGTAAAAGAGCGAGAGCCATAACACAAATCATAAAAACAAATTTTGCACAAGAACACGACCCTTGTAATATTTGCACTCTAACCATCATCTATTTGCGTGTACAGATATGGCTAGTACGCTAGAGTCATCCACTCCTGCCTTGGGTGAGAGGTACCCTCGTTACTTTTCACAAATATTTCACATGGTCTTTCCAGTGCTTGCATGTGAATGGGATTTGATAGGTACGCTAGCATGTGAGAGGAATTTTGAGGAGTTAGAATGGCTGATACGTCTCTTGACCACGTCTGATCCATACTTAGTAGAGAGCGTTTCTCCCATTGCATAAGCCTACCCTTTTGACCAAGATGACTATAGGCGTCTAGTGTCCTTCTTAGTAAACATGGGCACCTATGATGAAGAAGAAAATTTACACGACTACACGGATGGCACATATGGTCTCATGGATGATGACTTTGTTTATCTCGACGACGAAGATAGGGGTTTAGCCTTAGGGTTTCCCCCCAACCTCTACAATATCCTATTCCCTTGACTCTCTAGGGGGAGTGCAAATAGTTAGGTTAGGGTTCCTTATGTTTTTTGTTGTGTTCAATAAGTGTTGGTACCTTTTTCCACTAATGTGCCTCCTGGAGGTATTCCTTTTGTTTCCTAGTGTGTACAGGAGCGTGTTGTTATTGGTAGGATTTGTACCTTCATGGAATCTTTATATTGACTCACTCTTCAAAACAAGCGCGACCATCGACACAAACAGGTGTTTCTTGTCCATTAGCATTGCCACTTATCTTTTTTGCATCTATGATTGTTAGCTTTAATTGTGATTGGTAGCCTAATATTCACCGCATTTGCTTAGTATCAAACATTTAATTCAATGTAATTTTTTGTCATAATCACTTGTCTAGGTTTAAAAATCAAGCAGTCCGACAAACTAGTTTGACCAAGTTAGGTGTTAGAAATCTTCTCTTAATACCATGGGGAATGCCTTCCTAATAATTAATGGTTACTTAGGTTCTTAATCCGATTTAGGCAGCATTGTGTGAAATGTACTAGGGCTTTCTAGTGGGCTTGACCCTATTGACCTTTAGCTTAAGTATTATTGTAACATTTAATGGCCTAAAATCTTATGTGTAGCGGAAATTAGCATGAACATAGTGGGCATTTCATTAGAATAGATTCCTAATGAGAATTACAAGAGTGCTTGGGTGGAGAGAGCAACAAAAAGCATAACACCTAGTTAGATAGCATCGACAATATTTTCAAAAGAGAGAGCAATTAAGCTATTGACAACAGTTGAGGACCGGATTTGCATGGAGCCGGTCCCCCCTCCAAAAGGCTTTGTATTATGGTTTCTCCCATCAAGAGAGACATTGTACAATACAATTCTTTGTGTTCCTTCAAGACTAGCTAGTGCAATGAAGATGGAAGCTTCATACACCAAGCAAAACACTTAATCAAACACAACTTGAATTATCCCCGTTCTCAGACCCAAGACCTCACACACCTTCGAAGATGGTGAGAGCTAGCAGGGTATGAGAGTAGATTGAGAAGAAAAAGAAGTATCTTACGAGAAAGATGTACATCTCCTCACATAATCACTCATATTAGCATAGCTTAGCTTAGTAATTAGCTTGGTAGAGAAGATGAGCATGCATTGAAGCTTGGCTCTTGGTTGGATTTGCATCCATATGCCAAGAGAGTGTTGATGTAGGCTTCTATCTCACAAGCTTGGAGTAGGTGATGAGCTCTCCATTAAAGCTTGGGAGGAGATAGAGTATTCTTCCTTCACACATGGTCAAGTGTGAGTGTATGTGTGTCAATGCCAAGCAAAAATCAGCCCCCCCTCTCTCTTGGGCGAGCCCTAGCTGCTAAATAGGTCTGGCTTTTGCCTCATTGGACCTCCCCAGGTCAAGCCAATAGTAATTAAGCAGCATAAGTGATAGCCTTCTGACATGTGTCCCCCTTTCCCCTTTTGTGAGAGCTTTAGGTAATTAAATAATTAAACTAAACTCTCATTGGACCCCTTTGCCTCCTGGCCAATAGGAATCAGGCAAGCCATGGGGCTCCTGAATGCTCATTGGACCCCTTGGGAGACTGCCCAATAGTCTTCTAGGAGACTTAATTCTCATTGGTTTCTTTTATTAAATGTTTTTAAATTAATTAAACTAGATTTACTCTAGCTTAATTCTCATTGGTCCACTTCAAGGGTCTTCCAATAGGAATTTGGCACACCTTGTGGGCATCTGGCCTAGGGAGCTGACATGTGTCCCTCATTCCCTTTGTGTAAAGGGAGCCTGTGTGTGTGTGTGTGTGTGGCTTTCTCTCTCATCCCCTAGCTTTGGGGCTCGCCCCCTCCCATGTAGGGATGTGCAAAGACTTTTTAGGGCACACACTAAGCATCCAATTTTCCCTAGGGTTGACCTTTGGACACAACCTTTGAATTTTGGAACCTTAGCATTTTGGAAGTCTAAATGGGCTGAACCTTAGGGTCTTTTTGGCCCATTTTTTCACATGGCTCTTTTGCAGATGGCCCCCCCTTTGGATCCCTATTTTCCCTCCTTTGGATCCCTACTGTGGCCGGTCTGCTAGCTTAACCAATATTCTAGCTTTTGCTCCCTTGGCACTTCCCCACATTAAATGATCAGTTTAATATGAGAAAATCATTTAGGAGAATTAGATATTGATTATTATGACAATTATAAAGGGAGTTTACTAGTGTGATGAGCCTGGGGAGATGTATCAGAGTTATATGACCCCCCAAAGTTACAAAATTAAAATGCTGAAAATGAACAAACAAAAAATCAAAGTGCCACACTGTAAAATCTTAAGCTGGAAGAGAAATCTCAGCTTGATTTGGTACTTCACTCACATGTATTGCCTATGGTACTAGAGCCCTAGAGGTTCCCTGTATGGGCGCTTTTACTTGAAAAGCAAAAAACCCAAGGCATACAAAATAAGCACACACATCAAAATTGAATCACTGTGAAAAGACTTTGGGGGGTCAAAGAAAAAGTAATCAGTCAGGCGATGATTTCATGAGAAATTCCTTTTATGGTAGCTTAACTACAAGGTCTTCTAGATATAACCTCTAGTCAGCCCTCGAACATGAATACTTGGCTCTCGCGATTAAACAACTTAATTGACCATAGAAAATTAAGAAGCTTACCCATGGTATTAATATTCGATCTCTAGTGCCTTTCGACCGTCAAATTAGCGACCCCATACTTGTTTAATTTTTTACCTTTACATCTGTTTATGCATTTGATTACATTGCAATTTAATGTTCATTGCTGACAAATTGTTCGAAATTCTTTTACCAATCAATTTGTCTACCTAAAACTGCATATGCTTTTTAATCACTTATGAGAATGCAATTACTGTGTCAATGTTGTTTGATTTTGCAGTGACTGAAGAAGGCTAAGGACATTCATCTCAAATGCTCTTCCACCTCGACGAACGAGCTTCAACTCAATAGCTTCCGAGGACGGAATCTACATCAGGAAGGGGGGCATGTTAACCCTCACGGCTCACGGACACCCCATCACCTACGACGGACGTGTATTATGTATTTGGTAGAGTCAGGTACCGGGCTTGTCGAACCAATAGGAAAAGGGTAAGAGTGATCGCCGATGAGAGACGCACTCTAACTGGGACATTCAAGGGATTAGTTGGCTAAGCATGGGCGCCCAAGTGTGAATGGGGTGAGCTCATATAAAAGCCAACTAAACCTAAAATTCACTTATTCTCTCATTTGTGCAATAGAAGAGTGCTCTTGCTCCATCTCCATCTTCTTCTTCTTCACCTCCTCGTGTGTGTGTGTATGTGTGTGTGTGTGTGTGTGTGTGTGTGTGTGAGAGAGAGAGAGAGAGAGAGAGAGAGAGAGAGGGAGAGTGTGTGTGCGATCGAGCATTACGAAGGCACGACGGCGGCGAAGCGGTTGAGCACGGCACGACTGCAACTTCTTCTTCATCGCGGTGAGGAATCCACCACGAAGGCGAGCGTAGAGCGGTGAGTGACACACCCTTTGCTCTCTTGAGCTTGCTAGATTAGTCTTGTTGTGTGCTTGGAGCCATTTGTGGCTCGCACACGGTGTATCGGCAAGTCCCTTGCTTCGACAGTGCGGCAAGGAGCGCACATTGACCTGTGCCTATGAATGAGATAACTAAAAAGAAATTATCCTTGCTTTTTTATGGACATTTGTCCTTTTGTCCCAAGCCTATGACTTATTTAGTCCATAAACACTTTAATCAACTTCACTTGTTCTCTTTTAATTTCCCTGAACTTAAATGGCTGAATTAAGATGAAAAATACTTTTAAAAGGTTAGAAATTAATTTTCATGACATCTATGATCTCTCTCTCTCTCTCTCTCCTCTTACTTCTTTCTTCCTCTTTATTTCTTTATGTATCCTTTTAGTGGCCATCACAAGACCTCTCCTCTTTTAAATTGTATAAGCCACTTCCACCCTCTTATAGGGATCTACATACATCTATAAGGGATGCTATTACATTGAGGGGGAAGGGGGGGGGAATAAAACTCCAAAACCATTGTTGGTCAAGCTTGCCAACATGGCAAACTTTAGCAGAGTTGAAGAATTGCTCCACACCCTTGCCTCCATCAAATCGTTAGGAGCAAGACTCGCTTAAGCTAGAACAACCAATGTTAGGACTTGAATATCCTTTCAAAAGACTCAAAATGGGAAGTAGTACTTTTCCCTACAAAGGGCATATTTTTATATTGGCCTTCTAATGACAAAAGATAACATAAATAATACTCTAATTTTGTAACAATGTGACACCTTTGGTTAAAAATATAATACAACGTGTTTGGTGAAAAATAGGAGGACATTTCTATTTACAAGCCTTAGTGTAGGTCAAAACATTCTTCACTAGAGTTTTGAAAATATATAAAGAGACTCCTATTTTGCATATGCACGTCTCGTTCTCAGTGCTATACCATGCTTGTGTTTTCTAAATTATATGGGCATCTTAAGGTACCCCCCTTCCATTGACAAGTACCCTAGTTTATTCATGTTTCCTATAGAAGGGCAAGCCCTTCTAATGGAAGACTCATGGAAATTTTGACATTCGTATAACAAAACAAGGTGAGAACTGACGATGGCATACAAAATTCCCTTGCTTTAAGTCAACTTTATTTTAGGTTCAAAAAGTTGAGTTGTGGATAACCTAGCATAAACTCGTGACAAAGAAAGCAAATAGATTTACAAATTATACTTAAATTATATTTGGGGCTTTCCTTAGCCAATTGGGTAAAGATGAAGCCTCAAAGTTTTTCTTGAGCTATCGAAGGAATCTTCCTTTCTGGAAGATAGCTCCCATAGCCCAAATTCACTATGATGATCATGCTACTAATTGTTGCTCAAGCTATACTAAATTAGGACACATTTCCATACATGAAGAGCAATACACATGATCCAAGTTGCCAAAGAAGAGACGATATAACATGGAGACGAGTCTATGTGGAAATTCCATTCTTGGACACAATATGCCATAAAATGACTCCAAGCTTAACCCAAAATTGGTATTTGAAAGGGTTCAATGAGATGCGATACAATCTGTAAACATGATCGATGTTCTTTCCACGAAGAATAAACACAAAGGTCATCTAAAAAATCTTCACAAAACTCCCTTAAATATTCCCTAAAAGCAGTGTTTATTAATCTTTGGAATGTAGCAGGGGCATTAGTTAAGCCAAAAGCCGTAACACAAAATGCGAACACTCAGAATTCAGTTATAAAAGCGGTTTTAGCTTGGTCCTCTAGCACAATCGTGATTTGATTGTAACCAGAGTATCTATCCAAAAATCTATAAGCTTCCTTTCCTACGACTCTCTCAAGCACATGTTCCGATTATGGCAAGGGGTAATGGTCCCTTCTAGTGTTGGCAACATTGACCTTCTTGAGATCCACGTACACTCTGAGTTTTCCATTCTTTTTTGACACAATAACTATTGGAGACACCCATTCTAAGTGCTCAATAGGGTATATGAATCCACATTTTATAAGCTTTTTGAGTTCTTCTTTTATAATCTTCAAAAACTTAGGATTCATTGGGTAAGGTCTTTGTTGGACTAGTTTAGCAGTGCTAATCATTGGAATTGTATGTTGCATTACGGAAGGTGGAATGCCCTTCATGTCATGGTATGTCCAAGCAAATATATCCTTGAATTCCTTGAGGAGCTCCTTAGGTACATATTCCTTAGTCTCTATCAGGTCTTGGGCAATGAAAACAGGTTTGGAGTCCTCACTTGGGTTCGTTACCTCTATTTTTTTAACTATCACCGGACCATCATAGACTCCATTACTTCCATTAGTAGGTGTTTTTGGGGCTTTGTATACACAACCTTACACTTCTCCGTGGTGTAGGATTTGAAATGATCAGGTGTAGGGTGTAAGTCCATGGAATCTTGTTGTCTTGTGGACTGTGATTTTGCTTCCACTTCCCTTAGTTGTTGAGCTAACTCTTGGTTTTGGCGTCTCCTTACAATATGGCTCAACTTTGGATTCTCTAAGGCCTCTAATTGTGCAATGTCAATAAGTTGTGGGCTACACCACATGAAGCTTTGAAGGTAGTCACCCCAATTATCTACCAACTTCCAATGAGCATCACATAACCCCATATAATTGAGCCATTCTGTGATAGATTTCTTTTCATTTATCCTAGCACGTACATTGGCTCGATATTGTTGCCTCTTATATTGCTTACTCCTCTTCTATAATTTTTGATTATGGCCATCTCTAGTGCAGAGTCACTAGATGAATTGCTACTTGTGTCTTCTTCTCTCCATGATAGATTGTCATCTAAGGTACCAATGGGCCTTGAATGGTTTGTCCCCTCATTTGCACCAAGATTTAACTCAAATTCTTTGTCCTCAGAGTCAATTGCAATTGATGACTCTAACTTTGAATCGTGTGGGCTATAGTTTTTTGAGACGCTACTGGTTCCAATGTCAGTCAAGCCTTCATCTGGTAGGTTCCCCCTCATGTGTTACCCAAGTCGTCCCTCTATTTCCCCAAGTGTCTATGGTTCCCGCTAGGTGGACCCAGTCCACGTTGTCAGACTCATCCATTCCAGGTAGAACATCCATATAAGGGGAATCTTCTCTAAAATTAGTGTCCTTTTTACACGTGTAACAATATTGCAATGGGGCTGAGTGAATTGTGGTGTCAGATCGATGGTCAATTATAAATATGTTTCCTACAGGATGTGTTCGACCAGTTGCAAAATCAACTCGAATGACAGAGACTTGGAACTATAATTAAACAAGGGTTTTAGACCGGTCATGCACCATTTTTGCTTTCCTCATGAAAGGACGTCCTAATATCATATCATATGACATAGTGTGCTTGGAAAAATCCATAACAATGAAGGTGCACCTTACATTGTGTCCAAGAACCTTGATCTTGAGATCTTCTAGCATCCCAATAGGTTTAACGATGGTCCCATTGGCCATCTTTACCACTCCAAGGTGAGGTCTCCCCATAGCTTCCAACAATTTTTAGTTACAATGCTAACCCCAGTGCCCCCATCAACAGTCAACATCTTAGTTTGTAGGTCATACTCCCATTTTTTTGTGAAAAATATCCCCTCTAAGCTTGGCGTGCTGGAGGTTCCCCATGAAGTGGAAGCATTGTGGCTCCCCATTGCCCGACCCTCCGTGACTGCTATCTTGGGAGCACTTGGTTGCTCGACTGGAATGGTTGTTGTCATAGGGGTCTTCGCTTTCATGGCTCGTCTTTGTTCTAGCATTTGTAGGTTCTCAATTTTCCTCTCCCTCGTTGCTTGCATATATCATTCAATCTCTTGGACTTCGACAAGACTCTTGCCACCATCGGGTAGTAGAACCTCGAGGAGTGATCACTCGATAGAATCTTTAATGAGTGGATTAGGTAGAATGTCAACATGGGTACCCTTGGGGAGTGCATGGTCTATATGAGAAGTGAAAAGCGAATCTACCTCCCCATTGCCCTTGTTCACTTCACTAGTTGTGGACTCCGAATGGGTGGCTTGATTAACAGTCTCTTTTAAGCGGCTAAACACGATAGACCCGTGCTGTGGGGCAAAGGCATGCATGTATTGACTTGACATTTCAGGGTTTTGTGTAGGATATCCCTCCATTGCATCTGAGTCAGAGGAAGAGTCACTAGCTGCTAGGTGGGAGTCTTGAGTAATACTACCCTGGGTTCTCGCTGAGGGCCTAGAGCCTAATGTGGAGGGATAACGGGTACCGTGTAAGCAAAGGCACTCTCTATATTCTCATGCTCTAGCATATGTCCAGAGCATAGGTGCATGTGACCTTGGCACCGTAGAAATGTTGGTGAGTGCTCGTGAAGGCCGCTCACCTAGTTTTTTGGGTGTTTTGCAACCCGATTTTACTCTCAAACTTTTTATTTTTTCGGTCCTTTTTTCTGACCAAGCTATGGAATATAGCATGTGATAGCTCAAAACAAGCGTCTTGGTCAGAGGGACATAGCGTGCTTTACAACCCTAGATTTGGTTACTTTACGCCCTCAAAATCCTTGAAATAGTCTTTTACTAGTTGGACACAAGGTTCAAAGAAGTCCAAGGGTGCAAGTGTGAAGAGGAGGGAGGAGGAGTTATCCCACATGCCCTCATTCCTCTTGGGGGAGTAGACTATATATTGAGTCTATACTATATCATAAGATTGAGGACTGGGACCTGGGCCTGGGCTTGGAATTGGGCTTGGGAATGATTCAGATCTCGATCCCGATCCTTCTTTTAATGCGCGGTTTTTAAAATTTAATTTTATTTTCGAATTGCTTTTTTATTTTTGTTTTTCATTTTTGATTTTTTTATATAATTTTTAAAAAAGAAATTCAAAAATTGATGAAAACAACAAATTGTAGATTTTATACAGTGAATTGCAGATAAAGCACATAAAATTGCAAAAAGCACAGAACTCTGATACAAAAACAATAGATCTAACCCTAATCCTAGCCTTCGCTCATCCAAACAACAAAACTGCAGAAAGCATTAAAAAATATTTAAAAAATGCAAAAAAGACAATAAACAGTTACGTCGCAATCTAAACGCACAGCATCTCCCTGGCAGTGGTGCCAAAAATGTCGTTTTGTAGTGGACTTGTTGTGCTACATGTGAACCAGTAAGGCTGCAAAGACGCAACCTGTGTACGGGGAAGCTCATGAATGCAACGGTGTGTCACTCACCTATGTTTTTCTATTATTGCAAGAATCTTGCGTTGTTGTGAAGAGGGAGCCTGCCGTCACCGCTACTCAACTGCCTCACCGTTGTTGTAAGGTCGCTCGCTTGCTCCAACACACTCTCAAACTCGCACACACCACAAGAGTCTACGTTGCAGAGAAAGAGAGTAAGCAAATCATACATTCAAGAATGAGATAACAGTTAGAGTTACAAGCCCTTATGTGAGTTGTCCCAACCACACTTGGACGCCCACACTTGGCCGACAGTTAGTATGCTCTCTCTCTCTCTCTCTCTCTCTCTCTCTCTCTCTCTCTACTAAATGTGGCATGAGCCTATCATTGGTGATCACTCATGAATACATGTGTGGAGCCAACAAGCCCGACCCAAGCTCAATCATAATACGAGGATGACCAAAGTTAACAAACGATCATGCCAAGAACCTTCAATATGCTTGGGAATTGTAGAGAATAGAATCTCATTGACCATGAAGAACCACCGCAAGTAGAAGCAGCCAAATGGTACTAAAGAGAAGGCGAGGAGAGGAAAAATTTGATTTACAAACTCGTAGTCAGCATCTCATACAACACTTAAACCATGTCTTGAAGGATTCACACCTTGGTGTAAATCATCCCAATACAAGAAGTGACCATGGAAGTAGATCAGGAGAGTATAATCCGATAAAGAACACACATGAAAGGAAGCGAATACATGCAAATATTTTCCTTTGAGTTTGAAAATTGAATATGTTGCATCATGATCATGGTGCATAGGAACTCCTAAGAAGCATACACACAAGGGAATCTCTCCATGTGTATGTATGTTATGTCAATCTTTAAGCAGAGGCATCAAGTTTTAGCTTGTCCTAGCCATGCCATTGGGACCTTGCTGAATGAGAATCATCACCACAGTAGGCCACCGTTTTTGGAGAGCTTCATAATCTCCGCTACCATTTTTCATAAACTCTTTTTTTTTTGTTGTTTTTGCTTGTTTTGGCTCGCTTGAATGCACATGTAATGGAAATGGCCTATGAACTTTGACAGTAGCGGAATTAGGGAATTAGATAAAGCACTTTTGTGAGGTTACTTTGTGAGCATAGCGGGTGAACTTAAGTGATGGTAGTAACATAAACATGGTATTTAGTTAACTTGGCATGGACAATACTTTTGCAAGAGAGAGAGTTTAGAGAACGTGACAACAGTTGAGGACCGGATTCATGCGGAGCTAGTCCCCCCTCCAATAGGCATTTGTATTATAGTTTCTCCCATCAACAGAGACTTGGTACAATACAATATTTGTGTTCCTTGTGACCTTGGTGATGCAATGAAGATGGAAAGCTTCATGCATCACAAGCATAACATAAACTTTGTAGAAAGCATTAACTATCCCAAGCCTCAGTCCATAGACCTCAAACACCTTCGAAGGTGGAGAGAGCTAGCAGGGAATGAGGGTAGGGAAGAGGAAGAAGAAACATTCCATAGGAGAAAGAAATAGTTCCTCACTTATCATCACTCTTCTTGCTAGCATACATAATAGCATAGTAATGAAGATGGAGAAGATGACAAGCTTAAGCATTGAAGCATGGCTCTTGGTTGGATTTGCATTCCATAGCCAAGAGTGTTGGTGTAGGCTCTCACTTCTCACAAGCTTGGAGAAGGAGGTGGAGTTCCTCTACTTTCACCAAGTGAGAATGAATCCACAAAATGAGTGTGTGTGTGTGTGTGTGTGTGTGGTTGTGGTGTATACCCCCCAACACACCCCTTGCTTGCTTGGGGGAAGTTCTTTCTCATGCCTCAAGCTCATTGGACCCCTCTCCTCCTAGCCAATCACATGCAGCATGAATTTCAAGTACATGGGTAGTCTTTGAACAAGTGTCCTCCTTACCCCTTAGAGAGAGAGAGAGAGCTTGCAAATATCTAGATATTTTCTGGATGGAATTAGAAGCTCAAATGGCCCCTCTTTAGCCCAACCAATAGCATTCAAGCACACCATGTGACTAAGCATAGGAAGAGTCTGACATGTGTGCCATGTGCCCCTTTAGAAAAGGGGCGCCCTTTGGGTGAGTGGGAGGTTAAGTCAAAGATTCCCCTAACTTTGGGGCTTTCCCCCTACTTTGTAGGGTCTCTTTTTGACTCAAGCACCTTACCCTCCATGCATTGGAAGCTTCTCAAGCACCTTCTTCATTAAGCATAACAAGCACCTTAGTCATCAAGCACGACAAGCACCTCAAGCTTAGGTTGGGTTCCCACCTCGAGCTCAACCCTAGCTTGCCTAAGGTCAAAGGACTTTTAACATAACCATTGGACGTCTTCAATGAAGCTAACCCTAAGGTCTTTTAAGCTCCATTAGATGCACGTTGCTCTTTGATAGACTACCTCCTTCTGGACCCATATTGAGATGTAACCATCTCTCCCCTTGGTCCCATATTGAGATAAGTCTAGAAGCACTTATTGCACATTGCTCTTGGGTAGACCATCTCCTTTTGGACCCCTATTGAGATGCAACATCTCTCCTGCTGAGATAGGTCTAGAAGCACATGTCTCAATTCTACCTTTTGTTCCCGTTTATTCTCCCACATTAAATGATCAGTTTAATATGAGAAAATCATTTGGGTTAGCTGGATATTAAATTTTATGACATTACCTCTCTCTTGAAATCATAATCATCCTCAACTATGAGGTAGAGAAGATAAAGCCTAGTCATTAGTCCATGTTTCTTAGGGGGTAGAGGATCCCTTTCTATCCTATGACATCATTCCAAGATGGATGACTAATCCATTTGGTGCTTGGGAGACGTAGCTTCCGCAAGCATGTCTGCTCTTTAGTCCATATCATACTTCCAAAGTAGAGTGACAAGTTCTACTTGGTGTTTGTGAGACGTCGTCACAACAAACATGATTCTAAGCATGTATACTATTTAAATTTGTGCACAATAAAAAGAGAACTAGTCTTATAAGACAAAAACATTGTTCATTTAAAATGCATTTTCATATGCTTACTTTAAGGCATCATTGTAAGCATTGACAAGGTTCATATTATCCTTAAGCTAGGTTCTTTGCATCCATCTAGCATCTTTAAAAGAATAATTCTTAAACTTAATAAGATATCGTCATATAATTTTATTGTTTCTTAATACCTTGTCTTCATGTCATAGGATGGACTCAGATTGAAGTACTTTATCTCCGATTTTTGGAGGGTCTGCAACTATTGCTTCTTTTGATGGTGCTCCTTTGTAAGGCTTACGTAGGCTCTCATGGAAAAGATGGTGCATGAGCCAATGGTTGGGGCCACTTTAATTGATAAGACATTCATTGATTGGCTTAACAATTTAAAAAGGAACATAGTATCTTTTTGTTAGTTTAGCATAATACTCTTGGTGACCCATAGGATTCTTGCCCATAGTAGTCCTTAGACAATCCTCGAGAAACTTTAGCAAGACCCAATCATTTTACTTAAAGGCTAAGGCTCTTCTGTGCTTATTAGCACAGAAAGCAGCCCTTTTTGCCTTTGCTTTGAAATGGATATAACCTCTTTAATCTTTGGAAAAGATTCTTGTGAGTCTTGGCTATATTCATTAGTAGCGAAGATCTTCCCATGTATTTTAAGTAGTAAGGGACTTTTGGATTTTCCCTCTTTAACTTCAAAAGGTGCTTTCCCCATAGAAGTATGTACATTGTCATTTTACGCATACTCTATAAGAGGTAGGTTTTTCTCTCATTGAGAATTTTGTTCTACTTTCATGACATAGGCTTTTAGTAGATCAAGAATCATTAGATTAATTATTTCACTTTGGTCATCCGTTTGTGGATGATAGGCCGAAAGAGAAATTTAATATGCTTCCTAGATTCTCAAAAAGACCCTTCTAGAAATTATTGGTCATTCTAGGATCTTTGTCCGACGCTATGGATGTTGGAAAGCCATGATGCTTGAAAATTTGAGATTTGAAGAGGGTTGCCATTTGATGTGCCTTAATAGTCTTTTTGACAAGCATAGAGTGTGTTTTCTTGTTAAGCATGTCGACGTAAACCAATCCAAGTTGCTTCCCTCGATCAAATTTCAACTTTTGGTATACCACGCATTTTGAAACATACTCTTGTATGTTTACTTTTCATGGTAGACAAATAGAAATACATTTCTACTCCTTGAAGAATAGATTATGGATTCCCTCTTTGCCCCGCATAAGGAGAAGTATGGGATTCATACATGACTTTCTTATTGTATAACACATAGCCTATTGCCGTTTGGAAGATAACCATCCTTCACGATGAATGGTTCTTTTTTTCTTCCCTAATGCAAAGGCTGTAATTACATACTTAAAGTCTCTGTCAGTAGCATACTCATCTATCATAAAAGATAGATCATTGTGAGTTGCTATAGACACCACATTTACCCTTGGTCATTGTGAAAGTGCATCGACCACTTGATTGTGCTTGCCAAAATGTGAGCAATATGAAATTTAAATTGCAAAAGAAAATTTGCCCACCTCATTTGTTTGCCAGAGATCTTGGTTTGTGTCATGAAGTTCTTGAGGCAATTACCACACGCATCACATTGGACCTCAAATGGCTTTGAGAGATTTAGTAGTGTGAGCACACGTTGAGAGATAAGATTCTCATTAAACTTCTTCAAAAGCTTCCTGCACTTTTACAATCCATGAATACTTAACATTCTTTTTTGTTAAGTCATGTAATGGGCTTGCTATTAGCGAGAATTTTTTTAATGAATCATCTATAGTATGCACATATACCTATGAAGCTTTGTACCTCATGTAGATTCCTTGGATTAGGCCATCCTTTTATTATCTCTAGCTTTGCTAGATCCATACGGGTGCCATCTTTAGAGATAATGTGACCTAAATATTGATTAATGAAAAGCTTATTCTCTCTCACAACTTGAAAGATTACCTGGAGGTGTCGCTTGTACTCCTTAAGAGAATTTGGATGGCCTCAAGATTTTTGTCCATCATGAGTTTGAACGTGTCTGGAGCATTTGTCAATCCGAAACTTGTAAATTATCAAATAAATCTTCTACCCGTGGCACGAGAAATCTATTTTTGATAGTGATCTTATTTAGTGCTCTATAGTCGACACACATGTGATATGTGTCGTCTTTCTTTTGCACTAAAATCAATGGTGAACAAAATGGAGAGGAGCTAAACCTCACCATCCCTTTTTCCACCAATTCATGCACTTGCTTCATGATCTCCTCTTGTTGACCTTGTGAAACTTGATAAGGAGGGTTGTTAGGCAGTGAGCTTCCTTGTAGGAGCTCAATTGCATAGTCACCATCCCTCATTTTAGAGGTAGCTCACTAGGGATGTCATCAATGAAAACATCTTGGGATCCATTTAGGAAATTAGACAACTCTAATTCCTCTTGATTCCCTTTATTGCAAGGATATGGTGTTCCCCGACTCATTAGCATCTATGTACATGCTCTCTTCCCTGTAGGTGAAGTAGATTCTCCTTTCAAGGAACTTCATGTTGGAAGCCATGTGGTTAAACCATGGTGCCCCAACGATAAGATTCTCATGTTTGAGAGCGGAGATGAAGAAATATTTTTTTTCCACATAGCTTTGGACATGAAGCCTTAATTTTCCAATTAAGGAAGTAACTGAGACGTCTTGTCCCTTGATAGCTCCATTGGCTTTCAATGCATCTCCCATCTTGTGGGCTTGTATGCCTAGCTTAGTGGTCAACTTCGTGGATATGAAGTTGTGAGTTGAATCAATGTAAAACAAAATAAAGGCATCATGCTCTTCCATCTTTCCCCAAGCATAGGAAAGGAGAAATCTTTGGCAATGAGCATCCTCTTTTGGAGCTTCAAACGTAGAGGCTCTAGGAGTCTCATTACGGGCAATTTTCTTGGGGCAAGGACGATAACCATGGCCTTGCTCCCCACACTTAAAACATTTGTGGTTCTTACGAAAATCTTCTAGCTCTTTAGGAGAGAGTTTATATTTACCTTTGCAAACTCCCTTCTCCTTGGACCGATTGTTGTTGTTGTCAGAATAGCCTTGGTAAGAATTTTGAGCATTGTGATGCCCCGATGCTTGTTAACTATCTTGTTTCTAGGCTTTAACAAGCCATGGGCAATCCATCCCTCCAAAGTGAAGTGGAATGGCAGCTTCGTGCTCATGGGATTCTCCAAACTCCTCACCATGACGAGAGAGCACCTAGGAAGCCTCCTTGCGAGACTTCCAAAAGAGGTCTCTCTCCGATTCGGGAAGAAGAAGAGGATCCCTATGAAGGGATCAGAAATTTGCTCCTTGATGACGTATCTCCTTCTGAAAGGAGAATTCAAGAGCCTCCACCGAAGGAACGAGAAGGAAGTGAGTCTCCTGCCACCTCAGCGGAGATGGCTCCACGAAGACGGCGGGCTAAACGCTCTCCATCACCTCCAAAACAGAGAAGACCATTGCATACTTCTCCACACCATACTTCAAAGAGGGATGACAAAAATCAAGAGAAGAAAAAGGTGAGAAAGAGGACACCCTCTTCTCCATCTTCTTCATCCTCTTCCTCTTATCAAAGTGATGGTCAAGACAACGAAGATCACGGCAAGAAAAAGGTGAGAAAGAGGTCACCCTCTTCTCCATCTTCCTCAAATTCTTCATCTTCTGAAGAAAGTGATGGTGCAACCTTTGAACCATCAAAAAGAAGAGGCCACAGGAAATCCTATGCCGCGAGGAAGAGGTCATCCAAGCTCAAGAAGTTCAAAGAGGGAGGGAAGAGTATCTCTTTCCTTACCCTACGATGGCACTTTTGGTGCTACGGACAAAGTCTTGGCCTTTATCCAACAGTTCGATGCAGATTTTGGAGATGAGGGCTTCACGGAGTCCTCTAAGCTACACCATGTAGCTATGCACTTTCAAAAGTCCGCCAGGCAACGGTGGTCTAGCCTACGGGCCAACGGTGAAGCTCCACAAACATGGAAAGCTTTAAGAGCTTCCATTATGAAGCAGTTTTTGGCCACCGATGCCAAAGACAAAGTACTCACTGAATGGCGAAGCTTAAAGCTCTCTCCCTATAAATCCATTCACAAATATGTAGACAAATTTTGGGACTTACAACTCAAAGCCACTATCTTCAAAAAGTTGGATTTTGAAGAGCAAAAGCAACAATTTTTTGTGCGGGCTTAACTGAAGAAATGACGGAGTATGTCAACTCCCAAAGGCCACGCACCATATCGGCGGTTATACACCATACTATGTTGGCCTCTCGAATCAATTTCCAAACGGGGGCTAAAAGAAATTCTAAGCCCACGGAAAACAAGGGTTCCAATGAGCCTAAGGGGAAGGACAATGTCCAAAAGTCTCCTAAGGGAAACTCCAACAAAGCTAAAGAGAAGGGAGTTTATAAAGGCAAAAATAAACTCTCTCCTGAAGAGCTTGAGCATTATCGCAAGGATAACCGTTGTTTCAAGTGCGGCGAGCAAGGGCATGCGTACCACGCTTGTCCCCAAAAAAACAACCTCCATGAACCTCCTAGAGCTACCTTGGTCGAAATCCAAGAGGAGGAAATTCACCACAATGGATCTCCTCTATGCCATACTTGGGGAAAGGTAAGAGAACATGATGCCTTTATTCTCTTTGACCCTGGTTCTACTCACAATTTTATACCTATAGAGTTGGCCATCAAGCTAGGCATACAAGCCTACGAGATGGGAGATGTCCTACCCGCAAATGGTGCTTTCAAGGGGGAAGAAGCTTCAGTCACTCCCTTAATTGGGAAATTGAGGCTCCATGTCCAAAGCTATGTGGACAAAGAGGACGTCTTTATCTCTCCTCTGAAGCATGAGGATGTAATCCTAGGGGCACCATGGTTTAATCGCATGGCTGCCAATGACTAATTCCCTGAAAGAAGAATCTCCTTTACGTTCAGGGAAAAAGATATGTATATAGATGCTAAGGAAATGGGTAACACTATACCCATTGTACATACACAAGCTTTTAACAAGTCAATAAAGAGCTCTATTTTGGTGTACATGATTTTTGTTAAAGATTCTCAAAATGAACCTAACGTTTTAGCAAAAGAAAATATACACAATCAAAAGGAATTAGAGTTATCCAATTTTCTCAAGGGGTTTCAGGATGTCTTTATTGACGACATCCCTTGTGAGCTACCTCCTAAACGAGGTAATGATGACCATGCAATTGAACTTCTTCCAGGAAGTTCACCACCTAACAAACCTCCTTATAGAGTTTCTCAATCTCAACAAGAGGAGATTATGCGGCATGTGCATGAGTTAGTTGAGAAGGGCATGGTTAGGCCTAGCTCATCTCCATTTTGTTCTCCTGTGCTACTAGCGCAAAAGAAAGACGGCACATATCGTATCTGTCGACTATAGAGCACTAAAAAGGATCACTATCAAAAATAGGTTTCCCGTTCCACGGGTAGAAGACCTATTTGATAAGCTACAAGGGTCCACCTACTTCAGTAGGATTGACCTAAAAAGTGGCTATCATCAAATAAGGATAGTTGATCAAGACATTGTAAATACCGCATTTCACACTACGCTTGGTCTTCACGAATACATTTTCATGCCTTTGGGCTTGACCAATGCAACAGCCACATTCAATCGCTTGATGGAGAAGCTATTCAGGCCTTACCAACCTTTACTGGAGTGTTCTTTGATGATATCATCATCTACTCTAAATCATTAGACAAACACAAGCGACACCTCCAGGTAATATTTCAAGTTCTAAGAGAGAATAAACTTTATGGTAATCGAAAGAAAAGTGAATTTTTCTTACAAGAGATTCAGTATTTAGGTCACATTATCTCTCAAGATGGCATTCAAATGGATTCTTCAAAGTTAGAGGTAATAAAAGGATGGCCTAAACCAAGGAATCTTCATGAGTTAAGAAGCTTTATAGGTATGTGCTTCATAGAAAAGTTCTCACTAATAGCACGACCATTACATGACCTAACAAAGAAAAACATTATGTACACATGGTTTGCCAAGGAGAACAATTATTTTGAAAAGCTTATCTCTCAACCCGTGCTTACACTACCGGATCTCTCAAAGCCATTTGAGGTCCAATGTGACGCTTGTGGTGATTGCCTTGGAGCTGTTTTGCTCCAAGAAGGGCACGCCATAGACTATGAAAGTCGAAGGCTCGACCCTATTGAGCAAGATCTAGGCATATATGAAAAGGAACTCCTCGTAGTTCTACATGCCTTAGACTCTTGGAAGCACTATTTATTGGGGACTCCTTTCATTCTGCGAACGGATCACCAAAGTCATAAGTACTTCATGACGCAGACCAAGCTCTCTGACAAACAAATGAGGTGGGCAAATTTCCTTTCGCAATTTCATTTTCATATTGCTCACATTGCTGGCAAGCATAATCAAGTAGCCGATGCACTCTCAAGACGGCCGAGAGTGAATGCGGTTTCCATAGCAACTCCCAATGATCTATCTTCTATGATAGATGAGTATGCTATTGATCCTGATTTTAGAGATGTGATTCAGCCCTTGCACTATGGAAGAAAGAGGAACCATTTACTTTACAAGATGGTTATCTTCTCTATGGCAATAGACTATGCCTTACTAGCTCACTACGTGAGAAAGTAATATATGAATCTCATGCTCCTCCTTATGCAAGGCATAGAGGGATTCAGTCTATCCTAAAGGGGATTGAAACATATTTCTATTGGCCTACCACGAAAGCAAACATACAAGAGTATGTTTCTAAATGTGTGGTATGTTAATAGACGAAGTTTGATAGAGGGAAGCAACTTGGATTTGCTTCAACCTTTGCCAATCCCTAATTCGCCATGGGAGAGCATATCCATGGATTTTATCTTTAAATTGCCTAATTCTATCCATGGGAATATGGACGATAGTAGACAGGTTCAATAAACAAGCTCATTTTATACCTGTCAAAAAGACTATCAAAGCCCAACAAATGGCAACCCTCTTCATTTCACAAATCTTCAAGTACCATGGCTTGCCAATGTCCATAGTGTCGGATAGAGATCCTAGAATGACCAGTAATTTTTGGAAGGGTCTCTTTGAGAATTTAGGAACAAGGCTAAACTTCTCTTCAGCCTATCATCCGCAAACGGATGACCAAAGTGAAATAGCTATCCTAACAATTCTCGATCTACTAAAAGCCTATGTAACGGAAGTAGATGAAAGATCCCAATGGGAGAAGTACTTACCCTTAGTGGAGTATGCCTACAATAACACTGTACATACTTCCACGGGAAAAGCACCTTTTGAGGTAATTGAGGGAAGATCAAAAAGTCCCTTGCTACTTAAGGTACACGGAAAGATCTTCATTACAGATGAGTATAGCTGAGACCTACAAGAATCTTTCCAAAAGATTAAGGATGCTATCTCTATCTCGCAGCAAAGGCAAAAGGCTGCTGCTGACAAGCACAGAAGAGCCCAAGCCTTTAAAGAAAATGATTGGGTCTTACTCAAATTTCTGAAGGCTCGATTAAGGCACACCACGGGCAAGAATCCTACGCGACACCAAAAGTACTATGCTAAGTTAGCAAAAAGGTACTATGGTCCCTTCCAGATTCTTATGCCAATCAATGACATGGCCTATCAACTCAAGTTGCCCAAACATTGGCTCATACACAATGCTTTCCACGTGAGCCTATTAAAGCCTTACAAAGGAGAGCCACCTCAAGAACCAACTATTGAAGACCCACCGGAGATCAAGGACCAAGTAGAGGTGCTGCAACCCGAGTCCATTCTCCGACATGAAGACAAGGTACTAAGAGGCGGTAAGACTATCCGATGATATCTTATTAAGTTTAAAAATTATCCTTTTGAAGATGCTAGATGGATGCAAGGCATACAATTAAAGGATAACCTAAACCTTGTCAATGCTTACAATGCTTCCCTAGAGTAAGCAAATGTACAAATGTTTAAAATGAACAAAGTTTTTGTCTTATAAGACTCTCTTTTTCTTTATTGTGCACAAAAATGAAGTAGTATGCATGCTTAGATCAAGTTCACGGAGACGACGTCTCCCGAACACCGAGTAGAGCTTGTCACTCTACTATGGAAGACTGATAGGACTAATGTGTAGACATGCTTGTGGCAGCTTAGGCTCTCAAGCGCCAAATGGACTAGTCATCCATTCTGGAACGATGTCGTAGGGTAACATAGGTATCCTCTAACCACTACGAAAAGGACTAATGAATATGCTTTATCTTTTCTACCCCATAGTCGAGGACGACTATGATTTCTGTTAGGAAATATGACGTAGATAAATAGATATTTGAGTAGATTACGTAATGGAGAGAGATAGATTTCACACACAAGAGATTATAGAGTAGAGTAGAGAGAGAGAGAGAGAGAGAGACAGAGAGAGAGAGAGAGAGAGAGAGAGTACACACGATATACGTGGTCCACCCAATGTGGGCTACGTCCACGGGAAAGCAGCCACTCAATGGCTTAAGTACTTCAAAACAAGAAGTACGTTACAAAGGGATTATACCCTTTTGGAGCTCCCGCCTTGCTTCACTCTCACCACCTCACACCCACCTTGTTGCATCAACTTCACACTATGAAATGTGTGTAGAAATGGCCTCCTTTTATAGGCCAAAAGGACTACCCTCTCTCATGAGAGGCAGCCATGTGTAGCAGCCCTTGTGTAGATAAGTCCAAATCGGACCCTTCAATCCGCCCATGTGTGGCTGCCCTTGAGAAGACAAGTCTGCCATTGACTACCGACCACCAGCCACCACTGGCCATTGACTTCCGACCATCGGTGTGCGCTCCTTGCCGCACTGTCGAAGCAAGGAACTTGCCGATACACCGTGTGCGAGCCACAAATGGCTCCAAGCACACAACAAGACTAATCTAGCAAGCTCAAGAGAGAAAAGGGTGTGTCACTCACCGCTCTACGCTCGCCTTCGTGGTGGATTCCTCACCGCGATGAAGAAGAAGCTGCAGTCGTGCCGCGCTCAACCGCTTCGCCGCCGTCGTGCCTTCGTAATGCTCGATCGCACACACACTCTCTCTCTCTCTCTCTCACATACACACGCACACAAGGAGGTGAAGAAGAAGAAGATGGAGATGGAGATGGAGATGGAGCAAGAGTGAATTTTAGGTTTAGTTGGCTTTTATATGAGCTCACCCCATTCACACTTGGGCGCCCATGCTTAGCCAACTAATCCCTTGAATGTCCCAGTTAGAGTGCGCCTCTCATCGGCAATCACTCTTACCCTTTTCCTATTGGTCCGACAAGCCCGGTACCTGACTCTACCAAATACATAATACACGTCCGTCGTAGGTGATGGGGTGTCCGTGAGCCGTGAGGGTTAACATGCCCCCCTTCCTGATGTACATTCCGTCCTCGGAAGCTATTGAGTTGAAGCTCGTTCGTCCAGGTGGAAGAGCATTTGAGATGAATGTCCTTAGCCTTCTTCAGTCACTGCAAAATCAAACAACATTGGCACAGTAATTGCATTCTCATAAGTGATTAAAAAGCATATGCAGTTTTAGGTAGACAAATTGATTGGTAAAAGAATTTCAAACAATTTGTCAGCAATGAACATTAAATTGCAATGTAATCAAATGCATAAACAGATGTAAAGGTAAAAAATTAAACAAGTCTGGGGTCGCTAATTTGACGGTCGAAAGGCACTAGAGATCGAATATTAATACCATGGGTAAGCTTCTTAATTTTCTGTGGTCAATTAAGTTGTTTAATCGCGAGAGCCAAGTATTCATGTTCGAGGGCTGACTAGAGGCTATATCTAGAAGACCTTGTACTTAAGCTACCATAAAAGGAATTTCTCATGAAATCATCGCCTGACTGATTACTTTTTCTTTGACCCCCCAAAGTCTTTTCACAGTGATTCAATTTGATGTGTGTGCTTATTTTGTATGCCTTGGGTTTTTTGCTTTTCAAGGAAAAGCGCCCACACTGGGAACCTCTAGGGCTCTAGTACCATAGGCAATACATGTGAGTGAAGTACCAAATCAAGCTGAGATTTCTCTTCCAGCTTAAGATTTTACATTGTGGCACTTTGATTTTTTGTTTGTTCATTTTCAGCATTTTAATTTTGTAACTTTGGGGGGTCATATAACATTGATACCTCCCCAGGCTCATCACACTAGTTAACTCCCTTTATAATACTTAAGCTAAAGGTCAATAGGGTCAAGCCCACTAGAAAGCCCTAGTACATTTCACACAATGCTGCCTAAATCAGATTAAGAACCTAAGTAACCATTGATTATTAGGAAGGCATTCCCCATGGTATTAAGAGAAGATTTCTAACACCTAACTTGGTCAAACTAGCTTAGTCGGATTGCTTGATTTTTAAACCTAGATAAGTGATTATGACAAAAAATTACATTGAATTAAATGTTTGATACTAAGAAAATGCGGTGAATATTAGGCTACCAATCACAATTAAAGCAGATAATCATAGATGCAAAAAAGATAAGGGGCAATGCTAATGGACAAGAAACACCTGTTTGTGTCGATGGTCGCGCTTGATTTGAAGAGTGAGTCGAGATAAAGATTCCATGAAGGTCCAAATCCTACCAATAGCAACACGCTCTTGTACACACTAGGAAACAAAAGGAATACCTCCAGGAGGCACATTAGTGGAAAAAGGTGCCAACACTTATTGAACACAACAAAAAACATAAGGAACCCTAACCTAATTATTTGCACTCCCCTAGAGAGTCAAGGGAATAGGATATTGTAGAGTTGGGGGGAAACCCTAAGGCTAAACCCCTATCTTCGTCGTCGAGATAAACAAAGTCATCATCCATGAGACCATATGTGCCATCCGTGTAATCCTGTAAATTTTCTTCTTCATCATAGGTGCCCATGTTTACTAAGAAGGACACTAGACGCCTATAGTCATCTTGGTCAAAAGGGTAGGCTTGTGCAATGGGAGAAATGCTCTCTACTAAGTATGGATCAGACGTGGTCAAGAGACGTATCAGCCATTCTAACTCCTCAAAATTCCTCTCACATGCTAGCGTACCTACCAAATCCCATTCACATGCAAGCACTGGAAAGACCATGTGAAATATTTGTGAAAAGTAACAAGGGTACTTCTCACCCAAGGCAGGAGTGGATGACTCTAGCGTACTAGCCATATCTGTACACGCAAAGAGATGATGGTTAGAGAGCAAATATTACAAGGGTCGTGTTCTTGTGCATAATTTGTTTTTATGATTTGTGTTATGGCTCTTTCTCTTTTACTTTTTTATCTTATTTTTGTGAGTATAAAGCTTTATATACACATTCCCTAAGATTGGAGATTAAGAGGTCAGGGAGAAAGGTTGAGAGGGAAGCAAGTGAATGATGGATGTCCACAAACACTCCCCCCTTCCTTGGGTAGATCATACCGTTTGAAATGATGTTGTCACCCTTTGAAACCAATTGTTCCAGTTGGTAATAGGTGAGGATTTTTGCCAGTAGTTTTCTATTACCCTAGGTGCCTCGTCAAGTTGCAAGGGTGGTAAGGTACTCTCCCAGAATCGAACTTGAAGTGGTTCATCAGGTGATTCTTGAACACTGGGAGGTGTGGATTCCTTTGTAGCTTTATGGAGGTCCACTATTGTAGGTGGAGGATGTGGAGAAGCTTTTATCTCTACGGATGCATTACATGAGGAGCTAGAAGCTTCATGGGACTCCCCCCTTCCTGAGCTAGGTGGAACAAATCGTTCTTTCTTTGGTACCCAAACTAGCTCGGGAGTGGGTGTGTAGCATTCTGTGATTTTTTTCTTTCGACGATCATTGATTCGTTTTGGAGCTACGGGATTGGGCTCACATGGGTCAGGTGATAGGTAAGAGCACAATCTACGTTTTGGCACCCAGATTTGATCATTTCCTTGATAGTAGCCTTGGGCTTCCAATAGTCGTTTAGGGATCCATCGCAACATTTTCTTACTTTTCTTGGAGCGAGTGGTACGTTTCTTACAAGGCTTCTATTTTTTAGCACTAGCTATGGTCACTAAAGAAGCTTTAGGGACCCACTTGTATGTTTTCTTCGTTACATTAGGATGAGTCTTGTCAGAAGCTATATGCATTGCTTGTAGCATATTTAAGGGTAGAGGCATTTCATCCCCCTTAGGTGTTACCCAGGTCATCCCCCTATTTTCCCAAGTGTCTATGGTTGCTGTTAGGTAGACCCAATCCACATTGTCTGACTCAGTCATCCCAGGTAGGATATCCATATAAGGAGAGTTCTCCCCAATATCTGTGTCTTCGTTACACGTGTAACAATACTGTAATGGAGCTGAGTGAATTGTTGTGTCTGATCGATTATCAATGATGAATTTATTTCCTAGAGGATGCGTTCGACCACTTAAAAGATCAACTCGAATGACAGAGTCTTGGAACTGTAAGTAGACGTGGTTTTTGGACCAGTCATGCACCATTTTTGCTTCCCTCATGAATGGACGCCCTAAGATCATCTCAAATGACATAGGATGCTTGGAAAAATCCATAACAATGAAAGTCTGCCTTACCTTGTGTCCCAGGACCTTGATCCTGAGATCCTTTAGCATTCCAATAGGCGTAACAATAGATCCATTAGCCATTTTTACCACTACGCTTGTGGCTTCAAGGTGAGGTCGCCCCATAGACTCCAAAAAACTCTTTGTCACCATGCTGACTCCCGCACCACCGTCAAGGACCCCCTTTACAATTAATCCTTTAGTAGTGATTGGTAGAGTAGCATTAGATTCATCACCTTCAAAGTATTGCCCCAACTTGTTAACGGGTACTTCAATTACAGATTCATGTCCTGCTAGGTTAGATGGTGGTGCTAAATGTTCCTCATCATTCATTACCGAGTCATGTTTGTTCATATGTGCAAACTGTGGTAATCCGGCCTGTAATTCTCCATTGAGGAAGGCTCGAAGAGCTAAGACTAGCTCGGGGTCTTTATATAGTTTGGACATGATGGTGGTTCTAACTTCTGAAGACATGAAATCCATCAATTTGGCAACATTTAATGGCATCTTGTGGAACGTAGGACCCTGACAAGAGAATGGTGAAGATGGAATCTCCACTTCCTCAAGGGGGTCGGGCATTCCCTCACCAAACATTCTCTCTAGTAGGAAAGGTGTGTGTCCACTTTCAGATGTCCTACCCTCACTCTCTTCCCGAATGATACTGCGTATAGCTAACGGCCTATAGTTCTTGTGAGGTTGAACTCGTGTGGGAAACACTGTGTCCGACATCTGGATATGTTTGGGTTTAGGTTCTAATGTTCGTTGAGTTTCTTCCACCAAACCCCTCAGTTGTTGGACTCGTTCAATTTCCACTGTTGGGTTTGGATAGGTTCCAATCTTTCTCTTGCAATCCTCATTTTTTGTCTCTCGTGGCTTATCTTGGGGGTTCGCAACTGGGTGGTTTAACTTTGAATACTCTTTTGGTGTTCGTCGTAATTCCCTCTCGTGATCCTCCTCACTGGCTTTTTCCTTTGTAGTAATAGTTTTGGTCTCCGTGGTCTGTATCGAATCTGAGTCATCCTCAGGGTCATTCATATACACGGGATCCTCTCATGTCCCTATGTTAGTCTTGGAACTAGGTTTTGAGCTAGAAGCAATAAGGGATTTCTTTCTTCGTGTTTTCTTCTTTCTCGCTCGGCCAATGGATGCAGCATCTCTCTCTTCGAGGATGTAATTTTTCTTTTGGAGCATCGACCGTGTGAGTGCATTCACTGGTGCTACGTTTATAGTTGGTGGTGTCCCATCAACAATCTCTATTATGTTCAATGGTGTGATTTTCGGTGCGTTTGGATTGTTAGGACACTGTGCGATCAAATGATCTATGCCACAACGATTACAAGTGAGTATTGGCATTGCCAATGCACTCCCTTGACTTGTGGCGGCATTCTGTTGCATTCTAATGGGGCACTCAGCTACTCGATGTGGTCCACCACATTCGTAGCACTGAAGAGGTGGTCTCCTGGTAAAACTATTAATGTTTTGGCCTCTTGCTGCTAGCGCAGTAGCGTGATATACCGGTTCGATTTGTCCCCAATAAATGGGACACTCCTCAAGCATGTCGACTCCATAGGTGATACTAGAGTTTATGTCCTCTTCGCAATCTACATAAGTACTAGATGACTCGCAACCTATTTGGTTCATAGGTGTAACTCTTGGATGAGGGGGTTGCGGTCCTAGCACTGGAGGTGGCAACGGTGTGGTTTGGACCACATTTTGGGTTCTAGGGACCATGTGCTGTAATGGCAACTGTTGCTCCATGGGTGGGGTAGGCATCAATGCAGGAACTCAAGGTGAGTCTGCCCAAGCTATAGGCGGTCTATTTTCCATGATGCGTTTAAGCATTAGGCAATCCTTCGCTTGATGGCCATACCTACCACACGCGTTACAAGTCCCGTTAAACTTTACTCTGAAAGTAGGGCATTCACTCGTAGTATGTGGGCCCAAGCAAATTGAGCACCATTGTTGCTCCCTTCTTGGATACATATGAGTGTTTTGTGGAGCACGATTACCCCTAAGGCTTTCTTGGATGGCCTTGGTGAGATCTGCCAAAGTCATCGCAGATATCGTTTGCTCTTTCACGATTGGCTTTATCTTCATTGGCTCATGCCCTGACGCTTGCGAGCTACTAGACTTCGGCTCGGCAGACACTCTTTCTCCTGCAATCATTAAATTATCCTCCAATTGGATTGCATTCATGGTGACTGCTTCGCAAGTAGTGATACCTCTAATGACTAGGCCATTATAGATACTTTCATGTCGTAGTCCCCTAATGAATCTATCATGCAATTGGTTTTTGTTGAATCGCTCGTTTGGATTGCATCAAGAATTCAAATTCTTTAGGCGATTAATGAAGTCTCTCACGGATTCACCTTCTTCTCGTTGGGCTTTCTGGAGCTGAGAGGCTACACCCCAAAGTACTCCCTCTCGTACGTATTCTTTTAAGAACAGTCTCCTAAGAGTAGAGTAGATCATTTTCTCTTCTACTCTTAAGGTTCTATACCAATCTCCAGCCTTTCCGCTTAGGGTCAAACTCAAAGCCTTACACTTATGTAGCTCATTGTGCTCTTCCAAGGAATCGCACACATGTTCAAAGACTTCCATATGCTTTCTAGCATCTCCGTCTCCACTGAATTTCTGTGTGAGCTTAGCTACTTGAACTGCCTTGCTCCTAGGCTCTCTATCAGGTGCACTACGCATGTTTTCCGCAATAGAGCGACAGATAGTTTGAGCAAATGCTGCCAAATCTCCTATTTGAGCAGGTATAATGGGTGTATGTGCTCCTGGAACCACATGTGAGATGGGGGTTGGCCTTGGCCTTGGCATACGTGCGGCTCTTGGGTCCCATATTTCGTATGGTGGTGTACCAGACGGTGGTCCAAAGTTTACAGGCGTGGCCCTAGGCATAGGGGGTGCCTGATATGGCATGTTATTATTAAATGGCATGGCTCCACTTGTATAAGAGCTTGGATAATGCCTTGTGGATTGTAAGCTCTTGGAATAATCGAAGGTGTAGGAGCTACATGAGGCTGAGGTACGACCGTTGCACATGATTGATACATACATGTAGGTATAGTTGGGGGCACTGTGCTACTAGGCATTAGCGCAGTGTTAACAAATGAACTCCATGGTTTACTTCTTGTCATGCTCACCACTGGGATATGCATGGTAGCCGTAGTGTCATTAAGAGAAAGATGAGCTAGATCTGGGAAGGTAAAGCTGCCACTTGTGGGTTCAGATTGTACTGAGGCTCCTGGCGAAACAACATATGGAGGATCAATGGGGCTCACTGAGGGAGTCTGCATTTGTGATAGGGTTGGTTGGTTGGCCTTTCCCGTATCCAAGAATCTCATTAGGCCTGTTGAAGGCATGTTGATCCCTGTGTTCTGTCTTTCTAACTCGACAATCCTATGGAGGACATCACAGACTTTCTGTTGTTGCTCATCCATGCTAGTAGCACCCGATGTGGATTGTAGAACATCTAACCAACCCACATGATAGGTGTGTCCTGTGTATCGATCAGTTAAAGCTTCTGCTTGTAGGTCATACTCCCAATTTTCGTTTGGGAATATCCCATCTAGGCCTGGCGTGTTGGAGGTTTCCCTTGAAGTGGAAGCATTATTGCTCCACATAGCTTGCCCCTCCGTGACTGCTACCTTGGGAGCACTCGGTTGCTCGGCTGGCATGATTGTTGTCATAGGAACCTTTGCTTTCAGGGCTCGACTTTGTTCTAGCCTTCGTAGGTTCTCAATTTCCCTCTCCCTTGTTGCTTGCATATAGCGTTCGATCTCTTGCACTTCGGCAAGACTCCTACCATCGGGTAGTAGAACCTCAGAGGGAGATAGTCCTAAAGGATCAGGAGGTGCAGTGGATGGAACATTCACATGCACACTCTCAAGAAGCATAGGGTCTATTTTAGGCATGAATGACGAATTTACTTCCCCACTCCCTTCATTTATTTCATTAACCGCATGTTCGGAGCGAGTAGCTCTACTAAGGGTCTCTTTTAAGTGGCTAAACACGCTAGACCCGGGTCGTGGGCCCATGGCATGCATGTCCTGACTTGAAATATCAAGGTTTGGTGTAGGATACCCCTCCATGACTTCGTAGTCAGAGGAAGAATCACTAGACGCGATATGAGGATCTTGGGTCGCGCTACCTTGAGTCCCGGCTGAAGGTCCAGAACCTAGGGTGGAGGAAAAATGGGTGCCCACGTAAATGGAGGCACTACCAATATGCTCGTGCTCTAACACTCGTCCAGAGCGTAGGTTCATATGACTTCCACACTCTAAGCGCGTTGGTGAGTGCCCGTGTAGGCCGCTCACTTAGTGTTTTTTTTTTTTTAAAAGGTGTTTATAACCCAAGTTTTTCGTTATTCTTGGTTATTTTTTGTAACCGAGCCACAAAATATGGTGTGTAATAGCTCAAGACGAGCGTTCTGGCTAAAGGAACGTGCCGTGCTTTACAGCTCCCTATTCGGCTACGTGAAGCCCTCGAAATCCTAAAAATAGTCTTTATAGTCCTCGAAATCCTAAAAATAGTTTTTAAATATAAAAAGGTGTATAAACTATATTTTAAAACTGAGGACTGAGGTCTGGGTTTGAGCTTGAGCTTGGGGAATGATCCCCAGCCCGATCCTTCTTTTTTTTTTAAAAAAAAATTAAGTTTTTTTTATAAAAAAAAAAGTCGCCACGGCCGCGCCGCGTGCGCGCGCACACACACACTTAACCTACACCTGACTTATCTACTTACAGCTAATAGAGATACTGCCACACACACTTTAACACTGTTTACACAGTACTACAGTAGCTAACAGATCTACAAAACTAACCTTACAGAACTAACATTGAACCTTACAGAACTAACATTCCATAGCTAATACCTTAATTCTAACAGTACATTGCAAAAAAATTGTAACTCCTTCTTTACAGAAAACAAAAAAGACAGTACAAAAAAGACAGTACAGTGTAACAAAAATCTTCTCCACACAACCACACACCTTCCTTCTTCACAAATCCTTCTCCACACAACCACACACCTTCCTTCTTCACAAATCCTTCAATTGAAATTGCATCACAAGAAAGTGTAAAGTGCTTAACCGAGCTTAGTGTAGGGCATTTCCCCGGCAGCGACGCCAAAAATGTGCGCTCCTTGCCGCACTGTCGAAGCAAGGGACTTGCCGATACACCGTGTGCGAGCCACAAATGGCTCCAAGCACACAACAAGACTAATCTAGCAATCTCAAGAGAGCAAAGGGTGTGTCACTCACCGCTCTACGCTCGCTTCGTGGTGGATTCCTCACCGCGATGAAGAAGAAGCTCCAGTCGTGCCGCGCTCAACCGCACTCAGACAATCTCATGTGTGAAGCAAAGAAGACTCTCTCTCCTTCTCAAGCTTTAATGCAAAGCTTACCACCTACTCCAAGCTTGTGAGAAGGGATGCCTACACCAACAACTCTTGGCTTTGTGATGCAAATCCAACCAAGAGCCAAGCTTCAATGCATGCTCATCTCCTCTACCATGCTAATCACTAACAAAGCTATGCTAATATGAGTGATTATGTAAGGATATGTACATCTTTCTCGTAAGAATACTCCTTCTTCCTCTCAATCTACTCTCATACCCCGCTAGCTCTCACCATCTTCAAATGTGTGTGAGGTCAGACCGTGAGGGAATTGATGTTGTGTTTGATAAGTGTTTTTACTTAGTGCATGAAGTTTTCATCTTCATTGCACTAGCTAGTATTGAAGGAACACAAAGAATTGTATTCTAAAATGTCTCTCTTGATGGGAGAAACCATAATACAAGCCTTTTGGAGGGGGGACCGGCTCCATGCAAATCCGGTCCTCAATTGTTGTCAATTGCTTAATTTCTCTCTCTTTTGAAGTATTGTTCATGCTATCTAACTAGGTGTTATGCTTTTTGTTGCTCTCTCCACCCAACCACTCTTGTTATTCTCATTAGGAAGCTATTCTAATGAAATGCTCACTATGTTCATGCTATTTTCCGCTACACACAAGTTACTAGACCATTAAATGTTACACATAGTGGGCTCAACAAAACCGATAATAGATCCTAGTTCCACTTACCCTAATATAATTAACCAAATCAACCATGAATAGGCCACTTAAGGACCTCTCTTTTTAAGCAAGAAAAGAGAAACCAAATGCTCTGATACCAATGTAATGGAAATTACCTATGAACTTTGAGAGTAGTGGAATTAGGGAACTAGATAAAGCACTTTTGTGAGATTACTTTGTGAGTATAGCGGGTGAACTTAATTCATGGTAGCAACATAAACATGGGACTTAGTTAACTTGGCATGGATAATACTTTTGCAAGAGAGAGAGTTTAGAGAACATGACAACAGTTGAGGACCGGATTCATGCGGAGCCGGTCCCCCCTCCAATAGGCATTTGTATTATAGTTTCTCCCATCAAGAGAGACTTGGTACAATACAATATTTGTGTTCCTTATGACCTTGGTGATGCAATGAAGATGGAAAGCTTCATGCATCACAAGCATAACATAAACTTTGTAGAAAGCATTAACTATCCCAAGCCTCAGTCCCAAGGCCTCAAACACCTTCGAAGGTGGAGAGAGCTAGGAGGGAATGAGGGTAGGGAAGAGGAAGAAGAAACATTCCATAGGAGAAAGAAATAGTTCCTCACTTATCATTACTCTTCTTGCTAGCATACATAATAGCATAGTAATGAAGATGCATTGAAGCATGGCTCTTGGTTGGATTTGCATTCCATAGCCAAGAGTGTTGGTGTAGGCTCTCACTTCTCACAAGCTTGGAGAAGGAGGTGGAGTTCCTCTACTTTCACTAAGTGAGAATGAATTCACAAAATGTGTGTGTGTGTGTGTGTGTGTGTGGTGTATACCTCCCTAGCACACCCCTTGCTTGCTTGGGGCGAGTTCTACCTTTGTCTGATGCCTCAAGCTCATTGGACCCCTCTGCCCCTAGCCAATCACATGCAACATGCATTTCAAGTACATGGGTAGTCTTTGGACAAGTGTCCTCCTTACCCCTTAGAGAGAGAGAGATTGAAAATATCTAGATATTTGTTGGATGGAACTAGAAGCTCATTGGACCCCTCTTTAGCCCAACCAATAGCATTCAAGCACACCATGTGGCTAAGCATAGGGAGAGTCTGACATCTGTGCCATGTGTCCCTTTAGAAAAGGGGCGCCCTTTGGGTGAGTGGGAGGTTAAGTCAAAGATTCCCCTAAATTTGGGGCTTTTCCCCTCCTTGGTAGGGTCTCTTTTCGATTCAAGCACCTTACCCCCCATGCATGGGAAGCTTCTCAAGCACCTTCCTCATTAAGCATGACAAGCACCTCAAGCACCTTACTCATCAAGCACACAAGCACCTGAAGCACCTTAGTCATCAAGCACGACAAGCACCTCAAGCTTAGGTCGGGTTCCCACCTCAAGCTCAACCCTAGCTTGCCTAAGGTCAAAGGACTTTTAACACTAACCATTGGAGGTCTTTAATGAAGGTAACCCTAAGGTCTTTTAAGCTCCATTAGATGCACGTTGCTCTTTGATAGACTTCCTCCTTTTGGAGCCGTATTGAGATGTAACCATATCTCCTCTTGGTCCCCTGTTGAGATAAGTCTAGAAGCACTTATTGCACATTGCTCTTTGGTAGACCGTCTCCTTTTGGACCCCTATTGAGATGCAACCATCTCTCCTTTTGGTCCCCTACTGAGATAGGTCTAGAAGCACATGTCTCTATGCTAACTCTTGTTCCCGTTTATTCTTCCACATTAAATGATCAGTTTAATATGAGAAAATCATTTGGGTTAGATAGATATTAGATTTTATGACACACACTTCTGTAATTACAAATTGCTTGGACACACAATTTCTTGGTGACGAGCTTCTCAAGATGGTGGAATTTTACACACAAATCAATAGCGGCTAGCGGCACCACGAGTGATGTGACAAAAAATACCAAC
Source organism: Adiantum capillus-veneris (assembly GCF_014529385.1). Taxonomy (NCBI): domain Eukaryota; kingdom Viridiplantae; phylum Streptophyta; class Polypodiopsida; order Polypodiales; family Pteridaceae; genus Adiantum; species Adiantum capillus-veneris. Next base: position 154,814,039 of record NC_140931.1, read on the forward strand.
AACACATTTTGCGAGTTAAGGACATATTATACTCTATCCATCCCTTGAAAAATGTAGCATATTGTTTTAAATACAATTCAACATAGCTGTAAGGGACATGCCAAGGACCACCGGCTACACCATCTCCAAATGATACTTCACGATTCTTGATATCCCTCCCGCTTGAGACCGACACCAAGACAAGACTCCTCCTACTCTTTGATGCCAACTGAAGGGGGTGATAACATTCACTTTTTCTCATATGGAACCCTTATTCCCAATGCTACAAATGGAGAACGTGGAGACCCTACAAAATAGATAAAACAATATATTGCAAGCCATAAATCGACAAAGATGAATACCTAACAACCATCCTTGCACATATTCCACGCCATACGCAATATAGAGTGAGAGAGAAAGAAGAAGAGCACGTGCATATGTGCCTCCTAGAGCAGAGTGCCACACCGGCAGGTCAAGAGAGAAGAGAGGAGAGGAGAGAAGAATAGACACGAGCACTGGGTACAATCTCCCCCCGTGCAAGAGTGAGCATTTTCCTCTTGCACGTATTTATTTATAGATTAGTGATTGCTCAAAATGAATACATATTGACCGCCGGCCGGGCAATAATTGGCCATGCCATCACAAAGAGCACTTAAATGATAAAATGTATTATCCTTTCGCATAACCCTTGGCCTTTTCCACATGTCAACTGCATAAAATATCAATTCCATAACATACCTGTCCGTTGGAATGCAACTATCCTCAGTTGCAAAGATATAAATCTGCAAACAATACTTGTCAAAAACAATGATTACAAATCTGTATCGAAACTATAACATAGTAAAAGAAAAATCCATGAAATTAGACAACATTGCTTATGCCTGCCATCATCCACATACTACCTATTCTAGTGTCCCATACCACTAGAATAAGCAGTATATGGTATACCCTGATGAATCAGGATATCATTGGTCACACTCATCATTGCATAAATCAATTCTCATCAACCTAAAGTTCACTTTCATAAATACTGTCATGACAGAAAATCATCATATACCAATTCCAAATCCAAATCCAAATATCCTTCATTTTGTATACCGGGGTAACAAAATCATACCAGTTATAGTGGTGGCCAGCCACTGCAGCATGATTTTCTGATAGGTGTTGCCTACATCGACGAATCTACACCAATAAGACGTGCTGCCTAAATCGGCGAGTCTGCATCAATGTTGTCTAAACGGAAAATCTGCATTTGGTAGAAACAATCGTGAATCTGCAGTTTGTTGGTGTGCTGCCTAAATCGACGAATATGCACTAGGATGAGCATTGACACATTGCCTAAATCGGCGAATCTATGTGCCTGTGACCAATGGACTAGACATGGCATAAAAAGTGAAAAATAAATGACCTGTTTAATATAAAATTGGAATAGACTGGAATGTGTTAGCGATCATCGCAAAACCAACAGAGCTCATGTAAGTAGCGGTATGATAAGTCATCTCAGTAAGAGTTCAATCAAAGACAGCAGAACCCATGACATTAGAAACAATGGATTTTGCAACATAATGCAAACAAGTAAGGGAGCATCTGAAAAATTCTTGCCTACTACAAATGTGTTGGGGTATCTATAGGGGTGTGAGAATATCTGCAAAAAGACTCACTTAAAATAAATTAAATATAATAAACATTAATTTATAAAACCATTATTAAACTAGAGGATTCGTGCATAAGGAGATGTGGTGAAGGGTGGGAGAATTTGGAGATGCCAAGATAAGAGAAGGGATGGGATAAGCACTTGTGGTGAGTTAGATAATGTTACTTTTAGGTCTAAAGATACATAGAGAGATTTTACTTATCAAGGATAATTATAATGATGTTTCAAGAGGGGTATTATCGGAATGCGTTAAGGAGTGTCATACCTGGATTTTGATATGAGAACATCGTATGTAGATTTATCTGCAAAACTTTTCTAAAAATCCAAAGCACTAAAACCAATTGTTTGTTAACTTTAAGAAGACGTTAATAATTGCATATCAAATGCATTAACATTTGAAACGTCATGAAGGAAAAATTTGATGCAAATTTGTTTGCCAAGAAAAGAGAATGAAAGTGGACAACTTGAAGTACAAATGAGCGGATAAGAGAGGTGTCAAATAAATTGACAGGGTGGTTTGCAAAATTGGGATGACTAGTGGATATCGGTCTTCAGAGAAAGTGAGGCCACACTCAATGTATGAATGTTAGTCTAGGTCAAAAGCAGGTCTCCTAAAGTAGTTTACCTCAAATTCGGGCGGAGAGGTAAATATCCTTCAGTAAACATAGTCTTTTGCGAAGGAGTATTGGAAACATTGGCAGGGATGTGATACATAAGCAAATAAATAAAACCATATCAAGTAATATGTAACAAAATTTGTACTACCATTTTACCATATGATGGAACAAAATAGAGCAATCAATTTGAAAATCGAATTCCATTATATCATTGTTTGTATATTACCCATTAATTATGTATTGTAAAATTATACTCATTTGTAGTCGCGATAGCAGTTACTTTAAGTGTTGGTAGCTAGAAGTGGATGTAGTTAGAGTTCTCATATGGTCATGCTTGTAATACTTAGGCCAGATACATCTTGATCATGTGCAAAATATTGAAGGTTAGTGAAAATACATCCCAATGACAGATACGTAGCATGTCACATATGCGATAGGACCGTAGTACGTGTGCACCTCACACGACACCAAAACCATAATAGAATTTTGAATATCGACCCCTAGCTTTGGTAATATAGTAATCTCGATATCCATCATTTTATAAAAAAGAAAATCTAAACTTGAAAATTTTGATGATGTTGTAGATTTATTTTGACAATGATGTGAACATCAACTCCAAGCTATGAAAGATCAACACGCACAGTATGTATGTGTATATGCGTATTTCAAAAGGTCAAAGAGACCAAATTGAGACAATCCTTGTGGATCTAATCTACTGTTGGGGTAAAAATTTAAAATGAAGTAAAGTTAAAGACTACTAAAACTAAATGAGTAAAATAGCAAGGTGGAAATCATCATCGGGCGTTGTGCGAGAAAGTAGTGCACTGCTCGCTCAAGAACGTCATCAATATGCGCCGCTGTAAGTAGAGGTACTGGGAGGGGAAAGTGGGAGAGTGAAATGAAATGAAAGACTATGTTACTCATCTTCAAAAGGCCTATGAGACCTCGCTGATACAATCTTTATGGATCTAATATCTAGGTACAAAATTGTAATGAAATAAAGTATATATAAAAAAAACTAAAAGTCTAAGGGCATCAGACTAAAATAATCATCAACATTGTCAACAATTCCCATGGATGCTCTGGGTATTGTCGCAGAAAGTATTGCATTAGTCCGAAAGAGCTTTGTTAATGTCTATCTCTCTAAGTAGTCGGGGGGAAGCCACTGTTGTGTGGGCGTCGGATGCAGCAAACGAGGAGGAGAGAGAGCGAGAAAGAGGGTGGGGGGGGGACAGAGAACAAGAAATGAAATGAAATGCTATATGACCCGTCCTCGGCAGGCCTATGGGAATTAACTAATACAATTTTATGAATCTAAGCTAATGTCATGTAAAGAAAAAGAAAATGAAGTAAAATGAAAGATTGTGAAGATGAAAACGTTGTCCGAGAGAGTATTGCACTGGTCACTAAAAAAAGCCATGTGAATTTCCGCCTCTATAGGGAGCCGCTAGTGGAAGGGGGGAAGAGAGAAAGAGAGAAATGAAATGAATTGTTATATTAACAATTTTCAAAAGGGTAAGAGTGCATATGATGCCAATCCGAGACAATCCGTGTGAATCCGATCCAATACTGGGTACAAAAATAAAATAAATTACAATGAACGACTAAAACTAATATGGAGCCTCATCATTGTGAATGCACCCATCAGCGGCCGTCTTCGGAGAAGGTGTGGCAGCTGTCAGTGAAGAGATTGGTCAATGTTTGCTTCTGTACCTAGTCGTCCCGGGAGAGAGAGAGAGAGATCGAAAGAGACAAGGGAGCAGTCTGACAAAATACCCAAAACTGGGTGCAGTCGACTGCATGCGAGCCTAGTTGGTGTGCAAGAAGAGTCTACAGATATTGACATGTGTGAGGCTCATGAAGATTTGGCTGCAAACCAGGAGGTTGCCGATTCAAAGCTTCCCACAACTGTAGTGCAGGCTTGTGAGCTTCCAGCAGTGTAGCAATGTCATGGCGAGATAGTTCTACGCCTCCCTCTAGCTGTGGTGCATAGTGCATGCATAGACTGCTAACTTCCGTCTACTGCTCTGCTTCCGAAAACTTCCTTGAGATTCCCAGTGTCGACCATATCAGGATGATCACTATCCTCACAATTTATCTCTGCACTGCAGCATGTGGCAGAATTTTCCATAGCTAAAGTTGTGTGTCGATTGGCTATAGGAAGAGATAGCGAAAAGATAGAGCCGCTACATGTACTAGCCACTCGTGGAGGGCGTGGATGGTAGAAAGCGGCACGGAAAGGCTGAGACAGAGAAAAGTGAGAGAGATTTAGGTGGACTGTTGAGGAAAAAAAAGTCGACCGCCGCTTGTGTGGGTGTGTGGGTTGGTAGACCATAGAAATATGGGCGCTACTGGCTGCAAAAGTGAGAGAGAGAAATAGATATGTGTGTGTGGATGTGCTTCTACGGCTCCAAGCTCGCATGGCGGCTTGAGGGAGAGGTCATGCTTTGTGCAATGGATGAGCGTCGTATAAAATAGTGTGTGGCTGGAAAACCGCAACGATAGAGAAAGTAAGAGAGACAGAGAGTGTAAAAAACTAAAAGTGGGTTGAGTAGCCAAGATACTATCTGATAATGACGGCCATGCTCTCAAGACCCACCTTTTTATGAGGTTGCATGGCGGTTGTGTGGTTGGTAATCGACGTTGAACGTGATGGTAGAGACAGAGGGAGCTATAGGGGCGGCCCTGGTGACCCCATACTGTGCACTTGGCAGTCGAGTAGAGAGCGAGAGAGTGACTAGACGACAGCTGGTTGTGGGTCGTGTGGCTTCATGGTTTACGAGAGAGAGAGAGAGAGAGAGAGAGAGAGAGAGAGAGAGAGAGAGAGAGAGAGAGAGAGAGAGAGAGAGAGAGCAATTTCTTGCATTGTCGAGTGTCGAGCCCACTATTGTTGTTGCTCGTAGCCAACACCTCCAACAACACCAGCATCTTGCTCTTGCAAATATGGACGTGATGAACGCCTCCATCGTCAGCTTAATTGTCCCTCCCCTTTGATTTATTAAAACACTTCATCCGCTGTCATTCCCATGGCAATTTTTATTTTCCTTTTGATACTCTCTTTGTCCACGATGCCAAATCACCAATTGTGGTAAATGGATTTTTATGCTTAGTTATGCTATTACATCAGTCATTTAAGATCGTCTATATACCTAAATTAACATGGACGTCTATGATGCTCAGGTACGCACACAAATTGTGTAGGCATATGACCTTTCTTTATTGGAGAGAGAAAATAAACACACCATTAATTTTTCACTTAAGTACACATAGTAGTTTTCTTTGTTAAATACACATATAAGAAAACATTTCACCATGTAAGAGTAATATTAACACACAAAAAGGAAATGGAACTTAGCTCTATCCCTTGGAGCTCTCCAAAGATGTACTTGCATCATTTGGAACCTAATCCTAAGCTCTGATACCATTGCTACAAACGGAGAACGAGGTGGCCCTGCAAAATAGAGAAAACAATATATTGCAAGCCATAAATCGACAAAGTTGAATACTTGACAACCATCCTTGCACATATTCCACGCCATACGCAACATAGAGAGACATAGAGCGAGAGAGAAAGAAGAAGAACACGTGCAGATGTGCCTCCTAGAGCGGAGTGCCACACAGGCACGTCAAGAGAGAAGAGAAGAGAGGAGAGAAGAATAGACACGAGCACCGAGTACAATCTCCCCTCGTGCAAGAGTGAGCATTTTCCTCTTGCACGTAATTGTTTATAGATTAGTGAATGCTCAAAATGAATACATATTGACCGGCCGGACAATAATTGGCCATGGCTCATAAAGAGCACTTAAATGATAAAATGTATTATCCTTTCGCATAACCCTTGGCCTTTTCCACCTGTCAATTGCATAAAATATCAAAATATCAATTTCATAACACCCAAAATATCCTTCCTTATCGATTCAAAACTTTCCAATCAAAGCCATCGGACTAGATTTGAACTCTACCCTCCAAGATCAATTGGTGAGAGTTCTCTAATTCACCCTTGGTTCAATTTGGTTCAAGGTCACTGACACTTTTTCTATGGTTATAACTGAGCATAGCCATTACTGCGTTCCCCTAAAGAGGAGTGTATTTACTAACTACATGAATCCCTCGTTCCCAAGTTTGATCGCCACTCTGTAGATGGGAATCCCTTTCCCCCGTTCTTGACTAAACGTAATGGACAACATAAAATTAAGTTCAACTTTCTCGGCCAACAAATTAACCCTTCGGAATCCACCCTCCCACCGAACCGTTTCGTGAATGTACCTTTTCAAGGTAGTACTATGATACTAGGAAAACAAATATTTCAAACATGTCAAACCAAGAATACATTTCAAGCATTTAAAAGCAGCATGCAAATTGCTACATACCCTTACAAATGTGCATTTATCAGGTCGTTCCCACCTATTCCCTTTTTAAAATATTTTATTTCCTTTTTTCTTTAGTATTAGTAAAGTTATCTAGTTATCTTTCAAGCAATCACATATACTTCTCTAGACATATCCCTATCCTCGTCCAAGGACTCGGGTATCATGTCTCCTCCGCCACGTGTGGAGGCGGTGTCTTTACGCAACTTTCAATTCTTATTTTTCTTCATATCATTTGGGAAAGTTTTACAATTAATCTACCTTAAGTTCCTTTTAAATAAATATTCCAAGAAGCATAGCAAAAGTCCGGCTGATGAGGACAATTGCGGGATAGCCCATTTAGGTTCCTAACCTTTGTAAGGTTCCTTTTTACCAAACAATTAGAAGAGTTCCTTATTTAAATCACATATTCCTCCCTTATACGATCCCTTCTTGGAATCCCTTTTTCCTTCCTCCTTTTCCGGTTGGCATCAGGCCTACCTGGACTAGACCGATTTTCAAACGCTTTCACGAGTCTCACCACCTGGTCCGGACACACTCTCATCCAATCGCAATTCTAGGGCCTTGAATGAACTTGAGCTCAAAGTATAGACCAACTATCAATCCTAACCAGAAAGGACCTTCCCTCAATGCATCCCACAAGTAAACACCTACGCCAATCTTTTCCCGAACATGTAAGATAAATTTTACACTTAAACTTCTATGTTACGCTAGGGCTATCCACGTCAAATCTTCTCAGTAAAGTTTTTAATCCTATTTGAAATTTAGAGCGAGTTCCTTGAGTTATAATCCCTTAGTTCCTATTTCCTTTTAATGTCTACTCAAACAAGACCTTAAGAAATACAATGAGTCTCTTGAGAGTTCAAGGCTTTGTCTCGACGTAAGTTTCAAGTTAACCCCATCTTGGACGAATCCCATTTGTTTTTCTTGCATCATTTTCCATCCATGGGGCATTTCCATGGGAGTTTTATATTCAAGCAACACGGTCATTACTTTCATGAAGCTATCTCCTTACTCCCCCCATATCGCAATTGCAAAATAAATTTAAAAGAATACAAACTTGAAAAGAACAATGCATATTATGCTCTTTATGATGATCTTTGCTTTAGTGTCGGCCATGAATTGCAATCATAGAACTTTAGAGTGCACCAACTTGCAATCGTAAACTTCTTTTGAGTGATTATGCAAGAGTCAATGCTTGATTGTGTAAGAGTAGAACCATTGAATGAATGATAATTTTAAAGTAAAATGCGAAGTTCCTAAGAGTGGGTATGCTAGTGTAGTGAAAATGCTCATGCAATTGAGTATAAATGGTTAACAGATCCTTCTTTGAGATGGGATTTAGGCATAGCTGGCTACCTCGGAGAGGATTAATTTTGTAGCTAGGAATGGTTTAAGGATTTGGAGTTTTCTAATTGACAAGAGAGGGAAAGGATAACCCTACTTGGAATGGGATCCTTCTTTCAAAGAAAACTCCTTTGATTATGATAAAATTATCCTTCAAAGCTCAACTTCCTCTTGAGAGAATAAGGTACTAACCCCAAAAAGAATCTCACACACGTACTATGTAGAGGGAAGACGAGTGCATAATCAAGAAAAAGTTGTGAGTCTTTCATGAGAGTATTACAATGTCTCTTTTAGAAAAACAAAGTTAGTTCCAAAAAGAATTCCAATTCTTAACTGCCTTTGCTTTATGGCATTTACATTTATAAGAGTAATTTAGGTAAGAGAATAAAAGTAACATAAAAAAAGTTTATGCAAGAGATTAAGGGATAATTATAGATATTAATCACCATTCACTATGCATACTATTTAAGTAAATATGATTTCCAATCACCTATGATTAAAGAGAATGCTTTCTACTCTCTCTATGTCATATTAGTTTAATAATCTAAAAAAACTTGAAATAATTGAATTTGAAATAACATCGGGGTTAGTTGTTAGCAACGTGATTGATTATAATTAATAATGAACCATAATTATAAAAAAACAACAAAATTAAGAAGTTGTTCTTCTTTTCAAACAAGCAAGAAAAAAACTTGCTTATGAAAACGTGAGAGTTTAAACATGAATTTAAATAAGAGTAAAAGCTAAATGACTTTCAAACAAGTGCAATAACGTAAAAAGAACAAAAAAAAATTACTTTAATGTGTGTATGGTATAGTCTTCTTCTTGCTTTAAACGTAGTCGGCTCTGTACGGGCCTTGAGCTTGGCGAGTCGCTACCCTTTAGGTCTAGGTATTGGTGGGCTCTCTAAGAATCTTGATGGAACGAATCAGTGCGAGGAGGTCTCACTAAAAAACTGTGGGTTGACTATAGTGGAAGCAAAAGTGTGCTAGTTATGAGGCGCCACATCGCAACAACAAGTTTGAAGGCCCTTTACGGGTAATGGACCTTGGGTTATCAAAATAATGCTTGAAAGAAGGCGGAGGGAAGGGAGGAGAGAGGTTTCCTTCTGGAGCGAAGACTTTCTAAAGAGACAAGAGGGAGTTAGCCTCGTCCGTGGGACGCGAAAAACATCGACTTGCCCATCCCATCCTATATAGCTTCTTTTCCTGCTTTTCATGGATCCATCATCGGCCAAATCTCCTCGCATTTCCAGATTCTCTGCTCCTCCCCTTCCCTCTCTTTCGTTTGCCCACAGCAGAGGTAAGCCTGAGCTTCAATGGCTCGCGCCCCCCCCCCCCCCCCCCCCCCCCCCCCCTCTCTCTCTCTCTCTCTCTCTCTTCCCCCCATTTGACTTCCTTTCTTTACATCTCTGTGTGTGTGCATGTAATATTACCCTGATAATATAGCTTGTTCTCATATACGTGCTAGCTGCATGTTTACATGTGTATTGGAATAGTTAAGTATTTGTGTGCTAGCACATGTGTATCAGAATAGCTGCAAATTTCTATGGTTGCTTGTACGCTTCATGTTGATCCAACAGAGTTTGTCATGGCTTCCGCAGATGGAGGTGGGTTTCCATGTGAAGATAGTGTTCTTGCTCTCTGCTGTACTTCTTTGTGGGCAGTTGGCACATGGATTGACGAGGTTCTCAGAATTGGCCAGGGCGTTGACGGTTGAATATGAAGCGCAAAATGGTAACCTTCTGTGGGTCAATGGCTCTTTGCTTGCAAGTTTAGTGCATGCCAACATTGGGTAATTTCTTGTGATCGGGTCTTATCTTAAGTGCATCATTGGTAGCAAGGTTGGTAGAGTGGGTGATGTTTACGACTTGTGTAAACAGACAAAGGCGCAATTGTGTTGCATCGAGCGCAAACCTATGCTTGATGTGTATCAATGAATCTTGCATGAGATCTATTATGGTTGTCCTTGTGGATGTTTGTGTGTGGTCGATGTGAGTTCCTGTCTGCAAATTTATGGATGGCTTCACGGTGTATTGTTTGTGACTATGCATTCATTGTTGGTATAAAATGTTGAGGCTCGAGATTCCAGGGTGAATCATTAGGTTCATTTCGCATTCATTGGTTGTATGTTATGAGGCTTGAGATCCAAGGGTGAACCATTAGATGCACTACCTAAGAGCTCTCTGCATAGGAGCGTTGCATAAGACTTGGCACCCGACTGTAGGAGTCCCCTTTACACAGACCTCGCCGTCCACAATTGGCCGAGCGTGCCCAAGCCTATGGTGTCCCGGGCTACACACCCCTGTGGCTATTTAGGCTCTCAACCATGGCACCCGTGGGGTGCTCTATGCACTCTATCCGTGCCTGACATCTGTGCTCCATGGTGCCACTCCTAGAGATGATGTAATCCATTTGCATAAATGTTTTCCACTCTTGATGTTTGCATTGAGGGGAAAGTCAATTAAAGGCATTCCTTGCAGAAATTTATTGAAGTCATTCCCAATTTTGGTTAAACAGTGGTTGTTTTCATGGTATCGAGTGAGATTATGGTGGAATTTTGACATGCTAACATTCCTACCAACCATTTGAACACTGACCAGGAACTAAAGCTGGCTCCGGTCAAATCAAGGTAACATGGGCGTTGAACACAACAGCTGTGAGTGCTAGTGCTGCAGCTGCGGCCGATTACAAGACAGTAGACATAAAGCTTTGTTTCGGGGCCATCAGTCAAGTGGACCGAGCCTGGAGGAAGACTAACGACCTTCTTGCCAAGGACAAAACATGTTTGCACAATGTTGGCTCGCAGCCCTTTACAGCGGCTGGCAACTCCATTACCTATACAGTCACTAAGGAGGTTCCATTTGCCTACTACTTCATTCGTGCATATGTCACCAACACTGCAAAGGAGAAAATCGCCTATGGGCAAACTTCCAAGACAGATCTGTTCACAATTGAGCCCATCTCAGGTCGCCATGCATCCATTGACATCGCGGCAGGTGTTTTCTCAGCTTTTGCTGTCCTTTCGCTCTTTGGGTTCTATTTTGCTGAGAAGAAATTTCCCAAAAAAGGTTAAGAAGGCAGTGAAGGAAAGATTGCTCGCCTTATTTCCTAGTTTTACAGTTTGTTTGCCAGGCATCGAAGACTGTGCCGTTTTACTTTATATAGACATCACACTCATTATTAATATCAGGTGGCTCTTAACCTTCAAGAATAGCTAATGAAATCTCCAGATGACTTGTCTCTGAATAAACCAAGTTTGTGTTCGCTGGTATCTTAATGGTTCGAAGCTAACGCTGTGGCATGTGATTCGAGCATACCTTATATTGATTGCAAGGATGACATCTTTCTACGCATGTAAATCTTTGTATGGAGGAGGATTGAAACGGATTTGAGATTATTGCAGAATTTCGCAAGTAAACATCAGTTGTGTACGTCTTATCACGGGGAAGCTGAATTTTGTCATCAACCATGATGGCCAAAGTGTTCGGCTGTTGCAGAGTTTTTTTGTGTGTATCTTACAAGCTTTCAGTGGGGGTTTGAGATGACTCATCAAATTGTGGGTTAAAATGGCTCATTTGTGGTTTCAGCTATCGTGGTTTTTCAATCACATTTCAACTTATCTGTGATCTTGGTTGATCTCTTTATCTTGTTCCTGATTGCTCTTCATTTGAAAAGTTTCGAGTATTAGCCACAGGTGTTTCGGATTATGTTTAATGTGAGTTGGCACGTACTTGGCTTGCTTTAGGGTGGTTACATCGCCATGTTCAAGTGGATGCCTGTCCAAAACATGGTGGTCTGTTTGAAAATGGCGGGTGGGGCATAAGGAGCACTTGTTACACACTGCCATTCAAGAAATAGAAACAGGAAGACCGATTTTGAATGCTGATTGGTAAATTGGAAATGGTACAGGTAACACCATATTGGGGCAGCCTCAGCACCCCACCCAAAATGACCTTGGTTTTGGGGCTGAGTTGGCTGCCAGCAAGGAAATGGTGTGTGCAGGGCTCTTCGGAATTGTGTCCATTTTATGGCTGGCAGCAGGCGATTGGCAGAGAAAGCGTGAAGTAGCGGGCAGGGGAGTAGGTGTAGCCAGCCTTATTAGTGTAAGGTCATGTATATGAAGCAAAGGCATTTGTGGCTAGCACAGGTGCCTGGTAGTCTCCAATATGCACATAGAATTGTGGATAAGTGTGACTAAATAACTAAAGATAATTGGAAATGCTGAAACACTGTTGCAGATTGTGACTAAATACCTAGAGATGATTGGAAATGGTTGAAACACAATGCACACAACCTGTTGTAACGTTGTGGGAAGGTGCAAAATGGGGAAGAGTTTTTTGTGGAAGACCACATTAGGCTTATTTTGCTTGCTATTCTATGTAACTGGCCTCTCACTTGTCGTATTGTCTCGCTGCACACTCAACTTTGGCATCCATTAACATACGTTTTTCCGTTGCTTCATGCGTCATCAAACCTTATTGGTGCATATGTAGACACCATCACATCTCCCACTCGTTTGGGATGAGGCAAAGAACCCTTGGAGTTCAAGAATCAATCCAAAGATATTATAGCGCCCAAGAATCCACGGCACACTTCAGGATCTAGATATTTGATTTTTTATTTATTTTTTGAGTGAAGCAAAAATTTGTATCAAAAAGAAAATGAAATACACGGCCTCAAAGGAAGGGAAAGAGGTAGTCCCATAAAGAATGATTACAATATGCTACAGTAATCAGCCATAGATTTATTTTTTGAGTGAAGCAAAAATTTGTATCAAAAAGAAAATGAAATACACGGCCTCAAAGGAAGGGAAAGAGGTAGTCCCATAAAGAATGATTACAATATGCTACAGTAATCAGCCATAGCAAATCTTTCTCTAGAATAGAAGAAAAGCAATTTAGATCTCCATTGGTTACATGTAAGTGACCTTTGGATAACATAGAGCACAAGAGGCTTCTTGAATATTGATACCTTAGATTTTGCCATCCTTGATCCCGTCTTTAATGAGCCATCCCAAAGCATATGAAGATATGGCAAAAAGTAGAGGAGCAAGAGGGTAGCAGTGCTTGATTGATCTCCTCAAGTGAATTGTATTCGTAAGGTCACCATTAATTGTAATCCTTGCATAAGCATTTCCAAACAATACATGTACAAAGTTCTTCCCAAAACCAATGTCATGCAAAGACTGAAGAATGAAGTCCCACTCCATCCTGACAGAGAGAGGCCTTGTCAAAGTCCTCTTTAAGACAGTAAAATTCATGACCAGAATCAATAGCATGTTCTATTCCTTCCCACAGGGTAATGATAGCATCTAGAATAAATCTGCCTCTTATAAACCCTTTATGTTTTTTAATAATCTGATAGTCAAAGGGCTCATTCTTCTAGCAAGACACAAGGCAAAAATCTTATAGAGGGTTGTCAGACAAGTTATAGGCCTCCACTTACTCAAATCCTCCTTGCTTCCCTTTTAATGGATGAGCTTAACAACACTAATGTTGATACTAGCAGGAAGAGTCCCTTTCCTAGTAGCTTCTTGCCAAATACTAGAGAGATATGGAACTAGGAAGTCATGATATTCTAGGAAGAACTCATTGCGACTGCCATTAATACCAGGAGACTTACCAGCTTTCAATGTAGAAATTACTTCTCTAAGCTCCCCCTCATAGATGGGTTGATCCAGAAGCTTAGCAGTTTGAGAAGAGACAATTTTCTTTCTCTTCAGAGCCACATGAGCTCTTGCTTCCTGGATTTCCCTATTTCTCTTGGGGGTCTAAGAAGATACGAGAGAAGAATTTATGAGCAATATCCACATTCTCTTTGTGAAAGTTCTGCCTGGGGAGTGATTCCTCTTCTGCTTGGGTCATGTTAGTGTTAGCCAGAGGTTCAAGGGAGTCAGTCAAAATTTGCTTAGTAATTCTGTCTTGTTGCTCTAGCTCTTCCATGAATGTTTGTTGATCTTCTTCCATGGCATTGGGCTTGAATTGAGTGCTCTCTATCACCTCATTGTCACTTTCTGAATCATTGCCATGTGAGGAGAATCCTCTTGTTTGAACGTTAGGGCTAGGAGGAAGATGTTCAAATGGCGTAGATCCTTACCATCTTGCCCTTCCCCCAGCTGACTAGCTTGCATTGTTACCATATACATGTGGTAGTGAGATGTGTGAACACACTTAGGACCGCTGGGGCATTTTTTCCCTCTTTAGGAGGTTTTTTCTCCCGTGTATTGTATATACGCCCATTCATTTTAGGGATATCTATCTTCCATTGCACACTAAGTAAAACACTCTTTTGTGTGCCCTGAGCTTCCTCCATCTTCTCCAAGCTGTGTGTGTTTTCTTCCATTGCAGACTAAGTATCTCCCGTGCATTGTATATACGCCCATTCATTCTATGGATATCTATCTTCCATTGCACACTAAGTAAAACACTCTTTTGTGTGCCTTGAGCTTCCTCCGTCTTCTCCAAGCCGTGTGTGTTTTCTTGCAACCCTAATTCCAACAATTGGTATCAGAGCAGGTTGCGTCCTCTCGGGCTTAGTCGCCAGCAGCTCCAGTACACGCCTACTCACTTTCTTCGATTCGGGCTCATTTCGGCCTTCGTTTCCACTGCAGGCTGTATTGCATAGGCTATTTCGTCATTTTGTGTAGAATTTCTGTCAGTGTCGTTTTCTGCATAACAGGTCTCTTACAGTCTTCTACGGTTTGTGTTATTTAGCACGGGCTTCATTTCTCTCTTTTTGGGTAGTTTTCACCAAGTGCAGGCATTCGCAATGGCCGACAACAATACAGATGTGTTCAAGATGTTTGCTGCTGAGGACATATTGGATGGGGACAATTACCCTATGTGGGCTTACATGATGCAACATGTTCTTGTGTCAAAGGGCACCTGGAATATTGTGCAGGGCATTGATGTATGTCCTGATTCTGAGGATGTAGGCGATGTTGAGGATGTTGCAGGTCTTGCTGCAAGGATTGCTGCTGTTAGAGTTGTTTTGCCTACGGTAGAACAAGCTCGTTGGGATGTAAGGATGCATAGGCTCATGCGTTGATTGCATTGTCTATGAAGCACACCATTACTCCTCACATTCGTTCAGCGAAATCTGCAAAACAGGCTTGGGATATTCTGGTTGGTCTTTGTGCAAGCCGCAATAAGGTAAAAATTGCATTGCTGCGTGAAGAGCTGGAGTCGAAGATTATGCATGAGGAAGATGATATGGACACTTTCCTTGATGGTGTCAAGGATATCAATGAGCAACTTATTTTTGGAGGTGAAGTCAATATTTCAAACAATTCCCTTGTGCAGATTGTTCTTGATGCCTTACCAGATTCTTGGACAGACTTTTGCTAGTACTTGGAGACTTATGATCCAAGGAAATCCCGAAGTTGTCATGTTTGATGCATTATGCGTTGCAAGAGTCACTTTCTAGGAAAAACAGAATTAGGCAGCGTGCAATTGAACTGGCTTTTATTGCAGCTCAAAGAAAAGGTGGGAACAACAATGTAACCATTTCTTATGGTAGTGGAAAATCTTATGTTCCTAATGCTTCTACTAGCAGCACTTCGTCTGGCAATTTTGGTGATAAGGGAAAAAAGAAGATATGTTGCATTATTGTAAAGCTAATGATCACTTGATCAAGCAGGGTCCTAAGTTGAAGGCCAAAGAGGCTAAGAAGAAAGAGGTGGGTTTCACTGCAAATGCTGGTTCCACTATAAATGCAGCTATTCTTGAGTCTTCTGTGAAAGGAGACTGTGATGCTGATGTTGATGCAGAATGGGATTTTAGTGCAGAGTGTAGCTATAATCCTGTTGTCCATGATGCATGCGTGTCAGTTGTTGCAAATTCATATGTGTGGTATTTTGACAATGGTGCTACAAAGCACATTACCTCACATCGTGATTTGTTTACCTCTCTTGAGTATGTCCCTCATGGGCATTCAGTCACTTGTGCCAACAATGCCTCTTATCCTGTTCAGGGAGTTGGAAAGGTTATGCTTACTTCTGCAAATGCCAGTTCTTTCACACTTGTTGATGCACTTTATGTACTTGGGATCAAGAAGAATCTTTTGTCTGTATCTGCACTTGCTAGACTTGGACTTGTAGTCAAGTTTGTGGATGACAGATGTACAATTCATGATCTCAGTTTTGGTAATGAAATTGTTGCATGGCCTTTTGTGCTGTGGACTGTATAAGCTCACTTTGTATGACAAGTGTGGAAAAAATTTTGCAAATGCAGTTATAGATTCAAGGGTTGTTTCAGATGCAAAACTGTGGCATGTATGTTTTGGGCATCTGAATTTTGCAGTTTGCTGCGTTTGCAAAAATCTGATATTGTTGCTTCTTTGTCGCCTCTTGAATCACCTATCAAACTTTGTGAAGGCTGTATTTTGGATAAAATGCAGCCTGCTAAGTTTCCAAAGGATGGGTCAGTTTGTGCTACATGCAGATTGCAACTTGTGCATAGTGATGTTTGTGGGCCAATGCAAACTCCGTCCTTGGGAAATTACTTTTACTTCGTGACTTTCATTGATGACTACTCTAGGCATGCATGGGTATATCCGTCGAAAGCTAAGTCCACCGTGTTCATGTGCTTCAAGCAATTTCTTGCTATGACTGAAAATGTCTCGAAATGTACTATGGGCACCCTCTGTTCCGATCAAGGGGGGAGTATATGTCTCATGAATTTAATGCATTGATGACTAGTCGTGGGATAAAACAGCAATGTACAGTGCCGTATACGCCTCAACAAAATGGTGTTGCTGAGAGGAAAAACACGTCTCTTATAAAAATGGCAATATGTATGGTCAAGAGTCAAGCTTTACCACATTCGTTTTGGCTCGAGGCTGTCATGTGTGCCACTTATGTACTCAACAGGTGTCCTATGAAAGCGTTGTAGTCTATGACTCCATATGAAGAATGGCATGATAGAAAGCCATATATTGAGCACATGCGCGTTTTTGGTTGTTTGCCTTGTGGTTTAGTGCCACAAGCGCAGCGCAAAAAATTGGATGATAAGGCTGTCAAATGTATTTTTGTTGGTTATAGTGCTGAA
The DNA here is from genome assembly GCF_014529385.1 of Adiantum capillus-veneris. Lineage (NCBI taxonomy): Eukaryota > Viridiplantae > Streptophyta > Polypodiopsida > Polypodiales > Pteridaceae > Adiantum > Adiantum capillus-veneris. The sequence goes on from NC_140931.1 coordinate 154,831,052, forward strand.
AGCAAAGATTACAAGTTGTAACATCCGCAAACAAAGCGTTTTTGGTTGTTTGCCTTGTGGTTTAGTGCCACAAGCGCAGCGCAAAAAATTGGATGATAAGGCTGTCAAATGTATTTTTGTTGGTTATAGTGCTGAAAGCAAAGATTACAGGTTGTACCATCCGCAAACAAAGCGTTTTTTGATCTCACGTGATGTTATGTTTGTGAATCAGCCTTTGATGTCATGTACTAGAGATAGTAATGTAAGCTCACAAGACATTTATGACACTTTGTTGCCTCTTTCAGTGGTGGAAATACGAATGTAAGTTCCAATGAGGCACATGTACAGCCTATGGGGGTTTCTGAAAATGTTACAGATCAGCCTATTACTGATGCAGATGTACATGATATACTGCTAAAAATGAGCAAGCTAGAGGTATGCCAAAATGGCTGGTGCACATTTTGCGTGATAGTAAATTGGATGCACCTTTGTGTAATCGTACTCGTTCAGGTTCTCGCCATGCCTCTTATGCATCAAATTGTCATTTTTTGGCTGTGTCTAGCTTACATGATGTTGAGGAACCTCTGTCTTTTGATGAAGTACATAATTCAAAAAATTGGATGGCTGCCATGCGATCAGAATATGATGCACTTATAGAAAATGACACATGGACTTTATGTGATTTGTCTCCTGGCCAAAAGGCCATTGGTACAAAGTGGGTTTACAAGTTGAAACGCAAGCCGAATGGTGAGGTTGATCGCCATAAGGTTTGACTTGTTGCAAAAGGCTATGCGCAACAAAAATGCATAGATTATGAAGAAACTTTTGCTCCCACTTGTCATATGACTACTGTTCGTTTTCTATGTGCATTGGCAGCCCATTTTGGTTGGGATGTACATCAATCAGACATTGTTACTGCTTTCTTGAATGGTGACATATTTGAGGAAGTTTATGTAACGCAACCTCGCCGTTTTGTCAAGAAAGGACAAGGGGACAAAGTGTGCAAATGTAAGAAGGCTTTGTATGGGTTGAAGCAATCTCCTCATGCTTGGTATGAGAAAGCTGACACTCATTAGTCAAACGAGGCTTTCGTAACATTCCAATAGAAAGCACATTGTATGTCAAGCGTGAAGGCGATGTACTTCTCATTGTTGTTCTTTATGTGAATGATTTGTTGATCACTAGTCCCAATGAGGCACATATTGTTGAATTTTTGATTTGAATGCTACTTTTAAGATGAAATATTTGGGGATGTTGCATTATTACTTGGGCATACAGTTCAAGCAGTGTGATGGTGGTATTGCCTTGTGTCAGAAAAGTTACATAGAGATATTGCTATGTAAGTTTAGACTTGAGGATTGCAAACCTGTTGCCACTCCCATGGAAACAGGTTTGAAGTTGAGTCTACATGATGCTGGTGATCGTGCTGATGTCACTCTTTACCGAATTGCTATTGGCTGCCTCATTTATGTATGCAACACGAGGCCGGATATTCAGTTTGCAGTCTCACAGGTCAGCAGATTTATGCATAGCCCAAGGTCTAAGCATTGGTAGGCTGTCAAGAGGATTTTTCACTACTTGAGTGGCACTTTACATCTTGGCTTGTTTTATCCCAAGGGGGGAATCATTGCCGCCAGACTTACACGCTTTTTCGGACTTAGATTGGGCTGGTTGTTTTGACACGCGAGTGTCCACAAGTGGTTTTCGCTTCATGCTTGGCAGTTCATGTGTATCATGGTTGAGCAAGAAGCAACCTACTATGGACACTTCTAGTTGTGAGGCTGAGTACATGGCAATGGTTGAGTGTGTACGGCTCAGACGCCTTATGGATGATTTGGATGTTGGATAGGACACGGCCAACACTATCTACACTGACAGTCAGAGCGTATTAGCAGTTCCAAGGAACCCAGTTTTTCATGCTCGCACAAAGCACATTGAGGTGCATTACCACTATGTCAGGGAGAGGCTCTCAGCAGGAGAGACCAGCTTGGTGCCAACACAAGACAACCTTGCAGATCTTTTCACAAAGGCATTGTCTCATGAGAAGATTGAAGCTTTCCGAAAAGCTTTGGGCTTACTCTCCTTTGTGGACTGATCATGTCCTCGGGGCATGGCACTTCCCTTTACTCATGTGCCAACTCTCGTTCACCGCATCACTCTAGGGGGGATTTGTTGCCATATACATGTGGTATGATATGTGTGAACACACTTAGGACCGCCGGGGCATTTTTCCCCTCTTTAGGAGGTTTTCCCCCCCGTGCATTGTATATACGTCCATTCATTCTAGGGCTATCTATCTTTCCATTGCACACTAAGTAAAACAGTCTCTATTGTGTTCCTTGAGCTTCCTTCGTCTTCTATAAGATGTGTGTGTGTTTTCCTGCAACCCTAATTCCAACATGCATTTTCTCCTCAATTGGAAAAAATTTGCTTAGTAATTCTGTCTTGTTGCTCTAGCTCTTCCATGAATGTTTATTGATCTTCTTCCATGGCATTGGGCTTGAATTGAGTGCTCTCTATCACCTCATTGTCACTTTTACATCATTTCTATCTTAGGAGAATCCTCTTGTTTGAACATTAGGGCTAGGAGGAAGATATTCAATTGGTGTGGATCCTTACCATCTTACCCTTGCTCCAACTGACTAGCTTGCATTTTCTCCTCAGGTGGTTCTTTTGAGTTTTGATCTTCAGCTAGTTCAAGGGATCAAAGACATCTTCCAACAGAACATCAAACCTGTTGTTAGTTCTATAGTTAGGGGGTTTAGAAGCTTTGTTATTTCTGCCTGCATTCCTCTTATGCATCTGTTGAAACTGTTGCTTATCACTAGAGGAGGTAGAAGGACCCTTGTGTTTGTTGAGAGCAAGACAATATTTAATTAAATGACCTTGGGCATGACCGTGAAAGCAAGCATTAGGTAGGTTTCTATACATAATTCTTTTGGAGTGAAGGATAATTCCATTATTGGGATTTCTTCTTTGAGAGACTTACTAATGTCAAATTCTATTAGTAGCTGGGGATCCCACTTGGAGTTATGCCCCCTCTAGATTTTTGACATAGGACATTTCCTACCAAACCTCCTATGTTTCTCAACCAAGGGTAGAAATCGATGGGAAGATCACGGAAATCAACCCACATGGGGACACATGTAGGTTTGTCACCCTTAGGTTTGAAGCCTTTATGCCACTTGAATAAAGTTAGGGGGGTAATTTTTATAATCCATTGCCTCTTAGAGAGAACTTGCAGAGTATTGTTAGAATCCTCAAAGATGAAAAGATAATAGTTGTTAGGGAGATACTGCATGTGATAAGGGTTCACATTTTTGCTAACCCATTTGGAAGAAATCCAGCTCTTAAAAGCATCAAGAGGTGGTCTAAGCCCATGACACAGTCCAATGAGGATTTTATCACTAACTTGGTCAAACCATTTTTCAAGGACTTGCTTGTCAATCACTAGAGCGTCATCAGAAGTAGGAGTTTTTGAAGTTTGAGTTTCATCACCTCCGATAGTATTAGAACAATTAGCATTTAGGTTAGCATTTGCTTCGAGGGTAGGGTCTCTAGGGGGATAGTGCTCTGGGATCACCTCCATCAGGTCTTTGTCCCAGCATTGTGTGTGAGTTTTGAAGCAGATTCAAGATCATTTTAAGCTCTGATGCAGATTGAGTTTGTTGCAATGCCATGGAATCTCTAGGATGTGGAGGCACAATAGCGTGAGCAGGGCTAGGTTGGATTTGAGAGGGAAGAGGAACCACGCCATTCAGGAGGGCATCTTAAAGCGACATCTCCCAAGGGGAAAGAGAGTGCCAGGCAGAGAGAGTGGGGAATGAAGATGCTTTGAAGGCTTGATGGTACGGAGCAAGCAAACCTAGGCATTGTACCTACATGCAAAGGGGGTAATCCACATCGCCTCCTCCCAAAGGCTCATATGTTGGGCAAATGAGGTCCAATTTCTAATGCCAGATATTTGATAAGTTATGAAAGCAAGTATTGACAAAATAAGAGGCCCCTATTTTTGCCTAGAGTTTGTATGAACCATAAGGGCTGGTTTTCACCATTTATCACTTACAGTGTGCAAAGTGAGTCGTCTATATTTATAGAGCAGAAATAGAATATTTAAGACACATGCTAAAAGTAAATTGCTAAAATGGCTTTATTAAAATTATTGCTCGGCCTTGACGAAATCTTCTCTTCAATTTTTCATATTCCAAACTACACAACATCCCTCACCCTTAAATAAAAAAACAAATACATCAACAATAGTTAACCACTAGCATTATAGACCGACCGAGTCTATCCCACTTTTCTTTGACCACAAAATTAGAACGATAATTCTTCATCATCTCATTGTTGTTGTGTAGGTGGTGGTGTTGGCGCTATTGCTATGAGTGTTGCATGTACTCGTGTTGCAAGCGACACTGGTAGGGCTTTTAGTGGTGGAGGTGAGCGAGGTGGAATACAAGACGTGAGAAGGATTTGAGCCAATATAGGGTCTTGATCGGATATGGTACATTAATGCCATGCATAGGACAAAGTTGAGGTGGTGCAGTGCCACTTTGGATAGGCTTGGTGATAGTTTCAAAAATGAAAGCTAGGGGAGATCCTTCCTTGCTTCCAAATAAGCATCCTACTTATTACTTAACGTTGCATATAATTTGCATATAAAATATATCATCTCTCTCTCTCTCTCTCTCTCTCTCTCTCTCTCTCTCTCTCTCTCTCTCTCCCCCCAATAATCTCAATTTGAGATGTGTGTGTGTGTGTGTGTGTGTGTGTGTGAGAGAGAGAGAGAGAGAGAGAGAGAGAGAGAGAGAGAGATCATTCTCTGTGTGTGTATGTGTGTGTGTGTGTGTGTGTGATACAAACCTAATCATAGGATTTAGGGTGCTTTGTGACATGCATTTTACCCATTTTGGAGCATTTTGCCCAATTTAATGCATTTTTGATAGGTGAAAATGTGAGTAGCTCTGTTTAAAAAAACAATAGATTACCGAAAAGATGTATGGTTATAGGAAATTTGTGAAGGGTGAGGGTGCCCACAAAAAAATCAAACATGATGGGAGTGCACAAAGACAAACATAACTTCCAATGATGCACAATGACAAACATAACTTCCATGATATCCTTTAGAATACCCTACTTATGATTATGCTTACAATAGAGACATGACATGAATATTTTTGCTCTAGGTGATGGTTTAACAATTACGTAGAGGTTACTTGGCCTCCTTCCAAATTTTCAACTACCTCTTCTAGTGGAAAAAGTCTTTTGGAGACATGAACTCTATAAAACAACTGCTCTAGAAAATAAGAATACATAGCCAGATGTGGCTTTTTGACTATCCACACGGACCGCATTATCTGCATATATGTAACCCACTATGGACACATCGCTATTCACAAAGCATAAGCACTTGCTCCTGTACCCTTAAGGTATCTAAGAATGTGCTTCATTGCTTTCCAGTGCTTCTGCCAGTATTTCAATAAATCCGCTAACTACTCCCACTACAAAGGCAATGTCTGGGTCTAGTGACTACCATGGGGTACATAAGACTACCCATTGCTGAAGAGTATGGCACCTTTGCTATTTTTGCTTTCTGAGCATGAGATTTGGGAGCATCATCCTTGTGAAGTTTTGCATATACCTGCATTGAGGCACTCAATGAATATTTCTACCTTGTATATTTAAATGTTGCAAGACTTTGTGGATATAGGTCTCTTGAGATAACTCTAGTATTCCATGCTTTCTATCTCTCTTAATGCGCATACCAAGAAAGTGATTTGCATCTCCCAAATCCTTCATAGAAAACTACGTGCTAAGTGATTTCTTTAGGATGGCAATCTTGTCCTTACACTTCTTGGTAATGAGCATATCATCAACATAAAGTATCAACAAACCATCATTCAACTTCCCAGTATACAAGCAATGGTCTTCTTGGGTCCTCACAAAACCTTGGGACTGCATGTACATGTTAATTTTTTGGTACCACTGCCTTGAGCTTTGCTTAAGGCCATACAATGCATTTCGCCATCTACACACCAGTTCTTCCATACTAGGCTTGTCAGGTTTAACTTCAAAACCCTTTGGTTGCTTCATGTAAACATCCTCTTCCAGATCAATGTGAAGAAATACCATCTTCATGTCCATTTGGACAGATTCCATGTCCTCAATGGTTGGCTACTAGTCCAAGCATAAGATGTAATGCAGTCATCTCGACAACTGGAGAAAAAAACTCATCAAAATCTATGCCTTTCTTCTGCTTGAATCCCTTAGCAACCAATCTAGCCTTATGCTTAGGCTTGAGACCTTCTACATTGCATTTCTTCTTATACACCCATTTGCAAGGCAAGGCTTGTATGCACTCTGGTAATTCTGTTAATTCCCAAGTCTCATTTGCCACAATCAAACTCTATTCTGATTACATAGCCTGCTCCCACTTTACGATATCCTCCATCTGAATAGCCTCTTGGTAGCAGGGTGGCTCTCCGCAGTCAGTGACTATTAGATAATCTAACCTTGGTTGGAAATGCTCAGGTGCACAAGACACTCTCGCAGATCTCCTAATTGTGTGACTCATCACAAAAGGTATCTCAACTTTTGAGAATATCCTAACTCAATAAAACCTCATGCAAGACCCTCCAAAAGGCTAAGCAGATACAAGACACTAGTCACAGTCTCACAAAGGGATCTTCTGGTTTGAATCTAAAAAACGACCTAAAAATTACCAAAAAAATGGCTCCACATTGTATACATTAGGTAGTATCCACACAACTCAACGTAAAAGGAACACACACAAACATGCACCAAAAATTGATGCAAGAAAAATACCAAATGTCTACGCAGATTATACTCTCAAAAGAGCTCAATGACACTCTAAATGCTTAAAACAATGCATATGCCAATGCATAACATCCCATAGTGGAACTGCTACCAAAAGTGTCTATGACAACATTGTACCTGTATCCAATAAACTTGTAAACCTTGTACCCAAAGCGGTTGACAATATAGAGGAAATGAAGATCTATGTGCTCTCAATGAGAACCCACAAATGTATACATGAGTGCCAACAAATACATATGGCAATGTAAACTGCTCTCAACATGCATAGAGAGCACAAGACATATGTGTATGGAAAACTAGTCCCTGGCAAATAAATTCCACCTATAAAGTCATTGCCAAAATCTATGCCTCAACTGAAATGGAGACCTTATTCAAAACTCCAACACTAACACCACCTGTGATATTGATGCAAAAAACTCTGCCTTTGAGCAATGTGCTCCAAAAAATAGTCCCTAAGGAGACTTTATGAGAGGAAAATGTACATTCCCACTGCAAGCTTGATGTCGATGCCATATGAGGATTGTCAGAGGTAAACATGTTAGGGTTCAGAACAACTGGCTGGACACCCATCACACTGACCGTACTAATCTTATCTATTATTTTGATCATATAGAACAAAAAGGAGTAGTGAGGCATTCTAATCCGCTCTGGGTTTGTTCTTCTTCTCCCTCTCACTCCACGTGCAAAGCACAAAATTTAAGTGTTATTAGAGCTGAAGGTTGCAATGCTACTTCTCTCTCGACGTTTCCCTCTTTTCGGCAAGCTTCACATCGGCAAACAAATCGAAGCTCGGAGATTCCATGGCTATGGAGGCATTGTGAGCTCAGCTCATAGGGCTCATGCATCAAGGTGACAAGGGGCTAGACTGCACAAGCCACAAGGGGTGAGAGATTGAGCTTTCTATGAGCTCAAAGAGAGAGAGAGAAGCAGGTTGCTTAGATTGACAACAAGTCACTATTTTGCTCATAATTTGAGCTATAGAACTCCGATTCAAAAACTCTTTAAATTAAAATAGAGATCACTTTGAGCTCTACAATATTTTAGAAGAACTCGTTAGCTGGTTTGGAGTGTAGATAAATAAAAAACACAAAATCTATTTTCTCAGGAGAGGTTGTGCATTCGAGTTTAGTAAGAGAGGAGAGAGAGTATAGAGAGAGAGAGAGAGAGAGAAAAAGAGATATCTTCATCTTAACTTCAGCATTGAAGGCCTCAAAGACACACACTCTCGACAAAGAAGAGAAAGGGAATTTGACAACAAGAAAGAGACATTGTGTGCGTAGCACAACACACATACACCCTCTAATTCTTGGCATCAATAACCCATTTTCCTGGCTTGCGGCATCGACGACTTCTCCTCCGACATTGACACTCATGGGTAAGGTGCCTCTTCCATAGAGGAGTGACACCCGGCATTCGCATCGACTTTGGCGACATTGACTACAAGTTTTCACATGCTCTCTAGCATTATAGAGAGCGACATAGGGAGGCACTCTACATATTGCTATAAGCATCGTTTCTTTGTATTTTTTGAGAGCGGATTTGGATTGGCCATGATGTATGTCCTCTGTGGTATTGCTTATGTGCATAGCAATTGATGGCTTCTTAGAGACAGCTCTCATATACAATTTTATACACAAAGGGATAATCATAGGTTCTCTGGACACATCACATCTATACGGGCATCTTTGGCAGTAACATCCATTACAATTCTAGTGGGAGTTTTGGATGCATATGGTTTATGTGTGACTAGCAGTTGAATTGCTTGTGCCCTATTGAAAACGTTTTACTCCTCGTAGGGAGCTGGTTTTGTGCTTTTGCTTGCATACTCATCAGTGCCTGTTTGAGTGCACGTCCTGCAATTTTGCAGCAGCAACAATTTCACGTTTTGGATGTACGTTGTGTTTGTGATACTACCATTGAACATGGTTGTGGAGACAATTTTGACTTGTTTTGACAGCCGGTTATCTTTTGAGACTCGGTCCAGAAGAACCCTTTTTGAGAATCTGGCCAGTCATGTTTGCATAGGCTTTTGTACAGGTCATTGCACGAAGTTTTTGGAAGCCGAGCACTGGGGGCCGGGTTACCCAATGTGAGGTGGATTAGGTTGTTGGAGATCCCCATTTATGGCCTCACCATATGACATGTATAGTTGGGTATAGGTGCTTTGAAGTCAAGTTGGCAATTGTTCAATAGTTTCTTTAAGCAATATATGCCAGTTTATGTCTTGAGTTTTACGTGAGATTTTGATCTCCGTACAGAGAAGACTCTCTCGAATTTTTCCCACGAGTCCTCTAGTTTGCTTGAAGGAGTACTAGTGGAAGTGCGACGCGAGAGAGAGTGCGAGAAGAAGAGCACGACGATATGGTGAACTCGCTCTACTGTAATGTGTAGAGCATAGTAAGTTCTTATTAGGTTTTTACATAAGAATATGTGTACATACCTGGCGGCCCGCCCACTTACCTGGGCGACCACTTTGGGCTTTATACCCCAACAACCTCCCACTTAAAGTCCAATGTGGTACTTTAAGTGTGAGAGAAGCTACTATACAAGCTAATATACAAGAGATGTAGAGAAGTGATGTACTACCCTACACCTAACTGCTTGCGAAAATGCGCAAATCTCTCTGAGGGAAGTCCTTTTGTAAGTAGATCAGTAGGATTTTCTGTGGTGTGAACTTTGACAAGCTGAAGTTGCTTATCCTCGAGCATTTCCCTAATGAAATGATACTTCACATCCACATGCTTTGTCTTTGAGTGATAAACTGGATTGCGAGCCAATTGTATAGCACTTTGACTATCACAATATAACACAGGCATCTCTTCTTTGATTCCCAAATCTGTTACTAGTCGATTAAGCCAAATTGATTCTTTGCATGCCTCTGATGCTGCAACATATTCAGCCTCTGTAGTAGACTGAGTAACACAATCTTGTAATCTAGAACGCCATGATACTGCTCCACCAGCCAATGTAAAGACATACCCTGACGTAGACCTTCGATTGTCTAAGTCACCTGCATAATCTGAGTCTGTAAAACCCTTTACACTTAGCTCCTGACTCCCATAGCATATACGCATACTCTTTGTAGCTTTCAGGTATCTCAATATTCCTTTCACTGCCTCCCAATGTTTCTTGCCTGGGTTTGACATGTATCGACTTACTACTCCCACTGCAAATGCAATGTCTGGGCGAGTAGCAATCATTGCATACATCAAACTACCCACTGCAGACGCATATGGAATCTTATCCATTTCAGCATGTTCTTCCTCAGACACAGGACAATCTTGTTTGCTAAGTTTCACATATGGTGGCAATGGAACACTCAGTGCCTTTCCCTTCTCCATATTGAAACGTTGCAAAACCTTGTCAATATACTCTGTTTGAGATAACCAAATCAACTTCTTTGATATGTCTCTCTCAATGCGCATACCAAGTATATGACTTGCCTCACCCATGTCTTTCATGTCAAACGATTTTGCCATCTTTGACTTCAAAGCTGAAATTTCTTCCAAGTGCTTGCCAGCAATCAACATGTCATCCACATACAAAATAAGGATCAGCCAACTACCATCCTTAGCCTTCTTTGTATATAGACAATGATCGAACTCACTACGTTTGTAGCCTTGAGAAAGCATAAACTTGTGGAATTTATGGTACCATGCCCTCGGTGATTGTTTTAAGCCATAAAGACTCTTTAACAACTGGCATACCCAATCTTCCTTGCCTTTCTCAACAAACCCTTCTGGCTGTTGCATGTAAATTTCCACATCTAAATCACCATGCAAGAACGCTGTCTTGACATCCATTTGGTGCAACACCAAATCTAATATGGCAACCAATGCAAGAAAGCATCTCAATGTAGTCATCTTGACCACCGAAGAGAAGACTTCATCAAAGTCAATGCCTTGTTCTTGCTTAAAGCCCTTGGCAACAAGCCTTGCTTTGTACTTTGGCTGACTATCATGAGCGGTGATCTTATACCTGTAAACCCATTTACAGGGTAGAGCCTTTTTGCCCCGTGGTAATTTAACTAGCTTCCATGTCTGGTTTTTATGCAGAGCTGTCATCTCTGACTGCATGGCCAATTGCCAATTCCCGGAGTCCTTCATTTGCACTGCTTCCTTGTAACATGAAGGCTCATTGCAATCAGTCAACATGACATAGTTCATAGATGGAACAAACCTATCAAGAGGTCGCGTGACACGTCCAGATCTACGCACAATAGGTGGCTCAGGCTCAGCCACAACTTGTGGTTCCACTCTATCCTGTCCTTGCTCCTCTTGAGCCCTGACATTTTGTCTTGCACGTGTAGGTCCATCTTCTTGGAAGACAACTCTTCTAATCTCCTCAACCCTCTCTGGTTTAGAATGATATTTGGATTCATTAAAGTGAACATCATTGCTGCGGACAACCTTTCTGGATTCGGGATCCCAAAGTCTGTACCCCATCTCACCAGAATTACCATAGCCTAGAAAGATGCACTTTCTACTCTTTGGCTCAAGTTTGTTCCTAAATTCCTTTGGAACGTGAGTATATGCCTCACAGCCAAAGACTCTGAGATGCTTGTATGAGGGCATTTTGCCTGACCATACCATCTCTGGCACTGAATCCTTCTGAAAAACCTTGCTAGGAGATCTATTTACAAGATGAACAGCTGTTGATACAGCTTCAGCCCAAAACCCATTTGGCAGCTGTGCATTAGACAACATACTTCTGACCTTCTCTTGTATGGTCCTATTCATCCTCTCAGCAACACCATTTTGAGGAGGATTGTAAGGAGCAGTAAGTTCACGTTTTATACCTTTTGACTCACAAAAGTCCTGAAAGGCCTTTGAAACATACTCTCCACCATTGTCAGTGCGTAAGCATTTAAGCTTCTTGCCACTCTGATTCTCCACAAGTGTCACAAACGTTTTGAAAACACTAAACGCTTCATCCTTGTGCTTGAGAACGTAAACCCATACTTTCCTCGAGTAATCATCTATAAATGTCATAAAGTAAGAATCTCCCCCTAGAGATAGGTTAGGCATAGGTCCACACAAATCACTATGAACAAGTGCCAACTGTGTATCTCTTCTACTGCTTCTATGCTTATGTGGCTGCTGTGTTTGCTTACCATACAGACAATGTTCACAGAATTCAAAATCATTAAATGAAAAGCCAGGCAAATAACCAGAACGAGACAAGATTTCCATTCCCTTCTTGGACATATGTCCTAACCGGCTATGCCACAAAGAAACGTTCGGCTGCTCGGTTACATTGATTACATTTTTAGAGACATTTGATACATAAATCATGTAAAGTCCTCCAGACTTTACTCTATGTGCTACTGTCATAGAACCCTTGGATATCTTCCACATGTTCTGTCCAAAAGTGGTGACGTAGCCAGCATCATCAAGTAAACCTGTGTTGATCAAGCTCTTTGTAATTGCGGGAACATGTCTCACATTCTTCAGCGTGAAAGAAGAGCCATTCTGAAACTTCAATTGAACATCTCCAACACCTAAGATCTCACATGTCAGCCCATTGCCTAGCCGAACATGATCTTTAGTGGTCACATAAGAAGTAAACCACTCCTTGTTTGGAGACACATGAAGTGATGCCCCTGAGTCTATAATCCAGTCACTCAGTGCATTTCCATCAAATGCTGTAAGAAGAGCTGAGTCCATTGTATTCTTCAAGAAGTAGATGTCTCCTGACACTAGACTGTCATCCTCTGCAACAGTGTTTGTCACATTTATTTCTTGAATCTTCACTGAGGACTTGTTCTTCTCACCATGGTCTTCAGCTTTCTCTTTGCCTTTTTCTGCTTTCCATTCTCTGCAGTCTCTTTTCATGTGACCCTTCTTGCCACAATGGTAGCATTCTATGTCACTCTTGCCTTTAGCACTGCAGGACTTGCTACGAGACTAATTCCTCTTTCCACCTTTGTACTTTTCTTTGGTCCTTCCCCTGACAACTAAGGCTGTTCCTTTGCCTTTGTCCATTGTCTTTCTATTGGTTTCTTCAGTAAGCAGACTTCCTTCTACACCTGCTATGTTCAAACCATCTGGAGGTGCAGAATTACTCAAAGCTGTGCGAAAAGTGTCCCAACTTTCCGGCAATGTGATCAACAGGAACATAGCTCTAACAGGTTCATCACACTTGACACCTTGAGCTGACAACTGACTGTAGATTGTGTTGAATTCATTCAGATGATTGGACATAGGTGTCCCTTCTTTCATCTTCAAGTCAACAAGCTTCTTAAGCCAATATACCTGTGAAGCTACACTCTGCTTCTCATAAAGATCACTCAGCTTTAACCATGCTTGATAAGCCGATATCTCGTCTGCTACATTGAAGTAAACGCTTTCTGCCAAAGTCAGCATAATGGTAGAAAGTGCCAATTCATCCATTTCGCTCCATTCATCTTCGTCCATATCTTCTGGTTTTATCCCCTTGAGCTTTATAGGTTTTATCTGCTTCTTTTGTACCAACACGTGCCAAATCTGCTGCTTCCACAATGGGAAATTGGTTCCATCCAGCTTCTTGATATTGTAAAGAGCAGTGTCCTGTGATCCAGCCATAGCTACGCTTCACAGTAGTTTACTTTCTTGGGAAAAATTCGGCAGAGTTTCCCCTATAAACTGACCTCTGAACCAATATCAACCTGTCAAATGAACCAAGAAAGCTTCAGATTCTGCATAAATTTCAGTAGAGTCTCCTTTGTAAAATGGCTCTGGTGTACTAAAAAACAGACCAAAAAACAGCTCAAAAACACTGTCTCTCTAACACTGTAAGTTGCGGGTAAACCTATCCTGCACCTTTACTGTCTCTGACTGTCCTGTCACTGTCCTGTAAGCATAGACTGCGACAATGCCTCAACGGCCGTAAAGCAAAGATGCAATCCCAACTGTCTAACTCACAGTCAATACATCCTAGCTGCCTATCTCAAGGTGCTCGAGGGATCGCTCCAAGACCTGTATCACCGAAAGGATCTCAACATTCGAGAATCCCCCAGCTCAATAAAACCTCACTCGACCCTCAACAAAGGCTGCAGTAAATCTGACAGTACATAGACTTCCCACAAAGTCATACATCCACAAATTTCCCACTATATGCTGTAACCGCTGCGGCGGTTGTTTGCTGCGTGACTCACAGCCAGCAAACCCTCAACAAACATACATCATCTCTGACAATACATCCCATGTGGAAGTACCTGCAATGTCAGGATGAAATCTGGAATATCAAGCAGCAAACACAAGCTACCTGATGAACTAGTGGATGTCGCTTACAGTCTGTGTGTAGATGCGCTCGTGTCGTATGTGACACGCCTCCAAGAACCGTGAGCCATCCTTCGATGTGTAGATAGCCACAAATCAACACTCTGGGAGTGTCGATATCCTCAGCACCTGCAGTCGTAGGCCAAAAACCCCAAATTTGCAGAGTCGGATCTGCACCCGTCGAGACCACGTAGTCGAAAATGGCTTGCGCAGACCTTTGTCGAAGCCGAACGGTGGCCGAGATGACCTCAGAATGAAATTTTGACAACACCGAGGCCTACGGGTTTCTCCCACGAGATTTTGGGGCCGTGTCTTTGCCTATCGAATTTCACTCCAATCTGAGCTGGTGACTCTAGCCTTCTGCAGTGCTGCCCCGAGCCTCGATCTGAGCTCTGATACCAGTTGAAGGAGTACGAGCGGAAGTGCGACGCGAGAGAGAGTGCGAGAAGAAGAGCACGACGATATGGTGAACTCGCTCTACTGTAATGTGTAGAGCATAGTGAGTTTTTATTAGGTTTTTACAAAAGAATATGTGTACATACCTGGCGGCCCGCCCACTTACCTGGGCGACCACATTGGGCTTTATACCCCAACATTGCTTACCACACTCTTTTGCATTGACATTAAAGTGATTTTGCTAGTTTTTTATTGAGATTTTGATCTCTGGAAGAAGACTCTGGTTGGAAATTCATAGAAAGAAGAGTATTATATCAAGAAGTTTGATAGCACAAACTTTTCGATACGGAAGCAGCGTATGTTTGATTTCTTGGTCAATAAGACCCTTGCAGCGCCATTGAAAGAGCATAAAGAGGATGTTTACACTAATGATAAGTGGGAGGAGATTGATGCTCGTGCTATGGTGACCATTCGCCTACACCTTGGTGAGTCCATTTTCTTTATGATTATGGACAAGACTATTGCAAAGGAATTATGGGAGTCATTATGCTCAGCATGGGTGTCATAATAATCAATATCTAATTCTCCTAAATGATTTTCTCATGTTAAACTGATCATTTAATATGGGGAAGTGACAGGGGAGAAAAAGCTAAAATATTGGTGAAGCTAGTACACCGGCCACAGTAGGGATCCAAAGGAGGGAAAATAGGGATGCAAAGGGGAGGCCATCTGCAAAAGAGCTATGTGAAATAATGGGCTCAAAAGACCCTAAGGTTCAGCCCATTAAGACTTCCAAAATGCTAAGGTTTCAAAAGTTCAAAGGTTGTGTCCAAATGTCAAACATTAGGGGAATTAGATGCTTTGAGTGTGTCCCAAAAAGTCTTTGTCAAGCCCTACATAGGAGGGGGTGAGCCCAAGAAGTAGGGGATGAGAGAGAAACACCCACACACACTCACAAGCTTCCTTTGTACACAAGGGGAAAGAGGGACACATGTCAGCTCCCTAGGCCATATGCCCACAAGGTGTACTCAAACCCTATTGGATGGCCTTGGAGGTGGACCAATGAGAATTAGGCTAGAGTAAGTCTAGTTTGATTAATTTTAAAACACTTAATAAAAGAACCAGTAAGAATTAATCTCTCTAGAAGAGTATTGGACAGTCTCCCAAGGGGTCCAATGAGCATTCAACAGCCCAATGGCTTGCCTGATTCCTATTGGCCAAGAGGCAAAGGGATCCAATGAGAGTTTAGTTTCATTTATTAATTACCTAAAGCTCTCACAAAAGGGGAAAGTGGGACACATGTCATAAGGCTATCACTTATGCTGCTTAATTTCCATTGGTTGAGGCTGGGGAGGTCCAATAGGGCTGTACAATGAGTAATTAGCAAGGAAGGTCGACCAAGAGAGAGAGGGGGGGCTGATTTTTGCAAGGCATTATCACACACACTCACACAATCTCATGTGTGAAGTAAAGAAAACTCTCTCTCTCTCTCTCTCTCTCTCTCTCTCTCTCTCTCTCTCTCTCTCTCTCTCTCTCTCTCTCTCTCTCTCTCCTTCTCAAGCTTTAATGGAAAGCTTACCACCTACTCCAAGCTTGTGAGAAGGGAGGCCTACACCAACAACTCTTGGCTTTGTGATGCAAATCCAACCAAGAGCCAAGCTTCAATGCATGCTCATATCCTCTACCATGCTAATTACTAAGCTAAGCTATGCTAATATGAGTGATTATGTGAGGAGATGTACAGCTTTCTCGTAAGAATACTCCTTCTTCCTCTCAATCTACTCTCATACCCCGTTAGCTCTCACCATCTTCGAAGGTGTGTGAGGTCTTGGGTCTGAGACCGTGAGGGAATTGATGTTGTGTTTGAAAAGTGTTTTGCGTAGTGCATGAAGTTCCCATCTTCATTGCACTATCTAGTATTGAAGGAACACAAGAAATTCTATTGTAAAATGTCTCTCTTGATGGGAGAAACCATAATACAAAGCCTTTTGGAGGGGGGACCGGCTCCATGCAAATCCGGTCCTCAATTGTTGTCAATTGCTTAATTTCTCTCTCTTTTGAAGTATTGTTCATGCTATGTAACTAGGTGTTATGCTTTTTGTTGCTCTCTCCACCCAAGCACTCTTGTTATTCTCATTAGGAAGCTATTCTAATGAAATGCTCACTATGTTCATGCTATTTTCCGCTACACACAAGTTACTAGACCATTAAATGTTACATTGGTATTAGAGCACAAGGTTTCTCTTTTCTTGCTCAAGAAGGGAGGTCCTCAAGCTAGCTATAAATGGTTGGTACTATTAATTGCATGTGAGTAAGAAGAATAGGGATTTTCAGCCTTGCAGAGCGCCTACCTTTGTGCAGTTAATGGGGCATCATCGTCGACAGCTATGGTCTTAATAGTGAAGTCCTACGGGGCTTGCCTACGGCTTAACCAGTATTGAGCTATTAGAAGCTTGACAGGAGCCGGTGTTGTTTTGGTGTTGAACGACCCTCTCTTGTATTCCTTGCAATTAATAGAATTCGAGCCACAAGTATAGTAGCTTGAGTGCTTTTTCTAAAGGGGTAAAGAGGAGTAGCAACTAGGGCTTGAAGTGCCAAAGTACACCTAAAAAGTCTACACCTAAAAGTTGTTAGAATGGCTGACAATAGTAAAGAGAGTGAAATTAATGTTGATAACTTTGATTTTGCTAATGAGCAAGCTACTAATGATGCCCCGATGCTTGTTAACTATCTTGTTTCTAGGCTTTAACAAGCCATGGGCAATCCATCCCTCCAAAGTGAAGTGCAATGGCAGCTTCGTGCTCATGGGATTCTCCAAACTCCTCACCATGACGAGAGAGCACCTAGGAAGCCTCCTTGCGAGACTTCCAAAAGAGGTCTCTCTCCGATTTGGGAAGAAGAAGAGGATCCCTATGAAGGGCTAGGAAATTTGCTCCGTGATTACGCATCTCCTTCTCAAAGGAGAATTCAAGAGCCTCCACCAAAGGAACGAGAAGGAAGTGAGTCTCCCGCCACCTCAGTGGAGATGGCTCTACGAAGACGGCGGGCTAAACGCTCTCCATCACCTCCAAAACAGAGAAGACCATCGCATACTTCTCCACACCATACTTCAAAGAGGGATGACAGAAAGCAAGAGAAGAAAAAGGTGAGAAAGAGGACACCCTCTTCTCCATCTTCTTCATCCTCTTCCTCTTATGAAAGTAATGGTCAAGACAACGAAGATCACGGCAAGAAAAAGGTGAGAAAGAGGTCACCCTCTTCTCCATCTTCCTCAAATTCTTCATCTTCTGAAGAAAGTGATGGTGCAACCTTTGAACCATAAAAAAGAAGAGGCCATAGGAAATCCTTTTCCGCGAGGAAGAGGTCATCCAAGCTCAAGAAGTTCAAAGAGGGAGGGAAGAGCATCTCTTTCCTTACCCTACGATGGCACTTTTGGTGCTACGGACAAAGTATTGGCCTTTATCCAACAGTTTGATGTGGCGTTTGGAGATGAGGGCTTCACGGAGTCCTCTAAGCTACACCATGTAGCTATGCACTTTCAAAAGTCTGCCAGGCAATGGTGGTCTAGCCTACGGGCCAACGGTGAATCTCCACGAACATAGAAAGCTTTAAGAGCTTCCATTATGAAGCAGTTTTTGGCCACCGATGCCAAAGACAAAGTACTCACCGAATGGCGAAGCTTGAATCTCTCTCCCTATAAATCAATTCACAAATATGTAGACAAATTTTGGGACTTACAACTCAAAGCCACTGTCTTCAAAAAGTTGGATTTTGGAGAACAAAAGCAGCAATTTTGTGCGGGCTTAACCGAAGAAATGGCAGAGTATGTCAACTCCCAAAGGCCACGCACCATATCCGAGGTAATACATCATACTATGGTGGCCTCTCGAATCAATTTCCAAACAGGGGATAAGAGGAAATCTAAGCCCCCTGAAAACAAGGGTTCCAATGAGCCTAAGGGGAAGGACAATGTCCAAAAGTCTCCTAAGGGCAATTCCAACAAAGCTAAGGGGAAGGGAGTTTACAATGGCAAAAATAAACTCTCTCCTGAAGAGCTTGATCATTTATTGCAAGGATAATCGGTGTTTCAAGTGCGGCGAACAAGGGCATGCGTACCGTGCTTGTCCCCAAAAGAACAACCGCCATGATCCTCCTAGAGCTACCTTGGTCGAAATCCAAGAGGAGGAAACTCACCACAAAGGATCTCCTCTATGCCATGCTTGGGGAAAGGTAAGAGAACATGATGCTTTTATTCTCTTTGACCCCGGTTCTACTCATAATATTATATCTATAGAGTTGGCCACCAAGCTAGGCATACAAAACTACGAGATGGGAGATGTCCTACCCCCGCAGACGGTGCTTTCAAGGGGCAAAAAGCTTCAATCACTCCCTTAATCAAGAAATTGAGGCTCCATGTCCAAATCTATGTGGACAAAGAGGACTTCTTTATCTCTCCTCTCAAGCATGAGGATGTAATCCTAGGGGCACCATGGTTTGATCGCATGGATGCCAATGTTAAATTCCCTAAAAGGAGAATCTCCTTTAAGTTCAGGGAAAAAGATATGTATATAGATGCTAAGGAAATGGGTAACACAATACCCATTGTACATACACAAGCTTTCAACAAGTCAATAAAGAGCTCTATTTCCGTGTACATGATTTTTGTTAAAGATTCTCAAAATGAACCTAATGTTTTAGCAAAAGAAAATATACATAACCAAAAGGAATTAGAGTTATCCAATTTTCTCAAGGGGTTTCAAGATGTCTTTATTGACGACATTCCTTGTGAGCTACCTCCTAAACGAGGTAATGATGACCATGCAATTGAACTTCTTCCAAGAAGTTCACCGCCTAACAAACCTCCTTCTAGAGTTTCTCAAGCTCAACAAGAGGAGATTATGCGGCAAGTGCATGAGTTAGTTGAGAAGGCCATGGTTAGGCCTAGCTCATCTCCATTTTGTTCTCCTGTGCTACTAGTGCAAAAGAAAGACGGCTCATATCGTATGTGTGTCGACTATAGAGCACTAAATAGGATCACTATCAAAAATAGGTTTCCCGTTCCACGGGTACAAGACCTATTTGATAAGCTACAGGGGTCCACCTACTTCAGTAGGATTGACCTAAAAAGTGGCTATCATCAAATAAGGATAGTTGATCAAGACATTGTAAAGACCGCATTTCGCACTACGTTTGGTCTTTACGAATACATTGTCATGCCTTTTGGCTTGACCAATGCACCAGCCACATTTAACCGCTTGATGGAGAAGTTATTCAGGCCTCACCAAACCTTTACTGGAGTGTTCTTTGATGATATCATCATCTACTCTAATTCATTAGACGAACACAAGCAACACCTCCAAGTAGTTCTAAGAGAGAATAAACTTTATGTTAATCCAAAGAAAAGTGAATTTTTCTTACAAGAGATTCAGTATTTAGGTCACATTATCTCTCAAGATGGCATCCAAATGGATCCATCAAAGTTAGAGGTAATAAAAGGATGGCCTAAACCAACGAATCTTCATGAATTAAGAAGCTTTATAGGTATGTGCGCATACTATAGATGCTTCATAGAAAAGTTCTCACTAATAGCAGGACCATTACATGACCTAACAAAGAAAAACATTAGGTACACATGGTCTGCCAAGGAGAACAATGCTTTCAAAAAGCTTAAAGAAAAGCTTATCTCTCAACCTGTGCTTACACTACCGGATCTCTCAAAGCCATTTGAGGTCCAATGTGACGCTTGTGGTGATTGCCTTGGAGCTGTTTTTCTTCAAGAAAGGCACGCTATAGGCTATGAAAGTTGAAGGCTCGACCCTGTTGAGCAAGCTCTAGGCCTATATGAAAAGAAACTCCTTGCAGTTCTACATGCCTTAGACTCATGGAAGCACTATTTATTGGGGACTCCTTTCATTCTGCGAATGGATTACCAAAGTCTTAAGTACTTCATGACGCAGACCAAGCTCTCCGACAAACAAATGAGGTGGGCAAATTTTCTTTGGCAATTTCATTTTCATATTGCTCACGTTGTTGGAAATCATAATCAAGTAGCCGATGCACTCTCAAGACGGCCGAGAGTGAATGCGGTTTCCATAGCAACTCACAATGATCTATCTTCTATGATAGATGAGTATGCTATTGATCCCGATTTTAGAGATGTGATTTCAGCCCTTGCACTAGGGAAGAAAGATGAACCATTTACTTTACAAGATGGTTATCTTCTCTATGGAAATAGACTATGTGTTACTAGCTCACTACATGAGAAAGTAATGTATGAATCTCATACTCCTCCTTATGCAGGACATAGAGGGTCAGTCTACCCTAAAGGGAATTGAAACATATTTCTATTGGCCTACCATGAAAGCAAACATACAAGAGTATGTTTCTAAATGTGTGGTATGCCAAAAGACGAAGTTTGATAGAGGGAAGCAACTTGGATTGCTTCAACCTTTGCCAATCCCTAATTCACCATGGGAGAGCATATCCATGGATTTTATCTTTGGATTGCCTAAGTCTATCCATGGAAATATGGACGATAGTAGACAGGTTCAATAAACAAGCTCATTTTATACCTGTCAAAAAGACTATCAAAGCCCATCAAATGGCAACCCTCTTCATTTCACAAATCTTCAAGTACCATGGCTTGCCAATGTCCATAGTGTCGGATAGAGATCCTAGAATGACCATTAATTTTTGGAAGGGTCTCTTTGAGAATTCAGGAACAAGGCTAAACTTCTCTTCGGCCTATCACCCACAAACGGATGGCCAAAGTGAAATAGCTAACCTAACAATTCTCGATCTACTAAAAGCCTATGTAACGGAAGTAGATGAAAGATCCCAATGGGAGAAGTACTTACCCTTAGTGGAGTATGCCTACAATAACACTGTACATACTTCCACGGAAAAAGCACCTTTTGAGGTAATAGAGGGAAGATCAAAAAGTCCCTTGCTACTTAAGGTACACGGGAAGATCTTCGCTGCAGATGAGTATAGCCGAGACCTACAAGAATCTTTCCAAAAGATTAAGGATGTTATCTCTATGTCACAGCAAAGGCAAAAGGTTGCTACTGACAAGCACAGAAGAGCCCAAGCCTTTAAAGAAAATGATTGGGTCTTACTCAAATTTCCCAAGGCTCGATTAAGGCACACGACAGGCAAGAATCCTACGGGACACCAAAAGTACTATGCTAAGTTAGCAAAAAGGTACTATGGTCCCTTCTAGATTCTTAGGCCAATCAATGAGATGGCATATCAACTCAAGTTGCCCAAACATTGGCTCATACACAATGCTTTCCATGTGAGCCTACTAAAGTCTTACAAAGGAGAGCCACCTCAAGAACCAACTATTGAAGACCCACCGGAGATCGAGGACCAAGAAGAGGTGTTGCAGCCCGAGTCCATTCTGCGACATGAAGACAAGGTACTAAGAGGCGGTAACACTATCCGACAATACCTTATTAAGTTTAAGAATTATCCTTTTGAAGATGCTAGATGGATGCAAGGCATACAATTAAAGGATAACCTAAACCTTGTCAACGCTTACAATGCTTCCCTAGAGTAAGAAAATGTACAAATGTTAAAAATGAACAAAATTTTTGTCTTATAAGACTCTCTTTTTCTTTATTGTGCCAAAAATGAAGTAGTATACATGCTTAGATCAAGTTGGCAGAGACGACGTCTCTCGAACACCAAGTAGAGCTTGTCACTCTACTATGGAAGATGATAGGACTAATGTGTAGACATGCTTGCGACAGCCTCAGGCTCTCAAGCGCCAAATGGACTAGTCATCCATTGTGGAATGATGTCGTAGGGTAACATAGGGATCCTCTACCCGCTAGGAAAAAGGACTAATGAATATGCTTTATCTTCTCTACCCCATAGTGGAGGACGACTATGATTTCAAGAGAGAGGTAATGTCATAATAATCAATATCTAATTCTCCTAAATGGTTTTCTCATGTTAAACTGATCATTTAATATGGGGAAGTGACAGGGGAGAAAAAGCTAGAATATTGGTGAAGCTAGTACACCGGCCACAGTAGGGATCCAAAGGAGGGAAAATAGGGATCCAAAGGGGATGCCATCTGCAAAAGAGCTATGTGCAACAATGGGTTCAAAAGACCCTAAGGTTCAGCCCATTAAGACTTCCAAAATGCTAAGGTTCCAAAAATTCAAAGGTTGTGTCCAAAGGTCAAACATTAGGGGAATTGGATGCTTTGAGTGTGTCCCAAAAGTCTTTGTCAAGCCCTACATAGGAGGGGGTGAGCCCAAGAAGTAGGGGATGAGAGAGAAACACCCACACACACTCACCAGCTTCCTTTGCACACAAGGGGAAAGAGGGACACATGTCAGCTCCCTAGGCCATATGCCCACAAGGTGTACTCAAACCCTATTGGATGGACTTGGAGGTGGACCAATGAGAATTAGGCTAGAGTAAGTCTAGTTTGATTAATTTTAAAACACTTAATAAAAGAACCAGTAAGAATCAAGCTCTCTAGAAGACTATTGGACAGTCTCCCAAGGGGTCCAATGAGCATTCAGTAGCCCAATGGCTTGCATGATTCCTATTGGCCAGGAGGCAAAGGGGTCCAATGAGAGTTTAGTTTCATTTATTAATTAGCCCTCCCCCTGGATGATTATGGACAAGACTATTGCAAAGGAATTATGGGAGTCATTATGCTCAGCATGGGTGTCATAATAATTAATATCTAATTCTCCTAAATGATTTTCTCATGTTAAACTGATCATTTAATATGGGGAAGTGACAGGGGAGAAAAAGCTAAAATATTGGTGAAGCTAGTACACCGGCCACAGTAGGGATCCAAAGGAGGGAAAATAGGGATCCAAAGGGGAGGCCATCTGCAAAAGAGCTATGTGAAATAATGGGCTCAAAAGACCCTAAGGTTCAGCCCATTAAGACTTCCAAAATGCTAAGGTTTCAAAAGTTCAAAGGTTGTGTCCAAATGTCAAACATTAGGGGAATTAGATGCTTTGAGTGTGTCCCAAAAAGTCTTTGTCAAGCCCTACATAGGAGGGGGTGAGCCCAAGAAGTAGGGGATGAGAGAGAAACACCCACACACACTCACAAGCTTCCTTTGTACACAAGGGGAAAGAGGGACACATGTCAGCTCCCTAGGCCATATGCCCACAAGGTGTACTCAAACCCTATTGGATGGCCTTGGAGGTGGACCAATGAGAATTAGGCTAGAGTAAGTCTAGTTTGATTAATTTTAAAACACTTAATAAAAGAACCAGTAAGAATTAATCTCTCTAGAAGAGTATTGGACAGTCTCCCAAGGGGTCCAATGAGCATTCAACAGCCCAATGGCTTGCCTGATTCCTATTGGCCAAGAGGCAAAGGGATCCAATGAGAGTTTAGTTTCATTTATTAATTACCTAAAGCTCTCACAAAAGGGGAAAGTGGGACACATGTCATAAGGCTATCACTTATGCTGCTTAATTTCCATTGGTTGAGGCTGGGGAGGTCCAATAGGGCTGTACAATGAGTAATTAGCAAGGAAGGTCGACCAAGAGAGAGGGGGGGGGCTGATTTTTGCAAGGCATTATCACACACACTCACACAATCTCATGTGTGAAGTAAAGAAAACTCTCTCTCTCTCTCTCTCTCTCTCTCTCTCTCTCTCTCTCTCTCTCTCTCTCCTTCTCAAGCTTTAATGGAAAGCTTACTACCTACTCCAAGCTTGTGAGAAGGGAGGCCTACACCAAGAACTCTTAGCTTTGTGATGCAAATCCAACCAAGAGCCAAGCTTCAATACATGCTCACCTCCTCTACCATGCTAATTACTAAGCTAAGCTATGCTAATATGAGTGATTATGTGAGGAGATGTACATCTTTCTCGTAAGAACACTCCTTCTTCCTCTCAATCTACTCTCATACCCCGCTGGCTCTCACCATCTTCGAAGGTGTGTGAGGTCTTGGGTCTGAGACCGTGAGGGAATTGATGTTGTGTTTGAGAAGTGTTTTGCGTAGTGCATGAAGTTTCCATCTTCATTGCACTATCTAGTATTGAAGGAACACAAGAAATTCTATTGTAAAATGTCTCTCTTGATGGGAGAAACCATAATACAAAGCCTTTTGGAGGGGGGACCGGCTCCATGCAAATACAGTCCTCAACTGTTGTCAATTTCTTAATTTCTCTCTCTTTTGAAGTATTGTTCATGCTATCTAACTAGGTGTTATGATTTTTGTTGCTCTCTCCACCCAAGCACTCTTGTTATTCTCATAAGGAAGCTATTCTAATGAAATGCTCACTATGTTCATGCTATTTTCTGCTACACACAAGTTACTAGACCATTAAATGTTACAACGGTAAGTAAGAGTGCATCAAACAAAGTGTTTTTGACGATAAAGCTTATGCGTTTGAATATGAAAGAGGATAGTAGTTTCAGTTCACATTTGAACAAGTTCAATAGTGTTTCCACACAGTTAACTTCCAAAGGGATGAATTTCAATGATGAAATGAAAGCCATTTTTTTGCTATGCTCTTTTCTAACATCATGAGATATGTTTAACAGTACCATTAGTAACTCTGCCCCTCAGGGCAAGCTTGTTTTTAGTGATGTTACTAGTTATTTGCTCACAAAAGAGATTCAACGTCAATCTCTTGACACTAGTGGGCATGGTGATGTATATATGACGATGTTACTAGTGCTTTGCTCACAAAAGAGATTCAACGTCAATCTTTTGACACTAGTGGGCATGGTGATGTATATATGTCTAGTGGCCTTATTCATATGTGCACTTTTTAGTTCCACGTTTCATTGTACTCTAACTCTATACTCAAACGTTTTGTGGTGCAATGCCATGTTTTGAGGTTGAAACATTTTAGCCTTGAAATGTTGCATGATGATGTTCATCCAGAGTTAGATACCGTGGACTGCTATGATAAGTTCTCTTTTCTAGTTGTCATGCACATGGTGACAACCTACTAGAGAATCCTCTAGTTGCAAAAATTCCCTTGAACCACTCTTTTTAGAGCTTTTGACTTCTTTTAATTGCTTCCTCTCATATTTTTTCACTAAATTTAGCTTACATGCTATAATTAGCTTTAAAATCATGAAAAATAATTAACCTTTGAAAGCAAGCACTTAACTTTCACAAATTTCAAATATGATGATAGATTTTTTATCTTGAAGTTGTCCTTTTCAAGCCTAGTTGGAATCTCCATGCATAAATCTCCTTTTGAAGACACAATTAGCATTGTGGACAACAATCAAGTACCATTGTACAAGTCTAGCTATTCCTTGATTACATAGAAGCGATCGCACGTGCTCAACATTACCCATGGGCCATACACGGTGACCATCTAAGCAATATTTCCAAGATCATGGAGGGAGTACATAACATTTATTAACATCTCTCCTGTCCAAGAAAGCAACTTTCATAGTTATATTGAGAAGAGAAAGTGGGAAACTTACCAAATTTCATAGTCATATGCATAGGCATACATTTGGCATGCCAAATCTTGTTCGCATCTAGTGACTTATCTCTTGGATAACTTCTTGAGATGGAGAGAAAGGAATGGTACACTTGCAAAGCGTACCTTGCTATACCAAGGGACAAATGTATCATATGCTTGCAATTGCTAATTATTCAAAAAAATAAGATATCTCTTTTTCTATGATCATAAAATTTCTCTTTTTGACCTACAAATATCTCTCGATAGAGAAAGAGAGAAACCTTTGAAATTTTTGAATCTTGTCTTACGAAGGTGGAGTCACTTAGATCAAGCCGCTCCATAGAAGAAGAAGAAGCCAACCTATGTTTTGATATCAGTGTAATAAAAATGTGGAATATATAGACTGTCATCATCACTTTCATAATTGAATAAGACATTGATAACATCATGTTTAAAATATAATCAAACCCAAAAATAGAGATAGTTGCATAACCATATGTAGAAACATAGAGAGAGAGAGAGAGAGGGAGAGAGAGGTCACGATAATGAGGGCCAGAATGGCCAACCCCCCATAGGGATTTTTGTCTTATAGAAGCTTACAATGAATCTAAATACAATCATGATACGTCATCTTTTTATTAACCAAACTTAATCTACATGTTATAATTAGCTAAAAGGCATGCAAAGTATCTAACCTAAAGACATCACTCAACCTTCAAGGATATCACATCCAATGATAGAACTTTTATCATGAAGTTGTCCTCTTCAAGCCTCCATTCAATCTCCATTGCATCAATCTCCAATTATGACACTCACACATGGTTAATTAACCATTGATGTAGAACAACAATGAATTACCATTATACAAGTCTAGAGATTTCCTAATCACATACAGCGATCTCATGTATTGACGATTACCCATAGACCATACACAATCATGACCATCCAAGCAACATTGCCAATATCACAAAGGGAGTACGCACAATTTCTTAACAGAAATGATATTTGCGTTTCTTAACACGTGGTTGGTTATGTAGCATGAAAAGCAAGCCAAGAAATGCACATCTCTCAAACACTTGCTTCAACCAAATATCCAACGCTATTCCCAACCTTTACACAATAGCAAATTACAAGTAATCAAGGGCATAATGGGCAATAGGATTAAGCACACTTTTTTCATTAATACAAAATAAATTCAAGAGTTAAGCATGCACTCAAAACTTGTGAAGATAGAGATGGACAAGTAGGGATGAAATTAGGAAACTTCTATTGCATAGCCACCATCTATCAAGCATTAAAATCTTTGTGAAGGCAATGAGTATAAAAGCTCCCTTTGAATATTTGAAGAAGAGATGGAAACCTATGTTGGATGTAGGGAAAGAAAGACAAAAAAAGAAGACTTGACTCAAAATAACAGATGGAGAAAATCACTAACTCAATGAGAATGAATCACCTGAACCACATAATGTACAAGAGAGGTGACTTATATAGCCACAATGAGACGCATTTGATCCATTGAATGTGTTAGTATACAATGACCTATTTTATTGTGTCATGCATAGGGTGCTAGCCTAAGGTAGTGTCCCATAGAACTAACAAACCCCCTTCAACTCATTGGTGGAGCTAATTGATGAGATGACACTAAACTAAAAAAAAAGTTATTTCCAGGTAAAATGGTTCGGAGTCGGCATGGACATCGTAGACTCAACGGTAGTGAAGATGCAAAATGATGTCATATGAACTAATCAATGAGATGACACTAAACTCAAAAAAAGGTAATTGTTAGCAGCGCCAACGAGAAGCAGTTGGATGACCTTCAGTGAAGCTATTTTTAGCATACAGTGCTTCATTTTTTGATAGACATATCATTTGTATATGCACTTTTGATGTATTTATGGACTCTATATGACTTTTATATTGTATATTTGACGCTATCATGATGCCTAGGAGCTATATACATACACACAATTTTATGAGCGATTGGACATATTTTTTATGTCCTAGGTATAAAAGTGAAAATTAGGTCATTTTTCACTTATCCTTTTGAGAGTAGAGCTTTCATGGAAAGCTTGTAAAGCAGGTGGAGATGGTGATGCTTGTAGTGGAGCTTCCTCTTGTGCTTCCACTCTTTCTATGCCATGCAATGGAAAGCTAAGTACTCTTGTTCCTCTATCTCTTTGTCATTTGTGTTAATGGTGTGTGGTTAAGTGTTAATTTGTCTCTAGCTATTTCTTTTTTCTCTCATTTCTCTTCTTCTTCACTTGATTTGTGATCTCATTGAGCTTTTGATCTGTGTGTGTGAGTGATTGATGAGAGTGTGCACCATTGTCCACTTGATTGGGGAGATTAGAGTATATTAGAGAGTAGGCATTGAATAGCACTCTCTAGTAGCATTGCATTCCCTTCTTTTTCTCTTGCTTGATTATGATCCACTTCTTGCCCATTTGTTTAACTCCATGCCTCCATACACTAGGTGGGTTTCTATCCATCAGGTTGACATTATGTGGGTGGATTGAGCTATGCTACAACCTCCAACATTGGTGTCGTTGTCGGGGATCGATTGCCTAAGCTAACCGAGTCATTAGTGTGTAGAAGAGTCAATAATCACCAATTTGAGTAGTGTAGGTCGTATATTAGGTGTTGGTGACGGTGCATGGTTGATTTGTGATGAAATTTATTTAAAACTTTGTGTACATTTTTCACATTTCCCTCCTCTTTTTCACTAATCGATCACTAATTTATGACTAACTTTCTAAATATTTGTGTGCTAAACGTGTGTGAATGGCTAATTAGAGGCTTAGGTATCACTCTTTTGAAAGAAATTTGTAAAAACTTCAAGTGGATTTGAGTGCTTTTAAGTGTGTAATTAAGGGACACCAATTATCCTCTCTAATTACTCACTAATTTTGAATGTGCAACTAAGGGATTTTCACTAATTATCTCTCTAATTACTCACTAATTTTTTGTGATTTTAATGTTATGCATAGATAAATCAAGCATTGGATGTGTGCCCATTGATAAAATGGGTTTAATTTCCATGGATTTGATGCTACACATAAGTCTTTGGTGATTGGTTGTTTGTGGGTGAATAGCGGTAAAGCGGATGCTAAGTAAACACATGTGTATAGGCGTCATTGGAGTTGGAATTCAACACGATTCTTGATGCAATTATGAGTACACTAACCATCTCATTTGTTGATTTATGTGCAGGTTTTAATTCAATATTAAGTGCAACCAAAATTGGTGCAATTTTATGTGCATAGTGTGTGCCTATGTGTAGGCAAAGTGCACACATTTCAGTGAAAATGTATAGTAATTTTGATGCCAATCAATTAATGTGAAACAATCCGATATCTGTGGTTGTTGAATTGATTGTGTTATATGATCTTAAGTATTCAAATTGCACCCTTATTCCATCAAAATTGCACTAGAACTATGTGTGTGTAAGCTTGTTAATCGTGTACTAATTGTGCATATTTACGAAATTGAAAATTGATTTGAATGAATGAATTAATGTGCAAATGAAATGATATAAACACTGATTTGATTGTGAGTGTTGTGTGCAAAAAAAATCTAATCAAACCAATGATTAGATGAAATTTTTGGTCAAAATTGAGTCAAACATGATAAAATCGGTCCAAAACAATTCACTTTTGATTAGCAATTTGATATGATTGATTGAAAGTTGTATTTACATTGTTAAGTGTTGCAATTTGACTTGATTTGGCTGCATATTTTTCATTAAAAAAAGTTGATAATTTTTAACCTTTTTACTTTTTAGTAATCTTTTGCTAATTTATTGCTTAAAACTGCTAAGTTTTATCAAAAAATGATGAAAATAAGGAAATTTGATGTGAATTATCAATCCAACATGTGTGTTGGGAACTCATGAATTTCATGAATCTTTTGGCTAATTTTGGTATTTTTAGCGTATTTTTTGAATCCCAAGCAAATGTTTTTTACTTTTTGCACTATTTGTGATTTTTCAACGACAACAAAAAAACGCACACACACACACCCATAGCGCCCCATCTCTTTCCTTCTTTTTTTCTATTAAAAAAATAAATTGAAATCATTTCTATATTTTTGCATACTTTTCAAAAAAATTTAAAAAATTTGCATTGCTCTTTGGATTTTTTTGATTCTTGTATTTGCTTTTATTACCCCAAAAAAATAATCATCCCAAAAGACATTCCCTGCTAAAAGGCCATTTTCAAAACAATAATAATAATAAAAACAAGAAAAATGAACAAAAATATATATGAAAAAGGGGAATTCAAAATAAACAAAAAAACATAAACAAATCTCTCTCTCTCTCTCTCTCTCTCTCTCTCTCTCTCTCTCTCTCTCTCTCTCTCTCTCTCTCTCTCTCTCTCTCTCTCTCCCCCCCCCCCCACCTGTCTCACAGCTCGTGCCAACCCCCTGTATCTCTTTCCACGCGCCACACTCGTCTGGCAACTTCCTCGCTTTACGCACCTACAACCTGCACGCCCTTGTATTTTCTACTATGTTGAGTTTTTTAAAATTGTAATCTTATATAAACTATTTATTCATTTCATTTCATTTTTTAAAATTTGATTTTAATGCGACTTTCATTTCACTTTGATTTGATATCATTTTTATTTAATTTTGTGTAAAATTTCATTTTACTTGCTTTCAAAAAATAAAGCAAAGCAAAACAAAAAAGAAGCCAATTTTTTTTTTAAAAATCAAATAAAACCCAAAAACCTAAAAAAAGAAGATGGTAATCCATATTAAAAAAGTTTTTTTTTAAATCACCAAAAATCTTAAAAAACTAAAAACTCAAATAAAAAACAAAAAATTAAAAAAACCAGAAAGAATTAGAAAAAATAAAATAAAAAAGAAATCAAATAAAATAAAAAAATCTAAAAAAACAATAAAATTTCAAAAAATCCAAAAAATTTGTATAAATAAAAAAATATGTCTGATTTCTTGATTGCCTCTTTTGAGCATTTTTTATTTCTCTCTTTTTTTTTAATTTAACTCTTTTGAGTTTTTTTCCTTGCATTTATTTGTGTTTTCCCTCCTCCTTAAAAAAAACCAAAAATTCAAAATTTTAAAAATGAAAAAAAATGTATTTCTCATTCTTGACTCTTTGTCTTGCTTCCCCACATGAGATCTTGACAGTACTTGATTTTAGTCGTTGATCATACGTTTGCACACGATTTGATCCCGGTTTGATCCGTTGATTGATTTTTGATCGAGAGATAGGCCTACATATGATTCTTAGAGCTTGTCCACATGCAGTGACCCTAGATAGCTCTTTGTTAGCCTTCGATTGCCATACTTTTGCACCGTAGCTAGTGCACTTGCTTATTGACCTAGATTGATAGGATTTTGCGATCATGAATCCCGAGGCCATGTTTGATAGGTTATTGTGGATTTCTGGTCAGTTAGATGGATTGCCTATACACACACATGTACAAACCGTCAGACACCTAATTTACAGGTACTTGGAGCCCGAGCACACCCGACCTTGCCATATTACATTCTTGATGGTTTTGGCACATCATATAGACACACGATAGAGGAGATTCCAGGGAGTTTCATGCTAACCCTTCATGAGGATCGCCCAGACACCTTGAGCTACCACAAACTTTATGTTTGTACTTGTGTGACGGTGGACCCTGTTATGTTGATGAGGATCGTAGGATGTACATGAGTACTAGTGCTATATTTGAAGAGTACCCTACCTTTGATACAATTAATGCTATTCCACCGGGTTCCTTATGAGGTACCTATAGGAGCATTTACGATGGGGCTACATATATGTTGTTATGTGGATGGCTCTATTTTCCTTCTCCATGTCGTGCAGTGGAGCCTACAGTAGACCCGATGACCACACCATCTACACAGCCGACATGACTTAGATCACCTCCAGGATTCACATCCTCGAGAAAATCTAGGAGACAGACCATGGCAAAGGCGAGGGTAGATATGGAGCGCAGGAGCCAAAGCGTTACCAGTGCATGGCCAGAGTTAGCATGCTGCTACTAGTACACACGCGAGAGAGGCTGTAGAGATTGCACCACAGACCATGAGCACACTAGCCACTGAGTTTACTAGATCACATGCATCGATGTGCTGACTAGACATAGATCACCATTGAGAGACACCATGCAAGTACCATTGGTCGATAGAGTTTGCATGACGAGTCGAGAATACCATACTGAGCTTGTGCTACATTTCTTAGGCTATAGTGGAGTCATGCCTTGGTTTGTTGACCTTGATGGACATTCTTACACTAGAGGCACCTCCTCATATGACATTAACCCTTCGATACGACAGGTAGTCAGAGTTTAGAGACGTCACCTTGGCTCGACTGAGTTCTTTACTAATGAGCTCACAGGCACATACATGTCCCTGCCAATCAGCCCATACGATGTTGTGGATAGAGCACATCATAATTGTTAAGATACATAGGTAGAATAGTGCAATTACATAGACTTGAGCACACATTGACCTATGTTGATGATTGTGGACATAAATATCGATGAGAGTAGACCACATGATGTTTTGAGCCATCCATGAGCATTATGGTATATCTTATTGGAGATCCTTGCGATAGGATTTATAGGGACACATATGGTACCTGATATTCCTTGATGATTGGTTTGCCCCTCGGTTTGCCTTATTCTCCACGGCATGTCTAGGATCCTATAGTGATGACCACACAGAGTCCACATACACTTGCTAGACAGACTTCCCCTACCAGGTCACCTCCCAAATCTCCATCACACAAACATATTGTACCTCAGAGCACAACTGACCAGTTGAGGTCTAGAGTGATTAAGATGAAGGAGACGAATTCCTAGATTGATGACAAGATGAGTACACTTATAGAGCTGGACTACCTACGACAACTCGAGCCCAGTCAAGTCATAGATCACCTCCTAGACCCACGAGTGATTGTGATCCTCCATGAGAGATTCCTAGGACTATGTCAACCCCAGATGTAGCTATAGAGCTTAGCCTACCTCCGAGTGAGCTTCCTAGCTTAGATCAATATGAGACTGACAACAAAGAGCCGATATGTGTTGCTCACCATCTTGATATGCAGAAGAGTGACACATTATTGAGTGATTCACCTATAGAGCAGCCACATCATATAGATGTTTCCAAAGAGCCATCTGTTCTTGCATAGACACGACCACGTTCCTTGATCATAGAGCGGGTAGAGACAACTTGTGAGACATTGTCACATGAGCTTCCTATAGACCATGTTAATGAGACCACAACTGAGGCCACACCACTGATATCAGAGCCATTAGAGCCTAGTTTGCACTCTACAAGCCCAGTGTAGTGCTACTTTTGCAAGGCACACAAGGGATTCTAGCCATAGTTTGACTCATAGAGTCGATAGGACTAGACAGGTTTATTTTCCCCGCAAAGAGCTTCATGATAGATGTTTGTCTAGTGATGACACACTTATGTGGATAGAAAACCATAGGGCACATGATGGTGCATCACATGGATGGCTTGCTTCTAGACGGTCACTAAAGGCACATGGATTTTATGAGGGACATAGATAGGTTTCGGTTCCTAGAGGTCACGTAGTAGCAGACTCCATGACGAGCACTCATAGACCTTTTATGCTTCCTAAAGCAGATACATTATAACAGAGATGTCCATTAGAGGGACCACAATAGTATAAAAGACGTTCACGACGACGATAGTGGCCATCTACTATGAAACAGTCTAGACCTAGAGTTAAAAAAGCTAGACATTCACGACCACATGTGAGGAGAGCTTGACATACATTCATTGAGACACCGTGGACATTGAAGATCTGGTTATCGAAGAGTTGACCACCTATCACACCACAGGTTGACACTAGCCATAGCTCACTTGAGATTTCCAGTGACCATGCCATTGAGATAGAGCTAAGCAGGAGTCAGCCACCATTGAGGGATCCTGAGCCATAGACTCCATCGACCACACAGTCACAGCTTGATGTCATCCCCAAATCCATTAGTTGTGCTACAACTTCTACTATCCATATGGAGCTAGGTGCTAGCCACTCGATGTCTATTAGGTAGAAAGCTAAAAGATTTCAGATTTTATTGTTTGGAGAGAGTTCCCACCTAGTTGCACTAGACCCCTGACTTCTGCAGATTGACTATGGTGCACTAGACACATGCACGTATACTAGAGGCAATTTTAACCACTGGGTTTTTCCCCTCTAGGCATCCCAATATGAGACCTTAGTATATGATTTCTCTTTATTTGTATTTAGGTAATAAAACTCTCATTTCTATGTTGATATACCTTTCCAGGTGGTAATGTTTTGTTTATGATTTTGTTTGGAGAGATTCTAGTATCCTTGTTAGTTGCACAAACCCCTGGCTTGTGTAGATTGACTATGGTGCACTAGACACATGCACGTATACTAGAGGCACTTGTTCCCATTGGGTTTTTTTCCCTCTAGGCATCCATGTATGAGACCTTAGTATAGGATTTATTTATATTTAAATTTAGGTAATAAAAATCTCATTTCTATGTTGATACACCTTTCCATGTGGTAGTGTTTTGTTTACAATTTTGCAGCATAGATGGACTTTATCTTTCACATAGCATGGATGTCAAAATATAATATCTAACTTTACCAAATGATTTTCTCATATTAAAATGATCATTTAATATGGGAAGATTAAAGGGTAACAAGAGTTAGGATATAGATATGTGCTTCTAGACATATCCCAATAGGGGACCAAAAGGAGAAATGGCTGCATCTCAAAGGGGTCCAAAAGGAGACGGTCTATCAAAGAGCAATGTGCAATAAGTGCTTCTAGATTCACCTCAGCAAGGGACCAAGAGGAGAGATGGTTACATCTCAATAGGGGTCCAAAAGAAGGTAGTCTATCAAAGGACAACCTGCATCCAATGGAGCTTAAAAGACCTTAGGGTTAGCTTCATTAAAGACCTCCAAAGGTTAGTGTTAAAAAGTCCGTTGACCTTAGGCAAGCTAGGGCTGTGACCTTGAGGCGGGAATCCTACCCAAGCATGAGGTGCTTGTTGTGCTTGCTAACTAAAGTGCTTAAAGTGTTTGTGGGAACCTTTCCCAAGCTTGAGGTGCGTCTCATGCTTAAATGACTAAGGTTCTTGAAGTGTTTAATTCAAACATAAACTCTCAAGAGGCATAAACGGTTTCCATGTTTAAATGACTAGGTACTTGAAGTGTTCAATTCAAACATGATATCTTAAGAAGCATAAAAGACACGTCAAGATCCTCCCCATGTGGCCCTCGTGATATGTTTGAATCCTATTGGATAGGCTTTTAAGGGGTCCAATGAGAATTTAAATGCATAAAAATTAATAATTAAGCTCTTTCTCTCAAATAGGAAAAAGAGGACACATGTCCAAATTATATAATTGAATAATAAAAAGAGAGAGAGAGAGAGAGAGAGAGAGAGAGAGAGAGAGAGAGAGAGAGAGGTGGGACCAAGCATGAGAGGGGGCATACTCTCCCACTCTCTCTCTCTCTCTCTCTCTCTCTCTCTCATTGTGTGAAATGCAAAGTGCAAGAGCTCCATCTCCTTCTCCAAGCTTGTTGAGAAGTCGAGAGCCTACACCAACAATCTTGGCTATGGAATGCAAATCCAACCAAGAGCCATGCTTCAATGCTTAAGCTTGCCATATTCTTCATCTTCATTACTATGCTATTATGCTATCCTAAGCAAGAAGAGTGATGATAAGTGAGGAACTATTTCTTTCTCCTATGGATAATTCTTCTTCCTCTCTCAATCTTGGCTATGAAATGCAAATCCAACCAAGAGCCATGCTTCAATGCTTACGCTTGCCATATTCTTCATCTTCATTATTATGCTATTATGCTATCCTAAGCAAGAACAACGATGATAAGTGAGGAACTATTTCTTTCTCCTGTGAATGATTCTTCTTCCTCTTCCCTACCCTCATTCCCCGCTAGCTCTCTCCACCTTCGAAGGTGTTTTGAGGCCTTGGGAATGAGGCTTGGGATAGTTAATGCTTTTTGCAAAGTTTATGTTATGCTCGTGATGCATGAAGCTTTCCATCTTCATAGCATCACCAAGGTCACAAGGAACACAAAGATTGTATTGTACCAAGTCTCTCTTGATGGAAGAATCTATAATACAAACGCCTTTTGGAGGAGGGACTCGCTCCAAGTAAATCCAGTTCTCAAATATTGTCATGTTCTCTAATACTCTCTCTCTCTTGAAAAATTATTGTTCATGCCAAGTTAATTAAGTACTATGTTTATGTTCCTACCATCAATTAAGTTCACCCTCTATGTTCTCAAAGTGATCTCACAAAAATGCTCGCTCTAATTCTCTTAATTCCGTTATTCTCAAAGTTCATAGGCCATTTCCATTACAATGGATATCTCGAGCTCCAGCATCTCATGGTTATTTCCACAGCTATAGAGGAGATGCATCACATACCTCCATTTGTACTACTTTCCATGATTCATATTTGTGGATATTATTATTTGCTGTTTGTGGTTTTCCATGGTTTGATTGAGTGCATTTAGTTATGTTTTGTTATCTGCCATTATAGACGTATAAATTTGTCTTTGCTTTAGTTAATTGACTTAGAGTTTAGTCTTATCGATGAGCTTTGAGGTTAGGAGGCCGTGACTTTAGGTTAACTCATTTACTGAACTGCTAGTCCTAGTCAGTCAAATTGTTTGAATGTTGAGACCTTATGAGTGTTTTAGGCATAGAGAGGCTTGCTCACTTAAATAACAAAGAACACTAGTGAGAATACAAAGGAAATGGAAGCAAAAAACAAAAGTGCCACATGTAAAAGCTTAAGCTAGAAGAGAAATCAGAGCTTGATTCTAGTACTTCACTCACATGTATTGCCTATGGTACTAGAGCCCTAGAGGTTCCCAATGTGGGCGTTTTTCTTTGAGAAGCAAAAAACCCCGAGCATACAAAATAAGCACACATGTCAAATGACTTTGAATCGATGTGAGAAAAAAAGAAAAATGAAAAAAGAAAAGAAAAAAAAAAAGAAATGAAAAGACTTCTATTGAGCTTCAAGTGAAAAATTCAAGCTTTGCCTACATTGGTGAGAGTTAGTTAGCTAATCGAGGTGAGAACACAATTAGGGAATCTTGCATTTAGATAATTTTTCTAACTTAGCTAGCACTAGAGAAATTGTTTTAACCCTTAGTCATAGAGACTAATTGAGAGACTCATCCATAAGCCCAAAACTCTTGATTAATTAATTTCAGCAAGCGTAATTTATTTTTCCTTAATGGTAGTGTAACATTTCATAATTCTTTGCCAACTTCCATCTACTTTGCTTTCATTTTCACCTCAACCCATTTGAATCTCCTGGTGATTCCCATTCAAAAGAAATGGGTACACACCTACTACTTGCCCATTTTGAGCACCACAACTAAATGGTATCAAATCATTTTACATATCAAATTTTGATGACAACAATTATTAGGCTTGGCTAGTGATTATGAAGTTTCTAGGTACACTTAGGTTAGTGGCATTGATAGTTTTTTAATTTATCTTTAATATTGTAGGAGCTTCTCGCTAGTGTGCCATTAATCCAACAATCATGCCTTAAATCTAGTGTGCATAATTGAGTCTTAAAACTGCGTCCCACCTCTAGTCTAATGGGCGGTTCAATGCTCTACAATTTTTGCTCCTCTAAAGGTTTTATGGTGCTAGTAGCAACTCGACACAAGTCATTGTAACCCCTGCAAAAGTGTACTACAAGCTAGATCTTTTCAACGCTTCACAAATTTGTGGTAGAAACGAAAATATGGAATTTTCCTATATTTGCAGACACTCACATCTTCTTAAGTGCATGGCTTTCAATAGTTTTAAATCGAGGAGAAAAATAGTGTTACGAGGAGAAAAATAGTGTTACTCCTCTAGCATGCCCCTCTAGTTTTATTATTTAAGAGATCATGAATCCAAGAATCGAACCATGACCCATGATGTCCTTGTGACTTCAAATTCATCTCTCTCTCTCTCTCTCTCTCTCTCTCGCTCTCTCTCTCTCTCTCTCTCTCTGTGTGTGTGTGTGTGTGTGTGTGTGTGTCTGTGGATAGATCTTTGAGGTCTCTTGAGATAGTTCTTGACAATAAAATTTCTCTTATGTTCTTCTTCTATTTAACTTGGAGGTCTTTTGGGATTGACTTTAAAATTCTTCCTCTTCAGGTGTGCCACGGGACTAAGTGACACACAAAAGTAAATTGGGGGAGGGGGGGGGGGGGGTTGGGGATCGACGGCCTGGAAGTGGAAGGAGGAATCTCGAGGCGGGCTAAACTCGAGCAACGCGAAAACCAAGGCAAAAAGGAGTCCGGGCAATGCAAAAATTTGGGCCCTCCCCGTCGATCGGGTTAGAACCCACCACCTCTCAGCCCAAGTTTTGGGTCACATGGGCTAACCAGCTCACCTGCACGCACATGTTGTATCTGAGCCTTTTTTTATGATGTTTTATTCTAAGGCAATATGCACTGCCTGGATTTAGGAGGTTTAATTTGTGGCCGGATTTAGTTTTGATAGGATATTTGCGATTGCGATTACATAGGATCTCGTGTGTGGACTTGTGAATCGTGGATCTCCTCACCATCTTGCATTTAATTTTGTGTCACTTGGTCCCGAGGTCTGACGTGTGTTTCTGTGCGAGTGTGTGTGTGTTTGGATTAAGATTTCTATTTTGTGTGTGTGTAACTAGATTAATATTTCTATTATGCAGGAGATCAAACTCCTCATACCTTGACTACGCGCGCCGATGGAAACTACGTCCGACGATGACGCTTCTCTTCTGGAACTGCTTCAACGCTTTCTGGATATTCAGCATCTTCGTGCTTCCATTTACTCTCGGCTGAATAGGTGAGCAGGTTGAAAACTCAGACACACACAGAGAGAGAGAGAGAGAGAGAGAGAGAGAGAGAGAGAGAGAGAGAGAGAGACGCACGCAAGTCTAGGTTTATCTCGAGCAAGGCATCAAAGTGATATACAGTGTTGTACGCAGACTGTACCATAGAAATTATCAAATGAGGAAGCATGTCTGAACTCTTAATTTTCATAGATTTCCTGTTTCTGCTGAGGCAAGGGTTGCAAATTTGATTGAGAACGGCAAGTATATCACTAAAAGCAGAAGAATCTTTCAGGTCAACAAGAATTGAGGCGAGAACGTACTTAAAGTGTGCTTGCTTTTGTTGCCATCCCAAGAGGAAGGTCCTAGTGTTGGTCTCTTCGCAAGAACTTCTTGGATAGTAAGGGAATCCATTGTGTGGAGATTACCTTCAAGGTCGTTACTTGAAATTTGGAGCATCTACATTTAGTTGAAATCTTTGGATCAAAAAAATAAATTAAAAAATTGTATCCATGCATCCAAATCGGCTGAATGTTTTTGAGTATGATCAGATCTTTTGAATGACTTGTTACTCTCTTATGCCGGTCTTGAGACTTCTGCAAAGCCTTCTTAACCTTAAGAAGTATTACCCATTGGTGGATGCATCCAACAATTTTCACACGCCTACTAGGAAGGCACCTTTTGAGATACTCAAGGGTGGCAAGAATGTTTCGCCTATATTGTGTACCAAGGACAAGATCTTTTAGGTAGATCACTTTGTTGAGGAAGTAGTGGGTCGCACTGAGACTTGTGATCAAACATGTAGGCACTTCAATAAGTCTACCACCATTGAATTGTTAATTTGTGACTAACTATCCGTTTGTGGATAAAATGACAAAGAGAACTTGAGTTTTGTAGCCAAATTCTTGCACATTGCTCTCCAAAATAAGCTCGTGAACGTTGGTGACACTATAGACTTTGGCATCCCATGATAGTTGTCACGAGGCAACCACTAACCTTAGTTGTTGGTTCCTTCCTCTTGATGTTTCATTTAATTTTTGGAACCTTCTTTTTGAAGTCACAAAAGGCCAAACATTGTATGGCGAGTGTGAAACGGCCGATGACCGAGAGTTTCACCCACAGTAGTGAAGGCCAGGTTGCCATGAGTTGGTTGGGCCAATCGGCATTGAATTCCGAGTAGTGAAAGGTTGGCTAGGCCCTGTTCAAAGTCATTTAGGCCCCATGCGACACTTTATAAGTTGGTGGGTACTAGGAATTTAACTCAAAAGGGAAAACTTGGCGGCTTGTGAGCCATTCTGCATGACACCGCAGCTGAGGGGGGGCGCCCAAAATCGATCTCTCTCTCTCTCTCGGCTGATTTTGACTCATTATAAACTCCTATGTATGAGTAGTGGGTGCAGGTCATCACAACTTTAATGGAAAGCTTGACTTCTACGTAGCAGGATGATTCCGGTCTCGTGCACCTCTCAAATCTCTCCCCTTTTGAATACAAGAACGTGATGTCCAGCTCAAGGGCTACTCATCCGTATATACAATTGTGTGGGTTTATGCGCGATTGCTGAGGCAAGAGCCTCTTGTACATGTATTATATTAGCTAGTTGCTGATTTCTCGCAGGTACAGGTTGATTTGGAGAGATTTCACGTGAGAAATCTCGTCCGAATCAAAGGGCAAGTAGCCCTACAGGTGTGGAAACTCAAGGGCTTGCTAGGAATGTGACCGACACACAAAACGGAGCTCGAAATAGGGAATTACAGCCTGCTTTTTGCAGGTTTAGGGTTTTGCCCCTTTTTGATCCCTAATAGTCACAAAAGCTTTGGGAAAGCTATGGAATTGCCGTACAGTGTTCTGGTGCATTTTAGAGGCCGAAAACAGAGAATTCAGCTGGTTGTGATTTCTCGCCAGGTTTAGGAAAGTGTTGTAATGCGCCGGGAAAGTCACCTATGTCATGGGGATTTTGTTTGTGAAGCCTACTACAATAGTTATGTTGTTGAAATGGGGCTAGAATAGGCCATTTTCAGCCCAATAAATGTGGGACAGCACGTAGGGGATTACAAGTTTTTCTCCATAGTCATTTGAATAAGAAATACCGAAAGGGGTGCCAACCTTTGGGGCCAACGCGGTGTCACTGTCTGCTTGGAAGCAATCTAGCTACCAAGCCGTTGTTTGTTTGAAGTGTTAAATTCGATTCTCAAGCTCATTCGAGCATTGCATTGTGTCGTAAAGTTTAAGAAAAGATCGGGTGAAAAGCTAAAGTCTACCGCTCTTGTAGCGAGTCTATGGGCCAATTTCATGGTTTTGTCGCTGTTACAAAGTGATGACATGGCATGACCACCCGGACGGACACAAGTGGAATGTGACTGATTAAATGCTATAAGTTGTTCCAACTTATGGAGTCTCGTCCGATGGGGCCCAGGGGACATAAAGAAATGAAAACAAAGGCAAAAATTCCAAGCGTGTGGAGTTGCTGACGTGGTAGGCTCTAGGGACACCCACCCGCGATCCGTGGCGCGATTTATGGAGGCAGCTTTTGGCGCTAGTTCATGAGGCCATATGCTTTCGGGACCTGAAGCTTTTCATGTAACTGCTAGAGCCTTTAAAAGAATTGCCAGATTACTTTCCTTCAGATTGGCTTGGGAGCACTGAGTAGAGAGAGGACCCTCGGACATTGTACTTTGCTCCGTATTAATGTAAAAATAAAGACCGAAAGGGGTGCCAAACATTGGGGTCAATACCTTTGGGCACGGAACTACGCCGGGCCGTGCCGTTTCTCTCTGTTGTGATTAAATTTATTATGTGGTTTTCAGTTTTCTCTCACGTGTATTGTGCCAGATTCCCGACTTGGGGTGTCCAAGTCTGTTACAATGGTATCAGAGCACAATCAATGAGAATCCGATCTCTTCGATTGCGACACACATGGATTTAGTTGACGAATCCTGCAATGAGCAAGCTATTGCACCTGACCATTCAGGTTCGGGTGAAAACACAGAAGATTTAAATGGACGATTGTAACGAACTTGGATACCCTAAGTCGAGAATCTGATGCAACACGTGAGAGAAACTGAAAGTAACTTAATCAGAACTAAGAGAGACGATACGGCCCGGCGTAGTTCATTGCCCAGAGATATTGGCCCCAAAATCTAGCGCCGTTTCGGTATTTCTTTTTACATTAATCTTGGCAAAGTACAATGTTCAAGGGTCCTCTCTTTGCTCCTAAGCCAATCTGAGGGGGAGAGGCCTTGGCAATTTCTTACAAAGGCTCTCAGGCCTAAAAGCAGTATGTCACAAAGTGATGACGTGGCGGACAGCAGAAACCCTAAAATTCTTGCAAACCCTAATTTCCGGAAATCGCAGAGGCTGAAAATAAAAAAATAAAAAAATGATGAGCGACGCGAATTTTGCTTTTTTTAATAAAAAAGACTCGAAAATCGCAGAGGCTGAAAAATAAAAAATAAAAAATGATGAGCGACGCAAATTTTTCTTTTTTTAATAAAAAAGACTCTAAGAGAGAGAGAGAACTGATGCTTTTTATTTTAAAAGCTTTTGGGGCTCTGCTTTTGGGCATCCCTTGTATCTTATAATAAGTGGTGAGGGCTTCACTTCTCAGAGCATCTGGACGCAGAGTCTGAGAGTGAAACCCTAGCCACTCTCTTGTACTTTGATCTGATTAATATAAAAAGAAATACCGAAAGGGGCGCCAGTCTTTGGGGCCAATATCTCTAGGCACAGAACTCCGTCGGGCCAGTGCAAATCTATTGTGATCTGTGAATTGTTTTGAAGTGGTTATTTGGTGTTGTCGCGGTTGATTCTTGACTTGGAGTGTCCAAGTCTGTTACAGTGGTATCAGAGCACGGTTGATTTCTCTTCTATGGAAAATCCGATCCGCGATTTTTTTTTTCCGCGGCACCTATGGCTTTAGGCAATGATCAGTCGACTCCCTCTGCATCTGGAGATGCGGGCAGGGATCACAACGAAGATTTCGGCACGGTGTCGAGAAATTTGCGGTCTTGCCAGGAAAGCACCGGGCTTATGGCTGTGAGAGTTTGTGAGAGAACTCAACAAAAACTATATGAAGGAGTTAAACCATGGATGCCATGAAGACTAGGGTTTGGAAAGAAGTGCAATCAAAGAAAACTCACTCTTTCTCTCTTGCACTCACACACACACAAAGAAAGAACGCAAAAGAGAATGTCAAAACAATACGAAGATGAAAACATCAAGGCTATGGTCATATCGTATCATGGGTAATATGAAAGGGTTAATGGATGAGTTAATGGCATTCAATCTTGGATGACCAAATAGGCTACGAATTGTTCTTTGGAATTGTAGTTTTGTGCTTACCATAATATATATATTTTGCTTAGTGATTGGGATTAATTGTGTGTACAAATCCTCTTTGTTCATAGCAAGATAACTACGCTTACATCAAAAGAAAAATTATAGTCTATGAGAGGTAGTATGATGGGATCCGGTGATAGAAGTATTTCATTGAGCCTTTCAGGGCCGAAGAGAAACACTATACGTTGTTGAAAGTGTATTTTACGGCTAATCCATACGTTAATTCTAATAGATCCTACAGAGTGAAAGCGATAGAAATGATCATCATGTGGGTTATTCATCTAGGATAGTATGTGAGAAATGTAGATACGAGAGAAGTGAAGAGATGAGAAGTTTCCCTCCCAAGCCCTATTCTTGCCCGTAGGCAATAAG
This sequence comes from Adiantum capillus-veneris, assembly GCF_014529385.1. Classification (NCBI taxonomy): domain Eukaryota; kingdom Viridiplantae; phylum Streptophyta; class Polypodiopsida; order Polypodiales; family Pteridaceae; genus Adiantum; species Adiantum capillus-veneris. Next base: position 154,874,499 of record NC_140931.1, read on the forward strand.
GATACTGCGGGGAGAGATGTACCTGTAGCAAAGAGAACCTAGAGAGGATGAATTACTAAGAATGAGAGAGATAGGTTTGGTTAAGGAGATGAGATTAGATACATATATATATGTTGGATTAGAGATGAAAATGAAAACAACAAGAAATCAAGAAAACATCAATGTAGAACACATCTTACTTGAAACCCTTCGGCACCATTATTGATGGGAGAGAGAAGAAGAGGGGAGAATTCAACGTTGATTGATACGCCAAGTACAACACCTTCTTTGATTAGAGTTGATCCTCCAAGGATGGCGTACAAGAATGGCTAGTTTTCCTCTAGGAGAAAGTGTAGGCTTGGGCTTATGTTAATGGGGCTAAGTACAATTAGGCATTACTACTCACTCCCTCAAGAATTTCTCTCATCAATGGCTTGAATGCTTGAGTTCCTTCCAAGGAAGAAGAGGTCCCCTTTTATAGGTGAAGGGAATCCACAAGGGTTTACACAAGAAGAGAGGAGCCAGTGTGAACAGGAATTGGAAAAGTTGGAAATGAGCTGTCCCTGCATGATGTGGGCAAACTGGGGTCCAGTATTTTGATCATATCTCCTCAACCGTAGCTCCAAATAAAAAAGTAAAAATATGGGCAGAAACTTCAGCTCATTAGCTACGATTTTCATTTTAAAATCATTCTCCAATTCGGATTGGAATCTTGTGTAAAAAATTCATCAAAATAGGGTCCATTTCTGGCAGCAAAAGTCTTCATGTGGTCCCCTTAGCCTAGACTTTCATTTGACTCCAAAGGACACCTCATGCCATATGAAATCATGACATTGCTCCTTGACAAAGTTTTGTAATCATGCTTGCAATAATGCATTAAAATAAGTGTATCTTTGAAATCATGCCACCTAGTGTCCCACTAGGATTTGATTCTCTCCTAGTAGCTATTTAAAAAGAAATATAAGAAAAGTATAAAAAATACATAGAATATATATATATTGGAGTTTACCCTAGATATAGGATCTAGCTAGGGTGTGAGATGATAATGAAATAGTAGAAATAAAGAATCAATGCTTTTTTTGCCCCAAGTTAAAGAGGCGGAGCTATTGACACTTTTCCCATAGTATTTTTTTGATGGTAAAGTAAGAATACATTACCCTTGAGATAAATAATAAGATGAGATAGAAAGCTTATTTTTATACTTACATATGCATATGTACATTATAGGAAATATAATTATGTATCTAAAAAAATACAAGATAGATTTTGTAGCATGCGTTCCCACTATGTACGTGTCACAGCACGACATCCACCCCCTCTAAACCTGCACATCCTCCGGTATGTGCCACATTGTCTCTTTGTAAGATTAGACCTCTTGTACATCTTCCTTGTCTTCTTCTTCACTGGATGATTCCAGGGCTTCATGTTCACTTTGATCTTCACCTGTGTTTTTCTCTTCTTCCTCATCCATATCTTCTAGATCATTGTCTCCTCTTCTCTTAAACATTTTAATCCTTTTTCCTGCAATGGGGATCTTTACTTCTGTACCATCTAGTTCAGACAAGCTGTAAGTAGCATTTTCATGCACATGCTTTACAACATACGGTCCAAACCATCTTTTTGAGAACTTACGCATGACTGTATGCTGGTTATCAAGGCTACTATCATACACTAAAACCCAGTCACCTTTGTCAATTGCTTTGCTCCTGAGTCGATGTCGCTTATCAAAATAGTCCTTGTTTTTCAACCTTGCATTTTTGAGTCGTTCTTTTGCAGCTTCAATGTCTCCAGGTCTTCTCTCTAGCTGCCTTATACGCAGTGCAAGGAGATCTTCCCTACTAAGCCCCTCTTGCCAAGGTAGTACATTCCATGTAGGAATTGTATCTTCAATCGGCATCACTGGCTTTTGACCATACATTAGCTCCGCAGGCATGTAGCCAGTTACTAAGCTATGTGTTGTACGATCAGCCCATAAAGCATATGGTAACAGTTTTGGCCACTCACCAATTCTTCCTTCGCAAGCCTTGGCCAAAGCTTTGATGATAGGAGGATGCCCTCTTTCACTCTTTCCATTGCCTTCAAGGTTGTAAGCTGTAGTAAGAGAAAGCTTGATCCCTAATCTAGAAAAGAACTCCCTTGCTTCTTCGGCATCCAGTTCACCTCGATCTGCAGTGATTTTTCCCACACAACCATAACGGCAAATCACCTCATCAAGAAGGAATTTGCACACAGCTTCTGTGGTCTTAGCTCTTAACGCTCTTCCTTCAACCTGGTTAGTTAGGTCCTCTCGTGCAAGAACCAAGTATCTCATCTGCCAGAGTCCTAAAGGCATCGTGACTAGATCCACAACCCATTTATAGTGCATGGCTAGTGGATATGTAGGGTGCAATCCATCACGATGTCGAACATTTGAATACATTTGACAAGTTACACATGACTCTACAAACTGAGATACATCTTTATACATACCCTTCCACCAGTATTTTTCTTTCAACTTGGAGAAGGTTGCCCACACACCCCTGTGTCCAGCCCATAGACTCTCATGAAACTCTTGCATGAGCTTTACTTGAGCCTCTTTTTTACATATAACCCGTTGTGGTGTAGCACCCTTTTGTTTAGGATGCTTCCACAAGTAACCATCCCTTAAAAAGTACCCATATGCTTTCCTGCGTATTCTCTTGAATTCTTGTTCAGACCAATCATCCTGTTTTGTTAGAGTACTCAAGTACCTTCCAATAGAAAGCGAATCACCTTCATAAAGATCTTTCAAGAACAATTCAAGTGAATTAGTCATGCAGACATTGTTACCTTTGACATGAGAGATAGAATAGAATTTTGTGCCTACATCATCTCCCTCATCAATCATTTGTGACTCATCTTCATACCTTGCCCTTGATAGCATATCTGCCACTGTATTGTCTTTACCTGCAATGTGCTTAAACTCGGGATTTAAGGACTTAATGTAGGCAATCCACCGCAACATAGCAATGTCTGGTGTTGAGCAGCTTGTAATCATCCCAAGAAGTGGTAGACAATCTGTTTCTACAACCACACATGCACCAATTAGGTACTCTTTCCCACTTTTCAAGGCTGTAACCATACCCCATAACTCTCTCTTTATCTGTGGATAGTTTCTTTGGCGAGCACTTAGTACCTTTGCTCCAAATCTTACCACATACCTGTGTCCTTCTTTGTCATCTTGCCCTATTGCCCATCCAATCCCTGTAGGACTGGTATCTACTGTCACAATCACTGGCCTTTGACACTCATAGTCTACCTTTCTTAAAGTCGTTGCTGACTGGAGTAACTCCTTTAGCTTTTTCATGGATTTTACATGTGCTTCTGTCCATTTAAACTTTTGATTCTTTCTAAGCAGCTGATAAAGAGGATCAGCTACATGTGCATAATGTGGAATCCAAATAACATAGAAGACACATGCTCCCAGAAACCTTCTAACCTCAGTGATGTTAGTGCATGTTTCTTTCATTCTTTGGATGACATCTACCTTTGATGGACAAGGTTTCCTACCATATGGCCCGCACATGTGTCCCACAATGAGCACTTCTTTGACACCAAACATAGACTTTTTCCCTGACAATGTAAGATTCACTTCTTCCAACCTATACAAAATTTTATCACAATCATTTATGTGATTTACCACAAACCTGCGACATCCCTTGAGATCCAAAGCTTCATCTTTGTCATTTTCTTCACATCCTTTGATAGGCAAATCATCAATGAAAGGCATTGTGATTTGAGGAATAAAGTCACGTAAGACCTTATTCATCCCATTCATCATATGTGCAACCGAGTTGGTTGCTCCCTGTGGCAAGGTACACATCCTTACCAAACCCAAAGGTGTCCTCATGGTTGTCAAGTCTCTGCTTTCGATTGCAAGCTGAAATTGATCATACCCTGAGTAGAGATCCCCCATTGAGTAGATTGCCCTCCCTGCAAACGCCTCTGCAAATTCATCCACAATTGGACCTGTTCCTACATTTCTAATTGTCACCTTGTTCACTGGTTGCATATCTTGGATGAAGCGTAGAGAACCATTCTTCTTTGGAACTGTGAACCACCTGTTTGAGTATGGAGCACAAGAAGGCTCCAAGATTCCCATGTTGATTTTCTCATTCAGTAGCTCTACTAACTTTGGCAAATGAGCCTTTGGAACCGGAATAGGCCGCAGATTCCAAGGTACATGAGGTATTGTGAAAATTACCATAGGAGCTACAATATAAGGATCAACACATCCTATCTCATGTGGCTCGAATGCAAAAGCCTTACCATGCTTTGAAAGCATTTCTTTGAAGCACTTTGTCTCCTCCTGTGTTAGAAACTCCTTGCAACCAATCTGCAACTCTTGAAAAGACTCCTTTGTGAAGGTATGCCCGATCTTTTTAGGATTCCGCAAACTTGGTTGTAAAGAAGCCTGTTCAATCTTTTCCCTGTTGTTGGGTGGTAAGGGTGAAGCTACTGGTTCCACCTTCTTTGCTACACTCTTGTATTTAGTTTCAACATGGACTTCTGGGCCAACTGTTTGGCTTTCTTTAAAGGCTTCTATTACTTGATACATTTCCATAGAGCAAACTTCCACAACTTCATTTTCAAGATGCAAACTAGACCTCATTATAGCATCAAGCTCACCCATAGTATCTACAAAAGAAACTTGTTCACACAAACCCAAAACATTTTCAGTAGGCTCTAGCAACCCACTCTTTTTCATGCCTATTTGTACATTATGCACATATTGCTTCTCGCATCTCTTCAAATCTTCAAGTTTTGTAAAACATACTGATCCATTCTTTGTTACCAAGGAGCTCGTTGAAAATGCTTCACCTATTTTTGGATCAGGCGAGACCCTTTTTCTTTCTGTACCACTGCAATCCCGCTTTACAATGGTACTTGGCCAAAACCCATCATTTCTCTATGATCATGAAGCTCTTTGCTCACCTTTGGTAGAGGATGTTTTCTGAGGTTGTCACGATTTCTTTCATGGTTTACACAAACTGTGAGGAATTGGACAGCACGTTTACCATCTTTGCTACGTATCCTAGCATATGCTGAACCATCGTCCATTACCTTTGTTTCCATTCGAACTCCCACAATGTAGGGCTGTCCAAGGATGAGATGATATGAAGATGTATCCTGTACAAAGAAGTTTTGGTCAATCTTTACATCACCTATTGTCACCTTCACACCTGGACATGCTGCATACAATTCACCGGATGAATTGTTTGCCACTTTTACCATCCAACCATGATCTGTGTCCATTGGCCATTTGCACTTGTTGTAGAGACTCTTTGACATTATGTTTATTTCTGAACCATGGTCAATCAAGGCAACAAATGGCTCTTCAAGATCACCTACCTTGACCAAAGTTTCTGTAGTAGCCCTTGCCCAATGACTTCGTGAATAGTAACTCTTAGGAATATCTTCAACTTCTTCATCATCATTTGAGAAATGCACTTGCTTCACTCTCCCACTAGATTGGTAGCATCCTACCACAGCTCCATCATTCTCCTTATTTGGCAGTTGCATCCCTTGTGTCTTTGAGGTTTCCCCTTCAACCTGTGGACGAGAAACTTCAGCAAGGGTTTGCCTCTTTCTCTTGATGATGTCAATGATCTCCTCATGGAATTCACGCTTTGCAATGCCAAGAACTTCTCCCAAAGTAAACTCAAGATCTTGCTATTCAAGATCCTTTCCTCCAAGACTTTCTTTAAATCTGTAGCAACCTCAATATCAGATTGTAGTTTATAAGTTGGGTCTTTTGTCTTACCTTTCGTTGGCTCTTTCTTCTTTCCTGTTGTAGACTCCTCCATGAGTACTTCAGGTGGAGATGCTCCTTGTGTTGAGGGTGTTTGAGAAGGCATTGGGTCGCTTCTTCCCCCACTTCTAGAAGCTCTTTTTGATGGTCCTTCATCAGCATTCTCACGTCTGCGCTTCTCTTCTACAATTGCCTCATTTTGTTGGCATTTTGTAATGTAGGCATGCACTGACAATGAGTCCACTGGATCATTCCTTCCCGTTTCTAGACGTATGTAATCACCTGCTTCATGTAGAATCTCTTTTGTAAGCTTTCCCTTTTTAGCTAATTGCATGACATTTGGCCAAATTTGACCATGATGGTCACTCACCTCTTCATCACAAAAATGTTCAATTTTTACTCCATAAGTAGCTGCCTCAACTGAAGAGGTGGCATGCTTGGTTGCCATATCTTCAACTAAGGTTTGCATTCCCCCCTTCTCAAAGTTAGTTCTCAAGGGTAGACCTGTCTCTCTTAAGTGGATTTTACCATCCTTAAAAAAGACAACATCTTTTGACAAAGCATCACTAAAATCATCACAATCCCTTCTTACATGGTTTGTACTATCACACCAAATACATCTATTAACAAACCCTTCTTTGGGTTGTTGTCTTTGCTTAGGAAGTGGCCCTGATGGTTGGCCTTTTTCTTCAAGCTTTGCAAACTTCACCTTCAAGTCACGCATTCCCTTCACAAGCTCATCTAGCATGGACTCATCAAACTTAGGAGCGATAAAAGTAGGCTTTACCATTTTGTCAGAAGTTGAGGTGGAAGGACTTGTAGTGTTTACTACCATCTTGTCCCTTCTTCTTTGTCGTTTGGCAAGCAGTGAGACAACACCTTCAACCTCATTCCAGTCGGTCTTTAGTCCTTGCTCAGCATCTTTATCTTCAAGAAGAAGCTCCAAATTTTCTTGAAACTCTTTACCTGCAGCTTGTAAGAAAAGATCTGTCTTCTCTGCATCTAGTGTGGCCCTTTCTGTCCTAGTGAGTTGTGCATAGCGCCGCTCAAATTCCCTAAGTAGCTCTGTTATTGATAGTCCTTGCTTTGGCTTGACTACCCATTCTAAGAATGTCCTTTTGGTCACTCTCTCCGAGTCCTCCATGAAATATTCCTCCTTTAAAGCTACTTTGAGTTCTTCCCAATTTCTCCCATGCCCATTTTTAATTGCTCTAACATGCTCCCTAATTTCTGGAGCAACAACTAGCTCAAAGCTTTGAATCATCTCACCTTCTGACACGCGATGCAGCTCCATCTCCTTCACATACTCGCATAAGTACTTGGTTACATCTTTGCCATTGAACTGATCCATTCTGTTGACGACCGCTTGTATGGCCTTTGTTGCTGAAATCTCCCTTCTTTCAGTAGCATGTTGTTGTTGCATGAACATTGCAAATGCTCGAAACATTTGCATTGTTGCTGGGTCAAAATGCATACCCTGTTGCTCAACATGATCACCCATGGTTACCCACAAACTCTCACCCTAGCAGTTTCGCGTCGGGTTCACCAAAAATATGTCGAGAAATTTGCGGTCTTGCCAGAAAAGCACCGGGCTTATGGCTGTGAGAGTTTGTGAGAGAACTCAACAAAAACTATATGAAGGAGTTAAACCATGGATGCCATGAAGACTAGGGTTTGGAAAGAAGTGCAATCAAAGAAAACTCACTCTTTCTCTCTTGCACTCACACACACACAAAGAAAGAACGCAAAAGAGAATGTCAAAACAATACGAAGATGAAAACATCAAGGCTATGGTCATATCGTATCATGGGTAATATGAAAGGGTTAATGGATGAGTTAATGGCATTCAATCTTGGATGACCAAATAGGCTACGAATTGTTCTTTGGAATTGTAGTTTTGTGCTTACCATAATATATATATTTTGCCTAGTGATTGGGATTAATTGTGTGTACAAATCCTCTTTGTTCATAGCAAGATAACTACGCTTACATCAAAAGAAAAATTATAGTCTATGAGAGATAGTATGATGGGATCCGGTGATAGAAGTATTTCATTGAGCCTTTCAGGGCCGAAGAGAAACACTATACGTTGTTGAAAGTGTATTTTACGGCTAATCCATACGTTAATTCTAATAGATCCTACAGAGTGAAAGCGATAGAAATGATCATCATGTGGGTTATTCATCTAGGATAGTATGTGAGAAATGTAGATACGAGAGAAGTGAAGAGATGAGAAGTTTCCCTCCCAAGCCCTATTCTTGCCCGTAGGCAATAAGGATACTGCGGGGAGAGATGTACCTGTAGCAAAGAGAACCTAGAGAGGATGAATTACTAAGAATGAGAGAGATAGGTTTGGTTAAGGAGATGAGATTAGATACATATATATATGTTGGATTAGAGATGAAAATGAAAACAACAAGAAATCAAGAAAACATCAATGTAGAACACATCTTACTTGAAACCCTTCGGCACCATTATTGATGGGAGAGAGAAGAAGAGGGGAGAATTCAACGTTGATTGATACGCCAAGTACAACACCTTCTTTGATTAGAGTTGATCCTCCAAGGATGGCGTACAAGAATGGCTAGTTTTCCTCTAGGAGAAAGTGTAGGCTTGGGCTTATGTTAATGGGGCTAAGTACAATTAGGCATTACTACTCACTCCCTCAAGAATTTCTCTCATCAATGGCTTGAATGCTTGAGTTCCTTCCAAGGAAGAAGAGGTCCCCTTTTATAGGTGAAGGGAATTCACAAGGGTTTACACAAGAAGAGAGGAGCCAGTGTGAACAGGAATTGGAAAAGTTGGAAATGAGCTGTCCCTGCATGATGTGGGCAAACTGGGGTCCAGTATTTTGATCATATCTCCTCAACCGTAGCTCCAAATAAAAAAGTAAAAATATGGGCAGAAACTTCAGCTTATTAGCTACGATTTTCATTTTAAAATCATTCTCCAATTCGGATTGGAATCTTGTGTAAAAAATTCATCAAAATAGGGTCCATTTCTGGCAGCAAAAGTCTTCATGTGGTCCCCTTAGCCTAGACTTTCATTTGACTCCAAAGGACACCTCATGCCATATGAAATCATGACATTGCTCCTTGACAAAGTTTTGTAATCATGCTTGCAATAATGCATTAAAATAAGTGTATCTTTGAAATCATGCCACCTAGTGTCCCACTAGGATTTGATTCTCTCCTAGTAGCTATTTAAAAAAAAATATAAGAAAAGTATAAAAAATACATAGAATATATATATATTGGAGTTTACCCTAGATATAGGATCTAGCTAGGGTGTGAGATGATAATGAAATAGTAGAAATAAAGAATCAATGCTTTTTTTGCCCCAAGTTAAAGAGGCGGAGCTATTGACACTTTTCCCATAGTATTTTTTTGATGGTAAAGTAAGAATACATTACCCTTGAGATAAATAATAAGATGAGATAGAAAGCTTATTTTTATACTTACATATGTATATGTACATTATAGGAAATATAATTATGTATCTAAAAAAATACAAGATAGATTTTGTAGCATGCGTTCCCACTATGTACGTGTCACAGCACGACAACGGAGTATGGCCCGCCTAGGCCTACTCCAGCGGAGCAGCAAGAGATGGAGCGTCGGAAATTGATTGATGATGCAACAAAGATGATGCTCAATTTTGCCAAGGACCCGAAGATGGCAAAATATATGAACCAGACCTCTTTGGAAGAGGTACAGATGGAGTGGCAAAGAACCACAACACCACTCCCGAAACCCGCTCTCAAGAAACCTTCTGCCTCTAAGAAATATACGGAGAAGGAACTGGAGAACGTGGTTGATGCACGAATTGCTCAGCTTTTTGACATGCAAAAGAAAGGCAAAAAGCACGGCAAAAAGCAGAAGAAAGGTACTGACTTCCCAGGATATTTGGGTCGTCGATCGACATTCGATAAAGCAAAGAAACTGAAGAAGCGCGTCAAGTTTGAAGGCCTACCCAGTTCTTCTTCTTCTTCTTCTGACAGTTCTTCTAGCTCTTCAGACTCGAGCGAAGAAGACAGGAAAAGCAAAAAGAGAAGCAAGAAACAACGCTTCGGAAAGGGCAAGAAAAAGGCAAGGAAGTTTAGGTCTCGCTCAGTGAGTGACACTTCTACAGAGGACTCGTCTACGGACAGTTCAGACTCTGACAACGGAAATTTTTATGCGAACAAGAAGAATTTTTACAAAGCCAACCAGTATGACTTTCTCGAAGATAAAAGCAAGAAAGTCCGAGAGTTTAAGGAAGGTGGCCACTTGATCAAGTTTGATACTTTTTCAGGATACTCAGATGCTTCGAAGGCTTTGTCTTTTATACAGCAGTTTGACATCGCTTTCGCGGGAGGACGCTATTCAGAGCACTCCAAGATTTAGAGAGCTGCCTCTTACTTTAAGAGGAATGCTCGTACTTGGTGGTCCACGCTTCTTTTAAACAAGACTGAGCCAGTTAAATGGCTGAAATTTAAGAAGATTTTTATTTCTTCTTGATTAACGCAAGAATATGAATGAGATATACGAGCTGCTTGGAACCATCTTCGGATGACCAAGAAAGACACAATCAATGCTTATTGTGAAAGATTCTGGAGCTCGTTTCTACCCGCCTCTTCATTCAAGAAGATCTCGTTTAGAGAACAGATTGAGCGGTTTACCTTGGGTCTACCTACAGAGATCCGAGATCACTGCTTGGAATAGAAGTCAGCTTCTATTTAGGAATTGATGAGTCATGCGAAGCGGGGCTTTGCCATTCACTCTGGCAGCTTGACCTACCCCATAGATAAGGCAATGACACAACGAGCCGAACAGACTTCTGGGAATGAAAGTAGAAAGAAAAAGAGCAACCCAGAGAAAAAGGATGCACGACCCAAGCTTACTCCTGAGGAGAGAGCTCGCTTCATCAGAGAGGGGAAGTGCTTTGGATGCGGGGAACATGGACATATCTCCGCGAAGTGCCCTAAAAAGGTACAGAAAGAACAGAATGATGAAGACGACGACAGGCCTGAGAGTTCGAGAGCAGCTGAAGAATGTGGCAGAAAAGGCAGATAGAAAAGCAGAACTGGTACCACATGGCGTGGGACCTGCACCGAATCTAATGAATGAAAGTACAAACTTTGCCGCTTTTGAGGCAAAGTGAAGGATCAGGAAGCTCTTTTGAAGGAGCCAAGGCCAACTTCTTTTCACTTGGAATTGACGGCTCGATTTGGAATTACGCCCAACAGACTGACACCACAGGCGGAGGTAGTTCGACTGGCACCCGGATGGGATGTTGCCATTACACCGAGCATTGGCAAACTTTGTTTGCAATGACAGGGGTGTTCAGGGCACGCGAGTGACGTTCTACTCAGGATCCATTGGTACCACAAGAACTACGCCGTGGTTGACTACCGGGCCGAGAAAGCGACTTTGATAAATGAAGGTCTTAGAGATTGTACTTGATGAACTTCAGTTTCTTACTCATTCTTTTTGGAGAGAACTGAACGATGGATAAAGGTTGAATATGTTTTGACCTGATCTAAAGAACGCCAAGATTTTTCTCCACACTCATGCCGATTGCTTTTCAGAGGGCCTGAAGATCATACCATTGATCTGATAGCTGGAAGCACGTCACCGAACCGGCCACCCTACCGTGTGAGCCGAGCACAGAATGAAGAGATTATGAACCAAGTGAAAGACCTCTTGGAAAAGGGTCTTGTCCAGCCTAGTACTTCACCGTATTGCTCTCCAGTATTGTTGGTTTTGAAGAAAGACGGATCATGGAGAATGTGCATCGATTATAGCACTCTCAACGAAATCACCATCAAGAATAGATTTCCGATTCCTAGGATCGATGATATACTCGACAGGTTACAGGGATCCTCGTGCTTTAGCAGGATTGACTTGAAGAGTGGATATCATCAGATCAGGATAGCGCGAGGAGATGTCTACAAGACAGCTTTTCGGACGACTTTTGGGTTATTTGAGTTTTTGGTGATGCCTTTTGGCTTAACCAATGCTCCTGCGACATTTAACCAGATGATGGACAAGATTTTTCGAGAGTACAGGCTATTTGTTGACACTTTCTTTGACGACATCATTGTTTTCTCCAAGAATGAGGCAGAACATAGAGATCATCTGCTTCAAGTCTTTCAAGCATTACGAGATCACACGTTAGTGATTGATGCAAAGAAAAGTGAATTTTTCCTACCAGAGATACACTTTTTGGGACACATTGTGTCAGCAGCAGGAGTGCAAATGGATTCGACCAAGATAGAGACTATTCGTGATTTGCCCGACTTGAGGAATGTCCATGAAGTTAGAAGCTTCTTGGGACTCTGTTCGTACTACAAGCGGTTCATACGAAAGTTTGCAGAGGTTGCTTCCCCTTTGCATACCTTGACTCAGAAAGGAGTACCTTTCTCGTGGGGACCCACAGAGGTGACTGCCTTTCGGACATTGAAAGAGAAATTGACTACGGGACCTATTTTGACTTTGTCGGACTTGCAGAAGTCATTTGAAGTATATTGTGATGCTTGTGGTCGTAGTCTGGGTGCGGTCTTGATGGAGGAAGGCCATGTCATAGATTACGAGAGCTGTTTGTTCTCTAGGCCGGAGATGACAATACAGATTTATGAGAAAGAGCTTTTGGCGGTTATCCATGCTCTTACTCAGTAGCGGCATTACCTACTCGGAGCGGATTTCACTGTCTTTACAGACCATCAGAGTTTGCGCTACTTCTTGTCACAGAAGCAGATTTCGGAAAGCAGATGCGGTGGGCGAACATCTTGTCACAGTTACACTTCCAGATTGTCCATGTGCAGGGACAGAAGAATGTGGTGGCAGATGCTTTGTCTCGGAAACCGTTGGTTCTGGCTATTTCCGCGATACATCATAGGAGCTTCGAGGATATGGTCGACCAGTATGCCACAGATACAGATTTTGCAGATATTTTCACACGGATACGGGATGGGGAGATAGTAGCTGGATATTCCCTTTGGGAAGGCTACTTGATGAAAAAGACTATGTTGTGCGTTACACAACCGTTGAGGGAAAAGGTTATGACTGAATGCCACTGTCCACCTTTTACGGGTCACCGTGGCATTGCTACCACCATGAAAGGGGTAGAGAGATACTTCTTTTGGCCGAGACTCAAGAAGGATGTGGAGGAGTTTGTGCGCAGTTGCTTGGTATGCCAAAAGGTCAAGTTTGACAGGCATAAGGCACAGGGATTGTTACAGCCTTTACCCATATCCACCCGCCCCTGGGAAAGTATAGCAATGGATTTCATTTTTGATCTCTCGAGAACACAGAGTGATCACGATGGTATCTGGACTGTTATTGACAGGTTTAGCAAATAGGCTCATTTCATTCCAGTGAAGAAAACAGTCAAGCCGGATCACTTAGCGAGACTATTTGTGGCCCAGATTTTCAGATTACATGGCATGCCTGAGACGATTGTCTTCGACAGAGACCCCAGATTTACGAGTTTGTTTTGGAAGGCAATTTGGGAGAACATTGGCACGCGGTTGCAGTTCTCGTCATCGGCAAACTGACGGGTAATCTGAGATTGCCAATTCAGTGGTTTTAGATTTCTTGAAGTCTTGTATCTCGGATCAGAAGACTCAATGGGAAAAGAATTTACCTTTGGTGGAATTTGCCTACAATAACACGATACACTCTTCGACGGGGAAGACGCCATGTGAGATTGTTGAAAGTGTTGCGAAGGTTCCATCCTTCCTGAGCACGAAAGATTAGATATTGGAAGCGGATGAATATTCGCGAGATTTGGATACGGCTTTTGCCAAGGTTCGCGAGACTTTGCAGGAGTCTCAAGAACGACAGAAAAAGGCAGCGGATCGCCATCGTCGTGACTTGAAATTGAAGGAGGATGATTGGGTGCTCTTATGTTTTGAGAAGGCACGCCTACGAAAGAAAAAGGGAAAGGAGAGGCTTTTTCCAAAGCTTAGTATGCGATACTACGGACCTTTCCAGATCACTGACAAGATAAATGATGTCTCCTTTTGATTGAAACTGCCAGATACTTGGAGGATTCACAATGCATTGCATGTGAGTCTCTTGAACCCTGTTAAGGGTGATGTGCCTGATGATGGGGAGCCTGATGAGCAACCCGAAGTGGACGAAAACGAGGAGATCCTTGTTCCTGAACAGATTTTGGCACATAAGGATACGAAGAAAGGTAAAGTCCGAAGGCGGTTCTTGATTAAGTTCAAGAACTTTCCTGCATTTGATGCGAAGTGGATGGAGGAGGAGGACCTAGCAGATACTCCTCGGATTGTGAAACTTTACCTTGATGTTTTGATTTAGCATAGTCTACTCCAAACGGAACCTAGAATTCAGCTTGGCCGGAGATCTGGTGCAGTGGGATGCATAAGAGGGGAGTTACTCCGCTCCTTTGTCAACAGATGCCTTGATTTTGATACTAAAGTCACTGATGTCTCTTTGAGCTTCAGGGATATTAAGAGCTGACAGTATTCTGCTGGATGACTTTATGAAATGGAATTCCTGATAATGATACTGATTTGTTCTCGACTTCTTGTGAGTGCAGGAACTGATAGTCGAAATGACTGCAGCATTTTGGTTTGATTGATCTCGAATAGACATGGTTGCAATAGGGGTTAGTCAATCGGACATCGATGAGGTCCCGATTGGACCTAGATGTGATTGCTAGCTACATTGCCGATAAATCATGGTCTAAGATCCGAATGAATGTTGAATGTCATGTGATGTTTGGTGATGTCCTCTGATGTCGTGTGATGTGACTGTCGATTTTACACATGTGCTAGATGTGTGTTCCTAGTACGTAGGTACTAACAGTCAGTGTCTGCTAAGACTGTTTATGGCTTTTTTTGGTTTTGCAGGCGTAATTGCGGTCAATTACAATGCTTTTAAGAGGGGGGTATGTCACAAAGTGATGACGTGGCGGATAACAGAAACCCTAATTTTCGCCAGAAACCCTAATTTTCGGAAATTGCGGAGGCTGAATTTTGTTTTTTTAAAATTTTAAAAAAAAATGATGAGCGACGCGAATTTTGCTTTAAAAAAAAAAGAAAAGAGAAAAGACTCTCTAAGAGAGAGAGAGAACTGATGCTTTTTATTTTAAAAGCTTTTGGGACTCTGCTTTTGGGCATCCCTTGTATCTTCAAATAAGTGGTGAGGGCTTCACTTCTCAGAGCATCTGGACGCAGAGTCTGAGAGTGAAACCCTAGCCACTCTCTTGTACTTTGATCTGATTAATATAAAAAGAAATACCGAAAAGGGCGCCAGTCTTTGGGGCCAATATCTCTAGGCACGGAACTCCGCCGGGCCAGTGCAAATCTATTGTGATCTGTGAATTGTTTTAAAGTGGTTATTTGGTGCTGTCGCGGTTGATTCTTGACTTGGAGTGTCCAAGTCTGTTACACAGTACATGAAAAGCTTCAAGTTCCAAAAGCATTGGCTCCCAAAAGCACCAGGGCTGCCATGGCAAACAGCACTGCAAAACGCGGAAATTACGTTTAACTGTGCTATGTCAGCAGTTAGCGGGGTTCACGAGTTTTTGTACAGTCTGCCACATTAGCAGCTTCTACGTAGTCTGGGTTTCGTCCTTTATTTTAAGTTCTTTGTGTCCCCTGGGCCCCATCGGACGATATTCCAGAAGTGTTCCAACTTATGACATTTTATTTGGGTGGTCACGCCACGTCATTACTTTGTGACAACGACGGCCACCTTCTGTCGACTCGAGAGAAGAATACGGGCTATTACCACCCACGGAGTACGAGCACTTGGCAGAGGCTTTAGCATTCAAAAGATGTATGCAAAATTTTTGATGAAGCACCCGATCGACAAAATGCATTCTCGTTGGCGTACGGCCATCAATTCACCTCTGAAGCAAGCTTTGAAGAGAATACCTACTCCGCGGGTGTATTCGGAGGATGAATTTGACGAAGCAGTAGAAGGCGAGTCAACTGACTCTTGAAGACCAAGAAGTAGCCAAGGAGACAGAATCGAGCAGCAAACTACGCTGTCTACTTGGGTCACAAGTCTACTTTTGCAAATGCACGAAAGACAAAGAAGGGTGTCCGATTTGAGGGTGTTTCCAGTTCTTCTTCATCCTCTTTTGATAGTTCTGACAATTCTTTCTCCTCTAATTTTAGTGATGAGAACAAAACGAGCAGGAAACAAAGAAAGACTCAAAGACATGGTAAGAACAAGAAGGCTGAGAAGAGCAGATTCCACTGAAGATCTTGGAAGTATTTAGATAGTTTGGAGGAGGACTCATCCTCTTCTTAGAGTTCGGACTCCAATGAGCAGATGTTTCTCTAAGAGGAAGCACTTTTACAGAGCCAACCAATATGACTTTCTTGAGGATAAGAGCAAGAAGACCACAAAATTTAAGGAGGGTGGACAAGCCCTAAAGTTTGATACTTTTTTAGGCTTTTGAGATAACGGCTCGACATAGCTTACTCTGGAGGATGCTATTCAGAGCACTCCAAGGTCAGGTGGGCAACATCTTATCTGGTCCATCCTACTGCTACGAAAAGAAGCACCAATGAAGTGGCTACAGTTCAAGCGACTTTTGACTTCTTCTTGGCTCACTCAAGAGTATGAACGTGATGTGATCACCGCCTGGAATTATCTTCGTATGACCAAGGAAGATACTTTAGACATCTACTGCAAGAGATTTTGGGATACGTTCTACCGGCCTCTTCTTTTAAAAAGATACCTTTAAGCAACAAATCGAGCGATTTTTGTGGTCTACCTAAAGAGATACGAGATTACTGTTTATTGCAAAAGTCCGAGTCGATACAACAACTGATAGGACATGCTAAGCAAGGGTTTGCATGATTCCTGGCAACGAATTTAGCAATCGCATCTAGATCCGCATCGGACCTCACTAACGTCGGATTAACTAATCCCATTGTTGCTAAATTGGCTTTACTTGATAGAAAAATAATTCTAAATGAATTATTGGATTCATAAGTGAGAGGGTTTTCTCGCTTGGAACACCAAGGAAAAATAATTTTAAATGAATTATTGGAATTTTAGGTGAGAGGGTTTTCCTCACTGGAGACTTCCGAGTACAGAGTATTCCTAGTACGTCATTCAAAGTAATGACGAGAGCATTGTGAACGGGATTATCTGTAAGTACACCAGGAACGGGTACTTTTGATGCGTCACATCGGATGGGTGATAGGGAGCATTGGGAAGAAGTATCCAACCATCCGGGAAGGGACATCTCTGATGCGTCATAGGATGGGTGACATAGAGCATCGTGAAGGAGATTGTACCGTAAGTTCGGTAGGAAAGGACTAGGTGATGGGTATTCCTGATGCATTGGGTGACGGGTGCATCGGAAAGGGGATATCCATAGTCGAGAGGAAATTTCGAACTGTGTTGGAATTGTGCACAAGGAAAAGCAAGCACTTGAATGAAGATGGGTTCAAAGGAAACTTTGAGGAAAAAGAGATGCTTTTCGAGAAAGCGGGATTGCTTTTCGGGAAAGCAGATGCTTTCTCGCGAGGAAGTCTATGTCGGCATTGCAACTGTGTATGTGATTGCATCCAAGGACGCCTGGGAAGTGCTGTGAAAGGATTGTTTTTAACTTATAAGGTTTTATTGAGTTTTTGGGCAGATTCAGACCATTTTTAAAGGTGACCGGCCGTCCACATAATAAGTGGGCAGCCTATGATTAAATAAAGCAGTATAAACCAGCCAACGATTTTTCTCTCTCTTTTTCTGGCAAAACAGCGCGGGGGGGGGGGGGGGGGGGGGGGGGGGGGGGAGGGAATGGCCGCGATCTCTACGCGAGTAGCCAATGCTCTACTATCTTTGCCGTGGCCAGGGAGCTATAAAAACATCACACACCCTCTCATAGAGGGAAGATCAGTTTTTGCAAGAAGAAGATGCTGGTGCAGATTTCATCTGCAAAGAAGACGTTGCCGGTGAGGCCCATGGCTGCCCCAAGTGTACCAGATGTCGCGAGGACCCAGTGCGTGAGTTCCCTCGCGAAGCAGTGCCTACAGAGCGTGTTTCCATCGCGACAAGTTGCTGTTTTTCTCTATTTTCAGCCCATAAACGTCGTTGATGGGGCTGATTTACGAGAAGGAACCCAAGAACACACCTCTTTTGTGTGTAGGATTGGAAAAGAGGATTTTCTCTGTAGAGATCTCTTTTGGGGAATTGCTTTTCGAGAACCGAGTTGCGTTTCGAGCGTCGAGACTTTGAAGGTAACGATTTTCATGTTATGATCTCTAAGTATTTGTTTGCAGGTTTACTTTCTCTTAGTGAGGGAGTAGGAGCAGAGGAAGGCATGAGCCTCTGTAGGAGAAAAGCGCTCTGAGGAACTAGAGCCAGATCAGCCCAAATGTTTCGTACCCAAGTTTGGGAAGCAGATCCACGGATCTGTAACAAACTTGGACACTCCAAGTCAAGAATCAACCGCGACAGCACCAAATAACCACTTCAAAACAATTCACAGATCACAATAGATTTGCACTGGCCCGGCGGAGTTCCGTGCCTAGAGATATTGGCCCCAAAGACTGGCGCCCCTTTCGGTATTTCTTTTTGTATTAATCAATCATCAAAGTACAAGAGAGCGGTTAGGGTTTCACTCTCAGACTCTGCGTCCAGATGCTCTGAGAAGTGAGGCCCTCACCACTAATTTAAAGGTTACAAGGGATGCCCAAAAGCAGAGCCCCAAAAGCTTTTAAAATCAAAAGCATCAGTTCTCTCTCTCTCTTGAGAGTCTTTTCTCTTTTTTTTATAAAAAAAAGCAACAGCAAAATTCGCGTCGCTCATCATTTTTCAATTTTTTTTTTAATTTTAATAATAATATTCCGCCTCCGCGATTTCCGGAATTTAGGGTTTTTGGCAAAAATTAGGGTTTGCAGGAATTTTAGGGTTTCTGGCAGAAGTTAGGGTTTTTGCTGTCCGCCACGTCATCACTTTGTGACATACCCCCCTCTTGAAAGCATTGTAATCGACCGCGATTACGCCTGCAAAACCGACAAAAGCCATAAACTGTCTTAGCAGACACTGACTGTTAGTACCTTCGTACTAGGAACACACATCTAGCACATGTACAAAATCGACAGTCACATCACACGACATCACAGGACATCATCAGACATCACAGGACATCACATGACATTCAACATTCATTTGGATCTTAGACCATGATTTATCGGCAATGTAGCTAGCAATCACATCCAGGTCCAATCGGGACCTCATCGATGTCCGATTGACTAACCCCTATTGCAACCATGTCTATTCGAGATCAATCAGACCAAAATGCTGCAGTCATTTCGGCTATCAGTTCCTGCACTCACAAGAAGTCAAGAACAAATCAGTATCATAATCAGGAATTCCATTTCATAAAGTCATCCAGCAGAATACTGTCAGCTCTCAGTATCCCTGAAGCTCAAAGAGACATCAGTGACTTTAGTATCAAAATCGAGGCATCTGTTGACAAAGGAGTGGAGTGACTCCCCTCTTGTGCATCCCACTGCACCAGATCTTCGGCCAAGCTGAGTTTCTGGGTTCCGTTTGGAGTAGACTATGCTAAACCAAAACATCGAGGTAAAGTTTCACAATCCGAGGAGTATCTGCTAGGTTCTCCTCCTCCATCCACTTCGCATCAAATGCAGGAAAGTTCTTGAACTTAACCAAGAACCGCCTTCAGACTTTACCTTTCTTCGTATCATTATGTGCCAAAATCTGTTCAGGAACAAGGATCTCCTCGTTTTCTTCCACTTTGGGTTGCTGATCAGGCTCCCCATCATCAGGCACATCACCCTTAACAGGGTTCAAGAGACTCACATGCAATGCATTGTGAATCCTCCAAGTATCTGGCAGTTTCAATCGGAAGGAGACATCATTTATCTTGTCAGTAATCTGGAAAGGTCCGTAGTATCACATACTAAGCTTTGGAAAAAGCCTCTCCTTTCCCTGTTTCTTTCTTAGGCGTGCCTTCTCAAAAGTAAGAGCACCCAATCATCCTCCTTCAGTTTCCAGTCGCGACGATGGCGATCCGCTGCCTTTTTCTGTCGTTCTTGAGACTTCTGTAAAGTCTCGCGAACCTTGGCAAAAGCCGTATCCAAATCTCGCGAATATTCATCCGCTTCAAATTTCTAATCTTTCGTGCTCAGGAAGGATGGAACCTTTGCAGCACTTTCAACAATCTCACATGGCGTCTTCCCCGTCGAAGAGTGTATCGTGTTATTGTAGGCAAATTCCACCAAAGGTAAGTTCTTTTCCCATTGAGTCTTCTGATCCGAGATACAAGACTTCAATAAATCTAAAATCACTGAATTGGCAATCTCAAATTGCCCGTCAGTCTGCAAGTGGAACGATGACGAGAACTGCAACTGCGTGCCAATGTTCTCCCAAATTGCTTTCCAAAACAAACTCATAAATCTGGGGTCTCTGTCGGAGACAATCGTCTCAGGCGTGCCATGTAATCGGAAAATCATCGTGATCATTCTGTATTCTCGGGAGATAAAAAAAAATGAAATCCATTTCAATATTTTCCCAGGGGCGGGTGGGTATGGGTAAAGGCTGTAACAATCCCTGTGCCTTATGCCTGTCAAACTTGACCTTCTGGCATACCAAGCAACTGCGCACAAACTCTTCCACATCCTTCTTCAGTCTCCGCCAAAAGAAATATCTCTCTACCCCTTTCATGGTGGTAGCAATGCCGCGGTGACCCGTAAAAGGTGGACAGTGGCAATCAGTCATAACCTTTTCCCTCAACGGCTGTGTAACGCACAACATAGTCTTTTTCATCAAGTAGCCTTCCCGAAGGGAGTATCCAGCTACTGTCTCCCCATCCCGTATCCGTGTGAAAATATCTGCAAAACCTGTAACTGTGGCATACTGATCGACCATATCCTCGAAGCTCCTATGATGTATCGCGGAAATAGCCAGAACCAACGGTTTCCGAGACAAAGCATCTGCCACCACATTCTTCTGTCCCTGCACATGGACAATCTGGAAGTGGAACTGTGACAAGATGTTCACCCACCGCATCTGCTTTTCCGAAAGCTGCTTCTGTGACAAGAAGTAGCGCAAACTCTGATGGTTTGTAAAGACAGTAAAATCCGCTCCGAGTAGGTAATGCCGCCACTGAGTAAGAGCATGGATAACCGCCAAAAGCTCTTTCTCATAAATATGTGCTGTCATCTCCGGCCTAGAGAACAAACGGCTCTCGTAAGCTATGACATGGCCTTCTTGCATCAAGACCGCACCCAGACTACGACCACAAGCATCACAATATACTTCAAATGACTTCTGCAAGTCCAGCAAAGTCAAAATAGGTCCCGTAGTCAATTTCTCTTTCAATGTCCGAAAGGCAGTCACCTCTGTGGGTCCCCACGAAAAAGGTACTCCTTTCTGTGTCAAGGTATGCAAAGGGGAAGCAACCTCTGCAAACTTTTGTATGAACCGCCTGTAGTACGAACACAGTCCCAAGAAGCTTCTAACTTCATGGACATTCCTCAAACCGGGCCAATCACGGATAGTCTCTATCTTGGCCGGGTTCATTTGCACTCCTGCTGTTGACACAATGTGTCCCAAAAAGTGTATCTCTGGTAGGAAAAATTCACTTTTCTTTGCATTAATCACTAACGTGTGATCTCGTAATGCCTGAAAGACTTGAAGCAGATGATCTCTGTGTTCTGCCTCATTCTTGGAGAAAACAATGATGTCGTCAAAGAAAGTGCCAAAAAAAAAAAAGCCTGTACTCTCGAAAAATCCTGTCCATCATCCGGTTAAATGTCGCAGGAGCATTGGTTAAGCCAAAAGGCATCACCAAAAACTCAAATAACCCAAAAGTCGTCCGAAAAGCTGTCTTGTAGACATCTCCTGGCGCTATCCTGATCTGATGATATCCACTCTTCAAGTCAATCCTGCTAAAGCACGAGGATCCCTGTAACCTGTCGAGTATATCATCGATCCTAGGAATCGGAAATCTGTTCTTGATGGTGATTTCGTTGAGAGTGCTATAATCGATGCACATTCTCCAAGATCCGTCTTTCTTCAAAACCAACAACACTGGAGAGCAATACGGTGAAGTACTAGGCTGGACAAGACCCTTTTCCAAGAGGTCTTTCACTGAGTTCATAATCTTTTCATTCTGTACTCGGCTCACACGATAAGGTGGCCGATTCGGTGGCGTGCTTCCAGATATCAGATCAATGGTATGATCTTGAAGTCCTCTCAAAAGCAATCGGCATGAGCGTGGAGAAAAAAAATCTTGGCGTTCTTTTCTTCAGGTCAAAACATATTCAACTTTTATCCATCGTTCAGTTCTCCCAAAAGAATGAGTAAGAAAACTGAAGTTCATCAAGTACAATCTCTAAGCCCTTCATTTATTTATCAAAGTCGCTTTCTCGGCCCGGTAGTCAACCACGGCGTAGTTCTTGTGGTACCAAGGGATCGTGAGTAGAACGTCACTCGCGTGCCCTGAACACCCCTGTCATTGTAAACGAAGTTTGCCAATGCTCGGTGTAATGGCAACATCCCATCCGGGTGCCAGTCGAACTACCTCCGCCTGTGGCGTTAGTCTGTCGGGCGTAGTTCCAAATCGAGCCGCCAATTCCAAGTGAAAAGAAGTTGGCCTTGGCTCCTTCAAAAGAGCTTCCTGATCCTTCGCTTTGCCCCGAAAGCGGCAAAGCTTGTACTTTCATTCATTAGATTCGGTGCAGGTCCCACGCCATGTGGTACCAGTTCTGCTTTTCTATCTGCCTTTTGTGCCACATTCCTCAGCTGCTCTCGAACTCTCAGACCTGTCGTCGTCTTTATCATTCTGTTCTTTCTGTGCCTTATCAGGGCACTTTGCGGAAATATGTCCATGTTCCCCGCATCCAAAGCACTTCCCCTCTCTGATGAAGCGAGCTCTCTCCTCAGGAGTAAGCTTGGGTCGTGCATCCTTTTTTTTTCTCTTGGTTGCTCTTTTTCATTCTACTTTCATTCCCAGAAGTCTGTTCGGTTCGTTGTGTCATGTCCTCATCTGTGGGGTAGGTCAGACTGCCAGAGTGAATGGCAAAGCCCCGCTTCGCATGACTCATCAACTCCTGAATAGAAGCTGACTTCTATTCCAAGCAGCGATCTCGGATCTCTGTAGGTAGACCCAAGGTAAACCGCTCAATCTGTTCTCTGAACGAGATCTTCTTGAATGAAGAGCTCGAGAATCTTTCACAATAAGAATTCACTGTATCGCTCTTGGTCATCCGGAGATGGTTCCAAGCAGCTCGTATATCTCGCTCAAACTCTTGAGTCAACCAAGAAGAAATAAAAAGCCTCTTGAATTTCAGCCATGTAACTGGCACAGTCTTGCTTAATAGAAGCGTGGACCACCAAGTACGAGCATTCCCCTTAAAGTAAGAGGCAGCTCTCCGAATCTTGGAGTGCTCTGAATAGCGTCCTCCCGCGAAAGCGATGTCAAACTGCTGTATAAAAGACAAAGCCTTCGAAGCATCTGAGTATCCTGAAAAGTATCAAACTTGATCGAGTGGCCACCTTCCTTAAACTCTCGGACTTTCTTGCTTTTATCTTCGAGAAAGTCATACTGGTTGGCTTTGTAAAAATTCTTCTTGTTCGCATAAAACTTTCCGTCATCGGAATCTGAGCTGTCTGTAGACGAGTC
This sequence comes from Adiantum capillus-veneris, assembly GCF_014529385.1. NCBI lineage: Eukaryota > Viridiplantae > Streptophyta > Polypodiopsida > Polypodiales > Pteridaceae > Adiantum > Adiantum capillus-veneris. Next base: position 154,897,876 of record NC_140931.1, read on the forward strand.
CTCAGTAGAACTGTCAGTCTGTGGGCGAGATTTAGCCTTCTTTGCCTTTCTCTTGCCCTTTCCAAAGCGTTGCTTCTTGCTTCGCTTTTTACCTTTTCTGTCTTCTTCGCTCGAATCCGAGGAGCTAGAAGAACTGTCAGACGAAGAAGAAGAAGAACTGGGTAGGTCTTCTAACTTGACGCGCTTCTTCAATTTCTTTGCCTTGTCAAATGTCGACCGACGATCCAAATATCTCGGGAAGTCAGTGCCTTTCTTCTGCTTTTTGTCGTGCTTTTTGGCTTTCTTTTGCGTGTCAAAAAGCTGAGCAATCCGTGCATCAACCACGTTCTCCAGTTCCTTCTCCGTATATTTCTTGGAGGCAGAAGGTTTCTTGAGAGCGGGTTTCGGGAGTGGTGTTGTGGTTCTCTGCCACTCCATCTGTACCTCTTCCAAAGAGGTCTGGTTCATATATTTTGCCATCTTCGGGTCCTTGGCAAAATTGAGCATCATCATTGTTGCATCGCTGATCAACTGGCGACGCTCTATCTCTCGCCGCTCCGCCTAAGTAGGCCAAGGCGGGCCATACTCTCTGCCTGAATCTTCGTTGTGATCCCAGCCCGCATCTCCAGATGCAGAGGGAGTAGACTGATCATTGCCTGAAGCCATAGGTGCCGCGGAAAAAAAATTCGGGGATCGGATTTCCCGTAGAAGAGAAATCGGTCGTGCTCTGATACCACTGTAACAAACTTGGACACTCCAAGTCAAGAATCAACCGCGATAGCACCAAATAACCACTTCAAAACAATTCACAGATCACAATAGATTTGCACTGGCCCGGCGGAGTTCCGTGCCTAGAGATATTGGCCCCAAAGACTGGCGCCCCTTTCGGTATTTCTTTTTGTATTAATCAATCATCAAAGTACAAGAGAGCGGTTAGGGTTTCACTCTCAGACTCTGCGTCCAGATGCTCTGAGAAGTGAGGCCCTCACCACTAATTTAAAGGTTACAAGGGATGCCCAAAAGCAGAGCCCCAAAAGCTTTTAAAATCAAAAGCATCAGTTCTCTCTCTCTCTTGAGAGTCTTTTCTCTTTTTTTTATAAAAAAAAGCAACAGCAAAATTCGCGTCGCTCATCATTTTCCAATTTTTTTTTTCTTTTTTTATAATATTCCGCCTCCGCGATTTCCGGAATTTAGGGTTTTTGGCAAAAATTAGGGTTTGCAGGAATTTTAGGGTTTCTGGCAGAAATTAGGGTTTTTGCTGTCCGCCACGTCATCACTTTGTGACAGATCAGAGAGAGGTAGTCTCTCGAGTTGTGATCTGGAAGTGGGGATTCCCAAGTAAGGATTTCGTGTTCGGGAAAGCAGAGTTATTCTGCGGGAAGAGGACTCTGGAAACAGAGTGGGAAAAGAGAGTGAAGGGATGCCATGCCCTGAGTTTGGAAGGTGAGATCCAGAGGCGAGAACCTTAGTTCTCGGGGATTTGGAATAAAGAACGGAAGTTCCTTGGAATAGATTTTGCCCTAGGAATCGGAAGCTGAGGCTTCTAGAAACCATCAAGTCTTATTCTAGAACGAACGTAGTAATACGTTCGGTTCAAGTGCTTGTATAAACTTCTCCTTAGTAATAATGATACTATTAGGGGGGGGGACCAGCCCATCTTCTGGTCCCCAGTACTGTGTCGATCTTCTCTCTCTCTCTCTCTCTCTCTCTATTTCTCTCTATATCCTCTGGCTTCAGTAATAAGTGATAAATCCTATTTATCTGAATGTATTGTAACAGACTTGGACACTCCAAGTCAAGAATCGACCGCGGCAGCACCAAATAACCACTTCAAAACAGTTCACAGTTCACAATTGATTTACACTGGCACGGCGGACTTCCATGCCTAGAGATATTGGCCCCAAAGACTGGCGCCCCTTTCGGTATTTCTTTTTGTATTAATTTGAGTTCAAAGTACAAGAGCGCGGTTGGGTCTCACTCTCAGACTCTACGTCCAGATGCTCTGCAGAGTGGGAGCCCAACTACAATTATAAAGAGTTACAAGGGATGCCAAAAGTAGAGCCCCAAAAGCTAAAAATCAAAGGCTTTTAACTTTTTCTCTCACAAGCTCTTTTGAGCCTTAAAATAAAACAATTTAAAAGCTCTCTCTCTCTCTCTCTCTCTCTCTCTCTCTCTCTCTCTCTCTCTCTCTCTAAGTCCTTGCGTAGGAAATCCACGTAGCAAGACTTTGCGTAAAAATAAAGCATCGCGCAATTGTCGTACGGATTTCCGCCATTCACGGACCTGCAGCCTGCCGTACGGATTTCCATGTCATCATTTCAGCGGGGGCAGGTGTGTGTGCTGGATAGCCACGTCATCACATTTGTGACATACCCCCCTCTTGAAAGCATTGTAATCGCCCTCGATTACGCCTGCAAAACAGACAGAAGCCATAAACTGCCTTAGCAGACAGTGACTGTTAGTACCTACGTACTAGGAACACACATCTAGCACATGTACCAATCGACAGTCACATCACAGGACATCACTAGACATCACGGGACATCACATGACATTCAACATTCATTCGGATCTTAGACCATGATTTATCGGCAATGTAGCTAGCAATCGCATCTAGATCCAGTGGGGACCATCATCGATGTCCGATTGACTAACCCCTATTGCAACCATGTCTATTCGAGATCAAGTAGACCAAATTGCTGCAGTCATTTCGTCTATCAGTTCCTGCACTTAAAGAAACAAGTCAAGAATAAATCAGTTTCATATTCAGGAATTCCATTTCATAAAGTCATACAACAGAATACTGTCAGCTCTCAGTATCCCTGAAGCTCAAAGAGACATCAGTGACTCTAGTATCAAAATCGAGGCATCTGTTGACAAAGGAGCGGAATAACTCCCCTCTTGTGCATCCCACTTCACCAGATCTCCGGCCAAGGTGAATTCTGGGTTCCATTTGGAGTAGACTATGCTAAACCAAAACTTTCGAGATAAAGTTTCACAATCTGAGGGGTATCTGCTAGGTCCTCCTCCTCCATCCACTTTGCATCCAATGCAGGATAGTTCTTGAACTTAACCAAGAACCGCCTTCGGACTTTACCTTTATTCTTTGTATCCTTATGTGCAAGGATCTCCTCGTTTTCTTCCACTTCGGGTTGCTCATCAGGCTCCCATCATCAGGCACATCACCTTTAAAAGGTTTCAAGAGACTCACATGGAATGCATTGTGAATCCTCCAAGTGTCAGGCAGTTTCAGTCAGAAGGAGACATCATTAATCTTTTCAGAGATCTGGAAAGGTCCGTAGTATCGCATACTAAGCTTTGGAAAAAGCCTCTCCTTTCCCTTCTTCTTTCTCAGGCCTGCCTTCTCAAAACGTAAGAGCACCCAATCATCCTCCTTCAATTTCAAATCGCGACGATGGCGATCCGTGTTAGGGAATAAAGGCTTAAGTGCCTTGTACTTATTAACTTATAAGTTAAAAGACTTATAAGTGAGGGGGCCCAAGTGTGAATGGCCCCCTAGTCACTTACTCATATACTCAAAGGTCAAGCCCAAATGTTATTAGCGTGGCTTTTCCCAAAAAACTCAACGAGCTCTCTCTCTCTCTCTCTCTCTCACGCCTTTCTCTGCGTGAGCTTCTTCTGCGCCTCTCTCCTCTTCTCCTTCACTCTCATTGCATAGAGTAGCAAGTGGGCTCTCTCTCCTGCTCCCCCACACGTGGTATCAGAGCTTTAGGGTTTCCAAGAGAGCCATTTTCGCAACACAGATCAGAATTCTGTTCTTGCTCGCTGCGGGAAGGATATTCAACCGTTTTCGATCAACTATGTCGCGAAGGGATCCTCTCACCGTGTAGAATCGACCTCCAGTGACAGTTTCCCCAAAATTAGGGTTTCAAAAACTGGCGAACAGCAGCCTTTTTCTGCTGAAATTGACCAATTTCGGGGTCAATTTGATGCAATTTCATTGGGGCAAGTCTCACAGGTCAATCTTACAGGTGTTTCCACCAACGAGGTTCTGAAAATTCAGGAAAACAGGTGTTTACAGGTCCGATTTTTGCCCTAAAACAGGGAATTTCAGCAAGCAAATGATGTATACACCTTGTGGAAACCTTTGGTAAGGGTTTGGCAGTGAATGTACGCCATTTTGGGGTGATTTCACGTGAAATTTGCTCGCTGTTTTTCTATAACAGCAAGCTGTTTTTTGCCCGATTGCGCACATTTGGGCGTGTTTAGGTCGGCAAATCAGGGTTTCAGTGTTTGCAATCACTCAGAATGGCTTCTAGCAGTGAAAGTGGCAATTTGTTGCACATTCGCAAGCTTGAAGGGGCCCATAACTTTGCTATATGGAAGAAGCAATGTTATAATGTGATGTTGCAGAAGAAACATGCGAAACCTATTAAGTTACAGGGTGTGAAACCGGTTGATATGGAGGTTGAAGAATGGGAAGAAGTGGACGAGTTGGCTCGCTCCACGATCATGCTTTCGGTGTCTGACAATTTACTCTTCAATGTAGAGAATGAGCAGACAGCATGGGGCATGTGGAATCGTTTAGACGAGTTGTATGCACATCAGAGTGCTGCCAGTAAAGTGTATTGGCTTAAGAAGCTTATGGATCTCCGCATGAAGGAGGGCACGCACATGTCAGTGCACCTCAATGAATTCAATTCTATTTTCAGCCAACTGACAGAGCTGAAATTCACAATTGATGAGGAGTTCAAAGCTACTTTTCTGCTATGCACATTGCCCGAGAGTTGGGATGTATTCCGGACAGCTCTTAGTAACTCAAGTGCGTCACTTAAGTATGCAGATGTAGAGAGTTCTCTCTTGATGGAAGAGATGAACAGAAAGAACACCACAGGTGGGTCTTCTAATGCATTGCACTTGAGAGGCAGGTCTCAACAGAGGGAGAAATCTGACAGTAAGGACAGGGCACGCAGCAAATCTCGTAGGAAAGATGTTGTGTGTCATCATTGTGGAAAGAAAGGGCATTATAAACGGGAATGCTATGAGTGGAAGAAAGAGAAGAACAAGGGTGCTGAAATTGATGCAAAGGACAAGGGACATGCCAAGAAGAGCATTGTGTTGATTGAGGAAATCAATGTTGCTAGTAGTTGTGACAGTGACAGCAGCACTGATGTACTCAATGCCTCTTCTGTGGATACACATACCCTTGCTATGGGTTCTGATGTGGACATGCATACTTGGATTCTTGATTCAGGTGCCTCCTTTCATGTAACACCTCATAGGGATTGGTTTACACAGTACTCAGGTGAGGTGCAGGGCACTGTTTATTTAGGAGACAACTATGCATGTGACATTGCAGGTATTGGCAGTGTCCAGTTTTCCTTTGATGATGGTATGACTTTTGTTTTGCACAAAGTGCGCCATGTGCCACAACTCAAGAAGAGTTTGATTAGTACAGGGCAGCTAGATGATGCAGGCTATCACACCACTTTTGGTGATAGCAAGTGGAAAATTTGTAAAGGGGCCCGGATTGTAGCCAAGGGTTGTAAATCGGACACTTTGTATCCTTTGCATGTATCTAGTGTGCGTGACCATGTTGTCGCCGTAACCGAGCAGCCAAGTGTTTCTTTGTGGCATGGCCGGTTGGGACACATGAGTAAAAGAGGAATGGAAACTCTGTCTCGTTGTGGTTATTTGCCGTGTTTGAGGTATGCTGATTTTTCTCATTGTGAGCATTGTATTTATGGTAAGCACAGTCAAACACCGCACAAAAGGTCACTTTCTTTGAGGTCTGACAGGTTAGACTTAGTGCATTCCGATGTATGTGAAATGCCACAGTTGTCCTTAGGGGGAAAGAAATATTTTGTCTCGTTTATCGATGATGCTACACGTAAGGTGTGGGTGTATCCAATACGTGCTAAAAGCGATGTTTTGGATACTTTCAAGAAGTTTCTTGCGTTTGTTGAGAATCAAACTGACAAGAAGCTCAGGTCTTTGCGCTCAGACAATGGGGGGGAGTATGTATCAAAAGCATTTATTGACTTTTGTGCTACTAAAGGTATTAAAAGAGAGCTCACGGCTCCTTTTAATCCCTCTCAGAATGGAGTTGTAGAGAGGTTGAACCGGACTATCCAAGAGAAAGTTCGGAGTATGCTGTCACATGCTGCATTACCTCATGGTTTTTGGGCAGAAGCTGTGCAAACAGCTATTCACTTGATTAATCGCTCACCTAGCAAGGCTTTGGGTGGAAAGGTGCCTGAGGAGGTGTGGTCTGGCAAGCCACCCTCATATGCACATTTAAGAGTGTTTGGTTGTGAGGCCTATGTTCACATCCGGAGTGAACTGCGCACCAAACTAGAACCAAAGTCTCATAAATGCATTTTCCTAGGATATGGTGAGGATGGTGAAATGGGGTATAGATTATGGGATCCCGCATTACGAAAAATCATACGCAGCAATGATGTCATCTTCAATGAGAATTGCATGCACAAACAGCCCACAAAGGTCGAGGAAGTGCGCCGGGTTGTTTTTCGTGAAGATGTTACGTATGGACGGCCAAGAAGGCCCAATGTTCAGCAGCCTTTACATGCTGAAAATGGTACTGAAAATCAGCCATTAGCTGCTGAAAATCAGCCCCAACAAGTTGCCATTGATGCACCACAGGTAGGGGAATAGGTTGATGCTCCTAGACCGCCCGTTGTTGCGATGCAACCGGCTGAACAGCCTGCTGTTTTTGATGGTTTACAGGCTGAAAATCCACCTGTTATGGATCACTGGGTGCGTAGGTCTACTCGGGTGACAAGGCCCCCCGATAGATATGAACCGTCTTTGGACTATGTCATGCTTACTGATTGTGGTGAGCCGTCTTGCTATAAAGAGGCTATGCAACGGGAAGACAGTAAGAAATGGTTCAAAGCAATGGTTTCGGAAATGCAGTCTTTGGAGAAAAACCATACATGGGACTTGGTTGATTTGCCTAAAGGGCATAAGGCTCTGCCATGTAAATGGGTTTACAAGACCAAGGTCACATCTGATGCTTCTTCAAAGTACAAGGCACGTTTGGTTGCTAAAGGGTACAAGCAAAAGCATGGTGTTGACTTTGATGAGATTTTTTCTCCTGTTGTAAAGCTTGCCACATTACGTCTTGTTTTAGGCCTGGTTGCTTCTGAAGATATGGAGTTAAAGCAAATGGATGTCAAAACAGCGTTTTTGCATGGCGATTTGCTTGAGATGATCTATATGATGCAGCCAGAAGGTTTTGTGTCAAAGGGGCAAGAGAAGAAAGTATGTAGACTCTTGAAGAGCTTGTATGGTTTGAAACAGTCTCCCCGTGCATGGTATCACAAGTTTGATACATTCATGAGGTCTCAAGGATACAAAAGAAGTAATTCTGATCACTGTTTGTATATCAAAACGGCAAGTGATGGATCTCTTCTATTGCTGATTTTGTATGTTGATGACATGCTTATTGCGGGTAACAATGTCACGGAGTTGGATGCATTACAGCAAAGCTTAAAGAATCGCTTTGACATGAAGGATCTTGGTGATGCTAATCATATTTTGGGCATGCGTATCTCTCGAGATAGACCTAACAGGCGTCTGTATCTATCTCAACGAGATTATGTTAATAAGGTGCTACATCGTTTTCATATGGATGGGGGAAAGGCACTTGGTACTCCGCTGCCTCCATATGTAAAACTGACTGCACATGACTGCCCAAACACAGATGATATGCGGGCTGAAATGGCCAAGATTCCTTATGCATCAGCCGTTGGCAGTTTGATGTATGCTATGGTTGCTACACGTCCGGACATTGCATTTGCGGTGGGAGTGGTAAGCAGGTACATGAGCAATCCTGGCAAAAAGCATTGGGAAGCAGTGAAGTGTATCTTGAGATACTTGAAAGGCACTAAAGACTTGTGCATTTGTTTTGGGAAGAGTGAGACATCTGTGCATGGCTTTACAGATGCAGATTTTGCTGGACATCCAGATTGCAAGAAGTCTACCTCTGGATATGTGTTTACATTCACAGGAGGTGCAGTTTCTTGGATTTCTAGACTGCAAAAATGTGTTGCTTTGTCTACCACTGAGGCTGAGTATGTGGCTGCCACTGAGGCATGCAAAGAAGCTTTGTGGCTCATGCGTTTGGTAGAAGAGCTTGGCATTAAGTCACCGGTTCCTGTGCTACACTGTGATAGTCAGAGTGCTATTATGCTTGCAAGGAATCCTGTTTTTCATGCCAAGACAAAGCACATAGAGGTGAAGTATCATTTTATCAGGAGTGTGCTTGATGACAAGAGCATTACACTTGTCAAGGTGCACACAGATGACAATCCTGCAGATCTTTTGACCAAGAGTCTTCCAGCAGAGCGGTTTGCATATTGCCGTCAGATGATGGGTGTTGGATGAGTAAGTGCATGATCAGCTGATGTATTATAGTTAGTTGATTCTTTGATCTCCCAAGGTACATTGCCTTTAGGTGGGAGGTTGTTAGGGAATAAAGGCCTAAGTGCCTTGTACTTATTAACTTATAAGTTAAAAGACTTATAAGTGAGGGGGCCCAAGTGTGAATGGCCCCCTAGTCACTTACTCATATACTCAAAGGTCAAGCCCAAATGTTATTAGCGTGGCTTTTCCCAAAAAACTCAACGAGCTCTCTCTCTCTCTCTCTCACGCCTTTCTCTGCGTGAGCTTCTTCTGCGCCTCTCTCCTCTTCTCCTTCACTCTCATTGCATAGAGTAGCAAGTGGGCTCTCTCTCCTGCTCCCCCACAATCCGCTGCCTATTTTCGTCGTTCTTGAGATTTTTGCAAAGCCTCGTGGACCTTGGCAAAAGCCGTGTCTAAGTCGCGCGTATACTCATCCGCTTCAAAAATCTTATCTTTCGTGCTTAGGAAGGGTGGAACCTTCGCAGCACCTTCAATAATCTCAAATGGCGCCTTCCCCGTCGAAGAGTGTATCATGTTATTGTAGGCAAATTCCACCAAAGGTAGATACTTTTCCCATGGAGTCTTCTGATCCAAGATATAAGACTTCAATAAATCTAAAACCACTGAATTGGCAATCTTAGATTGCCCATCAGTCTGCGGGTGGAACGATGACGAGAACTGCAACCGGGTGCCAATGTTTTCCCAAATTGCCTTCCAAAACAAACTATTAAATCTGGGTTCCCTGTCGGAGACAATCGTCTCAGGCATGCCATGTAATCTGAAAATCTGGGCCACAAACAGTCTCGTTAAGTGATCCGACTTGACTGTTTTCTTCACTGGAATGAAATGAGCCTACTTGCTAAATCTGTTAATAACAGTCCAGATACCATCGTGACCACTCTTGTGTTCTCGGGAGATCAAAAATGAAATCCATTGCAATACTTTCCCAAGGGCGGGTGGGTATGGGCAAAGGCTGTAACAATCCGTGTGCTTTATGCCTGTCAAACTTGACCTTTTGGCATACCAAGCAACTGCGCACAAATTCTTCCACATCCTTCTTGAGTCTCGGCCAAAAGAAGTATCTCTCTACCCCTTTCATGGTGGTAGCAATGCTGCAATAACCTGTAAAAGGTGGACAATGGCATTCGGTCATAACCTTTTCCCTCAACGACTGTGTAACGCACATGATTTTTTCTCATCAAGTAGCCATCCCTAATGGAATATCCCGCTACTGTCTCCCCATCCCGTATCCGCGTGAAAACGTCTGCAAAATCTGTATCTGTGGCATATTGGTCGACCATATCCTCGAAGCTCCTATGATGTATCGCGGAAATAGCCAGAACCAACGGCTTCCGAGACAAAGCATATGCCACCACATTCTTCTGTCCTTGAACATGGACAATCTGGAAGTGAAACTGTGACAAGATGTTCGTCCACCGTATCTGCTTTTCCGATAGCTGCTTTTGTGACAAGAAGCAGCGCAAACTCTGATGGTCTGTAAAGACAGTAAAATCAGCTCCGAGTAGGTAGTGCCGCCACTGAGTAAGAGCATGGATAACCGCCAAAAGCTCTTTCTCATAAATCTGTGCTGTCATTTCCGGCCTTGAGAACAGTCGGCTCTCATAAGCAATGACCTGGCCTTCTTGCATAAGACCGCACCCAGACTACAACCACAAGCATCACAATATACTTCAAAAGACTTCTGCAAGTCCGGCAGAGTCAAAACCGGTCCCGTAGTCAATCTCTCTTTCAATGTCGTCAATCGACATTTGATCAGGCAAAGAAACAGAAGAAGCGTGTTCGATTTGAAGAAGTACCCAGTTCTTCTTCTTCTTCTTCTTCTTCTAACAATTCGTCTAGCTCATCTGACTCGAGCGAAGAAGACCGCAAAGGCAAAAAGCGAAGCAAGAAACAACGCTTCGGGAAGGGCAAGAAAAAGGCAAAGAAGTCTAATTCTCGCCCAGTGAGTGACAGTTCTACAGAGGACTCGTCTACAGACAATTAAGACTCTGACGACGGCAACTTCTATGCAAACAAGAAGAATTTTTATAAAGCCAACCAATATGACTTTCTGGAAGATAAAAGCAAGAAGGTCCAAGAGTTTAAGGAAGGTGGATAGTCAATTAAATTTGACACGTTTTCGGGATATAGAGATGCTTAGAAGGCTTTGTCTTTTATACAGCAGTTTGACATCGCTTTCGCGGGAGGACGCTACTCAGAGCACTCTAAGATTCGGAGAGCTGCCTCTTACTTTAAGGAAATATTCTCGAACTTGGTGGGCCACGCTTCTTTTAAACAAGACTGCGCCGGTTAAATGGCTGAAATTTAAGAAGCTTTTATTTCTTCTTGGTTGACTCAAGAGTATGAACGCGATATACGAGCTGCTTGGAACCATCTTTGGATGACCAAGAGAGATACAGTGGACACTTATTGCGAGAGATTCTGGAGCTCTTTTCTACTCGCCTCTTCATTCAAGAAGATCTCGTTCAGAGCGCAAATTGAGCGGTTTACCTTGGGTCTACCTACAGACATCCGAGATCACTACTTGGAACAGAAGTCGGCTTCTATTCAGGAGTTGATGAGTCATGCGAAACGGGGTTTTGCCATTCACTCTGGTAGTCTGACCTACCCCACCAATGAGGTCATGACACAACGAGCCGAACAGCCTTCAACGAATGAAAGTAGAAAGAGAAACAGCAACCCGGAAAAGAAGGATGCACGACCCAAGCTTACTCCTCGGGAGAGAGCTCGCTTCATCAGGGAGTGGAAGTGCTTTGGATGCGGGGAACATGGACATATCTCCGCGAAGTGCCCTAAAAAGGCACAGAAAGAACAGAATGACAAGGACAACGAAAGGCCGGAGAGTTCGAGAGCAGCTGAGGAACGTGGAAGAAAAGGCAAGATGAAAACAGGACTGGTTCCACATTGTGTGGGTACCGATCCCAACATCATGGACGAGAGTACAGAACTTTGCCGAGCTTGGGGCAAAGTGAAAGACCAAGAGGCCCTGATCTTCTTTTCCAATCTGTTTGTTTACTCGATCTTTATGAAAGAATTGAGTGATGAGGATAGGACAAATATGTCTAAACTTGATAAAGAACGCCAAGATTTTCTCCACTCTCACGCCGATTACTTCTCAGAGGGCCTACCAGGCGAGTTACCACCTGCTCGTCCTAAAGATCATACCATTGATCTGATACCTAGAAGCACACCACCGAATCGGCCACCTTACCGTGTGAGCCGAGCATAGAATGAAGAGATGAACCAAGTGAAAGACCTCTTGGAAAAGAGTCTTGTCCAGGCTAGTACTTCACCATATTTGCTCTCCAATGTTGTTGGTTTTGAAGAAAGCCGGATCTTGGAGAATGTGCATCGATTATAGAGCTCTCAACAAAATCACCATCAAGAACAGATTTCCGATTCCTAGGATTGATGATATACTCGACAGATTACAGAGATCCTCGTGCTTTAGCAGGATTGATTTGAAGAGTGGATATCATCAGATCAGGATCACGCCGGGAGACGTCTGCAAGACAGCTTTTCAGACGATATTTGAGTTTTTGGTGATGCCTTTTGGCTTAACCAATGCTCCTGCGACATTTAACCGGATGACGGACAGGATTTTTCGAGAGTACAGGCTATTTGTTGCCACTTTCTTTGACGATATCATTGTTTTCTCCAAGAATGAGGCAGAACACAGAGATCATCTGCTTCAGGTCTTTTAGGCATTACGAGATCACAAGTTAGTGATTAATGCAAAGAAAAGTGAATTTTTCCTACCAGAGATACACTTTTTGGGACACATTGTGTCAGCAGAGCAGGAGTGCAAATGGATCCGGCCAAGATAGAGAATATCCGTGATTGGCCTGACTTGAAGAATGTCCATGAAGTTAGAAGCTTCTTGGGACTGTGTTCGTACTACAGGCGGTTCATTCGAAAATTTGCAGAGGTTGCTTCCCCTTTGCATATCTTGACACAGAAAGGAGTCCCTTTCTCGTGTCTTGTACTTTGAACTCAGATTAATACAAAAAGAAATACCGAAAGGGGCGCCAGTCTATGGGGCCAATATCTCTAGGCACGGAACTCCGCCGGGCCAGTGTAAATCAATTGTGAACTATGAACTGTTTTGAAGTGGTTATTTGGTGCTGTCGCGGTCGATTCTTGACTTGGAGTGTCCAAGTCTGTTACAGTGGTATCAGATTACGGCCGATTTCTCTTATACGGAAAATCGGATCCCAATTTTTTTTCCGCGGCACCTATTGCTTCACGCAAGGATGAGTCGACTCCCTCTGCATCCGGAGATGCGGGAAGGGATCACACCCAAATCAGTCATAAGGTGTCTGAGCCATACACACTCAACCGTAGCTGTGAAAATTGCCCTGTACTCAGCCTCACAACTAGAAGTGGCCACAGTAGGTTGCCTTGCTCAACCATGATATACATGAACTGCCAAGCATGAAACAAAAACCACTTGTGGACACTCGTGTGTCGAAACAACCAGCCTAATCTGAGTCCGAAAAAGCATGTAAGTCTGGCGGAAATGATCCCCTCTTGGGATAAAACAAGCCAAGATGCAAAGTGCCACTAAGGTAGCGAAAAATCCTCTCGACAGCCTGCCAATGCTTAGACCCTGGGCTATGCATAAATCTACTGACCTGTGAGACTGCAAACTGAATATCCGGCCTCGTGTTGCATACATAAATGAGGCATCCAACAACAGTTTGGTAAAGAGTGACATCTGCAGGATCACCAGCATCATGAAGACTCAATTTCAAACCTGTTTCCATGGGAGTGGCAATAGGTTTGCAATCCTCAAGTCCAAATTTACATAGTAATGTCTCTATGTAACTTTTAGCCTGCTCATTTTCAGCCCTTTCCTCATCAAGTATATCTTGTACATCTGCATCAGTAATAGGCTGATCTGTAACATTTTTGGAAACCCCCATAGGTTGTACATTTGCCTCATTGGAATTTACATTCGAACTTCCACCATTGAAAAGAAGCAACAAAGTGTCATAATTGTCCTGTGAGCTTACATTACTGTCTCTAGTACATGACAGCAAGGGCTGAAAAAAATCTTCCACAAACACTAAATCCCGTGAAACCAAAATACGCTTTGTTTGCGGATGATACAACCTGTAACCTTTGCTTTCAGCACTATAACCAACAAGAATACATTTGACAACCTTATCATCCAATTTTCTGCGTTGAGTTTGTGGCACCAAAGCATATGCCAAACAACCAAAAACACGCATGTGCTCAATAGAAGGCTTTCTATCATGCCATGCTTCATATGGAGTAATAGACTGCAAAGCTTTTGTAGGACACCTGTGAAGTACATAAGTGGCACACATGATGGCCTCAAGCCAAAAAGAATGCGGCAAAGCTTGACTTTTGACCATACATCGTGCCATTTCCGTGAGTGACCTATTTTTCCTCTCAGCAGCACCATTTTGCTGAGGCGTATAAGGCACTGTACATTGTTGTTTTATCCCACGACTAGCCAGAAATGCATTAAATTCATGAGACATATACTCCCCCCCTCGATCAGAACGGAGGGTGTCCAAAGTACATTTCGAGACCTTTTCAGCCATAGCTAGAAATTGTTTGAAGCACATAAAAACTTCCGACTTTGCTTTAAAGCGGGAATACCCATGCATGCCTGGAGTAATCATCAATGAAAGTCACGAGGTAAAGGTAATTGCCTAAGGACGGAGTTTGCATGGGCCCACAAACATCACTATGCACAAGCTGCAACCTTCATGTGGCCCTAACTAAACCATCCTTTGAAAACTTCGAACGCTGCATCTTACCCAAAATACAGCCTTCACAAACATGTTTGACAGGTGCTTCAAGAGGCGGCAAAGAAGCAACTATATTAGATTTCTACGAATGCAGCAAACTAGCAAAATTCAGATGACCAAAACGTGCATGCCAAAGTTTTGCATATGAAATAGCCCTTGAATCTGCAACTGCATTTGCAAAATTTTGTCCACACTTGTCATACAAAGTGAGCTTATACAACCCACGGCACAAAAGGCCAGATGCAACAATTTCATCACCAAAACTGAGATCATGAATTGTACATCTGTCATCCACAAATTTGACTACAAGTGCAAGTCTAGCAAGTGCAGATATAGACAAAAGATTCTTCTTGATCCCAAGTACATAAAGTGCATCAACAACTGTAAAGGAACTGCCATTTGCAGCAGTAAGCACAATTTTTCCAACTCCCTGAACCGGATAAGAGGCATTGTTGGCACAAGTGACCGAATTCCCAGGAGAGACAGACTCGAGAGAGGTGAACAATTCACAATGTGAGGTAATGTGCTTTGTAGCACCGCCATCGAAATACCACACATGTGAATCTGCAGCAACTGACATGTATGCATCATGGATAGCAGGATTGTAAGTACACTCTGCTTATACAGCCCACAGCACAAAAGGCCACATGCCACAATTTCATCACCAAAACCGAGATCATGAACTGTACATCTGTCATCCACAAATTTGACTACACGTCCAAGTCTAGCAAGTGCAGATATAGACAAAAGATTCTTCTTGATCCCAGGTACATAAAGTGCATCAACAACTGTGAAGGAATTGCCATTTGCAGCATTAAGCACAATTTTTCCAACTCCCTGAATCGGATAAGAGGCATTGTTGGCACAAGTGACTGAATTCCCATGTTGGAGAGATGTCACAAGGCAGGCACCATGTGCTAATAGAAAAGAACAGACTGAACAGACTTTTAGCACTTCAATAACAACTGTTCAATAACAACTGAATTGAGAGAGAGAGAGAGAGAGAGAGAGAGAGAGAGAGAGAGAGAGAGAGAGAGAGAGAGACGACACACGACACGGAGTGGCAAAATTCCACCCCAGAGAGTATTGGCCCCAAACCTTGGCGTCCCTTTCGGTATTTCTTTATATTACTGCTGATTCGCAAAGTACAACAGCCGGGGAGCACCTCCTCTGCAATCTGCGCGCTGAAGAGTGCCAGAGAGGGCCCTCAAGGCTCATATTTAAAGGCCCAAAGCCTAAAAGCATCAAATATGAAAAGCTGACCCCAAAAATTCACTTTCCTAAAATTTAGGGATTTGTCTGCTGCCTTAGGGTTAGGGTTTCTGGCAGAAATTAGGGTTTGCAGGTTTTAGGGTTAGGGTTTCCAGAATTAGGGTTTCAGCAATTAGGGTTTTCAGAATTAGGGTTTCTGGCAGAAATTAGGGTTTGCAGGTTTTAGGGTTAGGGTTTCCAGAATTAGGGTTTCAGCAATTAGGGTTTGCAGGTTTTAGGGTTAGGGTTTCAACAGTTAGGGTTTCTGCTCTCATCTGTAAGTTGGCTCCATTCTTTAGGCTTTGACACTTCAGCAGTTTGTTACAAGAGACTCGAGAGAGGCGAACAATTCACGATGTGAGGTAATGTGCTTTGTAGCACCACTGTCGAAATACCACACATGTGAATCTGCAGGAACTAACATGCATGCATCATGGATAGCACGATTGTAAGTACACTCTGCACTAAAAGCCCATTCTGCATCAACATCAGCATCACAGTCTCTTTTCACAGAAGACTCAACAATGGATGCATTTGTAGTGTAACCATCATTTGTAGTGGAACCACCCTCTTTCTTCTTAGCCTCTTTGGCCTTCAATGTCACGTGACACATCTAACCATATGTGTCCGTGGACAAGCTAAAGCATGACCAGGGTTCAGTTCAGTCAAGTCAGTCTAGAATAGGAAGTGATTTGGCACTTTTGTGAATGTGTTCGCAGACCGTGCATGTCCAGACACTTAGATTAGATGCATATCCTCTGGTTGCACACAACATGATCATCAACATTCCCATCGGATCCATCAGGATCAATTTCCAGTGCATTAAACCTATTTCCCTATTTTTGACATTTTTCACTTATTATTTTTAAGTGACTTTTGTTGGAAACCAGGTAGGGCAGTTTTGCTAAGTTTGTATATATAGAAACCTAGCGCTAGCACTTTCTGGTAGAAGACGCAGCAGGAACTTCGATTCAACAGGCACCTTCTCAGGAGGACCCCCAAGACCTAGCGTTTTCAGCCATCTGCAAAGCTAGCGTTTTTGGATCAAGAACCCAGATCAGCCGGCGTTTTTGTATCTGCATCAGCCTGGCGACAGCAAAGGACAGATCAGCACTAGCGTTAGTGGTTTGCACCAGCAGATTCACAATGTGTTTGCAGGAGGACCCATTTTCAGCCCTAGCGTTTTTGGTTTGCAAATCAACCTCAGCGTTTTTGCAGATCTTCACGATGGAATCAGCCCTAGACTCAGCGTTTTCAGTTTTCAGCAGTCAATTTCCGGAGTAACCCCCGAACCTCGCAGATCTCACCTTCCCGCAGCAGATCCTCGCCGCACGGTCAGATCCCGTGAAATTTGCAGATTCAACCCGGAAAACGCAGATTTCAGCATCTGCGTTTTCAGCGCGTCGTCGTTGCATCGTCGTCGTCATCGTCATAGAGTCATAATTCAGCAGATAAAGATTTGCAGATTTCAGACCTCAGCATTTTCAGATTTCAGCCCAACTCGTCGTCGTCCTCATCGTCGTCGACATCGTCGGCAAGTCCAAGCATTGTAGAGATTTGTGCAATCATAAGTAGACCGCGCTCGCCATAGAGAGTGGGGCCTTCGGAGGAGGGTTTGACAACATTCTGGTGTCGTATTCTTCTCTCTCTATCTCTCAGTTCTTAGCACCTTCATTCACAGTGTTCAACACTTTGTTTGTGTCCATTGTACGCTCTCACTAAAGGAACAAAAGGCTCTCCCTCCCGTAAGTAAAAGGAACCTTGAGCACAGTTCGGAGCACTCATCTTGAGCAAAGTTCAACATTCACTTCCGCTGCACCTTACATTGGTATCAGAGCTTTGACAGTGTTCTGTATCACTCAAGGAAAGAACCACAAGGACAACATTAAATTTTTTTTTGCTTGTTGCGGTCGCACGTAATCCAAGTCCACTTGGGCGTGTCGATTCCTTTTGAAGAGTGACAGGAAACCAAAGGAAGAAGGGCTTGTCCAGCCTCCCCTTGTGCCTCTTTTCACTCATTGAGAGTGGACCATGAACTTAGCGGCCGGCCAATCGACGTGAGGTCGGAAAAAGAAACCTTGGTGTGAGCGCAAGGCCGCCAAGGGGTGCGCCCGCAGAAAAGAGCAGAACTCGGGTGAAGAGAAGATCCTTCTCTAACACAGATTGCAAGCTAAAGAAGAATATCAAGACTCCAGCACCTCAAGAACCTCAAGACTCAAGAACTTAAGAACCTCAAGAACCCCAAGATCCTCAAGAACCCCAAGAGCTAAGACCCCCAAGAACCCAAGTTCCTCGTGAACTTAAGAACCCAAGACCACAAGAACCCACAAGAATCCACGACTTTAGTGGATGGTGATCACCCGAAGCGGAATGGATACTTCGCATGAAGGTGGTGAGCATGCGTTGTTGATTTGGTCCAAAATCGCTAGCTTCCTGCTATGATGCAAAAACGCTAGGGCATCTGGGGGTTCTGCTGAGAAGTCGTCTGTTAAGCGAGTGCTCCTGCTGCCTCTTCTGCTAGAAAGTGCTAGCTCTGATTTCCTTATATATTTCATTAGCAAAATTGCCCTACCTAGTTTCCAACAAAAGTCATTTAACAATAATAAGTGAAAAATGTTAAAAATAGGGAAAATAGGTCTATGCACTGTAAAAATGCTACTGATGGGTTCTGACTGGAATCTGATGGCCATGCTGTGTGCAACCGGAGGATATGCATCTAATCTAAGTGTCTGGACATGCACAGTTTGCGAACAGACTCACAAAAGTGCCAGATCACTTCCTATTCTAGACTGACTTGACTGAACTGAACCCTTGTCATGTTGTAGCTTGTCCACGGACACATAGGGTTGGATGTGTCACGTGACATCCCCTCCTTTTCAAAGTGAGGTACTGGTACCGAACTGTATGGCGTTGAGGGAGATCGCCAACAACATCTGGAATCCTCGAAAGGACTCTTCGCCGGCCCACTTTGATGCGTGGGTCATGCGATACTTGAACTTCATAAAGGTCTGCAACGCTTGCTTCTTTGGGCCACGCCGAAAGCGACAAAGGATTTTGTAGCTCCTTCAATGCTTGAACTTCGTCTAGAGTCGTGCGTCTACCTTCTTCAAGAATCTCCAAGGTTGAAAATTCCTGAAACCACTTCAAAAACAAAAACATGAACATACCTATTTCATGTAAAGTGACTGGAAAAACTCGTCTTCTCTAAGGACTGTGCATGCAATGTAGATGAACAAATAGACGGAGTGCCAAACCGTTCACCACACACGCGCAAACAGTGAGATCGAATCTTGTCTTCCCGATCTAAATAAATCAACTGTGGCAATTCACAACGGAAATGCCCATGCTTGGTGCTCATACTTTCATGTGCTCTTGCTATGAATGTGTCATGCCAAGGAAGAGACATGGAATTCGACTTCCTTGAGTGCAAACAATTCATCTTTTCATGAGAAATCCGCATACATCCGTGCTCATCCATGAGTGAAACCTGCTCATCGTACAATATGTCATGCCTATAAAGAGGGATCACATAAAGACGCTGACTAAAATACAGGAAACGATCACGAATGAAACACTCGTACAATGCGTGCTGACTAATCATTCGAACACATAGTACTTCCTGTGAGGGTTCTTTGGACCTAGGCTCGAGAGCCAAGATCGGTTCTTCGTGTTTGATCGAATCTTCCTGTGGGGGTTCTGTGGACCTTGACTCGAGAGCCAAGATCGGTTCTTCGTGATTGATCGAATCTGCAATGAGGTTAGCTTCACTAGAAAAAGTACCAACTAACACATCATCCTTGTGAACAATCACATCTCTTCATGCAAATCATCATGCTTGTGAGAAATCACATCTTGATCATGTAAATCATCATGCTTGTGAGAAATCACATCTTGATCATGCAAATCATCATGCTCATCATCATGTTTATCATCATCATGCTTGTCATTATCATTCAAATCATCATGTTTATCATTGTTATTCAAATCATGTGTGTCATGCTTTGGAGAAGAAGAGACGGAGAGAGTCTCCTTCTCTTGATTCTGTTGAAACTACGCGTGCACAATAGAAAAGAGTCGCAAGAACTCTTTCATGTGTTGGTCGCTCTTTTCTTTTCTTGTTTTGTTCTCACGGTCAAATTTGGCTTGTCTTTCCAAGCGTGCTTGCTCATGCTCACGCTCTATGGCTTCCATTCTTTCTTCGTATTCACGATCTATGGCTGCCATTCTTTCTGCGGATTTACGATCTATGGCTGCCATTCTTTCTGCGGATTTATGATCTATGGCTGCCATTCTTTTTGCTTTTCTTACTTTGCGTTCTAACTCCTTGTCTATCATCCTCTTGTTGAAAGCCTCCATGGGAGTTAGTGCAATCCTTGTCGTAGATGGGGAAGGGGGAGGGTCGGAAAAACCTCATGGTGGGGAAAATTCGTCTTTGCCTCTCTCATGCTCATCACCTCCAAGCAAAGTATCCATTCCGCTTCTAGTGATGTCCATCCACTGAAGTCTTGGGTTCTTGTGGGGTCTTGGGTTCTTGGGGGTCTTGAGGTTCTTGAAGTTCTTGAGTTCTTAAGGTCCTTCTTTCGCTTGCAATCTGTGTTAGAGAAGATTCTTCTCTTCACCCGAGTTCTACTCTTTTCGCGGGCGCACCCCTTGGCGGCCTTGCGCTCACACAAAGGTTGCTTTTTCCCACCTGACATCGATTGGCCGGCCGCTAAGTGCACAACCCGCTCTCAATGAGTGAAAAGAGGCACAAGGGGAGGTTGGACAAGCCCTTCTTTCTTGGGATTCCTGTCACTCTTCAAAAACACGATTAGGAATCGACACGCCCAAGAAGGCTTGGGTTACGTGCGAGCGCAACAAGCAAAAAAAAATTTATTGTGATTCTTGTGGTTTTTTCCTTGAGTGATACAGAACACTGGCAAAGCTTTGATACCAATGTAATGTACAACGGAATGAATGTTGAACTTTGCTCAAGATGAGTGCTCCGAACTGTGCTCAAGGTTCCTTTATACTTACGGAAGGGAGAGCCTTCCGTTCCTTTAGTGAGAGAGTGCGATGGACACAAACAAAGTGGTGAACACTGGGAATGAAGGTGCTGAGACTGAGAGATAGAGAGAGAAGAATACGACACCAGAAAGTTGTCAAACCCTCCTCTGAAGGCCCCACTCTCTATGGCGAGAGCGGTCTACTTATGATTGCACAAATCTCTACAATGCTTGGACTTGCCGACGATGTCGACCACGATGAGGACGACGACGAGACGGGCTGAAATCTGAAAATGCTAAGGGCTGAAATCTGCAAATCTTTATCTGCTGAATTTTGACTCTATGTCGATGACGACGATGCAAGGACGACACGCTGAAAACGTAGATGCTGAAATTTGTGTTTTCTGGGCTGAATCTGCAAACTTTGATGGATCTGACCGTGCGGTGAGGATTTGCTGCGGGAAGATGAGATCTGCGAGGTTTGGGGGTTCTACTGCGGAAGCTGACTGCTGAAAACTGAAAACGCTGATGCTTGTGGGGATTCCGTAGCGAAGATCTGCAAAAACGCTGAGGTGTCTTGCAGATGCAAAAACGCTAGGGCTGAAAATGGTCTTGCTGTGGAGAATCTGCTAACGCTGGGGCTTCTGCTTGGTTTGCTGTCGCCAGGAATCTACAAGAGCAAAAACGCTGGCTGATCTGGTCCAAAAATGCTATCTTCCTGCTGTGATGCAAAAATGCTAGGGCATCTGGGGGTTCTGTTGAGAAGTTGCCTGTTGAGCGAGTGCTCCTGCTGCCTCTTCTGCCAGAAAGTGCTAGCTCTAGTTTCCTTATATATTATATTAGCAAAGTTGCCCTACCTAGTTTTCAACAAAAGTCACTAAAAATAATAAGTGAAAAATGTCAAAAATAGGGAAAATAGGTCTATGCACTGTAAAAATGCTATTGATGGGTTCTGACTGGAATCTGATGGTCATGCTGTGTGCAACCGGAGGATATGCATCTAATCTAAGTTTCTGGACACGCATGGTCTGCGAACAGTGCCAGATCACTTCCTATTCTAGACTGACTCATAAAAGTGCCATATCACTTCCTATTCTAGACTGACTTCACTGAACTGAACTCTGGTCATGCTGTAGCTTGTCCACGGACACATAGGGTTGGATGTGTCACGTGACACAATACCTTCATTCACAGTGTTTATCCACTTTGCTTGTGATCATTTGCACTCTCTCACTAAAGCAACAGAAGGCTCTCCCTTCTGTAAGTAAAAGGAATCCTTGAGCACAATTCGGAGCACTCATCTTGAGTAAAGTTCAACATTCACTTCCGCTGCACCTTACACTTCATGAGAGAGTTCCTTTTACTTCTTGAGAGAGATTTGCAATAGACTAGAGAGAGAAGAGAGGAGATACTATGAGTGAAGGTGATGTGAGTGATAGAGAGAGAAAGAAGACTTAACACCGGATGGGGTCCCAAGGGCCAAATTCCCCTCCAAGGGTCCCCCTCTATCGCTAGAGAGGTATTTGCACAAATGTTGATACAATGGATCTAGATGCTGAGATGTTGATGGGGGTCTTGCAATAGATGCTTGGATATGTGAGGCTAAAGGTTGAAAACTGAAAATGCTAGTGTAACTGTTGGGGTACTGAGGGCTTTGGGGATAGTAGGCTGAAAACGCTGGTTTACCTGATGAGGAAAACGCTAGTGGTTGCAAAGATGCTAGGGTTGTTGGGATGCTGCGGGTACTCGTACTGCAGCTACTAAATGTTTGGAGAGGTGACCCCCAAGGTCATCTATAAAGGTTAAAAAGACTGGGTCGAGCAAAGTTATGTAGGAACCCCACGACTTTTTAATAATGTTGATTGAAATGCTATGGGAACATTCCCTAGTGCCTACCCCTAGCATACACTGGCTGTGCTCATGTTTAATCAGAGGGTATGCAACTAAATTAAAGTATCTAGACATGCACGTCCTGCGTATAGGCTCACGAGGGTTCCAAAACACTTCCTAAGCTGTCCTCAACCCTAGAAATAGGAGTTACAGCTTGTCCACATGCACATAGGGTTAGATGTGCACGTGACATGACTACTTTGAGTTTTGAAGTTCAAGTGTTAAAAGTTTTCCAATATTGTTTGCGTGATGCTGCGAGATTACCGTCTTGTCAATGCCAAGCTGCTTACAATAGTATCATAGCTGTAGTCGGTTCTTCTACCAAGGATCCCGTTCGACTTTTTGTTGTACACGCCATGGATTGTAAGAGAGAGTGTGACAAGAACGGGAGTGGGCCCCGCTTTTGTGGGAAGATGACTTATATGGTATCATGTAATGGAGATTCAAACAACAATAAATGGAGAGATGAGGAGTTTGATGATCCCCTCGAGAAAAATTCCCATTGAGGATCCACAGTTTAGATCTTCGCTGGCAATTGCAAGTTAGCACCTGTGCAAATCAGTTAATGAAGTATGCAGAGGATCGAAACTGTGGGCCCTGCAGTTCTCTATAGAGAGATGTGCTTGATGTGGTGGTGGATTGGACTTGTAGATTCCTTCTTCACTCTTGGAGGCCTGAGATCCATGGTTTTGTTGTGTACCCAAGATCTGAGAGGGGGTGTTAAGAGTTTTGGAGGTCATCTCCAAGGTTTCCCCATCTAGATCTTGTGAGTGAGGGCTTCTTTGTGGTTGTGCACAAAGAGAGAGTTTTATTTAAAATTACATACCATAGCACATGAGACCTTTCAAAAGATACAAAGACCATAGACTACATTTATAGTAACAGTGATATATCAATTAGACAGTCTATCCAAGTGATACATCAAAAAGTTACAGGCCATAGTGAGTAAACAAGTCCTGTATACTATCAGTAAGTAAAGTGCACAGCATGTCCAGCTTTCCCATCTAAAGACGAAGGAGAGAGCACCCTTACCTGCATCCACAATAAGAAAACAACCTATCGGTTAGCCTTCAAATAGCATTACAGGTAACTTGGGTGACCCTAGTTGTCATCCATGTCACCTAAGTTTTTAAATGAAAAAACTTAATGCTGTATGTGAAAAAAACAAATGATTGAGTAAGATTCCAGTAATTACTGAAGGTTATCTCTTCTGTCTAGTTCCCTTCTTATTGTTATAAAAAATATGAGTTCATTTAAAGTCATTCCTTTTAGGTACCATTAAATCCATTACCAATAACTTTCAGCAAGGTTCTATATTCAAGCCCATTTTATGTTGTTACAAAATATTCAAGTTCTCATTTCATAGGTGTAACAAAACCAGCCCAGTTTTCTGTAAGGTGCAGCGGAATGAATGTTGTATTTTCTCAAGATTAGTGATCTTTATTGCTCAAGGTTCTTTTTAGTTCTTAGGGAAAGAGAGAGCTTTCCGTCTTGTAGAGTGCTGTGGTCACGAACAAAGTGAGTGGATATTGTGCGTGCAAGTGAATGAGACTGAGAGAAGGAGAGAGAAGAGATACGACACCCGAGAGGTTGTAAAACCCTCCTCCGAAGGCCCCACTCTCGTCGGCGAGAGTGGTCTACTTTGATTGCACAAAGGTGTACAATGAGAATGCAATTGATTGATGCAATGGGACTATGCCGATGACGACGACGGTGATGACGACGACGACTCGATGGCTGAAATCTGTAGGTTTCTAATCGCTGAATTCGGGGACTGTTTCGGTGGCTGAAAATGACTGTTTCGGCTGCGTTTTTCGAGGCTAAACTTGGGGGTACTTCTGCAACTGAATGGGGGTTGATCTGCTATTGTTCTACTGCTGAAAACCTGCGTTTCTTCAAGGGCTGAACTGCAGATAAAAAACGCTGATTTGCTGAAAACCAAACGCTGAAAATCTGCTGAAGTCTGCTGGCGTTTTTGCATGAGAAAACGCTGGCTGAAGTGGGGTGGGGAATCGCTAGGCAATGGCTGATCTGGGGATGGCTGAGAAAAGCAAAAACGCTAATGCTGCTGGGTTCTGTCGCGGGAAAAACACCGAGGGTGATAGGAGGTATGGCGATGGGGGGTCATGAGGGGTTGCCTGTTGAGCGGGAAGCTCTTGCTGCCTCTTCTGCCAGAAAGTGCTAACTTGGGTTTGCTTATATATTAACTTAGCAAAATTGCCCTACCTACTTTTGTTGGAAAGTCACATAAAAATAATAAGTGAAATTAACCAACAAATAGGAAAATAGGCTAAATGCACTGGAAAATTCCCCTAACTGATGCTAATGGATTCTGATGGGAATTCCGATGATCATGCTGTGTGCAACCGGAGGATATGCATCTATGCTAAGTGACTGGGCATGCACGGTCTACAAATAGACTCACAAAAGTGCCAGATCACTGCTAATCTAGACTTGACTGAACTGACTGAACCCTGCTGTGGTATAGCTTGTCCACGGACACATAGGGTTGGGATGTGTCACGTGACATCCCCTCCTTTTCAAAGTAAGGTACTGATACCGAACTGTATGGCGTCGAGGAAGATCGCCATCAACATCCGGAATCCTGGAAGGGACTCTTCGCCGGTCCACTCTGCTGTGTGGGTCGAGCGGTACTTGAACTTCATAATGGTCTGCAACGATTGCTTCTTTGGGCCGCGCCGAAAGCAACACAAAATCTTTTGAATCTCCTTCCTTGCTTCAACTTCGTCTAGGGATCTGCTTCTTTCGTCTTCAAGAATCTCCATGGCTGAAAATTCCTGAAACCATCTCCAACACAAAACCATGAACATACCCATTCTATGTTAAGTGAAGGAAAAAAATCTTGTCTTCTCTAAAGACTGTGTATGCAATGTAGATGAACATAGAAACGGAGTGACAACCCGTTCATCAAACACATGCAAACAATGCGGTCGAATCTTTTCTGTTTGATCGAAATCAATCAACTGTGGCAAATCACAATGGAAATGCCCATGCTTGGTGCTCATACTATCATGTGATCTTTCGGAAATTGTGTCATGCCAAGGAAGAGACATGGAATGTGACTTCCTTACATACAAAATTTTCAACTTTTCATGAACAATCCGCATACATTCGTGTTCATCCATGAGAGAAACGTGCTCAACATACAATATGTTATGCCTAGGAAAAGGGATCACATAAAGATGTTGACTAAAATACAAGAAACGATCACGAATGAAACACTCGAACAATGCGTGCGTATCAATCATGCGAACACATAATACTTCTTGTGAGGGTTCTTTGGACCAAGGCTCGAGAGCCAAGATCGCTTCTTCGGGATCTATCGAATCTTCTTGTGGGGGATCTGTGGACCTCGACTCGAAAGCCAAGATCGATTCTTGGTGATTGATCGAATCTACAACACGGTTAGCTTCGCTAGAAAAAGCATCCACTAACACATCATCCTTGTGAACAATCACATCATCTTCATGCAACTCATCATGCTTGTGAGAAATCACATCTTGACAATGCAAATCATCATGCTTGTCATTGTCATCCAAATCATTATGCAAATCATTGGCATCCAAATCATCATGCTTATCATTGTCATTCAAATCATCATGCTTATCTTTGTCATCCAAATCATCATGCTTGTCATTCAAATCATCATGCTTATCATTGTCAATCAAAACATCATCATGCTTCACACAATCATGCAAATCCTGTGTGTCATGCTTGGGAGAAGAAGAGACTGAGAGAGTCTCCTTTTCCCGATCTTGTTGCATCTGTGCCTGTATTCGAGAAAAGAGTCGCAACATCTCTTGCCTTATTGCTTTGTTCTCGCGATCAAACTTGGCTTGCATTTCTTTGTTCTCTCGATCAAATTCTGCTTCTCTTGCTTTGGCTTCCAAGCGTGCTTGCTTGCTCTCACGCGCTATGGCTGCCATTCTTTCTTGGTACTTACACTCGATGGTTGCCATGTCTTCTTCGTAGGCTTTTCTTTCTGCTTCTCTTTCTTGGTCCAACTCTTCCATAGGAGTTAGTGCAATCTTTGTCGTAGATGGGGAAGGGTCGGATAAACCTCCTGGTGGGGAAAATTCTTCTTCGCCTCTCTCATGCTCATCACCTCCAAGCGAAGTATCCATTCCGCTTCGAGTGATGATCATTCTGAAGTCGTGGGTTCTTGTGGGTTCTTGGGTTCTTAAGTTCATGAGGAACTTGGGTTCTTGAGGGTCTTGGTTCCTTAAGTTCACGAGGAACTTGGGTTCTTGAGGGTCTTGGTTTCTTAAGTTCACGAGGAACTTGGGTTCTTGAGGTCCTTGATTCGTGAGAATCTTGGGTTCCTGAGGTTCTTGAGTCTTGAGGGTCTTGGGTTCTTGGGGTTCTTGAGGTTTTCTTTCACTTGTAAATCGCGTTGGAGAAGGATCTTCTCTTCACCCGAGTTCTACTCCTTTCTGCGGGCGCACCCCTTGGCGGCCTTGCGTTCACACCAAGTTTGCTTTTTCCCACCTCACGTCGATTGGCCGGCCGCTAAGTGCACGGTCCGCTCTCAATGAGTGAAAAGAAACACAAGGGGAGACTGGATAAGCCCTTCTTTCTTGGGATTCCTGTCACTCTTCAACAAAACATGATTAGGAATCGCCACGCCCAAGCGAACTTGGGTTCGTGCGATTGCAACAAGAAAAAAATTATTGTGGTTCTTGTGGTTCTTTCCTTGAGTAATGCAGAACACTTCCAAGGCTCTGATACCAATGTAAGGTGCAGCGGAATGAATGTTGTATTTTCTCAAGATTAGTGATCTTTATTGCTCAAGGTTCCTTTTAGTTCTTAGGGAAAGAGAGAGCTTTCCGTCTTGTAGAGTGCTGTGGTCACGAACAAAGTGAGTGGATATTGTGCGTGCAAGTGAATGAGACTGAGAGAAGGAGAGAGAAGAGATACGACACCCGAGAGGTTGTAAAACCCTCCTCCGAAGGCCCCACTCTCGTCGGCGAGAGTGGTCTACTTTGATTGCACAAAGGTGTACAGTGCGAATGCAATGGACTGATGCAATGGGACTATGCCGATAACGACGACGGTGATGACGACGACGACTCGATGGCTGAAATCTGTAGGTTTCTAATTGCTGAATTCGGGGACTGTTTCGGTGGCTGAAAATGACTGTTTTGGCTGCGTTTTTCGAGGCTAAACTTGGGGGTACTTCTGCAACTGAATGGGGGTTGATCTGCTACTGTTCTACTGCTGAAAACCTGCGTTTCTCAAGGGCTGAACTGCAGATAAAAAACGCTGATTTGCTGAAAACCAAACGCTGAAAATCTGCTGAAGTCTGCTGGCGTTTTTGCATGAGAAAACGCTGGCTGAAGTGGGGTGGGGAATCGCTAGGCAATGGCTGATCTGGCGATGGCTGAGGAAAGCAAAAACGCTAATGCTGCTGGGTTCTGTCGCGGGAAAAACACCGAGGGTGATAGGAGGTATGGCGATGGGGGGTCATGAGGGGTTGCCTGTTGAGCGGGAAGCTCCTGCTGCCTCTTCTGCCAGAAAGTGCTAACTTGGGTTTGCTTATATATTAACTTAGCAAAATTGCCCTACCTACTTTTGTTGGAAAGTCACATAAAAATAATAAGTGAAAATAACCAATAAATAGGAAAATAGGCTAAATGCACTGGAAAATTCCCCTAACTGATGCTAATGGATTCTGATGGGAATTCCGATGATCATGCTGTGTGCAACCGGAGGATATGCATCTATGCTAAGTGACTGGGCATGCACGGTCTACGAATAGACTCACAAAGTGCCAGATCACTGCTAATCTAGACTTGACTGAACTGATTGAACCCCGCTGTGGTATAGCTTGTCCACGGACACATAGGGTTGGGATGTGTCACGTGACATTTTCACCTTAAGATAGCAAAGTACAGCTATCCATAATATACAACAAACCTTTCACGCTGTTTAAACCATCTGTGTACCAGAGAAGGCACAGCCAACCAATGTTAGTTAGCATTGATATAGTGCACACTATCCAGATCAGCATTGTTTTAAAGCCCAAAAAACACCCCTGTTCCATTCAGTATGCCAAAGCTTCATAATACTGGAAAGTTAGTAACGAAAAACAAGAACGTGGCTATGAAGCCATAAAGTGAAGCTACACGGTGTCAAAAAAAGCCAGAACCTTGGCTCAAATGAGTAATGCCCTAGTATATACTCCAAGTACATGAGTTATATCACTTGCCAACCAAAAATGTAGACCAGCTACTTGGAATATAATACAGTCGGACCAGCAAGTCTTATACCAATATTATAATCACAGTAAAAACCAGTATGACCAGCAAAGTAAAAACCTTTGGTCAGTCAAGCAATCAAATCCTGTATGGTCAACCAACTGAACTAGTCCTCCTTTCTACATTTTGGACCAGTAAGATTAGTAATTAAGAATGCCAAGAACGAGTTCTATACAACCAGCCATCTGAGGAGACAAGTATCCCAAAACAGGTTGAAAAAAGTCCTAAGTGTAGAGTGTGTAGCCTTCAGTATTCAAGTGTTCTATTATATTTCCGATCCTCCATACCCAACTCAAAACAACATAGCATGTGTACAGCACTAGGAATGAAGTCTTGATTCCTCATGTAGGCTTCATCCACTACTTAGAGCACCATAGTAAGTTAGGTAGTATCACCATAATACATAACCAATTCAGAGAGAGAACTCCCTGCCGCACAAGTACAATTTTATGAATCATTAAAGAGTGCCAAAAACAACCAAATTATGCAGCCCATCAATCCAAACAGAATGAATTTGGGGTATACTATGTTAGCTTCTCCATGAATCATAAGGTATCATGCCAGTATAACAAGCACCAGGTCATCAACAAAAGATAGTTTAAACGGATGTTCACTTTATCCTATTGTGTATTGAAATAAACAGATCAGTTCGGCTTTCAAAGCCAACATCGCCAATAGGAACAACTACCCAAAGCTATAAAGTTTGAATGGGTACTCCCGAGAAAAAACCTAATACATAGTAGTCCCATAAGGAACGACAGTAACCATATAGGAGCATCACCAACCACAGTTTGATCAAAATGAGACTCAAACAACTCCAGTAATTCATCAGGTACATCCTAGTTTACTCCTTTGAATCATGAAAGAAATCATTAGGGAATACCTCTGAGTTTCCAGCACCATCGTTCTTGCTGCATGCCATTTGGATGGTGTGTATAACACTCACTCACAGACAAGGAGAGAAAATTTACACATAGTGAATGACTTGCTAAATGAAGGCTAAGTGAGCACGAATGCTCACCTTTTATAGCATTCCCGGTTGCTTCATTCCGCCTCTGTAGCACTTGTAGGTAGTAGCAATTGGCAATAGAGTAGGTCCGCGGGTAGAGGAAGAATTAGCCCCATATTAGAATCTAAACGGCGCGGTGGCAGGGAATACGCCCTTGCAGGAGTCGATCCAAAAAGCCAGTGCAGCAACAGGGTCGCGGTGCATTTACTTAGAGAAGTGCCTTATGCATGTGCCTATAGGGTATTGTTCACACATAGCTCCGCAAGGTTAGGTAAAGACTACCAATATTACCAATACCCACCAGGTATGAGGAGGTTTAGAAGAGTGTTTTCATGGAATAAAACTTCATACAACCATAGCAGGGAACCTAAACAAATTTGTTAATCTATAGCATAATTTTAGGTCAGTGAGTTTTAATATATTAAAGAATTGGCTTTTGAAGGACCAAACAGAGACTAGCCAGCTAATGAGCCATGATGTATTGGAAGAATGGGAGGGAATAAAAGCAGACTTCTTAGACCTTGGCAAGGACTCAAAGAAAGAGAGAGAGAGAGAGAGAAAGAGAGAGAGTGTCATGGAATAGCAAGAGTATATAAGTGAAGTGGAAGGGCTTTTAAAACCCTAGCAAGGACTCAGAGAGAGAGAGAGAGAGAGAGAGAGAGAGAGAGAGAGAGAGAGAGAGAGAGAGGAGAAGAAGAAGAAGAAGAAGGAGAAGAGAGTTTTAACGTCGTAGGAAACTATCCCAGGATACCTTAAAGATCTAACCGACCAGGAGAGTTGAACTCAAGACCTGTTATTCAAGAGGGAAACGGCATAACCAATCTACCACACTTGGGTGATAGAAAGGTTATACCATTTTCCTCTTTTATTAGCGCACACACACACACCCGAGAGAGAGAGAGAGAGAGAGAGAGAGAGAGAGAGAGAGAGAGAGAGAGAGAGAGATTTTTGAACTTTTTGTTTTGCAGTGCTTTTCAAGATTTTTTAGTCAGTGGGGCTGAGGCAGCTTATCAGCAAGTTTGCAGTCAGATTACTACAGAGTTTAATGATTGTTCAAAACAGGTAAGGCAGCAGCAGTTCCATCACTCAAAATGGCCTATCAAACTTAGGACATGAAATATTAGCGAGCATATGAGTTTTAGAAGTAGTTGGTAGCTGTAATTGTTTGGGTTTGGGTAGGGTTCGCTTTCTTCTCAGACTTGGGAATTGTAGAAAATATTGTTTGGGACTTTTTAAAGAAAGGTTTTGTAGTGATCAATGCGTGTTCATCAGTACATGTTGAATGGTTTCAGGGCTGTAAGGGCTTATTGGAGTCCCTTCCACCATCAATTGATACTCCACGCATTGATAGTGGAGAAGATGGAGTTTAGTGAAAATTAAGTGCTGCCCAAGTCTCTTCGTGAATAAGCTGATTGGGGATTGCCACTGACAAGCAGGAATATACAATTAGTGACATTGTGTATTAAATTGACAAGTTGCCACATGGCATTCCTTGTGATTTCAGTAGACTGCAAAAGAACTTTAGGGTGGGCCTGTGGAGGGATTCCATACCATGTAGAAACACAGTGGGGATGTCATGCGTTCGTGAGTTTGTCAATTGATCTGTATTGGTGATTCTTGTTGAATTGTAGATACTCAACTTGGAGCTTTTGTTCAGAAGTCCAAAGCACTGCAGAGAAGATTTGGCAAAGCTTTTGCAGGCTGTGCAAGCTCAAGAAAAGCAGAAGCTGCACATGGTGCCTTCAACAAACAAGCGTATTTGAATGTTTGCCATGTTTTACTGGTTCTTATGCATACTTTGTGGTGTGAACTTCACAGACAGCCCAGCTTCAGGTTTTGAAGAAAGCAGGAAGGCCATCAGAGCGTGTTATCACCCATGAACAGTGCCAGTTTGCGGGTAGGAATCATCAGCACCATTGTGTCCATGTACGGGAAATCTCTGTTGCCGATGGTCTGGCGGATGCAGAAGCAGAGTTTGAATACAATGCTGCTTTGAATGAAGCTATAAAAGGCGTGCAAGATGCCGTGTCAGCTATCAATGAGTACATTGAAGAGGTTCGTTATGAAATTGATGATATGCAGGCTGGTGAATTGAAGTAATGCTCACTTGAGATAGTGTATGGTGTGCCCTGTGGGAAGATTGCTGGTTTGGACTTAGTCTCCCCCCTGGAATGATGCACTAGGAATGGTCCTAGGAATATTCTGTCTCTGATGCTCTCGTCAGCCTGTGTAGATCTGTGTAGATGGTAGCGCTTTTAGGTATGTATACCTAGGGACGTGGCGCTTGAAAACAGCGGGCGCTTGAAAAAGGGTGTTCTAACGTATTAACATAGAAGGCAGAGAGCATTTGTACGACAATGCTCACAAACAAGGCTGAGCTAAATCACCAAGGAACCTCAGAATGCAATAAATGGCAAAGTCTTGCTGTACAAAGGGGGATAGCACAGATCACACTTTGACAAAAATGTCTAATTAGGATCTTCCATTTGAGCACTCTGATGCAACTCTGATGCCTTAAGATTGATGCAACTGACACTAAGAATAAAGGTAAGCAGAAAAGAAGATAGATGTGGCAGAAATGCCCTTGCATTTACGCTTTTCAATAGTATTTCATGAGAGAGGGAGAGGGAGAGGGAGAGGGAGTATGTGTGTGTGTAACCTGTTTGGTCACACTTGTGACAGGTCACTCACTAAACTTGCAAACCACCAAAATTAGAGAACATCAAAGCATTTGTAAAGACAATACAAATCTTGCACGAAAAGCTTTCAATTTCCATATTAGGAGCATTAGTAACCTACGTGTGTGCTGTTTGGTCCTTTTAATTTTTCATCTTTTTTTGGCTTTTTGCCTCTTGTTTGCTTTTGGGCTTGCTTTTTACTGGGCCATTGTTCTACTGTTGGTTTCCTGCATCCACCTACCATATAATCGGTGGTGGTGGTCGACACTTGGCCAATCAGCTGCTACACCGCAGGCTAGTATTTGAATTTCCATATTAGGAGCATTAGCAACCTACGTGTGCTGTTTTGTCAGCTTTGTATTGCTTCATATCCAAATGAATGTTATCATGCGATCACATACGCCTCTTCCTTTTGACAAAGCTTATTGACCTCAATAGGCATCACCAATCAACAAAGGCCTGTTGGAAAAACAAACTCTCTGTACGCTTGCTGCTTGTGTCTGTTTCAAATTAGCAACCAGTACAGGCCTTGTGTACAATGCTTTTCTTGTTGTATATGTTGCATATCGCAATGCATTTCCTGTCATATATGTTCCAGCGTAGTGCTGTTCACCTAGAGCGCTTTTTTAAGCTTTTGTGAGCTATCATAAGCTGCAAAGGCACTCATTGGGTTGTTAAAGCTTTTACCACCTCGTTTAATTGCTGCTGTGTGGGTAGCTTCAATATCCAAGGATTGCGAGAGGGAAGTTGTGACAAGGGCCTCTCGTAAGCAATAGGTGGTGATCTAAACACTACTATTGTACCTATAATAGCCCCAAAAATTATTGGCTATAAGGAAAGAGACAAGACCATTCTCTCGGCATAATTGCCAAGTAATTCTTTATCTTGACCAAGTAATGGCGAGTAACTTTATCTCTTATCTTCCTCTCTTTTGTGCTAAAATTTTCTAGATTATGGATAAAAACCTACACCATCAATTACCTTCATGCCTGTGTGCTAGTTCTCCCTCCGTCGATCTCACCGTTGGGGCTTCATTAAAAACCTCTCATGAGGAAGGCCGACATTTAGGGGGGTGGTTTTTTCTTAAGGTTCACAACCAAAATGGACTTACTACCCCGATGTTCCAGGGTGATCTTTTTTTTTTGAACATGTCAGTACATGCCTTGGTCTTGCAGCACTTGGAAGTACAAGTAAAACATTGCATCCCCCCCCCCCCCACCCAAAAAAAAAAAACCATTGAGCACTGATGTCGGTCACCCCTTCTCATTCTAGATTCAATATTAGCCTTAGCTTTGGTTCATTATTCCTCTTTGTCTTAGGATGATAGAGAAGATATCACAATTGTAGTTGATTTGTCTTAGAGGATAGGGTTTGGTCTCTTGAAGAGGTAAATAAAATCTCTCTTTGTTCATATAGTTTAGTAATTGCGCACAAAACCTCACATCATTGGTCTTTTATTTTAAACTACCCAATGCAATGGTACACAAAAGGTAACTTTAGCTAGCTAGCTATCGATTGAAAGTGTCTGTTTTTTTTACTAAATCTCCACTTCTTTATACACCCTATACTTGCTCAAATGTAACAAATTAGCATAAGAGGAAGTTGTAGACATGGATGATTACATGTATCCCATCCATGATTCAAATATCCAAAACTTCCTACAACCTTGACATGCCCAATGCAAGTCTCGAGTGGCTTTTGTGGCTTTGCAACTTGAACCTAAAATGAGTTGCTCTATGCTATGTCTATAAGAGAATAGAACCCTTGTAGTGGAGGAATCTCAATGTGGTTTTCCTTGACTTTCAATGTTTTTTTCTCTGCATATTGTAGCACAACTGGTGTTGTCTTGGCTCTGTTAAACCCTCTCTTCTATTCCTTGCAATTAATAATATTCGAGCCACGCGTATAGATGCTTGAGTGCTTATCTTTGAGGGTAAAGAGGAGTAGCAACTAGGGATTGAAGTGCCAAAGTACAAGTAAAATTTACACCTAAAATTTGCTAGTATGGCTGACAAGGGAAAAGAGATTGAAATGAATGTTGATAGCTTTGATTTTGCTAATGAACGAGAAACTAATGATGCCCCTATGCTTGTAAACTATCTTGTTTCTAGGCTTCAACAAGCCTTGGGTAACCCATCCCTCCAAGGTGAAGTGCTACAGCAATTGCGTACCCATGGTATTCTCCAAACTCCCAAACAAGAAGAGAGAGTACCTAGGAAAGCTCATGGTAAGAATTCCAAAAGAGGACTCTCTCCGATAAGGGAAGAAGAGGAGGATCCGTACGAAGGGCTCAAAAATTTACTACTCGATGATGTGTCTCCCTCCCAAAGGAGAACCCAAGTTCAATGGTAGAGCCCTCACCGAAAGAACGAGAAAGAAGTGAGTCTCCTGTCACCTTGGCGGAGACGGCTCCACGAAGACGGCGGGCAAAACGGTCTCCAACACCCATAAACGGAGAAGACCATCACATACTTCTCTACACCATAATTCAAAGAGGGAAGAGAGAAATCAAGAGAAGAAAAAAGCCAGAAAGAGGTAACCCTCTTCTCTATCTTCCTCAGCCTTTTCCTCTTCTAAAGAAAGTGATGGTGTAGAAAAGGAGGAACAGGGAAGAAAAAGGCGAGAAAGAGGTCACCCTCTTCTCCATCCTCCTCATGCTCTTCCTCTTCCGAAGAAAGTGATGGTGCAACTCTCGAACCACCTAAAAGAAGAGGCCATAGGAAATCCTATGCCGCTTGGAAGAGCTTAAAAAGTTCAAAGAGGGAGGAAAGAACATCTCTTTCCTTACCTACGATGGCACCTTTGGTGCTACGGACGAAGTCTTGGCCTTTATCCATCAATTCGATGCAGTGTTTAGAGATGAGGGCTTCACGGAATCCTCTAAGCTACGTCATGTAGCTATGCATTTTCAAAAGTCTGCCAGGCAATGATGGTCTAGCCTACGAGCAAACGGTGAAGCTCCACAAACATGGAAAGCTTTAAGAGCTTCTGTCATGAAGCAATTTTTGGCTATCGATGCCAAAGGCAAAGTACTCACCGAATGGCGAAGCTTGAATCTCTTTCCCTACGAATCCATTCACAAGTTTTGGGATTTACATCTCATAGCCATTGTCTTCAAAAAGATGGATTTTGGAGAGCAAAAACAACAATATGGCTTCAAGAATCAACTTCCAACAAGGGGCTAAGAGAAATCTTAAGCCCACGAAAAACAAGGACCGTAATGAGCCTAAGGGGAAGGACAATGTCCAAAAGTCTCTCAAAGGTAACGCCAACAACAACACAGCAAAGGAGAAGGGAGTTTATAAAGGCAAAAATAAACTCTCTCTTGAAGAGCTAGAGCGTTATCAAAAAGATAACCGTCGTTTCAAGTGGGGGGAGCAAGGGCATGCCTATCGTGCTTGCCTCCACAAGAAGACACGTAATAAGCCTCCTAGAGCTACCTTGGTCGCTCATCACAAAGGATCTCCAAAAAAACTCTCCCCTGAAAAGCTAGAGCGTTATCGAAAAGATAACCGTCGTTTCAAGTGCGGGGAGCAAGGGCATGCCTATCGTGCTTGCCTCCACAAGAATACAGGAAATGAGCCTCCTAGAGCTACCTTGGTCGAAATTCAAGAAGAGGATGCTCATCACAAAGGATCTCCTCTATGCCATGCTTGGGGAAAGGTAAGAGAACATGATGCTTTTATTCTCTTTGACCCTGGTTCTTATAATGCCCCTAGTGGGACTGCTTAGGAATGAACCTCCCATTAAATTGCCCCTTGGGCCTCATTTCCTATCCACACATGCAGTCGGCCCCTTGGGCCTGATCCTTGACCACCGAGCATTGACCTTGGCATGACATTACTCCCCCCCTTGGAGAAGCGTTTTCGTCCTAAAAAACAAGAGTGATGATACACTAATGCTTTTCACACTGGCATCGTGCAGGGATGCAACTGTTTGCTTGACCAGAATATGATTCAGTAGGAGGTTCAATAAAACCAAGAATGACATCTTGATTTTCTATATTGTTGTCCTGTTGCAACCGTCGTGGTGTAACCGTCGCATAGATAATATAGCGTGCAAACTCCATTGAGAACTCACTTGAGTAGCTAAATGAGTTATCACAACTAAGATGTATCCAAAGAGTACCTCTTTTCACTTTCCTTGAAAGTACTTTGCTGACATAACTCATCGGCCAAGTTTAAGTCCTTGACTTGTTCTCAAATTTCATCCGTAAACAACCCCACCATAGCTAGTGTTGAAGGTTGAGAATCTGACTTATACATGAAAAGACTAAGCCTAGTCCCAAACATCCTTATGGTAAGAAAACTCCAAGTAGAGCAATAAATGCTTATTAATTGGATTGCTTGGTGCTAATGTGCGCACTTTGCATATCCTTTAGCACAAAATTACACTTTGTAATCTGCCTATCCCCTTGGATACTGACAGTATTGAGGTGTGTTTCCCCCACGGTTTACAGACAGTCTTCCTAAATGACTGGTAAACGGGGATCACAAGATCATACAACATTGCTCAAACAACAATGTCCTGAATAACCATCTAGGTTAACTTGAAAGATCCACATGCACCCAAACCGAGCCATGACCTATATTGGTGATTTGTAGACCCAAAAAGTAATCTCATAGAGATACTGCGGATAGAGTGCAAAATGCATCATAGCACTAATGTGATGAATATGCATGCTGCTCCAAATCAGCCTTTGCTAAACACTAGGGTCCATAACACCAACGTGCATGCATTTAGCAAAAAACAGATCCAAACCTGTATATTCAGGATCATCCTTGCCAATACTTATGGCGAATGTAATGCTCCTAGCACACATTAAAGAGGAATGTAAATATTTCTGAAAAGAAACTAAATACTTTCTGCTACAATCATTTGCAAGCCTTGCTGAAATGTTTGAACCATTAATCACGTTTAGGTACAAACAATGAAACCTTTTCACTAGCTATATGCATAAACAACTATCTGTAATGTTGTTTAGCTGCACTTGTACCTTAACAAGTTATTCTATGTATCCGATAATTTTTGGCCACCAAAATCGCTCCTGATACGTCGTGCTAAAAATGGTTTAGAAAACAGATATGACCATCACCTAGGGACTTTGTTGTGACACATACTTGAAATAGTGGGAGCCAGTGTCAGTCCAGAGACTCATAGTCTCCATATGTGGAATATGTCTCTTGTAAGGATGTCTAAAAAAGAACATCCTTGAAGTACAAGATGTACTTGTGCATGGAGGTAACTGCAAACACTCTACGACGGGAGTGAGAGGGATCCTCATTAGCCTTGCTCCACACTGGCTAAACCGAACTCCTTGAGTCCCTAGACCATGTTGCATCCCATGTGACAACATGTGCCAAATAAACCGTACAAGTGGGTCTATAACTGCATAATGCAAAAAATGTATGTTGGACACTACGGCCCAAAATACTTTGTTCCGACGTGTCCTTGGCATGTCTTTGAAACATTCAATCAATAGATGCGTATCTAGGGATTGAACTTAATGTTCACTTACCTATATTCAAATGCACAGGAGCACTAATGGAAAAATTAGTGAAAAACAAGACCCTTTATAGAAATTGCTCAACTAGCAGGTAACGCGTAACCAACATAGTCGATCGTGTATAAAATGTTTGGGATCAACTTGAAAATTTGAATTTGTCCACTACCCTATGGTAGATTGCGGATGTCTTTCCTTGAAAGTATAATTGGGATAGATCAAACGATGATCCTCGATGCCTATGGGGTGATTTAGTAATCACCCGCTGGGGATCACCCCAAAACTATGCTTCCATAGACACTCGTAGTGCTATAGAGAGAGCAAGAGATCCACCCTAGCTCTGATGGACAGCCAGGCTGTCGCAACGGTTTGCTGCCTCTAGACTCCATGGTATAGATTAGCTGATGGGAGTTTAAGGGTATCACAAACTCAACTCAATTTTGGCACTAAAAAACATGTAGTGCTAACAGAATACTCAAAACATCTGTAATGGCGAGACTCATGCTTGGCCATTGACATCGATGGGATCTCCACTGGGTAGTTCTGTTCAAGATGGAGAACAATCACCCAGGAAATGCCAACATTTGGGTCTTACCCTAGGTCTGACAATGGCTCTGAGCCTTTGTGGCTCATAGCCCTTATGCCAATAATAAATTAGTGTTCAATCGACAAACCAATGAAAACTAATGTGGGTGGCGTCTTGGCCACTTTCTGGCTGATGAGTTAGAGCACCTCGGCTCAGGCTGACTCACGAGCGAAATATGTATCAAAAGCGTCTTAGAAAGTTTTCATTA
The DNA here is from genome assembly GCF_014529385.1 of Adiantum capillus-veneris. NCBI lineage: Eukaryota > Viridiplantae > Streptophyta > Polypodiopsida > Polypodiales > Pteridaceae > Adiantum > Adiantum capillus-veneris. The sequence continues at coordinate 154,936,435 of NC_140931.1, forward strand.
TTTGTTGAGAGAAAGAAGAAAAAGAGAGAAGGAGAGCATCCTGGGTTGAGGAATGTTCCTTAAGTTGCTGGAGTGTATACACAATCTGCGTGCTCTTATGCATCCTATGCCTGGCTTGCATCTTATTCTATAAGTATGCAACAATCTGCCTGTATATCACTTTCATCGAGAGAGGGAACACAAGTCAAATCTTGACCCATCTACCTTGTATGGAGTCGTGGCTGTATGAGGATGACTTGAATATGGCACTTTGCTTGTGAATCAAGTCCAAGTCTTAGGTTACTTTTAGTGTTGTTGTGCATGAACAATAACCGAAGAAACATAAATGAAAATCATGTGAAACAATCTATAACTTATAATGTCCTTGACAGAGTGTGGTGTTATTACGGAAGTGTAAACCAAAATGTGGTGGAATTCATTCCACCTGGCTAGCATGCCTTGCATGCAGAGTGGTAAGCCCTTGGCGAGAAGGACGGCTCAAACGTGAGAGCCAAAACCACAAGTGCCTTGCACAGTCTGTACGAGCATGGATACATTATAACTGGATGTTGTCATACATAAAATGTGAGGAGATATCCCTATTTTACCAGTGTCCCAAACATATGTGCCAAAGCTCGTGAGTCCAAGTCAATGGGCAGTATCTTAGCACAAGTGAGAGCCCTGCTTCGTGTAAAACTGTCAAAGCACTTTGTGTTGCACAACAACAATAGTTTCCAATTAAAAGTGGAAACATGGAAAAACAAGAAAAATTGAAAATTGTCTAACCGGGTCATTTGGATGTAACCCGTTGCTTGGAAATTCCGAAGAAAAACTCGTTTGAATCTGGCTCCTAGCCAATTCGGCTACACGAGAGAGAGTTGTCGTTGTATCATATACACTCTCAGGTATCATTTACGTCTGTCTGGCATGTAATGAAATATCATGCAAGCATAGTGTCAGATCCCTTCCAAGTTGGTATGCTCATATGCCAAACGTGGGAAGTCTCAATACAAAATTTGTCAATTATGGAAGTCGTTGTTTCACATAAGTACTTCGACGCTCATAGCGAAACATATGCGGTTGTTAACATACAAATATCATGGCAAAAGCGAATTGACCTTGTCAAACACTTTCATCTAAATGACCATGTCGAAATTGCTTAAAGAAAGAAATCATTATGTATTATATCTTGATTGAATATGCTTTACTAAGCAAGGTATTGTATCATATAGAACTAACCAAAAGGGTTATCTGAAGGGAAGATAACGAGCATACAAGAAATTGATTGACTACTTAGCCGCAAAATCCATCAAAAGACCTAAGAATCTAGTACTTGGGGACAATGTTTTCGTTGATGCTGTCCCATACAATTGAAACATAGCTTTTGCAATTTGGCTTTTTGAATGTCTAGTATGGAAAGTCTCCTCTTTTCCACCTTGGTGAAGACTAGTTTGACAACTATCACAGGTGTAGATATAGTAGCCTATGGGATGCACGAGATGACCAGCTCCGTAAGGTGATCCACCTGTGTAGCAAGCAATTGGACGTGAACCGCCAATTTCCGAAACCGTTCTTCAAATGTTTGAAATTCACATCGTGTAATGTACTCTTTTTGATCGATGAGATTGCTAGTATCCTCCAAAATTTCAAGCACACTTTGAGGAGGAGGAGTAGATGCAGTTGAAGGAAGTTCAAAATAAAAAAGATGATTCTCGGAAAGTTATGTATCCAAAAAATCCAACGTGGTATCCATGACGACTGTGTGTGTTGTGAGAAATAAGGAGAAATCTCGTAGTCGTATGATGTATCGGCGTCGCCAATAACTAGCCGTGCTAATTAGGCTCATAACCATAATGAAAAAGTAGAAAATTTGCCTTGAAAGTCAAGTCGTGCTTGAACTGGGAAAATTTTGAACCCGAATCGCTTGGATCCATAGTCGTCCCGCTAGCAGGTTGTTACAATCAAGATGTGTTCCGACAAGATTCTCATAGAACCCTTGCGAAGTAGCAATGTTGGAAGACTTTGAAAACGATGAACCCAAATTTTACTAACTGCAAAAAAACCGGCTTGCCGACGTGTTCCCAAGGAGTAGCCAACAGCTTGCTTGCGGTACCTTGCTAAACCCCCGAATCAACTCCATCGAACTCCGTTGAGTACACAATTATTGAAAACCTGTGGGCACGTGCCCTTAATGAAAATAAGTCCTAAGGCCAAGGACCTTAGGCGTTTTAATGTGAACCCACAACTTTAAAAGAAGCCATGGTGGCAGCGCAGGCAGCACGCAAGGAAGAAAGGGCGAGATCGAGGAGTGGGTTGCATGCCGGGGCTCCGAGCCTGTGTCAAAAAACCCTCCTATGGTCCCTGCAATCCTTATGAGCCTGCCCACGATGGATTTCTTGCACCTCGACCTTGCGAGCCTCTCCTTCCCAAGCCCCCCTGCACACGGGTTAGCCTGGCTTTGTCTTTGACCCCGACTAAGCGGCCATGCCCGCCTCCAACTCTCGGTAGAACTCGCCCTTCGGTTGCATGAGCTTGCTAAAAGTGGAGGTCCACGACCCCTTTGCCTAGAATAGGCTGAAGCGCTGATACCAGTACAATGCCCCTGGTGGGACTGCCTAGGAATGAACCTCCGAACCTCCCATTAAATAGCCCCTTGGGCCTCATTCCCTATCCACACTTGGACCCGGCCCCTTGGGCCTAATCCTTGACCATCGGGCATTGCCCTTGGCATGATAGTTCTACTCACAATTTCATATCCACATAGTTGACCACCAAGCTAGGCATTCAAGCCTATGAGATGGGAGATGTACTACCTGCCGATGGTGCTTTCAAGGGGCATGAAGCCTCAATCACTCCCTTAATTGGGAAATTGAGGCTCAATGTCCATAGCTATGTGGACAAGGAGGATTTCTTCATCTCTCCTCTCAAGCATGAAGATGTAATCCTAGGGGCACCATGGTTTGATCTCATGGCTGCCAATGTTAAATTCCCTGAAAGACGAATCTACTTTAGGTTCAGGGAAAAAGATATGTACATAGATGCTAAGGAGTTGGGTAGTACCATACCCATTGTACATAAGCAAGCTTTCAATAAGTCAATAAAGAGCTCTATTTCCGTGTACCTTATTTTTATTAAAGATTCTCAAAATGAACCTAATGCTTTAGCAAAAGAAATTATAAATAATCAAAAGGAATTAGAGTTATTCAACTTCCTGAAGGGATTCCAAGATGTTTTTATTGACGACATCCCTTGTGAACTACCTCCCAAACGAGGCAATGACGACCATGCAATTGAACTTCTTCCAGGAAGCTCACCGCCTAATAAACCTCCTTATCGAGTTTCCCAAGCTCAACAAGAGGAGATTATGCGGCAAGTGCACGAGTTAGTTGAGAAAGGCATGGTTAGACCTAGCTCATCTCCATTTTGTTCACCAGTGTTATTAGTGCAAAAGAAAGACGGCACATATCGAATGTGTGTCGACTATAGAGCACCAAGTAGGATCACTATCAAGAATAGGTTTCCCGTTCCACGGGTAGAAGACCTATTTGATAAGCTACAAGGGTGGAGCTACTTCAATAGGATTGACCCTAAAAAGTGGCTTGACAAACGCACCAACCACATTTAACCGTTTGATGGAGAAGCTCTTCAGGCCTCACTGAAGCTTTATTAGAGTGTTCTTTGATGATATAATCATCTACTCTAATTCATTAGACGAACACAAGCAACACCTCCAAGTAATATTTCAAGTTTTACGAGAGAATAAGCTTTATATTAATTGAAAGAAAAGTGAATTTTTCTTGCAAGAGATTCAATATTTAGGTCACATTATCTCTCAAGATGGCATCAAAATGGATCCATCAAAGCTAGATGTAATAAAAGGATGGCCTAATCCAAGGAATTTGCATGAACTAAGAAGCTTTATAGGTATGTGTGCATACCATTACATAACCTAACAAAGAAAAACGTTAGGTATACATGGTCTACCAAGGAGAACACTGCTTTCAAAAAGCTTAAAGAGAAGCTTATCTCTCAACCTGTGCTTACACTGCCGGATCTCTCAAAGCCATTTGAGGTCCAATGCGACACTTGTGATGATTGCCTTGGAGCTATTTTGTTCCAAGAAGGGCACACCATAGCTTATGAAAGGCGAAGGCTTGACCCTGTTGAGCAAGATCTAGGCATATCTGAGAAGGAACTCTTAGCAATTCTACATGCTCTAGACTCGTGAAAGCACTATTTATTAGGGACTCCGTTCATTTTGTGAACGGATCACCAAAGCCTTAAGTACTTCATGACGTAGACCAAATGACGCAGACCAAGCTCTCTGACAAACAAATGAGGTGGGCAAATTTCCTTTCGCAATTTCATTTTCATATTGCTCACATTGCTGGCAAGCATAATCAAGTGGCCGAAACCTGATCCTTCATCAAAATCAGAGTACGCAAATGATGTGGATGAGGCGTCCCATGACATCCCAATGTTTGAGGGATCCGTGTGTATGCTAGGTGACCTAGTTAATGTGGGAGACAATTACATTGTAAATGTTGAAGCTGACAACGCAAAAGGTGAAGAGTATTGAAGTGTGTAAAGCCAAAGTGGAAGACATGCAAAGTGCTAAGGGATGCTTGAAAAAGTACATGCGCAAGAGGTACATATGTACTTATAGGTTATTACTACAAGTAGGACAAGGAAATTCTCCAACATTACAAACTGCTTGACAATATAGGTGTTAGCCACATGTACTGTCATCTTGTCAAGGCAAGAACAATTGAGATGCCCCTAGTAGATGCTGCGAAAAAAACATACTACATGTCCCCCATGTGGAGTGAGTTGATTTGCTATGCCATGCCATATGAGGCTGCTTGGAAATATTTTCTCCATCTCTTCGTGATGATGTGTCTGTGACCTATTATGATTTATCCACACTCTTTTCAATTGGCAGCAAATTGAAGCGCTTTTTTAGACCTCACGCATAGGACTTTGAGCATTCATTTTGTATGGTCATGTTACCAATTATATTAGTCTTGAGAACATATTTCTTCCAGCCTCATCAGTGCATGCACAAGTCTCAACAACTCTCACCTCAGCTCATGTCTTTATGTTATGACATATGTGTACATGTGTTTTATAGATCCATGTTATAAAGACAAGATATATAGTAATAAAGTCCTCATGAAACCTTATACAAGTTTTTTATATACCCATGTTATAAAGACGAGATATATAGCTATAAACTCGTGCTATATAGCTGAGTTGCCATTGGCCAAACCATTTGATTACATACACGATGGAGAAATGTATTACAAAATGGGAATTCTTAAAATTTCATATGTTGCCTTTTATTTAGGCACACTTTCTAAGATCCTTAATTGCCTAGAAAGAAATATATGCATCATGAGAGAAGCATGAGTGACAAAACACCACCACCTTTTCTAGGTCTCATCATACAAGCTATCTAGCCAGCATGATTTTTTATTTGTAGCATTGCATGATGTTCTAACACTCTAGACGAAAGCTTGTTCCTTGGGTTTGTAAGCATGTGCTCCCTAGTATACCTTCCTCTTGCATTAGCAGTGCTGATGACGTTTAACCATGGGAATAAGACATCTGACAAATAATAGGGATTCTAACCATAATCATCCGGATCAAACAACTCCGGGCATATACAAAGTCCTCGGGTTGAGCATTATCGGGATCATCAACCAAGAGTGCATTATCCTCATTTAAGAAGGGGTACCCTGACCAAGTACCAGTAAGACACTATTCAATTTTGTGTCCCTCCCAGTGAAGCACTATGCAGATCCTTAATGGTAAATTGTGCAGTCTTGCAATGCTTTTGGCTCATAAATGCAAAGACGTCACCTACTGATACTGATGGAAAACATGACTCCATAGTTAATTGCATGTTATCCTCCATCGTGCTCCTCTGAATGACCACATCGAAATGTTCAAGACAGGTCAAAAGAAAAATTTGCACATCTTTCCTGACAACATATTGAACAAATGGGTGCAAACTCAATCCTTTTTTCTCAACCAATAGGTATCTATCTTCAAAACCTGCTTTTGGTACATACCGTTTACCTCTACCACCCTTAAAGAGCCTATTCCTAGTCAACAGCAGGCCATTGGCATCCAAAACCACACAACAACTCTTCACCGCAAGGGGCTTACCCATAATTGCCATTGGCTTTGGCATATCATGTAATGAGATTGCATTAAATCTTCATGAGTAGTTCTACAGGAGCATCTGTATGTGACCAGGTGGTACCTGAGCTTCTTCCTCATTTCCCATTGACACATCATGATAACCATCCTCTGCATGCTTGTCCACCACCTCTACATGCTGATCCAAACCCTCCCCGTGCTTGTCCAATGCTTCGTCTGCATACTGACACACATCCTCTACATGCTTGTCCACCACCTCTGCATGCTGACCCAAACCCTCCACTTGCTTATCCAACACCGCATTTGCATGCTGACACAGATCCTCTGTGAGCTTGTCCACCACCTCTGCATGCTGACCCAATCCCTCTAAATTTGATCCAACCCCTCTCCGTGCTCACATAAACTCTCTGAATTCGACACAGATACCCCCACATGGTGACCCAAGCCCTCTTCATTTTGACACTCAACTGGCTTAGTCAACCCCTCTGCATGTTGAGGACCTCATGTGATGTGTATCAGCCTTGGGTTCATTATGATGAGAGCCTTTGGGCACTTCTTTTAAGGTAGAATTTACTCATATGACATCCTGAACCACCAAGTTCATACCATCCACTTTGCTTGACCGAGTAATGCGTCCAATTTTTGGTAATGGGGGCTTTCCTATAAACAATACAATGAAGTATTATAAGAACCTACACCATGTAGTAGGACTTTAAGCACCCAAGAGAAAAATGCAAACTCACCTACACCATATTGACAGTTAAATGCAAGCCAAGATGTGCAAGGAACTTAAAAATGACTGAAGACATGAAACATGTTGACACCGGATGCACCAGAGTAAGAAGAGGCAATCTATGTAATTTGGAGAATTCTTGCAATCATATCATATCTATATATAATTCGAACAAAAAAGGTGGGCTATCTTGGCATGCCCCCGTGTGCAGAAAGGAGGCGGGTACATCCTAGAGATGGACCTATTGGGCTACACATTCAACTTTGTGGCCGACTCTTTTTTCTTTACACAAAAAGTTTCAAGTGGGAGATTATAGCCAAAGTCATCACTTGTTCATTGTCGTGCACGCTTTGATTTTGGTGTAGCCTTCTTTGGAGATGGAGAGGTCTCTGCTTGAGCAATGCTTTCCTTGATCTGTACGAGTGTCTCTACCAACTGCACGTCCATGCCCAAATCTTCAGTTCGTTGATGTCTCACTAGTAGCTTGGATCTGGTTGGAGTCTTCTTAGGACTTGCACTTCATTTTCTTGTCCTCCTTAGGGAGGCTCCTATAGGCACAGTGGACCCATATCCACCTTTTGTGGACGTTGCACACGTCTTTGGAGCATGATAAATCTTTTGCCTCTCACCTTCATCCATTGGTACCCAGTATGGAAGATTGGACTTCACTAGTTATGTGAGTCACAAAGGCCAAACCATCTTCCATATCCTCTACACTAGTACTTTTCTCTAAACCATCCTCACAGGAGACAATTGTTCTGTTGCTGTTACAATGTGTTGGTTTAGAAAAGCGTTTCTGGCCACATGTAGGTGCAGGGGTAAGAAAATGTACTAGCCCTTGCTAGAGTTGTGGGTGATATATATATATATATTGCTGCTACTCCTCGACAAGCCATCGATAGATAAGGGCAGCTCCATCACAACAGACTTAAAAGGGAGCCCACCCACCAAAGGGGAATTTCGGTGCCACCACGTAGGGAAGAAACTGCCACTATCCACCATGTCGAAAAAATGCGATTAGGAATTTAATACACACCATAGATGTCGTGTAAGTCGAAGCTTGGAGAGGCGACCTCCACCATCCCCAAAAATAGGAGGACTGGGTCAAGATATGGCAAAGAAAGCATGCAAGACGCAGAGAGCAGAGCAGCCCGGGGATCCTCCCTCCTGATTCACTTACTGCTCCACCAGTCATGCATGCCTTGCAGATGCAAAACCCAACGACCACACCAAAGAAGCCCGTCCAATTGCAGCACAGACGTGGGCTTCCCTACTCAACAGCCTCACAGGCAACAAACCCTCAAGATATTGACGCTCTGCCTCTCTTCCAGAAACCCTAACAATTGAGAGGCTATCTTATGTGTTTTCCCTATATATAAGGGAAACAAAACGAAGAGATTTTTTGGTGAATGTAAAAGCAAGGCCAATCTTTTGTGTTTCTACGTTGCTATGCAAATGGGTGGTCCACTGTTTGGATCTTCCTCTAAAGAGTGATTGAATAGAAGGCATAGATTCTGAGGAAACCATTTAGTGACTCTCTTTTGGAAGCTCCTTTGGTGTGCAATTCTTGCTATGATGATTTAAGTATTTCATGCATGAAGCACTAGACATGTGCTTCATTTTGGATTATGAATGCAAGTTTTTTGAACTTTTGTGTGGGAGAATTTGTATTTTCATATTTATTCTTGGAATCAAACAAACTTGCAATTCAAGCTTAATTTTAAAGTATTTCAATGTTTTGCATCAGTTATTTTATAACCGGTGGACAAGGAAAATGGAAGGTTCTTTCAATCTAGCAATTTGTAAATGTATAGCTCAACTCTTTTTTGGTGTGAGGATAGTGAACGTATGTTGATTTGAGGGAAGATATTTTTCCTTAGAGTGAAATCTCCCTTACATCCATACTTCTAGGAAAGAAGGTTTTCTCCCACATCTACTAAAGATCCCTCATGGGATAAATGCACCACTCATTCCCTCAAGAAAATCATGATCCCCTTATTTATCACCCATGGAAAAGAAACAACCTGATTCTATCCCTCCTTGGAAGTGGGAGATAATGTGAGAAAGCATTCTTCTTTCTCTCATGGAAAGTATTCTATAACTTTTTATGGTTTCATATCCAAAAAACATGTAGCATGCAATACGGTTCGTGCACTTGCACATAATTTCCTTGATGTTCATGTGCATGCATAGATCAACTTTGGCCATATATTGATTAGTGGCCTAAATGATTTTCTTGTCTTTTAATCTTTCTCTAGTTTCTCGCATTTCCATGTGTGATTCGATTAGGGATTAGCATGCATGGACTTGCATTTTTGCATTTTTTGTAATTTCTATAGTTAATTAATGCAAGATTCACTTATGTGTGTGTCTACGTTTGAATAAGCTAGCTGAAGATTTGCACCACTATTATCATGTTTGTAGGATTGAGTCCAATAGACTAAGAAAATGTGAGTTGGGGATATGTTCATCTATGCATTGGTTTTCCACTGCCATTGAGCTACCTCATAGCCAAGAGGGTTAGACTCAAATTGGTAACCACTATGAAATGGTTAACCCTATGATAGAAAATGGCTTGCACACATTAGGGAAGTTTAGACTCTCAAAGGGTGATAGAAAATGGTTTGCACACATTAGGGAAATTTTGGACTCTCAAAGGGGCCCTATAAGGAGGTTTGACTTTGCCATTGTTGTCCAAAGTGGGCAACTCGGTGAAGTACATAAACGCTTTGTCAAAACCCTATCAACCAACATATCATTGGAAACATCTTAGAAAGTAGGTTCTAAATCTCAAAACCCTGACAAATTTGGAGTTGATTTGTAGAAGTTATAGTCTCCCCACTAAAACTGAAATGTGGGGAGAGATTCCAATTATAAGATGGAGTTGTAACATCAAAAAGTGGAATCTTTCAGAATATAAAGAATCTAATGGCATGCCTCGGGGGGTTCACTATGTGTAAAACTACCATATCACATGCGTTCAAAACATGTTTGTAAAACCCTTTATCTGTGAATTTTGTCAGGAGTATAATGTACCCTTTTCTTTTAAAATCTGTAAGTTTTTTTCAAATTTGAAAAAACAATGCCCTTATGTATATCTATTTCTGTAAGTTTTAAGAACTTTAAATACCCTTCTGTTGAACTCACGTGATAGGTTACATTTTTATTAGGCGATATCCCCGGGTGGCATGCTATATATCAATGGATAGATCTCGATGAGTATATTCTAAATGCAAAAGGTCCGACAAGTTTTGATTTCTTTTGTGAAAATTTTACCGTGCACCCGTTTTGGACAAGAGGGAGAAAGTCAAAGTCCTTATAGGGCCCAATTGAGAGTCCAAAAATTTTCCTAGTGGTAGGTTCTCTATAGTACCAAGGATCATATCAAACACATACCAAATCATTATACAATTCAAACAATGAACTTTCTCTAGATTTCCCCTTACCCTTATTCCATTGTTCTAACATTACCTTTAGAAGTTGGCCACTGGAGCTACAATCTCAATCTGCAAACACCATGTAGGGAATGACAATACATAACGACTTGGAATTTGTTTGGACCATGAACATGCACAAAGAAGCTTTGCTAATGTAGGTGTAGGTTCGAAAATATTGTACACATCTAGTCCTTTTCTCTCCAGCTGGCCAAAAGCATCTGGCATTTGGCTTTGTTGCGAAGTGCTCTCTTGGACCACTACTAGCTTTCTAGACCGCACTTCTTTCCCATTTAGGGCTTGCCAACAACATTATTCCTAAAAGGGCACACTTAGAACTCTTTCGATTTTAGGTCAAAAATCTTGCCAGATTTCTTCAAGTCAATAAAGTATGTTCAGGGCTACTTACACTAAAACTTGTAAAATCTTGTCGGCTTTCATCAAGTCAATAAAGTATATTCAGAGCTACTTACACCAAAACTTGTATAATCTTGCTGGTTTTTTTCAAGGTAGTAAAGTATGATCAAGGAAAGCAACTTTTCATATGACAGCACTCGTGAGAGAAAAATATCCATTCCTTAGGATAATTGGGGACGTTAAACAAGATACAAGCTTATCATTTCAAAAAGATTCAAATGTTCTAGGTTTTCTTATTTTCCTATTTGTTATATATCTTCGAATTTTCTTGTTCTCTTATTTCCTTGACTATTATTCCGATGTTCTCACTGAAACGTAGATGGAAAAATTACCAAAATACTCCTAAAATTTGGAAAAATCTCCAAAATCCTCCTCATAGTTTGCCAAAAATTCCCAAAATTCCTAAGATACCCTTTGTTATTCTCCCAAATGTTTCAAAACACTTTCCTTTTTACAACTCTTTGTAGGAAGATTACTTCCCCGTCAATTGAAGATGATAAACCTCGGATTTTGGATGGGGTAGGGAATGGACACTTAGTGTCCATTGAGTGCCCATTCCTCATTATTCGTACAACCCCTTTGGTGACAAACGGATGCTGGGATCAATGATTATGAGGGAATGTACACTGAGTCCATTTTCGATCGTCAAGGGTTGCTGGGAGGCAGGCCCAAACAAATCGCGTGTTAAAGACAACTGCACAGCTGCACACTTGTTATAGACTACTGTTGCGCCCGCAAATGCACCTCAATGCGTGTCTGATACAACTTGCAACAATAGAGTATACTTTCAAGGGACACACACAAATGAGGTCGATAAATTGCGGGTAATGATGGGGTATACAATCATTGGCAATGATAAAGAAGAGGTTAATGGATTGATTAAGACTGTTGATGGGCCTTTTTTCATTTGTATATTGTGTGTGTGTGTGTGTGTGAGAGAGAGAGAGAGAGAGAGAGAGAGAGAGAGAGAGAGAGAGAGAGAGAGAGAGAGTTTTAGCACAAGAAAAATAGAGGATTTATAAGCGTGTCTTATTTCAGTTAAATGTGGTGTAGGATGCAATATTCTCATTCTGAAGCTGGCTGCACCGTGTCCAAAATTTAAACTTACACGAAGACACTCTGAAAACACGTATGATCATTCTTGAAAACCCTATTTTATCATGTGAAAAGCTATGGTTGTCTTATATCTCTAATTTTTCCAAAAAAGACAGATTCTTGTGTTAAAAAAATGACCTAATATCGTATATTTCTATATGGAAATTGTACATTTCCATGTGGAAAACATACCTTTCCATGTAGAAAACATTTATTTTTACATAGACATGAAAAATTATTTTTTGGTTGTTTTGATTTCCAAAATGGAAGGCAAAAATTTTCCATTTGAAAAAAAAAAAAGTGCACATTTCCTTGTGGAAATGAAGATTTTATTACTTAGAAAATTGTTTTGGAAAGTGGAAGAAATTTTCATATTGAAAAATTAAATTTCTAGTTAGAATACGTATGACCATAAGTATATTTTCTTGCCCAAATGGAATAAACATATATTCTCAAAAGGTAATAATTTTTCCCACCTAGAAAAGACGTGTATTATATGATGGATTAAATTCTCTCATGAGAATGATCAAGAAATCTTTTCTCCACATAAAAATTTCACCAAGAAAAATGTTATGAAGTTCTTGTGTAAATATGAGCAAAACCTACTTCAGATTAAGCACCTATATTCTTGATTAAGAGAAACCCACTTCAGCTTAGGCACCCTGTATTACTAATTAGGGAAAATTACCAAAATACCCCTCTAATTTGAGAAAATTCCCAAAATACCCTTGTGTCTATTTTGGTTGGAATGTTCAAGATTTTCTAATCTTCATTCGTTTTTGACAATTGAGATCCGTTTTTGAGTGCTCAGCATGTAAGTTGTCACCGGTTACCAACGCAAAAAAGGCAATTATGTCTAAAAATAATGAAGCAATTCATCTCCAAAGCCTACGTAACCAATTCAAATTGTAGTTTTAGCATCTTGTACGATAGACAATCACTCTTCTTGTGAAGACCTACAGAAAAATTTATTCTTCGAGAAATTTAGTCTCACAACCAGGGATATTTTGGGAATTTTGGAAAATTTGAAGGGCATTTTGGGAATTTATGACAAAATATCGGGGGCATTTTGGGAATTTTTGAAATTTGAGGGGTATTTTGGGAATTTCCTCAAATTAGAGGGGTATTTTGGTAATTTCCCCTACTAATTAATTACTAATTGCCTTCCACACCGCCCTGCAAAAGCTCTAGAGCTTCCAAACTCTGCAGAGTGAGGTGCGGTTGCCTTGAGAAGAGCCACTTGTTCAAATTACTTCAATGTACCTTATTAAAAAAGGCTCAGAAATCATAAAGTACTATTATTTGATTTGATAAAATAATCCACTAAATAACTCATATATGACTAAAATTGATATAAAGAATATATTGCTTGAATGACATAATAAAGAGGCGAAAAAAACTGCATTTTGCTAGCTGAAACATCCGCTACAATCCAATGGGAGGGACTGAAATCCAATCCCAATTACAAAAATGGCCGAAGAGTCAAGATCCTGTAACCGCCAACCAGCATTATCAGATCGTCAAAAAGAGGTTATGCTGGCAATGGGGGGTGAACATCACAAAATCCGGCGCAGTTTGTAGCTTTCCCACGAGTAAGACTTGCTGAGGATGATCCATAGACTATCATTATGATCAGGACTGCATCGCTCCTTCACAAGATGCTTTGGACAAATGTTCACAATAGTTCCCACATTGTGACTTACCTCAACATCATGCGTTTCTGTGAGGGGAGGCACTGCCTAACTAGCTAGGTACAATTGGGGACAGGGGGGACCACCGGCCCGGTGATCCCTTGCCCCCAATCGTACCTAGCTAGATATGCGGTGCCTCTCGAGTAGAAACTCATGATGCTATGCATTGTATGGTAAACATTGAGTTTGTGCGGCCGGCGGTCCCCTACCCCCAATCGTACCTAGCTAGGTATGCAGTGCCTCTCGAGTAGAAGCTCGTGATCCTATGCATTGTATAGAAAACATTGAAAAAAACTATGTTTTCCTACATTAGAAAATTTCTAAATCTTCTTGTGCTTCCCTCGACAAGTGTTCATCACCCACGGAGAATCGAACATATAAGGGATCAATAGATCAGCTCAAAGGGCAACGAGTAGAGATCACCCATGAAAAATCATAGAGCTGTGTGCGATGTCCCATGATGTAGATGTCCTCACAGAAAGTAGACGACACACACAAAACATGCAAGATTTACCTTCATAAACCTACCCTACCAGCTGAAGAGGAAATTGAATCCACAGGAAATAACTGATTATGAGAAATTAAAATGCAAGGGATATCACAACCATTGTCAACTGGCAAATTCATTACTTCAGAGTTTGCATTCTGTAATACTAGACAACATTTCTGTGAGAAGAGTTGACTAATGAACACCAGTAAGTATTTGCTGTTCTGAAAAGGGAGTGTGATCAATCATGTTTTACAAATTACAGGTGAGACTATCTCAAGATAAACCTGTGTCTTGGTAGGGGACTTTAGTGTACAAAACATTGCGAAAGCGGCAGAGGTAAAGCCATAGCTAGGGAATGTGACCTTTTTAAGTTTATACATATTCAAACAACTCCTTTCCAATCTTCAAAGTATAATGTCCGAGAATTCACAGGTTCTTTACTGTTAACTTTGTTATGCTAGAGGAACTGCCTCCAAATTTTACAACCTGCATTGCACCTAGCTGAGTCAGTGGATGATATAATACCCAGCATCATACCCATAATGTTTTCTTAAATCAAGTGACTTAAGTGGTGACTTGCATCGTCGCCCATATGAATCCCACAAACATGTGCAATATACAATTTTCGTACAAATGTACATATATACCTAAATGAATGCTGACATGGCTCAGATCTACCTTCAAAGGAAGGTGCAAGTTCTACACTCAGAAACTAGTAGTAACCCACAAGACAATTCAACCATCAGCTCATTTAAGAATCCTATTTGATCGTCGCGACACTCCCATCAGTAAGAATGTGAATGCTTACTTTTTGAATGCAGAAGGTATTATTGATGCTTTACCCACAAGAACACTTGTATATGTGCAATTCTATGATTTAATATCAGCATCCGTCCTCCATATCGCATGGAGTTTCTAAGAACACATACAATGTGCTGATTCTTTATCCTCAATGTGTGTGAAGCAAGTACAAATGCTTAGACCTTCAAGGTGCTGAATCTCACTAAATGTGTTGATGCTATTCAAAGTTAACTTGCTTCAGTCATGGAACGAGCCAATGTGCAAGGCCGGCCATGCAAGTAAAATTACACAAAAAAAAAGCAGGCAGGGCACACATACCATAGAATATCGTATGTGAAATCTAACTAGAAGACACTCCGAGCAAAGAGTGTGGGTGCTCCCCAATTCTGTTGCATCAGACGGGAGTTCTGGTAAAAACGCATTAAACAATATCAGAAAACCGAGATTAATAGCAGTTGAGAACAAAGCCCAATTTCTAACCAAACCACCCAACATGAAACACACCAAAGAATAATGAACTCTTGCTTCACAATCCAATTCCTTGTTCATCTGGCTAATATTTATAATGGTGCAAAGATGCCTCATATCAGAATTTTCATACATGACCTGAGTATAACATGTGAAGATTTGGGTAATTGATTATTGCACAGCTAGCTACCTCAGTAAACAAAAAACTGATGTCCTACACACTACTTTTATGATCTAAAAACTTTTTTTCTCTCTTACCTAGTAAGATCTACCAATTTTGAAAGGAGAAAATTATTTCTAGTGAGTGCTTCAGAGTACAAAGCAATTTCGTACATGAAGCTCAGGCATTGCCGAGTTACTCGACCACCTGCCCCAAGCATTGGATAATTATATGGCAAGGGCTGTGCTATTTCAAGACTAGCTAAAATTAAACTGAAAGTCACAGCTGAAATACATAGCTTCACAAGGAGAACTAACTTAAAAATAAGCAAAGAGCTGGAAAATGGGTGTGGTGAGAACCTGCTTCTTGATACCTGACTGTTTAAGTGGTGACTCTTTGCCATTTGCATGGTATTTGCCACCGAGCCTGTGATGTCCGCATTGCCATACTGTACATCTTGAGGTTTTACGTCAACTCTACAAACCCAAACACCCACATAAACTAGCTGAGTTCATGAACCCTGAGCCACATAAACATCCTCAAAAGCAGCTCATTACATGGCACACCCATCTACCTTGACACTGTCATTATAGCTGAATCTGTAATTTCACTGTCTTTGCTTTCCCCCTCAAGTAAGTCAAGGACATACTTGAAATTGCTAGACTGAAGAGAGAAACCGTCTGCTAGACAATGACCAGAGCAAGAGCACATTTACTACTAGCACATATCCCTTTCATTAAATGGAGTGAGACTTGGTTATGATAAAAAAATAACTTATACCGTGTATCTTTGTGCTCAATAAATTCTTTGCGACTTAATGGCATGAGTATACAGATCATTCCACAGGTAATATATATGCATTTCTGCTAGATAATGCGTACAAACACATGTCCCTGCGATAAAAATGCATCTAGGTTGCCTGTGGATCTATTTGTGTACATGCAAATACAAAACTGTGTGAGTCTGTATGGGAGACACGCAAACCGGGATTGCTTCTTCAACAGAAGGGAAACACTCTAGCATACCAATGACCCATACCATCTGTGCTAAGACATCCGTCACCTATGGGATCCAGCTCTGATCCTAATGTTTCGTCATTCTGTTTGGCAGCACCATGGTGAGGTGATTTGTCCTCAGGTACAGAGGATCTGTTTTTCAAGCTTTCGTTCAGCTGTAGATCACCTAGTGAATGTTCCAAGGCAGTAACTTTGGCATCCTCTGGGGTGTTCATAGCATGTTGCTCCTCAAGCCTTTGATATCTCCTTACTGCACAGACATGTACATGTGTGAAGCCAAAGGTACACATCAAACCAGCCAGTATGTTGGGAGAGGATGGTTGAGGGAGTACCCGGAAAATGATTGTTCACCGGCATATGCTTAAACTGGTTCCTCTCTTGTGATTTCCTGAAAATGATACCAAACAAGTAGCTGGAGCATTCCGAAGCTACTCAAAAGTAGAATTGAGCTTAGCTATATTGTTCCAACAGGTCAAAGTTCTTTTACCTGTCGCCCACTTTCCCTTTCTCCTTGTATGGCTTCACAAGAACCCTTGCACCACAAATATAGTGCGGATTTCCTTCTGTTAAAATTGTTCTTACTGTATCCGAATACACAAATGTAACAAATCCAAACATTCGCTTTTGTTGGTAAGGTATTCTTACATCTTGAACTGGCCCATAGGCTCTGCAGTCAAAAACCCAAAACAATAAGAGTCTCTGTCATATGCACAATAACTACATATTATAAGAGTTTCAGGCCAAAAGATCGGGTTCAAATCCATCCAACCATGTTTTGTCTCCAATTGTCATGCCACAAGAAATTCACCCCCCTCCCTACCTTAAATCTATACGGAAAAGTTTTAATGGAAATCCTCATGGTGAGCATGGATCGACTCTTAAGCCCTGTACTACATAATCTCTCTCCTTTCCTCTTATTTTGATCTATCCTTCTGTCATACCGATAATTCCCATTTACGATTCTCGTACACCCTTTGATGTGGCAGTTGTGAGTATATCGTCAAAGGCAATGGCAATTCATGCCTATTCCCATTAGCCATTCTAGTGCTCCATTCCATGTGGTTCTTGTATGTACTCATGCGGAATAACAAGCCGCTTCCCGTTCCCACTTTGAACCCCATGTGACTATGATCCTTCCATGCAAATATTGATACATCCAACAACTCCAACCATTCAAACCTGGGTTCAAATTCATGTCTTACAGCCAAAATATCATCCATCCCTCCCTAATTTTTTGTCAGCTAGGAAGCCTCAATTTGTGCATTCATCCACCCTCACCTCCAGGACTCAATCCATCCACCCATACATACAGTCATACATACATATATCAGACCAACTGAATGAGTGCATTCACATATGTATATTTGTCTATATAAACATATGTATGAGCACATGTATCGGACAATGATGTACAATACAACAAAACCAAGTTTCTCCCAAGTCAAGCAATTGTACTCATGCGGATCATTTACACAGTCCTTGACACCATGCTACTGCCCATGAAGTTCAACGACTTAGATAGGAGTGTGGACTTGCACTAGAAAAGACAATTACCTGAAGTGGATTGTTACGTCCTCTTCTGTGAAGGTGCTTTCTGAGGGGAAAGTCAAGTAAATCTGTCTAGAGCTTGCATTCATGCTATTGTAATCATCGCGATAGCCTCTCATCTCATTGAAAATGAGGGCGTCCTCCGATAGCATAACGGCATGCTGCCCATGAGGTCTGATCCAAAGCAAAAGAACTCAGTATAATCATGGATGAAGGAAAAAAGCAAGAGCATATCTAAATCAGAAACATGCACTTCTGCTGTAATCAGATGTACCTCTCTATGAGGGTAACAATGCCCTTAAGCCTCATGAGGAGTTTAGTGAGACTGAACCCTGCTTTTCCATGTCGCTGGCTCTCAGTCAGGTATCCTTCTGCTTGCAGTGATTTCCCAAATCTTTCATAGTAGAGCTGAGGAAGAGAAGCAATGGAGACAGGAACTTGCCTCCCTTTCAAGAGCTCCCGCAGCTCCTGCTCAAGGCGCTCAAACGATACAGCTGAAAGAAAACTATCATCCGATCCTGTTGACTCCGCATCATCTATGAAGGCAAGACCCGGTGTATTCTTCTCACTATCATGGGCATGCAGAAACCGGCAGTTGTTTCCATGCTTGCAGTACCCACGTGAAAAGAATAGGCAGGGTTTTGAGCTCAAGCTATTGTTATAATGAGGTGAATTGCCATCTACGGCTGACGGTAGTGTGGAGACCCATTTGGGTTGCATGTGTATGAAATTTTCATGGTCTTTATATGTGTAGAACTGGTTTGGCCTAGGGTTATGCAGTTTCTCATGGAATCCATGCGAGATGGGTGAGGGCGTCTTATCATACATGTAAGGCGGTAGTGGAAGGGGAGGCCATTGTTCATTCACATCACAGTAAGAAGAGGGTTGGCTAATGCCAAAACCCCTAAAGCTAGGAGCCAGAAAAAGGCTATCACTGGAGGGAGATTTACATTCGAAGGGTGAAATGGGGGAGGGCGAGTTTACATGAGTTCGTGTGTGAGATAGGGGAAAGTCGTCAATAACATCCTGTGGGTAAGGTTGTCCTACCGACAGTGCTGGCAAGCTGACAACTAAACCCAGCTCTTTCTTTGCTTTAGCTATAATGGAATATAGAACAGGCTCCGGGCCTAACGCTATTCGAAGCAAGTCCTGCTCTCCCCAATCCTGCAGTAGTAGATAGCCCATGATCTTGAAGGCATTTTCAGAATCAAAGCTCTGGACCCTTGTGAACAACACTCTCCTGGCCTCCTCCACATGATCCATATGTACCTGGAATTATCTATTCAACATCTCAGATGGGAGACACTGGATCAATTTAAACCTATAAACCAACCCTGATACAATAAATGAAATACGACATAATTTTCTTTCAGGAAACAAGAATAAACAAGTTTTGTGCAAGCCATGATATCACCCTGCTGCTGGACATGACGAAGATGACATTGACGACGATAAATCTACATTACACTCGAGAAGGAGCTGGAATAGGATGGTCTATAAGCACCTTGGATGTCCGTTAACTTAGTGGTAGTCTCCAGCTAAGAGTTCAGCAAAGCAGCCACTTGAGATCCACCAGACATGTCCCAATACATGACAAACTGGAATATGGACAGGATGGGCAATGTCTGCGTCCCAAACAACACCAGCAAGACATCTAAAGTGCACAAGCTCTACATAAAACAGCGCATCAGCTAATTCAATCAGTTTTGTGAGAGCTTGTAGGACAGCACTAAGTAAGAACTCAAAGGCTAGAAGGCTGCCAGACGATAAGTCTCATTACTAGCAAAATCTCATACTGCCACCACCCCGGCTGCGTAAACTTCAAAGATGACCTTGGCAAATACCAATGCATGGTTGCGCTTATAGTAGCATCTAATAGATCTTCCAAACACGTGAAACCAGTAGGTTGAACCGTTGTAGACACGGTCAGACTAGCCTCAGAATATGGCAGATGCAGGACTGATTGGCAGCACTTTGGCTGGCTAGAGTTCACCTTAGAAAAGGCTACCCGATAGATACCATTGGCACTGCTGCATAAGACAAACCCATACCCTAAATTGCGAGCAGCCTTCACCCACACTTAAACATTGCTGCTTGGACATCCATAGTTTAACTCCCACAACCATGGACTTTTATCCCATACTTATCAAACTCCTGGGTGGGAAAGGGGCGGCAGCGCGGCCAGTATGCCGGCGCAAACCTCTAGCAAACATCTTGAGTGTGCAGGTGCTAAACTTAGTGCTAAAATCTGCAAAATCCATACCACAAGATGCTTGGAAGAGAGAGAACTAGAAAACAAAGGGGTGGTAGAATCTACATCAAATGCAGACCTAGCACATTGTAAGAGCAACTAATAAACAAGCAATAGTATTGATCAATGGGGTTAAAAGAGAGGCTCACTCTCAGATATATTGGTGTACCATATCTAGCCTCTCTCTCTCTCTCTCTCTCTCACACACACACACACACACACACACACCCCTCATCTTATCTGTCTATACACACAACTACAAATCAGCAACCTCTCATGCTTGGTGAGAGCTATCATACTCCAGCACGTAGACACAAACACACACCTCTTCTGATCTCTCTATACACAACTACAAATCACCAACCACATATATGCTTGGTGAGAGCGCCTATCAGTATTGTTAGAGAACTAGCAATTGATACTGCAAACTATAAGCAAAGAGAAGAAAGAGATGAGGGGGCTCACCTGCAAACTGCAAGAGAAGGCTGCGAGTTAGCTGCTACACACACATTGATTGAGCTAGTTACTATAGCTTCACTTCAAAACGACCTGACAGTTTCTTATCCGGTTGTGGCCGGTGATGCGATTTTGTACACAACCTCTGTATAATATGAGCAAAACCCACTTCAGATTAAGCACCTATATTCTTGATTAAGCGAAACCCATTTCAGCTTAGGCACCCTATATTACTAATTAATTACTAATGGCCTTCCACACCGCCCTGCAAAAGCTCTAGAGCTTCTAAACTCTGCAGAGTGAGGTGCGGTTGCCTTAAGAAGAGCCACTTGTTCAAATTACATTAATATACCTTATTAAAAAAGCTCAGAAATCATAAAGTATTATTATTTGTTTTGATAAAATAATCCACTAATTAACTCGTATATGACCAAAATTGATATAAAGAATATATTTGCTTGAATGACATAATAAAGACGCTATAAAACCAGTTGGAGAGAGGAAAAAAACTGCATTTTGCCAGCTGAAACACTTGAATCATCCGCTGCAATCCAATGGGAGGGAATAAAATAAGCCAGTAATCCAGAGAAATCTAAATTACAAATATGGGCGATTCGAATTTGTAAATTATATAATTCTAGGTTATAGGGGCCACAGAAAAAGGCAATAGAATGGAAGGCTCAGTCAGCCCATTAAGGAAAATAGGTATTTTTTGAGCCTCTAAAAATAGTGAAATGGGAGTCTTATAGTCGGAAAAAGCTGCAAAAATTGAGGCTCAAAATTAGAATATTGTACAAAAGTATGCACTATTTGTGTGTGCAAATAGAGGATAGGGAGCAGAAAAACAGCAAACATGAGGGAGAAAATAATAAAAAAGGAGAGATGTTTTTTTTGGAGGTTTTCGTTTTTCTTTTTGGTGAGAATAAGCCTGCGTGGGAGCCAAGTGGGCAATCCACGTGTGCCTGCAATCTGGCCAAACTGGCAGCCTATTCTGGACAAAAGAGCTGATGATGCTTTCCCGCCTACGTGGCATCTTCGCTGATGTGGCAATATAGAATTTTTAGCACACGGTGCGCCCGGCCCCACAACCTCCTTAAAGTCTCTTCTGACGCGGCAAAGTCTGCGGCCCCCACCACTTTGACGTTGCCCTTTACTTTAAGAGCGGGTTCCTACGGAGAGCTGCACAAATTTTTCTTTTGAGGCCCCTCGTCTATAAGCGTCACGGGAGAAACTCAAGGGATCTACGGTGGATGTTCAATCCACCGTTGATCCCATCTTTGGGTATCAAAAAAATTCCAGCCCCTAGTTGCCCGCATCGCGACTCGACCACACCACCTCCCACTCCACAGGCGCACAACCTATCCAACCCAGCTGACGCAATTACTTGAAAGCTATGCAACCTTAGTACTATATAAGTCTGCCCCCCCCCCCCCCCCCCCCCCCCCCCCCCCCCACTGCTGCGTCGATCCAATGGCCCAAAGCCCTCCCCGCCCCGCCGATCACGCGCTAGCCGTAGATCCCTTGAGTTAGACCCCGTGTCATTTATAGACGAGGCTTGCCCCCCCCCCCCCCCCCCCCCCCCCCCCCCCCACCACAGAAGAAACGAGCTTCCACCCAGAAGCTTACAAAAGGCGAAGCCATCTCGGATTCACCTTGAGTTCATCCAATGGAAGGCGTACACACAACCCCAGTAGTAACACACATGTTAAGTGCTCTCCTTCGCATTGTGTGAACTGAGGGCGATAAAAGAAGAGAGAGGGATTGCTTCTTCCATTGCTCAGTCTGAACCCACCCTTAGGCAGAGACAGAGGACAACACAGGGGTGGGCACTACATTCATTGATTGAAAGAATTCCCAGCCACTACGAGCCCAAACCAATGACTATAGACCTTTGTAATAACCCCATGACTAGGGTTCGAGGAGTTGTACACCTTGGCAGTCGTGCTGAATGCAATATCTCTTTGATCGCCAAATGTTCCATAAAGGAATATCCATATGATAGCATTCTCCAAGCAGTAATTTCTTTACAGTAAATTATTTGTGGATGAATGGAGCTGCAACATTTCTTGAGAAGCGATAGTTTGGTTTTGTTGAAAGGATCTTCCAATCCATTACACCTGTCGCACTTCCCATCACCTATCTTAGCTTTCACTCTTTGGGTAGACCATATACCTTGGTGTAGTATCAACTAGGTAAGAAAGCAATGTTTAATGGTGAGGGGGAAGCCATATAGACACTTAAACGTGTAGATCCACTATTTTGAGCTCCAGTGAACAATCCATTTTTGGTTGAGCTTAGACTTTATATCTTCATCAAAGGGAGGAGTCCTAGTAAAGGTTTGGTAAGCTTTAATTGCAGAATCTTGAGTTTGTCTCGGAGAACCAAAGTTACATTACAAGAGGCTATTCATATTAGCGACGCTCACACAGCGACGCTCAAAAAAAAATTTCCCGGCGTCGCTATGTGCGTCGCAAATTTACAAAGAAATTTGCGACGCTCATAGCGACGTCGGCTGGGCTAAAAAAATAACCGAGCGCGCTCAAAAACTCAGATCTCAGATCTGAATTTTTCGGCGCTCTCAAACAAGGAGCAGGTAACGCTCTCCCTCTCTCTCTCTCTCTCTCTCTCTTTTTCTTCTCCACACACACACACACACACACACACACACACACACGAGGAGAGGAAGGAGAGCCAGGTATGCTCCTTCCCTCTCCTCATTCTCATGTTCCCTTCCCTTCTTTCTCTCTCCCTCTCTCTCTCTCTCACACACACACATAGTGTTTTTGAGAGAGAGAGAGAGAGAGAGAGAGAGTACAAACAAAAACAAAAACGCACACACACATACATAAACAAAGGATGCACACACACATTGAGAGAGGAAAAGAGAGAGAGAGCATGCATAAACAAAAACCGCACGCATTGAGAGAGGAAAAGAGAGAGAGAACATGCATAAACAAAAAACGCACACATTGAGAGAGGAAAAGAGAGAGAAAACATGCATACGATCCAAAAAAACGCACACACATTGAGAGAGAAAGAGAGAGAAACTAATTTAACGTCGTAGGAAACTAATTAAAATTAAAAGACCTAAAGATCTAGCCGACGAGGAGTTGAACTCAAGACCTATTATTCAAGAGGGAAATGGCATAACCAATCTATCATACTTGGCATGGGTGATAGAAAGGTTATACCATTTATCTCTTTTTATTGGCACACACATCCACACATGCGCACACACACAAGAAGAAGAGAGTTATAACGTCGTAGGAAACTATTTTAAAAGACGTTAAAGATTAGGTTATATGTAGACTTACATTAAATTAGATTTATGTTTATTTTTAACTAGATTTACATTTATTTACGCTAGATTTAGATTTACGTTATATTAGATTAGATTTAGGTCTCCATAGCCTGCGATGCCTGCATGAAGCGGGTGAAGAAAGCCCTCAATGGAATATAGGGTATTGCTGCCTTCACTCATGGTGGGCTCCGTTGATCCAAAAGTACTGGTGAAATGTCTTCAGAAGATAGGGAAGAAGGTGGATCTTCAGGGTGGCAAGAGTCACTACATCCCCGACACAATGACCATCTAGACAACCTCTAGTCATTCAACAACAACTTCAAAGTTAGTAACAAGAGCAAGAACGGTCTAAAGGGCCAATTGATGTCGTCAGATGTGGATAGAGATGAGGCAGCGTCACCGCCGGAAGTTAACTCTCACATCTTTAGTGATGAGAATGCCAACTCTTGCCGAGTTATGTGAAAAATTATGTGTTAAATCAGTTTTAAGGTTCTTATAATCCTTGTTAGTTTAGTTCTTTGTTTTTAATATAACATAATTTACGTTAGATTTAGATTTATGTTATATTAGATTAGACTTAGGTTTATTTAGGTTTACCCACACACACACACACACACACACACACACACAAGAAGAAGAGAGTTTTAACGTCGTAGGAAACTATCCCAAAAGACGTTAAAGATTAGGTTAGATGTAGACTTACGTTAAATTAGATTTAGGTTTATTTTTAGTTAGATTTACGTTTATTTAGATTTACGCTTATTTACGTTAGATCGAGTCCACGCAAGAATTACTTACGGTTTAGGGTTTAGAGTTAGACGAACAGTGAAAAGATCTACTGTGAAAAGATGTTAAGATGCTGTGAAGTGCTACAGCTAGAGAAGAGGCAAAGGGGTTTTGTCCACTACATGCAGTATCATGTAGACGTGGGTGTGTAGATTTCTTGTACCCACAAATATAGGTATTGACCAATAAAGACGAGATTATAACCCGGTGGTTCTGATCTCCGTGCACCTCTAGACCGAGGTGTGCGGGGATTGGACATGACTAGAGAATGTGAGGTAAAGAGAGAGAGAGAGAGAGAGAGAGAGAGAGAGAGAGAGAGAGAGAGAGAGAGAGAGAGATAAGACGAAGAATACCAATAGAATATTAAATTTATTGTCCAGGTTATAAGATTTTTATCCTCATTATGAGTAGTGACGAGGATGTGGGACCGTCCAACCGAAACACCTATCTCTCAACGAGGGTCTTATGTCCTTGTAATCAATGCAAGCATGTTGTGCGACGGACAAGACGTGTTTCTTTATAGATCGAGTTGTTGCCAATTATAATTCGTCGGACTCTGACGCTGGCCAACAAGCAGCAATCTTACAACCCAATAGACGTGTTCGCAGGCGCTTTGGTCAAGCAGCATATGTGAGGCCACAAGATATAGCCTCTGACAGCTCGGGGGATGATCATGCAGAGCACATTCCCAATGAGGCAATGTTTGAGCCCGAGATTGATGAAATGATCGAGACGATCATGGATTCAGAAAGGCTTATCTATGATGATATGAAAAGTGAAGCCGATACGCCATTGTATAATGGAGCACGTATGTCTAGATTGAAAGCACTCCTGGTTCTTCTCAACATGCAGGCAAAGTTTGGATGGAGTGACACTAGCGTCACAGCGCTTTTCAGGTGATCTATTACAATTAGTTTACTTTAATAAAACTCTAAATGTATAATGATCTGATAGATTTTTACACGACTGTATCATATTTTTATGTTGTGTAGATTGCTGAAAGAGCACATACTACCAGCTGACAATGTGATGCCAGATTCCCGAGATGAAGCAAGAAAGATTTTGCGAAACTTGGGGATGGATTACAATTCTATCCACGCTTGTCCTAATGACTGCATTCTTTTCAGAGGGGAATACATAGACATGGAGAAGTGTCCGAAATGTGATTCCGAAAGATATCGAGTAGATCTCCACGGGACAAAAATTCCACAAAAGGTTTTGCGACATTTCCCTCTGCTTCCTCGCATCAAGCATTTCTTCGAATGTAAGTCCATGGCCGCCCTAGCATCATGGCATGAGGAGAATAAATCTTCGGATGGTGTGCTACGAATTCCTGCAGATTGCGTAGCCTGGAAACATATAGATGGAACATGGTCGGATTTTGCCAGGGAAGCTCGAAATTTGCGCTTAGGCCTGGCTATGGATGGCGTAAATCCATTTGGTCAAAGATCAACATCTTACAGTGTATGGCCCGTTGTCATCGTCAACTACAACATTCCCCCGTGGTTGACTACGAAGAAGGGGCACCTATGGCTAAGCTTGATTGTGCCAGGGCGATATAAAGTGGGGAATATGGATGTGTATCTTCGTCCACTATTGGAAGAGCTACAACAATTGTGGATTGGCATAGAGGTGGTGGATATGAGCCGACACACAGGACGACGGAATGCTTTGATCAGAGGCATTCTAATGTGGACCATGCATGACTATCCCGGGCTAACAGAATGCTCAGGTGATCTATTGACACTCCTCACTCAGACACTGTAAATCTTGTTTTTTCCCATAGTTGATCTATTATCATGTGTATACATGCAGGGCTTCAAACAAGCGGATACAGAGCATGTGTCACATGTGGACCTAGACTGAATGCACGTAGGGCACCCTCACTGAAGAAGCAAATCTACGAAGGTCATCAAGCGTATCTTCCAGAGAATCATGTGTTACGCGACGGCTTTTTGGGAAGAGAGCCACCAAGGATGTCTGCACAAGCATGGTTAGAGCAGAAGGAGATGTGCGATGACGGATTGCCTCCAGGGATGAAGAGACTATCTCTATGGTACGAGTTACCATACTGGCCCCGACTCATGATCAATCACTTGCTCGATCCAATGCACATATTCAAGAATGTGGGTAATCTACTATGGGACCATCTGACCGGCAAGAAAGATACTTTGGGAGCCAGAGTTGACCTTAGAAATGTGGATCGTATGGAGCAATATTGGCCGCAAACAGCGTCTGATGGATCGATAAAACTCCCTAAAGCACCATGGATTTTCACAGGAGCCCAAGAACGCAAAGTAAAAGAGACCATTCGATCTTTGCGGACCCCCACTGGCGTAATGCACTCGCTCCGAACGTGTTTTACTAAAGAAGGAAAGCTTACCGGTTTGAAGTCACACGATTGGCATAAAATGTGTCAGGTACGTTCATAGTGGACTTTAATATCATTGCATAAAATGTGGACTTTAATATCATTGCTGCACATACTTTACAGTTTATTTTACCGGTTGCCATTGAGGGATGTTTGTCTCTCGACATCCGTAACACAATCTACAAACTTGCAAAGCTGGTGCAATGGATCTCACAAAAGGAGATCAACGTAGACTCCATACCATTCGCCAAACTAAATGCTGCGGAGCTTGTGTGCATGTTTGAGAAACATTTTCCTACTACAATGCTAACCATTCAGGTGCATCTTCTTGTTCACATAGTTGATGAGGTGGAAATAGCTGGCACAGTTCATTCCAGATGGATGTTCTTCTTAGAACGTTTCATGAAAACGCTTAAGGGATATGTGCGTCAAAAGGCACGTCCGGAGGGTAGCATGGCAGAAGGTTGGTTGGTATCAGAGTCCCTAGTGTACATTGGAGAGTGGCTAGACGGATTTGATAAAGCCCGGGACACGCTATGGCGAACCATAGATGATGAGCGCATATCTGGGATTGTCATGTGCAATCTCGGTGTTGAGAAGAAGATGACGGAAGATCTAGAGGCTAAAATCAACCGATTTTGCATGCTTCACAATCCAGTGATGCAAAAGTGGATTTCACAATATGAGGATGCAAAGCAAGAGCGACAAAGGGCACGAATCGAGTGGAGACGGGGAAGACGACCACCGATGCACTATCCAGCGGTTCTGGAGAGCCTACCAACCTTCATGAGCTTAAGATGGTTGCACAACCAATTGAAAAGCGCACAACAATGCGGTGACGAAGTGACTGAGGAAGAGTGGGAGTACTCTCGGGGTTGCGCGACCAAGGTAAGTTTGCAATGTACGACTAGCAAGTGACTTTATTTATAAACGTTTGAACGGCCACTCATAATCTTTGTTCGTTGTAGTATAAGTCATACACAGCAGCATGGTGTAAAGGTCGACATTTTAGGGTGGAACGAATCGACAAAAAGCGTTTTACTCAAGATTGTGGAATCATGGCAAAATTTGAACAGTCTAGTCGACGACGTTCCTCTGATGCAGATCCTGTGGTGGCGGAACTCACTTACTTCGGCACGCTGCAAGAGATTTTGAGGATCGATTACAGAGGATTTTTTGTCGACTTGTTCGACGTGCAATGGTTCAAGATAATCATGGAGGGTCGCAACGCTACTGTGCGTAGAGGAGAGTCTGGTTTTCTTGAGGTGGATTCTACTAAGAAATGGACTGACCTAAGAGACACTTTCGTACTACCCGAGCATTGTGAACAAGTAAGTATGTAAATAGTTAACATCCCCTTTTACAAGTTATGTGCTTGAAAGCTCTCATGTAAGTTATGTGGCTCTGGCAGGTAATATTTCATCCTACAAAGTCTACATCAAACTGGTGGTACGTCATAGAGGTAGCCCCTCGTAGTGCAAGGACGTATGAAGGCTACCATGTGCCAATCACAACGGCATCAATGGAGGAGATCAGAGAAGATGCTCAATCAGAAGCCGCTGCGGTGGTGCCAGACGAGCATCAAGATGCTACTACTCTATATGGGGTGCATGCAGAGGAGCTACAAAATGAAACAGAGGATATGTGTTTAAACGGAGAGCTCTATATAGATATAGGAAGTTATGCTGAGTTATGCGAGGATGAGAGAGAGATCTCTTAAAGCCACAAATATTGTATTTGAACAATTTTGCTCCGTGTTGTAAAAGCTCTAGCTCTCTAAGTACCTTCCATG
Source organism: Adiantum capillus-veneris (assembly GCF_014529385.1). NCBI lineage: Eukaryota > Viridiplantae > Streptophyta > Polypodiopsida > Polypodiales > Pteridaceae > Adiantum > Adiantum capillus-veneris. The sequence continues at coordinate 154,965,389 of NC_140931.1, forward strand.
GTGTATAACGCTCTTTTCTACTCGCGCTCACATCTTTTGATTGAAAATTCTGAGTTTTCGACTTGCCTCTTCTATCACTCAATTCATTGCGTCATTGTATTTATATGCGTCATTACGTCATTGTATTTAATGGTCTTTGCGTCATTGTCTACTCTATTCATTCAATATTAAGTTTAAATATTCGTGTGTTTAATGCAGGTATGGATGATGAGGAGTTTCTTTCTTCTTTGTCACCGCAGCAGAGACAGTGGTACGTGGAGCGTCATCGCTCTGGCGCATCATCGCGCGTTCCTACTCCATCCGCATCTCCCTCTCTTTCAAAGCATTCGGCGCGCTCCGAAGCTTCGGCGTCGACGAGACGAGCTTCACACTCGTCTAGACACCGGCGCTCTAGTGGTGGCGGTGGCGGTTGTTGTGGGGATTCCGCCACCGATGCCTCCACACCGCCTCGTGTTCGACGAGGCTCTTTACCCTCCCCTTCTTTGCCCGCCCCCACACCAGCCACAGCATCGCCATCTACGCCAGGTTTTGCACGGCTGACTGTTCCTAGAAGCTACACACCTCTACCTACTCCGCCAGGAGCCACCCCACTTGACACTCCTCGCTTCGGGGCCCAGACGTCGATGGAGACACCTGACGTCCGTACCCCCATTGACACGCCGCTAGAGACCCCTGCCGGGACACCCAGGTTCACGCGTCACCGGCCAGAGGGCTTGTCTTACTCCATCGACTTCAGCGGCGGCATCATCATGGATGATGACGGCAAGAAGGTGATCTCGCGCATGCGTGGTCTTTGCTCTCAGCTGTTTAGACACTACATACTAAACAAATGGAGTGAAGTACCAAGTGATTTAAAAAACAGAGTCATCAGCATACTTCATGATGAGTTTCCCGTTCCAACACGGGATCAGCGCTTCAATGAAGACCTGATGAAGATTCGAATGCGCGAATACTGTAAACACAAGCGTTCCAAAGTGCAAAAAGCAATCAAGAATGGGTGGAACAGGCCAGATTGGCTGGCCAAAGAAGATTGGAAGAATGCGAAGAAAGCAGCGCGCGAGAATCCCGACAAGTGGAAGCAACAAAAGGATGCAGCCAGAGCGCGAGTAGAGGCAGGGAGCTCGCACCACTTGGGGAGCGGTGGATGGGCATCATTTGAGGCCGATTTTGTAAGTGTTTTCACATTGCTCTTTATGTTCGATAGTTTAGGGTTTATGAGTTTTTTAATTCTAACATAATGAAATCTTTGTATGTTTTGATAGTGGTCGATGACAGGACGTGATCCCACACCGTACGAGCGCGAGTACGCAGGCAGGAAGGGCTTAAACGCCCTGATGGACATTCTCAGTTCTCGCGGCGGCATGGTTAGTATTAGGGTTTACTCTTTTTTATTTTTTGTATTGTTTTATAAATGTCGTTATATGTTTATACTTACTGAAAGCTGTCTTATTGTCTTTTTTTGCAGAATCCGACAGATACGCCGCTTGGACGCGATGAGACGTCTGACTAGACGACGTCAGTTTAACCGTAGCTAGATAGCATTAGTTTAGGGTTTCTCATAGCTTATGTATCATGAGACGGATTTTATACGTCTTTTTGAACCATGTATATTATTACATTTGTCACCGCAGTTCCTTTTGCCAATCAATTCTTTATGCCTATGATGTTGTACAATTGTCATTATTACATTTGCCAATCAATTCATTTTGCCTATGATGTGTACAATTGTCAATTTTGCAAACAATGCGTCTTGTGGGTGACTATTTTGGGTCTATTATCTACCCTTGCACTTTTTTTAAAAAGTGAATCAAGTACAATATGGTTGATGGGTCGCAGAACATTCAATGCCCTGCCACCAAAAAAAAATTCTCTCGGGCGTCGCTATAACCGTCGCTATTTATGGCTCTATAGCGTCGCTATGCGCGTCGCTATAGTCTGCAGTGTAAACGTCGCTATAAGCGTCGCTATGAGTGTCGCTATATAGCGACGCTTATAGCGACGCTCGTAGCGACGCTTTTAGCGACGCCGGGGGTTATAAAAACCCAGTGTATTTCCGTCGCTAACAGCGTCACAAGAGCACACAACCTCTTGTAGTGTTATCTTCAAAAACATATGTGAAGAGAAGGCCGGGGTCATGCTTCTAGAGTTTAGGAGAGTTGTCTCTCTAGCCCTCTCCAACATGGAAGATGTTTACCCTCTTCCCCTTTATCATATCCAAAGACAACAAAGGTGGCAAACTTGGAGATCTGATATGTTCAAGTTTTACTCCAAGGAGAAACTCATCATGTACGATGACTGTTTACATCTTTTGTAACCTCCCCCTTCCTATGGGAGGCCTCTTTCCCCCCTTTGAGACACAATTGTGATTCCTTTTTAAAAAAATACAATTTATGTTTCACTCCAAAAAAACTCTCTTCGATCGAATAGAAAGCTTCCCCCTTTACAGCTTTTACGTGTTTGTTGAGCCTACCTCTCTCCCTTCCCCTTTGGATGAGCCTATCATGGCACTTCATGAAGCTCTGCTAAATGGAGTGGTCAGAAGATCTAACCTCCCCAGCACTAGCCATTCCCTTTCCCCCGCAGTAGTAAAGTCCTTTGCTTACATTGCAAGTAGCTAACCCAAACCAACAGCGCTCTTATAGAGCCATTCAATGTATGAACCTACAAGCTATGAGGATTCAAAACTTAGGCCTTGTATCCTATGCTCATGCTCTGTATGCAAGGCCAAACATTGTCATTGTACTGAACCTAAGGCGTGGGATAGGGAATCAGATGCATTTCTCAGACAATGGCTCTTGCAAAGAGAACAATAAGGGATATTCAAAGCTCTCCTTTAGTTCCTATTGAACTTCAACATTTCAATGAGGTAAGCTTTCAACATCAGGATCTTGGGACTTTAGAGAAAGGTAAGGATATAATTCAAGAGGATAGGTAGGAGCAACAACATCAAACTTCAAACAAAAACGAGGGTGAATCAGATTCTATAGGAGCTGAAAATTGGGGAAACCTAATGAGGTTGAAAAGTTAGAGGACTATTCTGGTGAGTCTACTGAAGCAATTGGTTCTTGAAGTACGCGAGTAGGAGCATGTGTGAGTTATCTGCCAATCTGACCATCTCAGTCAAATCTGGCTCAGAACTCCACTCATGGAAATCACCTTGACACCCAAACTCCGATCCTTGGAATTCATCCTCGTGTCCATCGCATGTCACATGCACACCAAGAGCATCTGTCTGTCCTGAATCCTGTGTGGCAAGAGCAATGCCTAGCTCTAACTCACACACATCAGCCTCTGGCCTAAGCATATCCATGAATGACTGAATTACAGTTGAATCCTCAGTACTCAAGTCATCCATATCTGTCATCATATCCATGAATGACATGCCCTGCTGCACAAATGTCTACACAACTGGCTCAACATGCTGACAAACTGGATCATCATGCAACCTATCCGCAAAGGAGACATGCCTCGTCTCTCTGCATGGTTGTGTACTCACAAAGACTGTGCCATCTCGTACGTGATGTACTTGCATCGCATGAATCATGCCAACACTAGCACCTCTCGCTATGACTAGCTGTCCACGATGCAATCTGAAACTGTGCTCATCCAGCACTACTTGGCATCCGCTGTCTCATAATAACTGACTCACAGAGATCAAGCTCTGCGTCAAACCTGACACATGGTGTACATCTGGCAACACGTATGATGCGCCACTCGGCAACAATAGTCTGACATCTCTTGCACCAACTATGCCATGCACTGAATTATCAACTAGACACACATGTCCAAGCATACCACTAGCATATTTGCTAAACCACTCACGACTAGACGTGACATGAAATCTAGCACTCACATCTAGTATCCAATGCGAAGGCAATGTGCCGTCAAAAACCGACATAAGAAAGTCAAGAGTAAACATGAAAGCAAAGGTGACATCTCCGTCATGTGAAGCCACATACGCTACATCTGCTCCCATATCATCCAAAGTGATAGCATCCCTCTTGTGTTGTCTCCTGCGTTGTCTCATCCACCGAAAACAACACCTACATACATGCCCTGTATGACCACAATGCCAACACACAACATCTCTATGTCTGCAAGATCATCCTTTGACTGTAGGAGGCATCTCTCTACACTCATTTGTGCCAAAAGCATTGCACAATCTTTGCCATAACTCTCTAGCTGTACTTGCATCCAAACCAATGTAACAGACAGACTCACCAATGATCGTCGAACGTGCAAGCTCATCCAAGTCCTCCCACTCATCGTCAATCATAGACTCTGGCCTAGCATCCATGTCCTGTAGTGGCAACACTTGGCCCAACTGAGTCAATGCATCATGCATACCTGCTTTCCAATGCTCAAATTTTGAACCATCAAACTTTGCATGGAAAAGCACAAACCCTGACAATGATGTACATGCCAAATCCATGGCGATGGCCTGTGACAAGACCAAGCACAAATCGATCGACTGAAAATAGCCAAATCCTGGCTAACTCATGCACCAAGTACTGTCAAAATACAACATAAGCTGGTATAAGCTGTCTAAGAGAAGTATCAGCAAATATGGCGATCAATGTAATGGACAAGTGAGCAAAACCGCTCTAATCCAAGAGCACTATGGGGTAATCGATGAAACTATCATCAACAATCTCCCTCTTGAAGAGATTACCACATATATGTCAAATGACATAATCTGGTGAGCAAACACTCTCAGAATGGGATGCCAAAACACTATGGCAAAGCAACCACTGAGTGCCACATGCAATCAAAACACGATTGCAAACCATGCGCATAAACAAATAAACTCGCAAGAAAAATCCGGCAGAGCTTCGGTAGTATTTGGCTATCTAACCATAATAACCATACATGCCATAAACATGCTCAAAACCATGAGCAAATCATGTGAAAAATCCGCACTCAAGAATACATGAGCTGCCCCAAACTCTCAACTCCCTAAACTTGGAAAACAATTCGGTAATCCGAAACACAAAGTGCATCAACCGCACTCTACAAGCGAGGCATATACTAGCATAAACTTGGATGCAAACCAACCAAAATATGATACAAATTGATGCTCAAAACAACTGAAAATCAGCCCACATATGCCATTGCAAGGCGAAGAGTATCATTCACCGAAAAGCGCACATCATGTGCATCCACATGGCAATGTAAATGAGCATCAAGCATGTACCAAATGTGTAGCAAATGAGCATCCAAATCAGTTGAAAATTCAACTCAGGATCATGCTAAAAATGCTTGCAAAACTCTCTGCAAATCTGTGCACCACACTCTTGAAATCTGCTTAATTGCACAAGTCGATGCACATAACCTGTGATGAATTCGACTCTCAAATCTTGAGAGTCCACAAGAATGCATACAGCCACAAAGTGTTCTCAACATATGCGCATAAATTTGTTGAAAATCTCAACCCACACTCTCTTCACACTGAGAGAAAAAACATCAATGCGCAAAACAAGAGAATGACAAAGCTCAATCCGAGCTCTCCGAATGTAGCAAATCACTACAATAGGCATACATAATCTTCAACTTTCCAAATACCCTGCAGCCAGTCAGCCCATATCTCCCAAACTATTCAGAATTGCAGAAACTTCCTTTTGTAAAGTTGTAGACCACGTGAAAATGGTTGGGAATCGCAAGAATAGACATGAAATGTGCTGTTTTTACACGTAGAAACAAATCTGTAAAAATCTGCAGCTGCGTACCCTAGACGTGCAGGCAATCTGAGTGACGTATCTCAAAATTGGTGAAGATTTTGAGAAAACTTTCTTTTGCAAAGTTGAAGAGGAAAAAAAATCGGTCAGGAATTTCGAGAAAACCAGCTTGAATGAAGAAGTTTTGATAGGTCAAAACAGATCTGCAAAAACGTGCTGCAGTTTTTGCTGCTTCTCTGCCTGCTTCCCCGTTGAGCTCCAATGGTGCTGATACCAATTGAAGTACATGAGCGGGAGCGTATGTAAGTGTGTGCAGCAATGGAGAAGAGAGGAGAAGAGGAGACCTTGTGTTTGTAGGGGCTAAAGCTTACTCTCTGATAGACCATCTCTCATTTGGGCCCCTTTACCACCATTGGCCCCTTGTTGAAATAGATCTATAAGCGCATGTCTATATCTTAACCCTTGTTCCCGTTTTCTCCCACATTAAGTGATCAATGTAATATGAGAAAATCATTTGGGTTGGTTAGATATTAGATTTTATGACATTACCTCTCTCTTGAAATCATAGTCGTCCTCGACTATGAGGTAGAAGAGATAAAGCCTTAGTCATTAGTCAATCTTACTTAGTGGGTAGAGGATCCCTTTTTACCCTACGACATCTTTCCAAGATGGATGACTAATCTATTTGGTGCTCGGGAGACATAGCTACCGCAAGCATGCCTGCTCTAGAGTCCATTTCATTCTCCCAAAGTAGAGTGCCAAATTCTACTTGGTGTTTGAGAGATGTCATCATCTCACAAACATGATTCTAAGCATGCATACTATTTAAATTTGTGCACAATAAAAAGAGAACTAGTCTTATAAGAGAAAAAAATTGGTCATTTAAAAGAAATTTGTACATTTGCTTACTCTAATGTGGCATTGTAAGCATTGACAAGGTTCATATACTATCCTTAAGCTGTATTCCTTGCATTCATCTAGCATCTTCAAAAGGATAATTTTTGAACTTAATAAGATACCGTTGGATAATCTTACCATGTCGTGGTACCTTGTCTTCATGCCAATCGGGTTGTAGCACCTCTTCTTGGTCTTCAACTTCGGGAGGGTCTTAAAATAATTGGTTCACTTGGTGGCTCTCCTTTGTAGGGCTTAAGTAGGCTCACACGAAAATCATTGTGTACGATCGAGCCAATGGTTGGGCAACTTGAGTTGGTAGGCCGTCTCATTGATAGGCTTCAAAAATTTGGAAAGGACCATAGTATCTTTTTGCTAGCTTAGCATAATAGTTTTGATGGCCCGTAGGATTTTTGCCCGTCGTTTGCCTTAGGAAACTTGAGTAAGACCCAATCATTTTCTTTGAATGTTAAGGCCCTTCTGTGCTTGTCAGCAACAACAGCTTTTTGCCTTTGTTGAGAGATGTATATAGCCTCCTTAATCTTCTAAAAAGATTCTTGTAGGTCACCATGTACTTTGAGTAGCACGGGACTTTTAGGTCTTCCCTCAATGATCTCAAAAGGTGATTTTCCCGTAGAAGTATGTACAGTATTATTGTAGGCATACTCTACAAGTGGTAAGTACTTTTCCCATTGTGAGCGTTGATCTACTTCGGTAACATAAATCTTGAGTAGATCAAGTATTGTAAGATTGGCTATCTCATTTTGGCCATCCGTTTGTGGGTGATAGGACAAAGAGAAATCCGATCTTGTTCCTAGATTTTCAAAGAGTCCTTTCCAAAAATTATTGGCCATTCTAGGATCTCTATCTGACACGATGGATGTTGGTAATCCATGGTGTTTGAAAATTTGTGATATGAAGAGAGTTGCCATTTGGTGTGCCTTAATAGTCATTTTGACATGAATAAAGTGTGCTTGCTTGCTAAACCTGTCGACTATTGTCCATATTCCCGTATTCCCATGAATAGACTTGGGCAGTCCAAAGATGAAATCCATGGATATACTCTCCCATGGTGAATTTGGGATAGGCAATGGCTGGAGTAATCTAGGTTGCTTCCCTCTATCATATTTGGTCTTTTGGCATACTACACATTTTGAAACATACTCTTGTATGTCCACTTTCATGGTAGGCCAATAGAAATACATCTCTACTCTTCAAAGAGTAGGTTGAATTCCTCTATGCCCCGCATAGGGAGGAGCATGGGATTCATACATAACTTTTTCACGAAGGGAATGGGTAACACATAGCCTATTGCCTTGGAGAAAATAACCATCCTCAAAGGTGATTGGTTCCTCTTTCTTCCCCAAAGCAAGGACTGACATTATGTCTCTAAAGTCAGGGTCAGTAGCATACTCATCTATTATAGAGGATAGATAATTGTGAGTAGCTATAGACACCACATTAACTTTTGGTCGTCGTGAAAGTGCATCGGCCACTTAATCGTGCTTACCAGCAATGTGAGCAATATGGAAATTAAATTGCGAAAGAAATTTTTCCCACCTCATTTGTTTGTCGAAAAGCTTGGTTTGCATCATGAAATACTTGAGACTTTGGTGATCGATTTGTAGGATAAATGGAGTCCCCAATAGGTAGTGCTTCCATGTGTCTAGGGCATGTAGAACAGCTAAAAGCTCTTTCTCATAAATGCCCAAGTCTTGTTCATCCGTATTGAGCCTTAGGCAATCACCACAAGCATCACATTGGACCTCAAATGGCTTTGAGAGATCCAAAAGCATGAGGACTGGTTGGAAGGTAAGCTTCTTCTTGAGCTTATCAAAAGCATTTTTCTCCTTAACATTCCATACATACTTAATGTTCTTCTTAGTTAAGTCATGTAGTGGTCCTGCTATTTGAGAGAATTTTGCTATGAAGCGTCTATAGTATGCACACATACCAATAAATATTCTTAGCTCATGTAGTATGCACACATATCAATAAAGCTTCTTAGTTCATGTAGATTCCTTGGATTAGGCCATGCTTTTATTACCTCTAACTTTGATGGATCCATACAGATACCATCTTGAGAGATAATATGACCTAGATACTGAATCTCTTGAAGAAAAAATTTCTTTTGGTTGAGAAAAAGCTTGTTCTCCCTCAATGCTTGAAAAATCACTTGGAGATGTTGCTTATGTTCCTCCAAAGACTTGGAGTAGATGACGATATCATCAAAGAACACTCTAGTGAATTTGCGATAAGGTCTAAAAATTTTCTCCATTAAATGATTGAACATAGCTGGTGCGTTAGTCAAGCCAAAAGGCATGACTAGATATTTATAAAGACCAAACGTTGTGCGAAACGTGGTCTTTAGGATATCTTCATCCACTATCTTTATTTGATGACACTACAAGAGGCTATTCATATTAGCGACGCTCACACAGCGACGCTCAAAAAAAAATTCCCGGCGTCGCTATGAGCGTCGCAAATTTCTTTGTAAATTTGCGACGCTCATAGCGACGCCGGCTGGGCTAAAAAAATAACAGAGCGCGCCCAAAAACTCAGATCTCAGATCTGAGTTTTTTGGCGCCCTCAAGCAAGGAGCAGGTAACGCTCTCCCTCTCTCTCTCTCCTCTCTCCTCTCTCTCTCACTCTTTTCTCCTCTCCACACACACACACACACACACACACAACACACACACACACGAGGAGAGGAGGAGAGCCAGGTATGCTCCTTCCCTCTCCTTATTCTCATGTTCCCTTCCCTCTTTCTCTCTCTCCCTCTCTCTCTCTCAAACACACACACATACACACACACACATAGTGTTTTTGAGAGAGAGAGAGAGAGAGAGAGAGAGAGAAGAGAGAGAGAGAGAGAGAGTACAAACATAAACAAACAAAAACGCACACACACATACATAAACAAAGAATGCACACACACATTGAGAGAGGAAAAGAGAGAGAGAGAGAGCATGCATAAACAAAAAACGCACGCATTGAGAGAGGAAAAGAGAGAGAGAACATGCATAAACAAAAAACGCACACATTGAGAGAGGAAAAGAGAGAGAAAACATGCATACGATCCAAAAAAACGCACACACATTGAGAAAGAAAGAGAGAGAAACTAATTTAACGTCGTAGGAAACTAATTAAAATTAAAAGACCTAAAGATCTAGCCGACGAGGAGTTGAACTCAAGACCTATTATTCAAGAGAGAAATGGCATAATCAATCTATCATACTTGGCATGGGTGATAGAAAGGTTATACCATTTATCTCTTTTTATTGGCACACATATCCACACACGCGCAAACACACAAGAAGAAGAGAGTTATAACGTCGTAGGAAACTATCCTAAAAGACGTTAAAGATTAGGTTAGATGTAGACTTACGTTAAATTAGATTTAGGTTTATTTAAGTTAAATTAGATTAGATTTAGGTTTATTTTTAATTAGATTTACGTTTATTTACGCTAGATTTAGATTTACGTTATATTAGATTAGATTTAGGTCTCCATAGACTGCGATGCCTGCGGGTGAAGAAAGCCCTCAATGGAATATAGGGTATTGCTACCTTCACTCATGGTGGGCTCCGTCGATCCAAAAGTTCTGGTGAAATGTCTTCAGAAGATAGGGAAGAAGGTGGATCTTCAGGGCGGCAAGAGTCACTACATCCCGACACAATGACCATCTAGACAACCTCTAGTCATTCAACAGCAACTTCAAAGTTAGTAACAAGAGCAAGAACGGTCTAAAGGGCCAATTGCTGTCCTCAGATGTGGATGGAGATGAGGCAGCGTCACCGCCGAAAGTTAACTCTCACATCTTTAGTGATGAGAATGCCAACTCTTGCCGAGTTATGTGAAAAATTATGTGTTAAATCAGTTTTAAGGTTCTTATAATCCCTGTTAGTTTAGTTCTTTGTTTTTAATATAACATAATTTACGTTAGATTTAGATTTATGTTATATTAGATTAGACTTAGGTTTATTTAGGTTTACCCACACACACACACACACACACACACACACACACACACACACACACACACACACACACACACACACAAAAGAAGAAGAGAGTTTTAACGTCGTAGGAAACTATCCCAATAGACGTTAAAGATTAGGTTAGATGTAGACTTACGTTAAATTAGATTTAGGTTTATTTTTAGTTAGATTTACGTTTATTTAGATTTACACTTATTTACGTTAGATCGAGTCCACGCAAGAATTACTTACGGTTTAGGGTTTAGAGTTAGAACGAACAGTGAAAAGATCTACTGTGAAAAGATGTTAAGATGCTGTGAAGTGCTACAGCTAGAAAGAGGCAAAGGGGTTTTGTCCACTACATGCAGTATCATGTAGACGTGGGTCTGTAGATTTCTTGTACCCACAAATATAGGTATTGACCAATAAAGACGAGATTATAACCCGGTGGTTCTGATCTCCGTGCACCTCTAGACCGAGGTGTGCGGGGATTGGACATGACTAGAGAATGTGAGGTAAAGAGAGAGAGAGAGAGAGAGAGAGAGAGAGAGAGAGAAGAGAGAGAGAGAGAAGAGAGAGATAAGACGAAGAATGCCAATAGAATATTAAATTTGTTGTCCAGGTTTATAAGATTTTTATCCTCATTATGAGTAGTGACGAGGATGTGGGACCGTCCAACCGAAACACCTATCTCTCAACGAGGGTCTTATGTCCTTGTAATCAATGCAAGCATGCTGTGCAACGGACAAGACATGTTTCTTTGCAGCACGTTCGCGAATTTGGCGAGTTCGATCCATCTATTATAGATCGAGTTGTTGCCAATTATAATTCGTCGGACTCTGACGCTGGCCAACAAGCAGCAATCTTGCAACCCAATAGACGTGTTCGCAGGCGCTTTGGTCAAGCAGCATATGTGAGGCCACAAGATGTAGCCTCTGACACAGCTCGGGGGATGATCATGCAGAGCACATTCCCAACGAGGCAATGTTTGAGCCCGAGATTGATGAAATGATCGAGACGATCATGGATTCAGAAAGGCTTATCTATGATGATATGAAAAGTGAAGCCGATACGCCATTGTATAATGGAGCACGTATGTCTAGATTGAAAGCACTCCTGGTTCTTCTCAACATGCAGGCAAAGTTTGGATGGAGTGACACTAGCGTCACAGCGCTTTTCAAGTGATCTATTACAATTAGTTTACTTTAATAAAACTCTAAATGTATAATGATCTGATAGATTTTTACACGACTGTATCGTATTTTTATGTTGTGTAGATTGCTTAAAGAGAACATACTACCAGCTGACAATGCGATGCCAGATTCCCGAGATGAAGCAAGAAAGATTTTGAGAAACTTGGGGATGGATTACAATTCTATCCACGCTTGTCCTAATGACTGCATTCTTTTTAGAGGGGAATACATAGACATGGAGAAGTGTCCGAAATGTGATTCCGAAAGATATCGAGTAGATCTCCACGGGACAAAAATTCCACAAAAGGTTTTGCGACATTTTCCTCTGCTTCCTCGCATCAAGCATTCCTAGCAGCTACACACCTCTACCTACTCCGCCAGGAGCCACCCCACTCGACACTCCTCGCTTCGGGGCCCAGACGCCGGTGGAGACACCTGACGTCCGTACCCCCATCAACACGCCGCTAGAGACCCCTGCCGGGACACCCAGGTTCACGCGTCACCGGCCAGAGGGCTTGTCTTACTCCGTCGACTTCAGCGGCGGCATCATCATGGATGATGACGGCAAGAAGGTGATCTCGCGCATGCGTGGTCTTTGCTCTCAGCTGTTTAGACACTACATACTAAACAAATGGAGTGAAGTACCAAGTGATTTAAAAAACAGAGTCATCAGCATACTTCATGATGAGTTTCCCGTTCCAATACGGGATCATCGCTTCAATGAAGACCTGATGAAGATTCGAATGCGCGAATACTGCAAACACAAGCATTCCGAAGTGCAAAAAGCAATCAAGAATGGGTGGAACAGGCCAGATTGGCTGGCCAAAGAAGATTGGAAGAATGCGAAGAAAGCAGCGCGCGAGAATCCCGACAATTAAGTGGAAGCAACAAAAGGATGCAGCCAGAGCGCGAGTAGAGGCAGGGAGCTCGCACCACTTGGGGAGCGGTGGATGGGCATCATTTGAGGCCGATTTTGTAAGTGTTTTCGCATTGCTCTTTATGTTCGATAGTTTAGGGTTTATGAGTTTTTTAATTCTAACATAATGAAATCTTTGTATGTTTTGACAGTGGTCGATGACAGGACGTGATCCCACACCGTACGAGCGCGAGTACGCAGGCAGGAAGGGCTTAAACGCCCTGATGGACATTCTCAATTCTTGCGGCGGCATGGTTAGTATTAGGGTTTACTCTTTCTATTTTTTTGTATTGTTTTATAAATGTCGTTATATGTTTATACTTACTGAAAGCTATCTTATTGTCTTTTTTTGCAGAATCCGACAGATACGCCGCTTGGACGCGATGAGACGTCTGACTAGACGACGTCAGTTTAGCCGTAGCTAGATAGCATTAGTTTAGGGTTTCTCATAGCTTATGTATCATGAGACGGATTTTATACGTCTTTTTGAACCATGTATATTATTACATTTGTCACCGCAGTTCCTTTTGCCAATCAATTCTTTATGCCTATGATGTTGTACAATTGTCATTATTACATTTGCCAATCAATTCATTTTGCCTATGATGTGTACAATTGTCAATTTTGCAAACAATGCGTCTTGTGGGTGACTATTTTGGGTCTATTATCTACCCTTGCATTTTTTTAAAAAAGTGAATCAAGTACAATATGGTTGATGGGTGGCAGGGCATTCAATGCCTTGTCACCAAAACAAAATTCTCTCGGGCGTCGCTATAACCGTCGCTATTTATGGCTCTGTAGCGTCGCTATGAGCGTCGTTATACTCTTCTGTGTAAACGTCGCTATAACCGTCGCTATGAGCGTCGCTATATAGCGACGCTCGTAGCGACGCTTTTAGCGACGCCGGGGGTTATAAAAACCCAGTGTATTTCCGTCGCTAACAGCGTCACAAGAGCACACAACCTCTTGTAGTGTGATAGCCACTTTTAAGGTCAATCCTAATGAAGTAGGTAGATCCTTGTAGCTTATCAAACAGATCTTCTACCCGAGGCACGTGGAATGTATTTTTGATAGTGATATGGTTTAGTGCTCGATAGTCCACACACATACGGTATGTATCATCTTTCTTTTGCACTAAAAGGACTGGAGAACAAAAGGGAGAGGAACTAGGCCTCACCATCCATTTGTCTACCAATTCTTGTACTTGCCTCATGATCTCCTCTTGTTGAGCTTGTGAGACTTGATAAGGAGGCTTGTTAGGTGGTGAGCTTCCTGGAAGGATCTGAATGCGATGGTCATCATCCCCTCGTTTTGGAGGTAAGTCCATAGGGATATCATCGATGAACACATCTTGGAATGCTTTTAGAAAATTAGACAAGTCTAACTCTTCTTGATTCCTACTATTTACATTTGATGAAACATTAGGATCTTTTAGAGACTCTTTGACAAAAATCATGTACGCAGAATCTGAGCTCTTCATTGACTTATCAAAAGCAAGAGGATTTACAAGTGGAATAGTGCAACCACGCTCACTAGCATCTATATGTAGAGAGAATTGTCACCCTGGCCAAACCATTTGTAGATCTTTTGTGAATAGTCGACAAAGACTCTTTTGTTTTGGTCAAGTTTATACATGTTCTTTCCCTTGTAGGTGGAGTAGACTCTCCTTTCAGGGAACTTCATATTGGCAGCCATGCGATTAAACCATGGCGCCCCTAGGATAGCATCCTCATGTTGGAGAGGAGAGATGAAAAATTATTCTTTGTCGACATAGCTTTGGACATGAAGCCTCAACTTCCCAATCAAGGGAGTGATGGAGGCTTGCTGTCCCTTGAAAGCTGTGTCAGCCATTACCATATCTTCCATCTTGAAAGCTTGAATGCTCAACTTGGTGGCCAACTCCATTGATATGAAGTTGTGAGTAGAGCCAGGGTCAAACAAGATGAAGGCATCATGCTCTCTTACCTTTCCCCAAGCATAGGAAAGTGATGATCCTTTGCAATGAACATCCTCTTTTGGAGCTTTGATGGTGGAAGCCCTAGGAGTCTCATTGCAAGCATTCTTCTTGGGGAAAGAACTATAGCCATGTCCTTGTTCCTCACACTTGAAACACTTGTGGTGCTTGCAAAAAGCTACTAGCTCTTTAGGAGAGAGTTTGTTTTTGCCTTTGTAAACTCCCTTCTCCTTGAACCGATTGTTGTTGTTGTTGTTGGAAGTACCTTGGGAAGAATTTGTACTTTGGTTTTTCCCTTTGCATCATTTTTGTCTTTGTTTTCCATGGGCTTGAAATTTCGTCTAGCCCCTTGATGGAAATGGATGTGTGAAGCAACCGTGGTGTGATGGATTACTTTGCTCATAGAACCAAGCCATTGAGAGTTAATGTATTCGGCCATCTCTTCAGGTAATCCCACACAAAATTGCTACCTTTGGTTGGCAAAGTCTATCTTTTGAAAGACCATAGCCTTGAGATGTAATTCCCAAAACTTGTCTACATACTTGTGGATAGACTCATGAGAGAGAAGCTTCAAGCTGCGCCATTCGGTAAGCACTTTGTCCTTTGCATCACTTGCAAGGAATTTCTTCATGATGGAAACTCGTAGAGTTTTCCATGTATTTGGGGTTTCGCCGTTGCCACGCAGGCTAACCCACCATTGACAAGCTAATTTTTGAATTGCATAGCTACATGGCGTAGCTGTTAGGAAATATGACGTAGCTAAGTAGATAATTGAGTAAATTACTTAATGGAGAGAGATAATTTTCACACACAAGAGATTATAAAGGGGAGAGAGAGAGAGAGAGAGAGAGAGAGAGAGAGAGAGAGAGAGAGAGTGCACATGATATATGTGGTTCACCCAATGTGGGCTGCATCCACGGAAAAGTAGCCACTTAATGGCTTTAGTGCTTCAAACAAGAAGTAGGTTACAAAGGGATTATACCCTTAATAGAGCTTCCGCCTTGCTTCAGTCTCACCATCTCACACCCACCTTGTTGCATCAACTTCACACAGTGAAATGTGTGTAGAAATGGCCTCCTTTTATAGGCCAAAAGGGCTACCCTCTCTCATGAGAGGCAACCATGTGTAGCCGCCCTTGTGTAGATAAATCCAAATCGGACCCTCCAATCCGCCCATGTGTGGCCCCCCTTGAGAAGACAAGTCCGCTTTTGAATTCGGCCACTGGCCACTGGCCATTGACTTCCGACCACTGGCCACCGACCAACCAGCCAACCGGCTGATCGGTTTTCGACCACTTTCCGACCGTCGTCCGGCCAATATTTTGGCAAAAAGGAATATTCCGTGAAAATTTTGATTTTCGACGAGTGATTTTATTTTCCAGCGAGTTATTTTGCTTCACGCACGATGACTTCTCCTCATAATGCATTAGGAGAAATATGAACCTTGCATGGGCCTTGTAAGGAATCTTAATTTTTAGGGATTAAGGCTAATGTTGTGTGGGGTTTAGGGGGCAAGGGCATTGAAGAAGGTAGTTTTGAGTAGGCTTTTCTAGCCTTTTTTTTAGACAAATGTAGGATGTGGACCTAAAGGGTTGCTTTCTCTCTCTAGCTTTTTTTAAAGTGAAGGAAGCATAGGGGTGTGTCCACATCAGCAATTCCGTGGGTCAAAAAGAGTCAAAATTTGACTTTTAAAAAAAAAAATCATTTTTATTTGTTTTTTTACTTAAAACTCCCTCCCAACATATATACATATCCAAAAATCATTTTTTGACCCATTTTTTTAACCCCGAAGCTTAGAAAGTCCATTTTTTCAAAAATCTTTTCCCCCAAAAAGTAATAAACATTTTGTTCTCTCCTCCTCCTCCCTCCTCTCTCCCTCTCCCTCTCCTCTCCATCTCTGCCCCTACCTTCCTCCTCCTCCCCAATCTCTCCCTCCCCCCCCTCCCTCCTTCTCTCCTCCCATCCTGCTCGGCCTCTCTACCCTTCCCCCTCTATCTTTTCATCATTTGCTTCCTCACGCAACAGCTTCCATGGTGCTCACGGACATCACAAATGGTTTGCTTCCACCACCACGTACTCCGCACACCAAAAGCATACATATTCGCTTACCCACGGCATTTGCACCGAAGACCACTAGTGAGGTGATCAAAGGTCATCACAGGAACGTCGCACCGCTTGTGAGACCAATGTTGACATTTGGGTGGATGGCCATTTGTACCCTTACGATCCTATAAGCCGCTTCCATCCACCGTTTAATAGCCTTTCCACATTTCTTCAATTTCTTGGGAGGGAGAAGCAGGCTTGTTAGGCTATTGCAAGCGGCTGTGTATGGGTGCAGGTGCTTCTTTGCATATGTGGATGCACGAATGTCAAGCTCTTCACCTCAAGACGACGGCATTACAAGAGAGTGTTGCCTCTTCGGAGAGGGTAGTTAAAAGTCTTGAACAACAAATGCAAGAAAAGGAGTCCCACATCCAGAAGCTTACCAACACCATCACATACTTGAAAGAAACACCCCTTGGTGCAAGGGAACGCAAACGCCCGTATTCATCCATTGAAACTCTTGCACATTCCGGAGGAGCACGCAAACGACGAGTTACAGCCACAAGGTGATTTGGTCTTTACTTGCATGATGCATTCTTACTTCACACTATTTTCTAACATTTATGTTTATTTGTTGCTAGAAACTTCATCCAGGAGGCATGCGGTGGAACAAGCCAAGATAATCGAGTCAACCTTCTCACTAGTTGTCTCAATACCGAGGACGTTATTTCTATCTTACAATCACCTGGAGGTAAGCACATTAAGGATGCAGTCACCAAGGACCTTATGCGTAAATTAAGAAATGTGGTTAATGATGATGACGTTCAACAAGCTTGTGATGAGGCTGGAATCAGCACCAAAGCCTATCAGGCTATTTTTCAACTCCTAAAGGATGCCCTCAAAGAACATGGCATTGTGGAAAACCTATTTCCCGTTCCTCACAAGGTCAAGCTCGCAAAGAAGGCCACAAACGAAGATGTGTTCTCCCGCATTGGGACATACCTACACATTGAGGACACAATGCCAACTTCCCTTTATGCTTCGTGCGCAACAAAGACAAGGGAAAAGGTAAGAAACAATCCATAAGACCTTCGGAAAGGGCTTTCCTTACACAATGTGGAACAATATTTTCGTGGATCTTAGAAGGCTTCAAGAAGCCATGCTTAGATTTTACGAGTTACCTGAAGAAGGTGACACACTTTACTTTTTTCTTTGGTATTATTCTTTTCATAGAAGCTGAAGTTTAAGGTCTTAGCACTATTTATTTTGTAGTGCTTGGCACAAAAGTCGCTTTTGTGCTGAAACTCGATGAGTGTCAAATAGTGAAAGGCCGAAGGTTAGAGAGGCTAAGTGTCACTCTAATGAACGAGGCCCTTCTGCAAACCAAGCGAAGGGATTCAGTCGAGCCATATCCCACCCTATCTTTTAGCGTGCAATCAGAGAAAGACATTTGGTGGTTGGGTGCTATTGAGGTGCCCAAAGAGACCAATGGAGTACTTTCATGGATTTTTGAGAGAACTCCATGGATCACAGAAGTAATACACTCCCAAATTGCAGGTCAGAAGTTGGAGATTGAGGGCTTTGGTAGTTATGATGTGGAGTGGCACTTAGGTGGGGATTTGAAGACCATAAAGTGTTTGCTTGGCTGCAAACAAGGGGCTTCTTCTCTCATGCCTTGTCCATTTTGCACTCGAGGGTACAAACCTAATGGACAAAAATCACATAAGAGCACTGCAAAGGCCAGTTACATGCTTCCATGGCAAGGGCATGGAGAACAAGGGTTAGATTGTCATGATGTCGGAGATGAAGGTAGAGAATGGAAGCGTCTATTCTGAGATGTCCCATGCTCAATGCCCCAGACCGTGATCAAAAGGACCACACTTGGAATCCAATCTTTCGATTTCCTCTATCGAATGTACATTTTTGTACATTACACGCATTCATGCGCATTTTTGATAGGCTATTGAAGCTCCACATTGACTATGCTTTCACAATGAAACCGTTGGAAAAGTCCCAGGAAGCGATCGAAAGAGTGGAGGTACTCTTGAATTCCATTGGCTGTCACGGTGGAAATGTGTCTATAGTTGCTGCAAAGAACACAGGGGAGGCCCATGAAATTGCTCAACAAGTGTCAATGAGTGGACAAAAAGCTAGACACTTTTTGAAGAAAGTTTCCCAAGGAAAGCCAAGTCGATATGATGCTCAAACAGCTCCAACCAGCAGGCAGGTAACCTTTGGGAGCTTTGGAAGGAGTTATGCAAAGCTACTACTGACAATGATTCAAATGGCGAGCTTGCAAACAAGCGCAAGCAAGTTTGGGCCCATTTTGATAAAATGGTCAAGCTTATGGGCCTTAACAGCACAACAGAAGAACAACGTCAATCATTTCAAGAAGCTTTGGCGGATTTTACCAAGGTCTTCACCCTTTCTTGGGGTGAAAATAACATCACACATTACATGGTAAGTCATTCATGGTGTATTCATTACAAGGGATTGTTTTTATTTAATAATGTGGATCGTTTACTCATGTGAACAACATATCTTGTTTGCGCATGGTGCATTTTTTATGCACAAGTATGGATCGCTTGAAATTTTTAGCACTCAAGGCATGGAGAAGTCCCATTATCGAGCAAGGGGAGTGTACTTCAAAAATACTCGACATGGTGGTGGAATGGTGCAATCCAATTATTTGGAGGAGATGTTCAACTGGTTTTTTCGCACAACATTTGCTCGTAAGCTCACAATGGAGCGTGCGCGACAATCCAAGATTGCTATTGAAGTGTGCAAATGGAGTCGTCAAGAGCATAGCAACAAGTGGAAAATGTCGCAAGGTCCCACCAAGCATGCTGCATGGCGGCGATACAGAGTGCGACAAGGATCAAAGTGGATACTGCGCGAGTCACTAAACGTGAACGTAGGGTCCAACTCTTAGCGACATGTTTATTTAAAAAATAATACTTCTTTTAAAAAAATTAGTGTGAACAGGGCCCTTTTTAAATGGTCCCTTATAAATATTGCATGCTCTCATAAATCACTCATTTCTTAAGAACAGGTGGGCTCTTACCAACAAAATGGCGCGCACCAAACAAACCGCGAAAGAGCATCCGCCTGCCAACAAAAACACCCTCCAAGGATGTGAGAAGCCGTCATGGCTTAAAGGCACAAGAAAACGGCCACGAACACCTGGCCGTTCCAAGAACTCTTCTGGTAGTGGGCATGGTGGTAGGGCACCAGAGTCATCAAGGACTGTTGAATCTCCACCTCCTCAAGATATAACACCTAGAAAGAGAATGAAGCAACGTGCCTAGTGCTGGAGAGAAGCAGAGGGCCAGCAAACATCAGAGTCCGATAGCGCCCCCAATCACAAGCAGGACCATCCAGGACTCGGGTGGTCCAAACAGACACCGAATCAGAGAGTGAGCCACCATGGCTGCGAGAAAAAATACCGCGCACACACCGGGTGGCCGTTGGGGGGAAGACATTGCCTCAAGGCCAGGGAGCTCTCCCCACACGACAAGATCGGCAACCAAGGGAAGAAGAACAATCAGAAGAGGCTGCAGAACCAGCCCCTAAGCATGTAAATAGGCGCAAGTCTAAGTTTTTCAAGAAGCCTAAACGCCGCCCGCCAGCAAATGTGCAAGTGCCCCCAAGACAACCGCAGTGGCGCCGAAAAATAGCAAGGGCATTTGCAAAAATCCGCCACTACCAGAAGACGACGGAGATCTTGATTCGACGCGCCCCCTTTGCTTGCACTGTGAAGGAGGTGCTTCAAAGCTATGGAAATCATTATAGAATGCAAGCAATAGCGCTAGAGGCTATTCAAGAAGCTGCAGAGGCCCACATCATTTCGGTGTTGGAAGATACCAACCTATGCGCCATTCATGCAAAGCGAGTGACAATACAGCCAAAAGATATGCAGCTTGCACGTCGATTGCGACGAGACTTCGAGCATTAGCCGAAGTTATCCCTCTTTTTGTATTGCACACCCTTATCTTTGTAATGATTTGACTTTCCAATGACAATATGATCAACAGTTGTGTCTACTCTGTCTATTATCTTTGTAATTTCAAGTTCTGTATGTAATTGCAGTCAATTTCAGTAAATTTGTGCATTTTAAGTACCCTTGGGGTAGATAAGCCTATAAGGGGCCAAAAAAAGCCTGGCCACAAGGGCGCGCAAATGGCCCATCCAAAAACTGATGGATGGGCCATTTGCGCGCCCTTGTGGCCAGGCCTTTTTCTGCCCCTTTTAGGCTTATCTACCCCCAAGGGTACTTAAAATGCACAAATTTACTAAAACCTATTGGTTTTGCATCAATATTTTATATGGATCCTTGTGGACACCTTTTTTTGGTCATTTCAAGCTTTTAATTCCTTATAGGATATCAAAACAAATAACATATTGTGATACCAAGTGTCTATGCAACATTAATTTGGATTTTTCAAATGTCCAATGTAATTGGACTTTTTGGTGGAGGGGTGTACTAGGTAGAGCTAAAGCAGGTGATAGTGTGCTGGAAAATTCATTTCATAATTGATTTCAGCTTTTCTAGTGTCCTTGAGTCTGAACATATGCTGGAATTGCCATAAAAAGGGTGCATTTAAATGAATGATGCAAAACCAATCCATTGCAGTATATTTGTGATTTTTAAGTATCCTAGGGGGTAGATTGGCTTATAAGGGGCAAAAAAATGCCTGGCCACAAGGGCGCGCAAATAGCCCATCCAAAACTGATGGATGGGCCATTTGCGCGCCCTTGTGGCCAGGCCTTTTTCTGCCCCTTTTAGGCTTATCTACCCCCAAGGGTACTTAAAATGCACAAATTTACTAAAACCTATTGGTTTTGCATCAATATTTTACATGGATCCTTGTGGACACCTTTTTTTGGTCATTTCAAGCTTTGAATTCGTTATAGGATATCAAAACAAATAACATATTGTGAAACCAAGTGTCTATGCAACATTAATTTGGATTTTTCAAATGTCCAATGCAATTGGACTTTTTGGTGGAGGGGTGTCCTAGGTAGAGCTAAAGCAGGTGATAGTGTGCTGGAAAATTCATTTCATAATTGATTTCAGCTTTTCTAGTGTCCTTGAGTCTGAACATATGCTG
This sequence comes from Adiantum capillus-veneris, assembly GCF_014529385.1. NCBI lineage: Eukaryota > Viridiplantae > Streptophyta > Polypodiopsida > Polypodiales > Pteridaceae > Adiantum > Adiantum capillus-veneris. The sequence continues at coordinate 154,987,154 of NC_140931.1, forward strand.
GAATTGCCATAAAAAGGGTGCATTTAAATGAATGATGCAAAACCAATCCATTGCAGTATATTTGTGCTTTTTAAGTACCCTAGGGGGTAGATTGGCTTATAAGGGGCAAAAAAATGCATGGCCACAAGGGCGCGCAAATGGCCCATCCAAAACTGATGGATGGGCCATTTGCGCGCCCTTGTGGCCAGGCATTTTTTTGCCCCTTATAGGCTAATCTACCCCCTAGGGTACTTAAAAAGCACAAATATACTGAAATTGACTGCAATTACATACAGAACTTGAAATAACAAAGTCACCAATCAAAAAACAATTCATATCACCAATTGAAACAATTTTCAAGATTGACAAATCAGATTCAAAAGAATTTGCAATATAGAGAGACAATTTCAAATATTTTTTATTCCTTCCAGCACCGTGATTTACATCATGTATCTGAGGAGTCCATAATTTTTTTGACCATTTCCTGGTGCCTATTTTGCACGTAAGGCAACTCCCCAGTCAAGAGGGACTGCGCTATGGCATTTGGGTCAGTTGAGCCAATGGAAGCATGTATCCCTATCTGGGCAAGCACTTTACCACGAAAGCCAGTGCCAAACGCTGTGCATACAAGGGATCTACGCACTAGGAACACTTGATGCGTAGTTTGAGCAATGGTGCTCAAACACAAAAACTTGCTCAAAGCTTTTAACGACCAAGTCATAAAATGGGCTTGGGGAGTAAATTCATTATGGATAATGGCCACATCGCCAGGGGGGAGTTGTCCTAGGTAATGCGCAAGGGAAGCTTGAGGTCCAAAGTCCGTCCGCTTGCCACCCGTCCTTGCAGCAAAATCATCAACCTCCACAACATCCTGTCATAAACCTATGAAGGTAAAGAAAAAAGACAATGAAGGATAAAATAGTAACATGAAAATTAGGATACAGTTTACCTCCTGCTCCTTGTCGTCCTCCTCCCTGTTGCCCTTTGCATCCAAGTCAATGCTCCCATGCACCACAGATACAAGCTTTGGATCATCAGATGGGAGGTCGCATAATGGCATAGGCATCCTAGCAGCCTCAACCTTGGCTTGGGTGGCTTGGAAATCTTCATCAGCCACGTTCAACTGCTCTGCTGCAAGGACCTCCGCACATACAACTGCAATAGTGTTAGCAACAGAGTCCCCATCTGGCAAGAGCTTGCTTTCTAGGGCATCTGGCATATTGTCTAAGGGACATTTGCTGCTGTTGCATAGCACGCTCAAGCATTCATCCATGCGCAGGCCAAATGCTTTTTCCAAATCATGCAGGAACACATACTCCTCCCCATCCACTAACACTGAGGAGAAGCGACTGATTTCTACCTCTGGGATTGCCACATCCGTCAGTGGTAGTGGCACTGGAGTGTCACTAGGGCCAACCGCAACTATAGATTTCTCAACCACTTCCTCAAGACCCCTAGGGTACTCGAGCCAGTGTGCTTTTCCTTCCGCTGCAGGGTTCATGGGGATAACCTGCTGCTCCTTGGTGTCCTTGATAAAGGACCCAACTTGAAGGTGTGGTAAGCGGAGCTCCTCCAAATCAGGTTCCTCGATCACCAAGAAGATAAATGTTGCGAGCCGAGAAAGGTACTCCACCCCCAACTTGCGCTTCTTGAGCGCTGACACCCCAGGGGCTTGCTCGTCCAAGTAACGGCCTGCATCGGTTGCAATTTCTTGGAATCATTGCAACCGCTTGGAGAATGGGTGATCACTTTTGTGTATATAGCGCAAAAGATCGCAAGGCACCCAGATCCCTGCATGTGGGGGGATAGATACAGAATATTTTATGATGTGCTTCTCCATGAACGCAGAAATCTCCTCAAATGCATCCATGTGAAGGGCAACTGTGGCGTCAAGGTCAGGGAGACAAGTAAAAAAGGTGTGGAGGTCCAACTTCCCTTTGTATTTGGTGTCCTCGAGGAAGAGGATGAAGCGTGACAAAGGGGTGGATGTGGGTGCAGATGCAGAGGCTGTGGCAGCATCCATGTCTAACCTGGGGTGTGGATAGAGAGTGGAGGAGCTCAAGAGTTGCAAAAGTGAAAATAGTGAATGAGTTAGGTGGCCCCCCTTTTATAATGGACCCTTTTTTTAAGACATAAAAAAAGGCACTTTCACCAAAAAATGATTTCTCATCCCAATGCAAAAAATTATATTCAAACGCATGATTTGCCGAAGCAAATCATGTTGATTATAGCGGGGATCAATATGAAAATTGCAAGAGTTACAAAGTTATAAGATCGATAGCATAGTTCCATCTATCCCCCAGTCCTCCTTGACCTTCAATTTGTCTTCCATTCTCTTCTCAATCTACGGACATTCATTACAATAAGCATCTAATGATCGACAAACCATGATGTATTGAAAATGTGGTGGAAGGATTCTCACCTTGTGACCTTGTAAACGAAATTGTGCTTTTTGAAGGGCCTCGACACCCATAATAACCAAATGTTCTCGAACATTACTGAGAGTCCAATGCTTGTTCACTTGAACTGCCTCCAAAGCATCGTTGGGCATCTTCACTGCAATGTCAAAGCTTGCAATAGCGCCGTCTACACTCTGTAAGGGAGTCCACACTCCAAGCTTGCACATCCAACGATCATAGTGAAATCGTATGTACAAGGAGGTGCGGGATTTCAAATAGCGCATTCCAATACCTGAAGCTCCAACCTTACAACGGTATTGGTCCCCGTTGTGCATGCCCTTCACAAAACCCCAGTCCTCTTCTAAAAGCCTTCCTAATTCCTCGTAATGCGCATCTTTACATACAAGCATTGTGGTAGTCTCCACAAATCCAAACTCTTTGCTGTAGCAATGGAGATGGTGTAGAGAGAGAGAGTGTTGGAGTAGAGGATGAGTGTGATGGTTGCAACCAAGGAGGGGTTGGAAAAGGGGTTCTAGAGAGAGAAAATCACTTTTTGCCTAATAGCTACTTTTGGGGGAGCTCTTGGTAGCAAAAAAAGATTTTTTTTTAAAATTTGAATTTTAGGGTTTTTGGATTCACGTTTTGACTTTTTGAGATAAAAATTGCTTTTTTGACCATAAAATAGTTTTAGGAGGGTTTTCAGAAGATGAAATTTGAGTTTTGAAAATTTTGAAAAATTTCAAATTTTTGGGATTTTTTCAAAACCGGATAAAAAAGGAGGGAAGTTGGAGGTTCCATATGGCCCACCCACCCACCCCCCCCCCCCCCCCCCCCCCCCCCCCACCCCACCTTCTCACTAGGTAAGAGCCCATTTAAGAAGTGTAAAACTACTTTGTCCCCCTACATTTTTGAGGGCATAGAGTGTGTCCACCACCCTCTTCTCATTGGCTGGCCTTTAATTAACGTTAATCCCAAAGGGCCCCTAGAGGGTTCATATTTTTCCTAATGGGGGGGGCCTTACAAATGTGCATTTTTAACACAAAAAATTACAAGGGGTAAATCAGGCTCCATACTTAACAATCTCCCACTTGGAGACTGATCTCCAAACCAAACCTGTGACTGGTTTCCTTCCTGGCTTCTTATCCTTGAATGCCGATTGAAGATGAGCAAAAGCTCAACTTCTCCTTGTTGACCACCTTAGTAAACATGTCTGTAAGATTTTTACTTATATGCACCTTTTCTAGCTTTAGCTGTCCCTCTTCCAAAAGAGTGCGTATGAAGTGATATCTCACCTCAATGTGCTTTGTCCTTGAATGAAAGGTTGAGTTCTTCATAAGATGGATAGCACTTTGGCTATCACTATACAAGACACAATTGTCTTGTTTGAATTCAAGCTCTTCTAAGAATCTGTGAAGCCACATACCTTCTTTTCTTGCCTCCATCATTGCTACATACTCTGCTTACATGGTAGAAAGTGAGACCACTTTCTGTAGCTTTGAAGCCCAGCTTACTGCTGTGCCTCCAACCGTGAAGACATAGGCAATAGTGCTCCTTCGAGTATCTTTGTCACCTGCCATGTCTGAATCAGCATACCCTTTTAGAAAAATATCAGTTCTCCCAAAATACAAAGCATTTGTTGTTGTCCCTTTTAGATACCTAAGTATCCACTTCACAGCTTGCCAGTGCTTTTTACCTGGGTTGTCCATGAACCTACTTACAACTCCCACTGCATGTGCAATGTCTGGCCTTGTCCAGACCGTAGCATACATAAGAGAACCTACCACTATAGCATATGGAACTTTAGACATACAGGCTATCTCCTCTTGTGTCTTTGGACACATATCCTTAGTTGGTTTAAAGTGACCAATCAAAGGTGTAGAAACCGTTTTTGCATTTTGCATTGCAAACCTTTCTAGTACCTTTTTGATGTAATCTTCTTGAGATAGCTTTATTGTCTTCTTCGTCCTTTCCCTTGATATCTTCATACCAAGTATCTTCTTAGCAGCACCGAAATCTTTCATTGAAAAAGATTTAGACATCTCCTCTTTTAGGTCTTTGATCTCTTGCATGTTAGCACTTGCAATCAGCATGTCATCAACATACAACATTAGAATGATGAACTTCCCATCTCCCAAATTCTTCGTGTAGATGCAGTGATCCGAGTTGCATCTTGTGAATCCATGATCCAACATCCATCGATCAAACTTCAAGTTCCATTGTCTTGATGCTTGCTTTAAACCATACAAGCTCTCCTTTAATCTGCAAACTTGTTTTCTCCTTACCTTTTACTTCATACCCCTTTGGTTGAAGAATGTAAATTTCCTCCTCTAAGTCACCGTGAGGGAATGCCGTATTTACATCCATTTGCTCAAGATTTAGATCATGAGCAGTCACAAGGCTTAATAAAAGCCTAATTGAGTTCATTTTTACAATAGGAGAAAACATTCATTGAAGTCAATACCTTTGTTTTGAGAAAACCCTTTTACCACAAGCCTAAACTTGTACCTTTTCTTCCCACCTTTTCCTTCCTTCAATTGTACACCCATTTGTTTTGAAGTGCCCACTTACCTTTAGGCAAATCAACCAACTCCCATGTTTGGTTGCGATGTAGTGAGTCCATGTCCACTTGCGTGATCTTCATCCATTCTTCTTTGGATTCCTGATGTATAGCGTCTTCGTATGATTCTGGCTCTCTAGAATCTGAGATCAAGAGATGGTTGAAGGAAGGAACAAACATTTCTGGAGGTTTACTTGCTCATGTGGATCTTCAGGGAATAGGTTGAGGTTCCTCGTTTGGTTGACGTTGTTGCACGTTGTCACCGTTTGCAGTCCTTGAGTCTTCACCGTCCTCAAGCTCCATGTACTCATCGCCTGTTTCATTTGTTTGTTTTCTTTGCAAGTAATCCTTGTACATATTTTGTTCGTTAAAAATGACATCTTTACTCCTAAAGATTTTACCATCTTCAGGATTCCATAGGCGATACCCAAAGTCACCTTCTCCATAGACAATGAAGAAACACTTTTTGGACTTTGCATCTAGCTTTGATCTTAGGCTTCTATCTATGTGTATGAAAGCCTCACACCCAAACACTTTGAGAAAGTCATAATTCACCGGTTTACATGTCCATGCCTCTTCTGGGACTCCCCCATCCAATGCCGTTGAGGGTGACCGGTTGATTAAGTACACATACGTACTTATAGCTTCCACCCAAAGCTCAAGCGGTAGGCCTGCATATAGCCGCATGCTTCGTGCTCGCTCCATGATTGTCCTATTCATCCTTTCTGAAATCCCATTTTTTTGAGGTGTCCTTGGGGTTGTCTTTTGCCTCATAATGCCATTGCTAGCACAAAAGCTTGGCTGCAATAATCACCTCCATTGTCGGATGTGAGACATTTAACCTTGGTACCTATTTCATTCTCCACAAAGGCTTTCCACCTTTGAAATATGGAAAACACATCAGATTTATTCTTCATGACATAAACCCATGTTTTTCTAGTCGCATCGTCTATGAATATTACATAATACAATGAGCCACCAAGTGATGGTGTACTTGTAGGACCCCAAACATCAGAATTCACCAACTTAGTTTTTTATTTTTTCTTTCTTTTCTTGATTTTTGAAATTTTACCCTCTTTTGTTCACCATAAACACAATGTTCATAGAACTCTAAGTCCACTTCTTTCAAACCTGGTAGAAGCTTCTTTGTTTGAAGGATTTGCATTCCTTTGGCACTCATATGCCCAAGCCGGTAGTGCCACACCGCATTGTCAACTTCTGTAGTTGCTACACAAGCTGAAGGTTGTGTGCTAGTAGTACACAAGTAAAGTGTACAAACCTTTTCTCCTTTGGAAACCACCAAAGATCCCTTTGAGATCTTCCACCATTTGTTTCCGAATGTAATGTTGTGACCTTCATCGTCCAATTGTCCCGTAGAGATCAAATTTTTACGAAGAGAAGGAACATGCCTAACATATTTAAGCTTCCATTCATTTCCATTAGCAGTTTTGACACAAACTGTACCTTTGCCGATAAATTCACAAGCTTCATCATCTCCCAAGTATACATACCGGAAATTACCTTTGGTGTAATCTTGGAAATGTTGCTTGTGTGGTGTCGTATGGAATGAAGCCCCGGAATCTACTATTTAGGAATTAGACACATTGTCTAATGAGAGAATTAGAGCATCCTTCTCGACGTGGCCCTTCTTGCCGCAGTTCCAACATTCAAGAACTGACTTTGTGTGTGACTTGCTCCGTTTTGAGCGATCACGACCCTTTTGGTTTTTGAACCTCTCCTTAGGTCTTCCTCTTATTTCCACTGACAGTGCAATACTTGATGATTCTCCTGTGCTTCTCCTTCGCATTTCCTCGCTTAGGAGAACACCCACAACATCATCAAACTTAAGAGTATTTGTGCCAGAAATAGAATTACTTACAGCCATCACAAGGCTGTCCCAACTATCCGGTAGAGACGATAGTATGAGGATGAGCTCGCACTTCATCATCAAAATTTATTTTCACTGATTGAAGTTGACTTATGTTGGTGTTAAATTCATTTAAATGTTCTGCAACTGAACCATTCTCTGCCATCTTTAGATTGAATAAGCGCTTCATGAGAAATACCTTATTGGATGCCGATGGTTTCTCATAGAAGTCATCAAGTGACTTCATCAAGTCCTTCGTGGTCTTCATCTCCAAAACTTTAAAGGCCACCGTTGACACCAAGCTTAACGTGATTGTTCCTAGTGACTTTCGGTCAAGGAGAATCCATGCTTCATCTGCGATTGTTGCGGGCTTCTTTGCAAGACCGCCTAGTGGCAAATAAAGGTCCTTCTGGTAGAGATAGTCTTCAATCTGTATCTTTCAATGTTGGTAGTTTTTATCGTTGAACTTTTCGATCTTGAGCTTCCCTTCCTCCGCCATTACTCCCATTCAATTCAAGGAATCCGTTCCTTGAGATAATTTAGCTACAAGCAAACCTTGCTCTGATACCAGTTGTTAGGAAATATGACGACGTAGCTAAGTAGATAATTGAGTAGATTACTTAATGGAGAGAGATAATTCTCACACACAAGAGATTATAAAGTAGAGAGAGAGAGAGAGAGAGAGAGAGAGAGAGAGAGAGAGAGAGAGAGAGAGTACACACGATATACGTGATTCACCCAATGTGGGCTACATCCACGGGAAAGAAGTCACTTAATGGCTTTAGTACTTCAAACAAGAAGTAGGTTACAAAGGGATTATACCCTTAATAGAGCTCCTACCTTGCTTAACTCTCACCACCTCACACCCACCTTGTTGCATCAACTTCACATTGTGAAATGTGTGTAGAAATAGCTTCCTTTTATAGGCCAAAAGGGCTACCCTCTCTCATGAAAGGCAGCCATGTGTAGTCGCCCTTGTGTTGATAAATCCAAATCGGACCCTCCAATCCGCCCATGTGTGGCCGCCCTTGAGAAGACAAGTCCGCTTTTGAATTCGGCCACCGGCCACCGGTCATTGACTTCCGACCATCGGCCACCGGCCATTGACTACCAGCCACCGGCCAATCGGTCAACTGACCTATCGTTTTCCGACCACTTTTCGACCGTCGTCCAGCCACAATATTCCAACGAAAAGGAATATTCTGGCAGGGGCTCGAGATTGGCCTTGAAAATTTTGATTTTCGGTGAGTGATTTTATTTTCCAGCGAGTTATTTTTCTTCACGCACAATGGCTTCTCCTCATAATGGGGGTCTTACAAATGTGCATTTTTAACACAGAAAATTACAAGGGGTAAATCAGGCTCCATACTTAACAGTAGCTTGGAGGACTCCGTGAAGCCCTCGTCTCCAAAGGCCACATCAAATTGCTGGATGAAGGCCAACACTTTGTCAATAGCACCAAAGGTGCCATCATAGGTGAGAAAAGAGATACTCTTTCCTCCCTCCTTGAACTTCGTTAGCTTTTGTGACCTTCGTCATGTAGGATATGATTTAGGATGTCCTCCCCTCCCGTATTCTCTAGGAGAATAGCCATATCTTTCATCCAAAGAAGAGGAAGGTGAAGAAGAAGGAGAAGAGGGTGACCTCTTCCTAGCCTTTTTCTTCCTTTGTTTTCTCTCTTCCTTTTTGGAATGATGAGGAGAAGGACTATGTGTTGATCTTTTCCTCTTGGGAGGAGTGGACGATCGTCTAGACCGCCATCTTCGTGGAGCCACATCTTCAGAGGAACTTAAGGTTTCATTGCTTTCTTGCTCTTTGGATTCCTCCTCTAGAATGGGAGAGTCTTCTTTTGGGGGTCTCTTTAAGAGGCCTCCTAAGCTCTCTGTCCTCTTGGAGAGGAAGGGAAATTCCATAAGCAAGAAGTTGTTGAGTAACTTCGGCTTGCAAAGCAGGGTTGTCCATAGCTTGCTGCAACCTAGTAACGCGATAATTGACAAACATGGGGGCATCATCATTAGCACCTTCATGTGCAAAATCAAAGCTATCAATGTTCATTCTACTCTCTTGATTGTTGTTAGCCATGTTAACAGAATTTATGTATGTACTTAGTTTATGCTTTGGCAATTCAAAACTTTAGTTGCCACTCCTCTTAGCCTTTGAAAATTGGCTCTTAAGTATCTACACCCACAGCTCGAAGTGGTTGATTATAGAGATTAATGGAGTAGGTCTAACATAGCAGATTTGCCGAGGGCTAGCTCCTTTCAACCTTCTTATGGCTCAATAATGGTAAAGCTGTAGGCAAGTCTAAAAAGACTCCATTATTAAGTCCAAAGCTCCTGAGGTGTGCACCATATCCCACATAGTGGGCTCAACAAAACCGATAATAGATCCCAATTCCACTTACCCTAATATAATTAACAACATTAACCATTTATAGGCTACTTAAGGACCTCTCTTCTTAAGCAAGAAAAGAGAAACCAAATGCTCTGATACCAATGTAATGGAATTGGCCTATTAACTTGAGAGTAGAGGAAATTAATGAGAATACTTTTAAGAAATTACTTTGTGAGCATAGAAGGTGAACATATTTGAAGATAACAACATGATCATAGAAATTAGTTAATTCAAGTAATTTATCATTGGACCCCTTTTAAGCCTGGCCAATAGGATTCAAGCACCTCATGAAGGTAGCATGGGTAGGAGCTTGACATGTGTCCTTGCTGCCTCTTAAGGCTTGGGGTTACCTTGAGTGTGTGCGTGTGTGTGTTCTCTCACTAGCCCCTACAATATGGGCTCGCCCCCTCTTATGTAGGGATCACTTTGACTTTTGGTGCTCAAGCACCTTACTCATCAAGCATGACAAAGCACTTCTAGCTTGAGGAGGGTGTTCCCACAAGCATCTCAAGCAAGCACAGCAAAGCACAACAAAGCACCTTAGTCATCCATCAAGACAAGCACCTCAAGCACCTTAATCATCCATCAGGACAAGCACCTCAAGCACCTTAATCAAGCACGACAAGTACCTCAAGCATGACAAGCACCTCAAGCAGGACAAGCACCTCGAGCTTGGGTCGGGTTCCCACCTCAAGCTCAGCCCTAACTTAGGTCAAAGGACTTTAAAAATTAACCTTTGGAGGTCTTTAATGAAGCTAACCCTAAGGTCTTCCAAGCTCCATTGGTAGCCTTGCTCTTTGATAGACCATCTCTCATTTGGGCCCCTTTACCATTGGCCCCATGTTGAGATAGATCTATAAGCACATGTCTATATCTTAACCCTTGTTCTCGTTTATTCTCACACATTAAGTGATCAGTTTAATATGAGAAAATCATGTGGGTTGGTTAGATATTAGATTTTATGACATAGTGGGTGCACTAGAACGTGAAAATGGGTTTAAGCACCTTCAATATAGGTCTGTTATTGGTCTTTGTCATGGTATAAAGCTTCCATTAGAAATCCTCAAACACTAGCTCGCCAAGAATGGGAATCTAAGAATCTCTTTCATAACCAAGTATAGTATCTACCAAATAATTATTATCTCATTTTTTCTGTACAAATCATTTGCACACGAACATGGCTTATTAGAAACACCCTCATGTGTGTTTTTAATGGCAGGCACGATTTGATCCCAAGGGTTAAAAAACCTTCCAAAGTGCCTATGTGGGTGGAAAAATATTGGGGCTCGGGTTTGCAAAGTACTGGGACAAAATCCCTCTAATGGAATTAACCCAAGATGGTCCCCCTAGCTTATACTAATCGAAATAGATACCAATTTTTCTCTTGAAAAGTCTATCCCTCTAAAAGATCACTTGGGACAAGTTCTGAATGCTCAAAAAATAGTTTGCAGGAACTTGTCAAATACTTGTTTTCATTGCTTAAAACAAGGCCATTTAATCAAATATTGTCTTGGGATGCTTAGAAAGCAACCAAAAAAATTAGATAAAAATAAAGAGCAAAAAGAGAATGGACATGCCTTCCAGTAGGTTAACAAAAGAGGAGGTAACAAAACTAGACCTCCAGCCAAAAACAATAATTTTAGGAATGTCAATAGATATGGGGCTTTAAGCTTGATGATGTATTTGACCCCTCGGTGTTCAAAGCAGCTGAGGTAGAGGAGGACAATGATTCCACTTCTTAGTCATTTGAAGGTGAGAAGGAGATTAGTGCAAAAAAATCAACCAAAAGCTCATAATGCCACCAAAAACACAAATTCCCTTATCCCACATGATATCCCATCAAACAAAACAAGAGGATGTCATTGGATTCAAAAGATTTAGAAGAAGAAGGTAATTGTGTGTTTGAAACTCAAGCTCCCACACACTCTAATGAAGCACATGCTACTAGTCGGAAAGAGGTCAAAAGGGTAGATGAGTTCAACAAAGAGATAGAGGAACAAGATAAGGAAGCAATGAACCAACTTGCCCATTCTCTATCAAACTCTGTGGGCATAATCATGACCCAAGAAGAAGAAGAATCTTGACCCCAAAAACAAGGGGTAAAGCTAAGAGAACGAAAGAAAAATCCTCTGACCCCAACATAGCTCTATCTCACTAGCCAAAAACCTCCAAAAGCTCGAAAAAATGAGGAGCGGATATAATGGATTCTCCTTGAATTGTAGAGGACTAACTGGCCCTATCAAGGTTGTTTGCATCAAGAGATGGCTTTGTGACTCTCTCCTTTTTGTTTGGGGGGGGGGGGGGGGGGGGGGGGTTTGCTTTTACGAGAGGTGAGGGCTTCAAATGATGCCCTAAATGTCAGCCACCAAAGAATTAGTAATCATCATGAATGAATCACCACCAACCATCTGATAAGAAAACTGGGGAGCTACCTTGGAAATAGCAAGCAAGGCATGAACATCTAATCACAATTATACACTACAATCAAAGGGGACATTGGGTGGCTGCCACTCTTAAGGAACCTTTTAACTACACTTAGCATCTTTACTTCTAATTTTATTTTTGAAAGAGATGATATCTGGTCAGAGCTTAGATTGTTGTCTAACCCTTTAATGGTAGCAAGAGGCTTCAATATGGACACATGCATTAAGGACGGATGGAATTCCCTTGGACAGGTTATTCAAGGAAACGAACGAGAGGCTTGGGAAGAATTGCATGACAAATACAGATTGGTTGACATGTCTGAAGGTTCAGAGTTTACCTCGTCTAACAAGCAACATGGAAATTTCTATAGAATAGCAAGGCTTGACAAAATGTACTTGTCTAGAGAGTTAATGGAATAACATTGGTTGCTAAGCTATAAAACTAACTCCTCTATGTATCTAATCATAAAACCTTTATTGTTTGAAATGTATGAGGGTGAATGTAACTTTAGATCTAAATGGCCTCACTTGGATTGTCATAAAACCTAATATCTAATTCTCCCAAATAATTTTATCATGTTAAAGTGATCAATTAATATGGGGAGGTACCAGGGGAGTAAAAGCTAGAATATTGGTAAGACTGTCAGATCGGTCTCAACAAGGATCCAAAGGAGGGAAAATAGGAATCCAAAGGGGGACAGTCTGCAAAAGAGCAATGTGCATCAATGGAGCTTAAAAGACCTAAGGTTCAGCTCCATTAAGACTTCCATAGGCTAAAGTTCCTAATTTTAATCAAATTGTCAAATGGCCAAAATTAGGGAAAATTGGATGGTTATGGGAAGACTAAAAAGTCTTCCCAAATCCCTAGGAAGGAGGGGGCCGAGCCCTAATGGTAGGGGAAGAGAGAGAAACACACACACACACACACACGTGCACACACACACACACACACACACACACACACACACACACACACACACACACACACACACACTCCCAAGCTCCCCATTTACACAAAGGGAATAATGGACACATGGCTGGCTCCTAGCCTAGATGTCCCAATCTCCCCTCAAATCCTATTGGATGGCCATAGAGGTGGACCAATGAGAATTAGGCTAGAATAAAATTAGTCTAATCAATTTAAAAATGCTTGAAAAAAGAACCAATAAAACTTAAGCTCTCTAGAGGACTATTGGACAGTCTACCAAGGGGTCCAAAGAGCATCCAACAACCCAATGGCTTACTTGATTCCTATTGGCTAGAAGACCAAAAGGTCCAATGAGAGTTTAAATAAATTATTTTAATTACCTAAAGCTCTCACAAAAGGGGAAAGGGGGACACATGTCACAAGGCTATCAATTATGCTTCTTATTTGTTATTGGCTAAGGTTTGCAGGAGCCAATGTGAAGCCAACAAGAGTATTTGGGAGGAGGGGTCGACCAAGAGAGAGAGAGACAGAGGTTGGCATTTTAGTCTATCTACTTTTTTCTACACACACACAAAACTCATGTGTTGAGCAAAAACTGCATCTCCTTCTCCAAGCATTGAGAAGTAGAGGCCTACAACAACAACTCTTGGCTATGGAATGCAAATCCAACCAAGAGCCAAGCTTCAATGGCATGCTCATCTCCTCTACCATGCTAATTACTAAGCTAAGCTATGCTTTTAGAGTGATTATGTGAGGAATGCAAATCCAACCAAGAGCCAAGCTTCAATGGCATGCTCATCTCCTCTACCATGCTAATTACTAAGCTAAGCTATGCTATTAGAGTGATTATGTGAGGAGAATACTTCTTTCTTGTAAGATACATATTCTTCCTCTCAATATTTTCTCATTCCTTGCTAGCTCTCACCATTTTTGAAGGTGTGTGAGGTCTTGGGACTAAGGCTAGGCCCACTAGGTGTGATTTTCAAGCATAATTTGGTGCATGAAGATTCCATCTTCATTGCACCAACTAGTTTTGTCAAGGAACACAAAGATTTTATTGTACAAAAGTCTCCTTTGATGGGAGAAGATATAATACAAAGCCTTTTTGGAGGCGGGACCGGCTCCATGTAAATCCGGTCCTCAGTTGTCAATTGTTCTATTTCTTTCTCTTTTCATCAAGTACTCTATGCCAAACTAGGTAGGTGTAAATTGCTATGTTGCTTTCTCCAATGAAGTACTCTTTATATACTCATTAGGAACATATTCTTAATTGAATGCTCACTATGTTATCATTTTCCGCTACACACAAGTTACTAGTGCATTAAATGATACATTGGTATTAGAGCTATTGGTTTCTTTTTTCTTGCTCAAGAAGAGAGATGCTCAAGCTTGCTACAAATGGTTGGTGCTATTAATTGCAAAAGAGTCAGAAAAGGGATTTTTCATCCTTGAAGCAAGCCTGCTTTATGGAGTTAACGGGGATACCGTCAAGAGCTATGGTCTTAATAATGGAGTCCTATGGGGCTTTCTTATGGCTTAACAATTATTGAGCTATTAGAAGCTTGACAGGAACCGATGCTGTCTTGGCTCTGTGAAACCCTCTCTTCTATTCCTTGCAATTAAAAATATTTGAGCCACGGGTATATATGCTTGAGTGCTTATCTTTGAAGGTAAAGAGGAGTAGCAACTAGGGATTGAAGTGCCAAAGTACAAGTAAAACTTTACATCTAAAATTTGCTAGTATGGTTGACAAGGGAAAAGAGATTGAAGTGAATGGTGATAGCCTTGAATTTGCTAATGAAAGAGTAACTAATGATGCCCCTATGCTTGTTAACTATCTTGTTTCTAGGCTTCAACAAGTCCTGGGCAATCCATCCCTCCAAGGTGAAGTGCTACAACAATTGTGCACCCATGGTATTCTCCAAACTCCCCACCAAGAAGAGAGAGTACCCAGGAAAGCTCCTAATGAGACTTCCAAAGGAGGACTCTCTCCAATAAGGGAAGAAGATGAGGATCCGTACGAAGGGCTCAAAAAACTTACTGCTACTCGATGAGGCATATCCTTCTCAAAGGAGAGCCCAAGCTTCAACGGTAGAGCCTCCACCAAAAGAATGACAAAGAAGCGAGTCTCGTGCCACCTCGGTGGAAATGGCTCCACGCAGACGGCGGACAAAATTCTTTCCAACACCCCCTAAACGGAGAAGACCATCTCATACTCCTCTTCACCATAATTCAAAGAGGGAAGAGAGGAAACAAGGGAAGAAAAAGGTGAGAAAGAGGTCACCCTCTTCTCCATCCTCCTCCTCATCTTCCTCTTCTAAAGAAAGTGATGGTGCAGAAAAGGAGGAACAAGGGAAGAAAAAGGCGAGAAAGAGGTCGGTGCAGCTCTCAAACCTCCCAAGAGAAAAGGCCATAGGAAATCCTATGCCACCTGGAAAAGGTCGTCCAAGCTCAAAAAGTTCAAAGAGGGAGGAAAGAACATCTCTTTCCTTACCTACGAACAAGGATCGTAGTGAGCCTAAGGGGAAGGACAACATCCAAAAGTCTCCCAAAGGCAACGCCAACAACAACAAAGCCAATGAGAAGGGAGTTTATAAAGGCAAAAATAAACTCTCTCCGAAAGAGCTAGAGCGTTATCAAAAACATAACCGTTGTTTCAAGTGCGGGGAGCAAGGGCATGCCTAGTGTGATTGCCCCCACAAGAATACACGTAAGGAGCCTCCTAGAGCTACCTTGGTCAAAATTCAAGAAGAGGATGCTCATCACAAACGATCTCCTCTATGTCATGCTTGGGGAAACATAAGAGAACATAATGCTTTCATTCTCTTTGACCCTGGTTCTACTCACAATTCCATATCCATAGAGTTGGCCACCAAGCTAGGCATCCAAGCCTATGAGATGGGAGATGTCCTACCTGTCGATGGTGCTTTCAAGGGACAAGAAGCCTCAGTCACTCCCTTAATTGGGAAATTGAGGCTCCATGTCCAAAGCTATGTGGACAAGGAGGATTTCTTCATCTCTCCTCTCAAGCATGAGAATGTAATCCTAGGGGCACCATGGTTTGATCGCATGGCTTCCAATGTTAAATTCCTTGAAAGACAAATCTATTTTAGGTACAGGGAAAAAGATATGTACTTAGATGCTAAGGAGTTGGGTAGCACCATACCCCTTGTACATAAGCAAGCTTTCAATAAGTCAATAAATTACTCTGTTTTCCGTGTACATGATTTTTGTTAAAGATTCTCAAAATGAACCTAATGTTTTAGCAAAAGAAGATATAAGAAATCAAAAGCAATTAGACTTATCCAATTTCCTCAAGGGATTCCAAGATGTTTTTATTGATGACATCCCTTGTGAGCTACCTCCCAAACGAGGGGATGACGACCATGCAATTGACCTTCTTCCAAGAAGCTCACCACCTAATAAACCTGCTTATCGAGTTTCTCGAGCGTAATAAGAGGAGATTATGCGACAAGTGCATGAGTTGGTTGAGAAAGGCATGGTAAGGCCTAGCTCATCTCCATTTTGTTCACCAGTGTTTTAGTGCAAAGAAAGATCATATGTGTGTCTACTATAGAGCACTAAATAGGATTACTATCAAGAATAGGTTTCCCATTCCACGGATACTCTAATTCATGAGACGAACACAAGCATTGGACCTTTTAGTCTTCTTGCCAATAGGAATCAAGCAAGCCATTGGGTTGCTAGATGCTCATTGGACCCCTTGGTAGACTGTCCAATAGTCTTCTAGGGAGCTTAAATTCTATTGGTTCTTTTATCAAACATTATTAAATTGATTAGACTAATTCTACTCTAGCCTAATTCTCATTGGTCCACCTCTATGGCCATCCAATAGGATTTGAGGGGAGATTGGGGGCACCTGGGCTAGGAGCTTGCCATGTGTCCATTCTTCCCTTTGGGGAGATCTTGGAAGTGTGTGTGTGTGTGTGTGTGTGTGTTTCTCTCTCTTCCCCTACCATTAGGGCTCGCCCCCTTCTTCCTAGGGATGTGGGAAGACATTTTAGTCTTCCCATAACCATCCAATTTTCCCCCACTTTGGCCATTGGACAATTGAATTAAAGTTAGGAACTTTAGCCTATGGAAGTCTTAATGGAGGTTAACCTTAGGTCTTTTAAGCTCCATTGGTGCACATTTCTCTTTTGCAGACTGTCCCCCTTTAGATCCCTGCTGAGACTGATCTGGCAGCCTTACCAATATTCTAGCTTTTACTCCCCTGGTACCTCTCCATATGAAATGATCAGTTTAACATGAGAAAATCATTTGGGAGAATTAGATATTAGTCTTATGACATTTCAATGCTTACAATGATTCCCTAGAGTAAGAAAATGTAAATATGTATAAATGAACAATTTTTTTTGTCTTATAAGACTCTCTTTTTCTTTATTGTCACAAATATTAATAAGTATGCATGCTTACGATCATGTTCGCAGAGACGACGTCTCCCGAACACCAAGTAGAGCTTGTCACTCTACTATGGACGATTGATACGTACTAATGTGAAGACATGCTTACGGCAACTAAGGCTATCAAGCATGAAATGGACTAGTCATCCATTCTGGAACAATGCCGTAGGGTACAATAGGGATCCTCTACCTGCTAGCAAATGGACTTATGACTAGGTTTTATCTTCTCTACCTCATAGTTGAGGACTACTATGATTTAAAGGGAGAGGTAATGTCATAAAAACTAATATCTTATTCTCTCAAATGATTTTCTTATGTTAAACTGATCATTTAATATGGGGAGGTACCAGGGGAGTAAAAGCTTGAATATCGGTAAGGCTGTTAGACCGGTCTCAACAAGGATCCAAAGGAGGGAAAATAGGGATCCAAAGGGGGATAGTCTGCAAAAGAGCAATGTGCATCAATGGAGCTTAAAAGACCTAAGGTTCAGCTCCATTAAGACTTCCATAGGCTAAAGTTCCTAATTTGATTAAAATTGACCAATGGCCAAAAGTGGGGAAAATTGGATGGTTATGGGAAGACTAAAAAGTCTTCCCACATCCCTAGGAAGAAGGGGCGAGCCCTAATGGTAGGGGAAGAGAGAGAAACACGCACACACACACACACACACACACACACACACACACACACACACACACACAATCCCAAGCTCCTCAGTTACACAAAGGGAATAATGGACACATGGCAGGCTCCTAGCCTAGATGTCCCAATCTCCCCTCAAATCCTATTGGATGGCCATAGAGGTGGACCAATGAGAATAAGGCTAGAATAAAATTAGTCTAATCAATTTAAAAATGCTTGAAAAAAGAACCAATATAAATTAAGCTCTCTAGAAGACTATTGGACAGCCTACCAAGGGGTCCAATGAGCATCCAATAGCCTAATGGCTTGCTTGATTCCTATTGGCCAGAAGACTAAAAGCTCCAATAAGAGTTTAAATAAATTATTTTAATTACCTAAAACTCTTACAAAAGGGGATAGGGGGGCACATGTCACAAGCCTATCAATTATGCTTCTTATTAGTTATTGGCTAAGCTTTGTAGGAGCCGATGGGAAGCCATCAAGAGTATTTGGGAGGAGGGGTCGACCAAGAGATAGAGAGAGAGGTTGGCATTTTAATCTATCTACTTTTTGCTTGCAAAGTTAACCTTGCCCCCATAACCCCAAGTTTCTGTTAAGCTAAACATTTGCCTCCACCAGACTCTTGGCCCAAACCTTAACCTAACCTTCCACCACACTCTGGGCCCAAACCTTAACCTAAGCTAGCCATGTACATCAAATTCATTGTTGCACAGCTCAAGACTTCAATCTTGTATAACAAAGGAGGGGTTACGATAAAATCTCTTGGAGAAATCTAATGTTTTGACCCTTATCAAGGATTCTAGTGCTTCATGAAACCCCCTAGCCATTGGTACCACTTTATGCAATCTCTCTAAAGACCACCAAAAGTTAACACCCTAAAAATTTCCCACTCCCAAGGAAATACACTGACCTTCAACAAAGCCAATCTATTTTTCATCCATCACCATGAAGTTGTACACAAGCCCATTTAATGCTCAACTAGAGTAAGCCAATCTTTTTCTTGGTATACACCCATCACCATTTTAAACTCTTGAAGTGGTACACAAGCCCAATGAATGCCCACCAAAGCCAATCTATTTCTTGGTCTATATCCATCACCATCACTATTTAAACTCTTGAAACTGTACTCAAGCCCAATGAATGCCCAGCTACCCACATTTCCCTCCAAAATTCTTAGAATTTTTTCCCTCCAAAAGTGCTTATAAAACCAAAAGCCTAAAGAGAAAATTTTTTGTATTCTTGGAATGCCCTGATGAGACTCAATAAGTCGAAACGCGTTGGCAAAAGCCATGTTTTTAGTGAAATTCTCTCTTTCCCTTTACCATTGTGTTTTTTTCAAATTACCCCTTTCGTATTTTCCCTTGGCGAAGTACTCGCACGCTTGATTTATAATTATATAAGCAAAAACTCCATCTCCTTCTCCAAGCATTGAGAAGTAGAGGCCTACAACAACAACTCTTGGCTATGGAATGCAAATCCAACCAAGAGCCAAGCTTCAATGGCATGCTCATCTCCTCTACCATGCTAATTACTAAGGTAAGATATGCTATTAGAGTGATTATGTGATGATAATACTTCTTTCTCGTAAGATACATCTTCTTCATCTCAATATTTCCTCATTCCGTGCTAGCTCTCACCATTTTTGAAGGTGTGTGAGGTCTTGGGACTGAGGCTAGGCCCACTAGGTGTGTTTTTCAAGCATAATTTGGTGCATGAAGCTTCCATATTCATTGCACCAACGCGTTTTGTAAAGGAACACAAAGATTGTATAGTAACAAAAATATCCTTTTATGGGAGAAGCTATAATACAAAGCCTTTTTGGAGGGGGGACGGGCTCCATTTAAATCTGATCCTCAATTGTTGTCAATTGTTCTATTTCTCTCTGTTTTCAAGTATTGTCTATGCCAAACTAGCTAGATGTAAATTGCTATGTTGCTTTCTTCAATGAAGTACTCTTTCTATGCTCATGAGGAACTTATTCTTAATGGAATGCTCAAGAGGCCTTTGTTTTCCATAAAAAGGCTTTGAAGGCTTGGGATGTAGCTACCAAACATACTCAGAAATCTCTAACCAATTTCAAAGAATAGCCAAGTATATCAGATCCAATAGAAGAATGATGATAAATCGCCAGATTTCTCTTTTAGAGAAAGAGATCCCAGTTAGTGATCCTCCCACTCTTGAGCTTTTGAATGTTAAGGAAAATTTGAGAAGGGAAGAGCTCCTAGAGGCACATGGTGCACTTGATCTTGGGCCAGACAGTTCTAGGCAAGTAAAATTGACAAGCTTAATTCTCACATCTTCTCTCTATCAAAAAACAAAAAGTGTGAGGATTTCATCCCTTTTCCAAAAATAAAGAAGGCCTTCAAGCTAAATCTCATAAAGCAAATTTGGAGCTAGCCAAGTCTTTCTTCTTCAATATTTTCTCTCATCTCCCCTAAACAAAATGGGAAGATCACTAAGATCAGGCACAAATAGCCTCTACCATACAGAAAAAGTCCTTACTCGTTTGGCTAAACTATTAGATGAACCCTTGATTGAGGGGGATTACAGAAACTATTGAAATTCTAAAGATTGGCAAAACTCCTGGCATAGATGGTATACCAAATTAGTTTTATATATTGTACCATGACTTTTGGCACCCTATATTCTTCAAATATGGCAATCCCTAGCCATAGGATCTCCATCCCCTAACATAAATGATGGTGTTTTCAAGCTAATTCAAAAGAGATGCTCAAGGGAGGATCTATCTAACTGGAGACCTATCACATGCCTAACTTCTATTTACATTATTTTTTTCTCTCTTTTGCTAAAAGGATCAGCCCCTTGATGGATCACTTTATTTTAAAAGGGTAGAAAGGCTTTATAAAAGGATGCAATCATTGCCCTTTGGGGAGTATGCTTCTGAATCCAACCAAAATTATGTGTTTTTTAAGATTTACTTTGATAAATCCTATGATATGGTTGAATGGTAATTCATTTTGTAATGCATCTATGATATCACATTAGGAAGAACTTCAACAAATTTTTCACATCTTGTTTACTAATGCCTCTACTAAAATTGCTATTAATGGAGAGCTAACATATCCTATATACTTTCATAAATCTATTAGGCAAGGTCTAAGTTGCATTGTATCTTATACGGTGTATGTATAATACGATTTAAACGGGCGTATTATATGACACCTATCTTTATTCGGCTTGACAAATAACAAGGTTGCAAGAAGCATGTGAAAGTATTCAGAGCAGTATGAAGATGAGTTTGATGATGATGATCTTAGTGATGATGATGATCTTAGTGATGATGATTCTCAATGGTGTTTTCAACAAGCTGTTATTGTTTCCAACCTAAAACAACCTCACATTGTTAGTTTTCAATAACCAACAATTTTCCAGGAATCTACAGTTTCAAAACTTGAATTTTCAAATCCTGAATGTGATTTTTCAGCACCTAAAGTTTTTCAATCTGATTTTGATGTTCTTGAATATGGGATCAAAGTTGTAGATACTTAGATTACTGAAGAGAAGAAGTTGATTCAAGAAGGAGATGTTGTTCAATGCAAGGGAGATGAAGTCCAAAAGATGATGAAGGAAGAAGGAGGAAGCCAAGAGCAGCTCATGAGTCAAAAGAGCCAAGAGGACTGCCAACTATCCCCAAACCTCACATCAAAGAGACTCACCTCTTTGCAAGAAGAGAATGAAAGTTACCCAAAAGAAGAACTGGTGATTGAGAAGGAGGGAATCCAAGTGGAGGTGAGCAAGAGAAGCCACCAATATCCCATACAAAGCCATGTACAAACATTGTGCATCAATTTTGAAGAGGTTGAAATTCAGGGAGATATCATATGACAGTGCAAAGAAGTGGAACATATGAAGATAGATGAAGACATAATATACATTGATGATATTGATAATGCGGTTGTTCATTTTTTGATGTATATTTATGAGGAGTATCCCACAAGTGACACTCAGGAGGCTGTTTGTGATGCTAAGGAAGTCAATGGGGAGATGTTGAAAGCCAAAAATCAGATTTTTGACCAAGCATATGCCATATTTAGGTTGTGAACCAAAGGAATCAAAGTTTCAAGTTCCTATACTGCAGTTTCTTGAAGAGCAATTCCTTGAAGTAGAGATTCCTATCAAGCAATTTCCTAAAATGGATGTTCAGGTGACACAGATCCCTGAAGTGCATATTTCTATAATGCAGATCTTTGAATTGCAGGAAATGATTTAGAAGCTTGTTGTTGAGTTGGAAAATGAAAGGTTTTCAAGTATGGTTGCAAAAAATGAAGCGGTTTTGAAGATCAATCAACTTCAGGAAGAGAAGGCATTGTCGAGGATTGAATATTCTCAAGTTCGTGCAGAGTTTGACTTGTATATTGCTTATTGTCGAGAATGTCATAATACTTTCAAGGAAGTGGTTGCAGGGAAAAATGATGAGATTTTGGATTTGAATCTTCAACTTACTCGATTCAAGAATATAGAGTCTTCTTCAAATCTTGCTATTATGGATGATATTTTTCATGATGATGTTATCTTGAATGATTGTTATGATGTTGGTTATTGCCCAAATTCAATCATTGTGGAGGTTGGATGTGCAAAATTTTGCAAAGAAATTCAGTTTCCTGATAATATTCTTGAAGATTTGTATTCTTTATGTGGTCAAGATCTGGATGTCAATGTTGGGAATGGTGTTCAATATGTTGAGAAGATGGTTTTGACTGATGATTATGTAAGTCACATGCAAGATCTTGGTAAGAATGATGAAGTTTTCCCTGAGGATGCTTCAACTTTTCTATGTTATTTTGATGATGAAGGAGATGAGGATGATCTTATCATCTCTCAGTGGTTCTATGTGTTCATGTTGAATGCGATTAGCTGTGGTTCTTGGAAGGATTATTTCTTGTCATGGTTCTTCAAGCAAAGTTATCATGCTCTGCAGTATATTTTCAGGATTTTCTCCATTTGCAAATTATTTCTTTGGATAACTGGAAAGAAATTCAGGGAAGAAAATTTGAAAGTTTTTAGAGTTTGAAGCAAGGTGACTCTCCTAACCAGTTGGTAGATAAGTTTTATGGATTGGAGGTGGAAATCTCTCAAATTGGAGATCACAAAATTTTACCTGAAAGTCAAATGATGCAACTTGAAGAAGAGAAATCTAATATTGAAATTTTTAGAGTGCTAATGGATTGTGAGAAGTTTGACAATGGACCTAAAAAGAATCAGTTTCAGAGAGGTATCAGTGTTTGGAGTATTTCTTAGTCAAACAATGGACTTTTTAATGTTTTTGGATGCAAATGTGAGCAAGCAAGTTGGCCATTGTTTTTTATGTATGAGGAAGAGTCCAAATTGTTATTTTTATCCCTTGAAGCTTTTCAGTTTGATGAAGAAGTAAATCAGATTTAATACTTCCTGAATGGAGACTTTGAGGCAAATCGGTTTTTCTGGCATACTGATCTTGAATTGCGTCTCAAGGTGTTCCATCTACAGATGCTTAAGAGGAAGTGTCTAATGGTTGCAAAGTTTGCATCCTATCTTGAATATTTCTTCAATCTTTTTGAGGAATTTGAAATTGAACCTGAACCTAAACCTAAACCTGAATTTGAACCTGAGCCTGAAATTGAACCCAACCCGAATCTGAACATGAAAAGAAAACTGAATTTGTTCTTGATGTGTATTTGAATTTGAAATGGAATTGAAGACCTAAAACTACTTGAAGAAGAGGAGAGTTTGCTGCTTTTTATAAAAGGGATTTGAAGCCGGATGCAAGAAGCAAAGATCAATTTGGCTATTTTTTTCTTGACACGAGTGAAGAAGATCAAGGAAAGCTTGTTTTGAATGATGTGCAGTCCAGAGTTGATTCTAATCTTTTTCCACAAGTGCTGGAGATGCTGAAGAAGTAATGTTTGATGGTTCGCAAGGTGTTTTTTCATATTGAACCGTTCATATCTCATTTTAAACTAAAACTTGATTTATCTAAAAGACTATTTGCGGCACATTGGTGGTTAACATTGAGTGTGGAGATGTTTCAGAATTATGCAATAATGGTTACCAAGATCAAAGTTGTAGATGCTACAAATCGTGAAGTGTCTGAAGTGGATGAAGCTCAACCTTACATGAATTTTCTTGAATTTTGAGAGTGCAAACCAGATTTTGCAAATCGAAGGGGTTGATTTTGATAATTCAATTTTGTCGTCTAATATTTCTTGGATCAGATTTTGAAAAACAATGATCAAGAGATGAAGGTTTTGAACCTGATCTTGCAAAATGTTTGTGGAGTTCAAAGGGATTTGATTTTTTTGAATGTTTTTCTTGCAAAAGTTGCAGACTTTGATGAATGGAGTGGTTGAGTTGCAAAGAGGAAATTGGTTTGAATTTGATTTTCCAAGAATGATGGATATTGAAGAGGAGATGTTTGCGGAGCATTTAGATCAATTTTTCTATGGTTCTTGGAATCAATTTGTTTTCTTGAGAAGATGTTTTGAGGATATGTTTGATGAATTTCAGATTTGCAAAGAGATGCAGTTTGTAGGAATGCAGTTTTCAGTCAAACAGATTTCAGGGATGCAGAGGATCCTAAACCTAAATTTGGCTATTTTTACTAAATGTTCATGGTGTAAAAGCTTGATCATAGAACTTTGGTTCTACAAGTTTGTTTTGTATGAGCTCTCATGGATGATGATTTACATGATGGGTTACCAGCCGTGGCATGTTGCCAATAAATGGTGCATTTGTAAATCACTCTTGATGGGGTGAGGTGGTGCACAAATTGGGATATCAATTTAATCCTTTGAAGGGACAATGGGTGGTGTTAAGTGATTATGTAGTGTGTAGTTTGTGAATCTTGGATTAAGTTCCAGGCACTTCACTTTGCACTCTAAATAGTTATTAGCACTGAGTTTGCAATAAAAATAAATCAAAGCGAGCGAAACTTGCGAGAGAAGATAGAGACCAAAGAGGTGGTTGGGGTGGGGGGGGGGGGGGTTTGGGTTTGTAGAAACAAAAGCATGTATTACACCAAAAACATTTCGCTTAATAAGATCTTCAGTGGTGTAAACAATAGGAGGATATGGAGGGGATATAAATAGTGAGGTGTGGCTCAAAAAACTGCATCAGGTACTATATTAAAGAGCGGTAGTACCTATTGAAAGACAAATAATGACCACTCTTTAAGTGGGTACCTTATAGAAAAAGGGAGGTAGAGGAAGAGAGTTGGTAGGGTAATAAAGTTTGTGTATGGCCTGCTAAAAGGAGTGGCCAAAAATGCACAAAAAAGGAAAAAATCCAAGTATGTTGACTCCGTCTAGGGAATGGATGAGTTATTTATAGGGGTTGCACAAAACCAAGAGGTCAAAGATTATCGAAGTAAGCTAAGGCAGGGCTTAGTAAAAAATGGAGGGTGGAATTCCTTTTTTCTTGGAGGGGCGCGGGGGGGGGGGGGGGGGGGGGGGGGGGGGGGGGGGGGGGGGAGGAGGTTTAGAGAGCAAAGTGCCGAGATTGGGCGCATTTGTCCAACATACCAAAGGTTTAGGTAAATGCGCGAGGTCGGTGTTGGATTTAATAAGCTTAGTGAGGGGTTTGATAATGGAACGAGACAAATTGAGATGGCGTATTACAGGTGAGAAACGAATCTTGATGATGGTTGGAGCGGGTTTGGTTTTGGACACAGATTGGAGGAGAGAGGGTCTCAGGTTGTAGGAAAGGTATAGGAAGCAAGCTTCCAATAGGAGAGAGGGATAACCCTTTGCTCTTAGCATGGCAAAGAAAAGGTGACAAATGGAGATAAAGCTTGAAAGAGAGCTTTCTCTAATAATGTATCTCCTAAGCTCTGAGAGAATAAAGGTGATCTTTTGGTGTGTAGGGTGCCAAGATTGCCAAGGGATGTAGTTGTAGGAATTAAGGCTTTTTTGATAGCAATGGGTATCTAAGAATCCATAAGCGCCAAAAGAGGGTCCCTTGAAGAAATGAATATCTAGAATAAAAGCTTCTTGCGAGGATGTCGCAACGGAGATTTTGATATGTTCTTGGAGAGGGTGTCCATACTTCTGGAGGAGCTTGTTTAGGCTAGAGAGAGGACCGTCCCATATTTCAAAGGCATCATCTACAAATCTCTTGAAATAGAGAAGGGAAGGGGAAGAAAGGAGATTCCTGCCCTCTTCTAAAAAGCAAAGAAAAAGGCAAGCATATACAACTGCAAAGTTTGACCCCATAGCGGTGCCCTTAATTTGGTGCCAAAACTGTCCATTGAAAGAGAGATAATGGTGGTTGAGGATAAGAGAGGCTAAGGACAAAATAAAGTGGATCATAGGGGAAGGGAAGAACCCCTTGATGGAATGCTTAAGGGCAAAGAGGCCATCATGTATGGGGATACTGGGATACAGAGACTCCACATCAAAGGTGAAGAGGATAATGTTGGGAGGAAAAGAAATAGAAGCTAGGTCTAAAATCAAAGAGTGAGATTCCTTCAAGTGTTGACTTTTGGACAAAAGTATGGGGTAAAGTTGTGCATAGAGCCATTTACAGGCGTTCTCCAAAATGTAGCCTTTGTACGAACAAATGGGACGGCCAGCGAGGATGGGTTTGTGGATTTTAGGTAAAAGAAAGAAGGGGCAGGGTTTTGGGTTTTTATGCAAGGAGAAGAGGATGAAGGCTCTTTCGTTGTTGGGAAGAAGAGGGTAATTGGTGACAATAGAGGAAAGGAGGGAGTGTACAAAAGGTAAGGGAGGTGTGGAGATTTTAAAGTAGGTGAAAGGGTCAATGAGATGACGCAAGGCTTCAAAACAATACCAAGACCTAGAGAGGATTACGGGACCTAAATTCTTATCTGCAGGTTTGATAATGATGCTACTATCCTTTCTTAATGATGAGATGGTAAAAGAGGTTTAGAGTGAAAAGGAGGAAGAGAGGAGAGAAGATTCCTAAGGAGAGAAGAGGTAAGCTCAAAGGTTTGGCTAAGAGAAGTGGAGGGAGAGGAAGGATTCCAAAGAGGATTAGAGATAGAGAAAGGGGAGGGAGGAAGAGAGGGTTCATTTTTAAAAAACATTTTGAGTTGTAAACCTCTTTCTAAATTGAAGTAAGCTTGAAGAAAAGAGGAGAGGGGGGGAGGGGGAGAGGGAGGAATGTAATTGAGATCCAGGCCTACAAGCCTTTGTTCGGAGTGGGAGAGAGGGCGATTGGAGAGATTATGGTAGGAGAGGTTGGTAACTTTTTGCTCAACGGAAAACGTAGTAATTTTGCTAAGAGACAAAATCTTAAAAAGGTGGGGGTTAGTGAGGGGGAGCCAAAATTTACAACGCTTCCTACCCGAGTAGGGGGAGTGGGAAAGGAGAGGAAATATACACGGAGGAGGGGTCCAAATATGGGGAAAGAGAGGGGCTTGTGAGAAGAGAAAATGGACCCAAGTGGTAGGGTGCTCCTTCCCTACTGCACTCTCCTCCATTGCAAGTTTTTTGAAGTTCTAGGCAAACTGTGCTTAGGGTGGAGGGGCTTGGATTGTGGTGTGAGAGAGTTGAGGGGATAATTGGGGGTTTTGAGTAGAGAGGGTAGGGGCACGATGTTGGATGAGGATGAAGATGGGAAGGAGTTCTTTGGAGTGTTTAAAATGGGAGGATTGTAAGAGGGGGAAGTAGAGCAGGGGTGGCCCAAAGGAGGCGAGGTTTTAGGCCTTTTAAAAGGTTGATGGGCAAGGTTTTCATGGGGGGTTCCAATCAAAGGGGAGAGCTTCTTGAAGGTTTGGTGTGTGGTATTTCCATGTGAGTTTACCTTCGGAGGAGAGGGTTTGTAGGGGTTTGAGCGGTGGGATTTGTTAGTGGGCTTCTTTTAGGGGAGTGAAAGAAGCTTTTTCATTTGTGTGGTGAATTCATGAAGCATCAATTATTCCACCGTTTCCTCCTTAGGTAACGACTCTACTTCTTCCAAGATGGAGGATTGGGTTCTCTTCCTAGCATTGTGTGCCGCTATGCTCAAGGAGGAGGCCAAATGGGCTTGGAGAATTTCATTTTGAAGATGCGCATCAAAATCGTTGAGAGAGGTTTGCTTCCAAAGCAAGAGTTGATTCGCCCAAGTCGCGGGTTGCACTCTTGGGAAAGAGATGGGTGCCAGCTTTTTGGTGAGGTCCGCCAGCCTCTCTTCCACAAGATCGCGGTAATCATCAAAGGATTTTTGGAGGTTATTGACAAGCAACTCTTGAGCTTGGATGTAAGCTTTAGTGCAATCTAATTGGAATTGGATATTGAGAGCGTTAAGCTTGGCGCTTAAGAGTGCTTAAGCTTGAGAGTCTTCTATGGTAAGACGAGGCGGCTTCATACAAAGGCTATGTGGTGCTTTTTGCAAAGAATGAAGGTTTTGCAAATGAGAAGGGTGTGATTTGGCTCTACTAAGCTTGTGGTTGAGTGCTTTAAACTCCACCAAAGAAAGGGAAACAATCTTATTGAACTCCAAGGGCTTTTCGATTGTGGGTAGAATGGGAGAAAAAGGAGAGGGAACTTTTGCAAGGGAAGAAGAGCTTGTGGGAAGAGAGCCAAAAGAGGAAGGGAAGGCAAGGGGAGGATTAGCGAGGAGGCCTCCTTGAGTGTTTGTTGGAGAAAATGCCACCAAGTTTGGTTTGAGGAGAGCTAGTGAGGCCGAGGTGACGGGAGAGGGAGGGGTTAGAGATGCTGAGGTTTTTTGTCACGGGAAGGGAAAGTTGTTCAAGATCCTCAAGACGTAGGTTGGCAGTGAGGCCACGGATTTCTTCCAAGCTAAAAAGGGTTTTTTTAGAGGAAGTGGGAAAGGTTTTCGTTGGAGAAGGTAGATTGATGAGTTTTGCCGCTGTAGTAAAGTCGGGAAACGTAGGATTACTAGCGAGAGGGGTGATGGGTTTCAAAGGAATTACAAGGGCCGGGGAAGCGGATGAGGATGTTAGAGGATTTGGGGGGTGGACTGCCAAATCGGACATCGGAGATGCCGTAATGGAAGGGGCCGGAGCAGAGACCGTAGGAGTGCCCTCTAATGCCATAGGGGCGAGATAAGATCCCACGTTTGTTGACGAAGAGGGTGCAGGAGTTGTCATACGGAAAGAGTTTAGCGGTGAGAGCACCCCTTTGACTAGCAAAGGAAAGGTAAAAAAACACCTTGCTAGTTTCGTCAGTTTTGTAGAGAGTGTGACGCTGTCACTGCTTCAAGACAAGCTGGGACCCGCCAAATGAGCAAAAGCTTGAAATGAGCAGCACTAATGAGGTATCTCCTGAAAACTACGCAGCAGCCATGCTAGTTGGTCCCCATCTAGAATCCGCAGCTTACTGCCTAGTGTTGGGCTAGGACCTCCACCCGAACTTCGTCGCCGCCACACTGCTATAGACCGAGGTACGACATCGTAGCTTTCTGCAGCTGCGCCTGCTGGCTGGCCAATATTCAGCTTCGAATCCACGTCGCAACCAGTAGGTGAGGCCGAGAGGTTCGAATACCACTCTTGCTGGAGAGGAGGAATGGGCTTTAAATGGCTGGCGTTTTACGCTCGGCTACCACTGTCGGATGATGCAGCCTGCTCCAAGTTTAAAGCCATGTAGAAAACGAACAGCTGTAATTGTGAAGCAGGGCGAGGTGATATTGCCAACACGCAACAGTACCAGTGCAGCAGGCTGGGATGATTGCGTGGGATGAAAACGGGCGCTTGCACAGCTCCGTCGCGACAACGTTTTTTCTGCAGCGTCGTTGCAGTTTCGCCCAATCACCTGGTTCGTGTAGCCGCTCGAGAGAGGAGCATTAGCGCCATGAAGGAGGAGCGCTATAGCCGCTGTAGAAGCTACCGAGAATATCCGTCGTCGCTGGCCTTACAAAGAAGATGGGGAGACGCCGAAGGGTGAATGCTGTCGCCGTGTTGAGAGAAGCCGTTGCTGAAGGTGCCGTGAGAGGCTGGGATAGCCTATCCGAGACGTTGGGGAGGAGCCTACACCCGTGAGCGGTCTGTCGAGTAGATGACCCCGTAGGGTAGTGTAGGTGATTAGCAAGTAGAGGCAATATGGGCACTGTAGCAGGTGTGGGAGACAAGTGAGATGTAACAAGCTATGGGGGGAATGGTGTGCCGAGAGAAGAGGGGGATGGTGGAGAGAGAGGGGGAGTTGCTGGAGATGGTGTGAGATGGAAGCAGTGTCGAAAAAGGAGAGCAGGGGTGAGCATGTCTACAAAGATGAGTTAAGGCGAGCTAAGGTGAGCAGCTCCTTGAAGTGAGCAAAAATCATGGCGTGAGAGTCTCTGCTGGGAGCATAGGACGAATGGGTTCCTGGCGCAGGAGAGCCCGATGCTTTGCTAAATTTTTTGTTTTTGGTGAAGTAACATGGCTTTAAACGGTCAGGCAAAGCTTACAACCCAAAGAATTTTAAAAGCCAAACGTCTAAGGTAAAGCTTATAACCCAAGCACTTAAAAAAGCCAAAGTCCAAGGCAAAGCTTAAAACCCAAAGACTTTTAAAGGCCAAAAGTCTAGGAAAAGGATTTTAATCAAAGGTTAAAGACCTACATTTGAGATGGGTTCCCGCAGGTGAGAGAAAGGGGTGGGGAAAAGGGAGGGGGGGGGGGGGGGGGGGGGGGAAGCAGGAGCACAACGGGGAGGATAAGAGAAGTGCAGAAAAGATAGAATGCAAGTGCTACGCTACTCATCGTAGAGAAATAATTAAAGTTCCTCTAGAACAACTTTGCAATAAAAAGAAATCAAAGCGAGCGAAACTTGCGAGAGAAGATAGAGACCAAAGAGGTGGTTGGGGGGGGAGGGTTGGGTTTGTAGAAACAAAAGCATGTATTACACCAAATGCGTTTCACTTAATAATCTCTTCAGTGGTGTAAACAAAAGGAGGATATGGAGGGGGTATAAATAGTGAGGTGTGGCTCAAAAAACTACATCAGGTACTATATTAAAGAGGGGTAGTACCTATTGAAAGACAGATAATGACCACTCTTTAAGTGGGTACCTTACAAAAAAAGGGAGGGAAAGGAAGAGAGTTGGTAGGGTAATAAAGTTTGTGTATGGGTTGCTAAAAGGAGTGGCCAAAAATGCACAAAAAAGGAAAAAATCCAAGTATGTTGACTCCGTCTAGGGAATGGATGAGTTATTTATAGGGGTTGCACAAAACCAAAAGGTCAAAGATTATTGAAGTAAGCTGAGGCAGGGCTTAGTCAAAAATGGAGGGTGGAATTCCTTTTTTCTTGGAGGGGCGGGGGAGAAGGTTTAGAGAGCAAAGTGCCGAGATTGGGCGCATTTGTCCAACATACCAAAGGTTTAGGTAAATGCGCGAGGTCGGTGTTGGATTTAAGAAGCTTAGTGAGGGGTTTGATTATGGAATGGGACAAATTGAGATGGCGTATTAGAGGTGAGAAAGGAATCTTGATGATGGTTGGAGCGGGTTTGGTTTTGGACACAGATTGGAGGAGAGAGGGTCTCAGGTTGTAGGAAAGGTATAGGAAGCAAGCTTCCAAGAGGAGAGAGGGAGAACCCTTTGCTCTTAGCTTGGCAAAGAAAAGGTTACAAATGGAGATAAAGCTTGAAAGAGAGCTTTCTCTAATAATGTATCTCCTAAGCTCTGAGAGAATAAAGGTGATCTTTTGGTGCGTAGGGTGCCAAGATTGCCAAGGGATGTAGTTGTAGAAATTAAGGCTTTTTTGATAGCAACGGGTATCTAAGAATCCATAAGCGCCAAAAGAGGGTCCCTTGAAGAAATGAATATCCAGAATAAAAGCTTCTTGCGAGGATGTCGCAACGGAGATTTTGATATGTTCTTGGAGAGGGTGTCCATACTTCTGGAGGAGCTTGTTTAGGCTAGAGAGAGGACCGTCCCATATTCCAAAGGCATCATCTACAAATCTCTTGAAATAGAGAAGGGAAGGGAAGAAAGGAGATTCATGCCCTCTTCTAAAACGCAAAGAAAAAGGCAAGCATATACAACCGCAAAGTTTGACCCCATAGTGGTGCCCTTAACTTGGTGCCAAAACTGTCCATTGAAAGAGAGATAATGGTGGTTGAGGATAAGAGAGGCTAAGGACAAAATAAAGTGGATCTTAGGGAAAGGGAAGAACCCCTTGATGGAATGCTTAAGGGTAAAGAGGCCATCATGTATGGGGATACTGGGATACAAAGACTCCACATCAAAGGTGAAGAGGATAATGTTGGGAGGAAATGAAATAGAAGCTAGGTCTAAAATCAGAGAGTGAGAGTCCTTCAAGTGTTGACTTTTGGACAAAAGAATAGGGTAAAGTTGTTCATGGAGCCATTTAGAGGCGTTCTCCAAAATGTAGCCTTTTTACGAACAAATGGGACGGCCAACGAGGATGGGTTTGTGGATTTTAGGTAAAAGAAAGAAGGGGCAGGGTTTTGGGTTTTCATGGAAGGAGGAGAGGATGAAGGCTCTTTCGTTGCTGGGAAGAAGAGGGTAATTGGTGACAATAGAGGAAAGGAGGGAGTGTACAAAAGGTAAGGGGGGTGTGGAGATTTTAGAGTAGGTGAAAGGTTTAATGAGATGATGCAAGGCTTCAAAACAATACCAAGACCTAGAGAGGATTACGTGACCTAAATTCTTATCTATAGGTTTGATAATGATGCTACTATCCTTTCTTAATGATGAGATGGAATTCATTAAAAGAGGTTTAGAGTGAAAAGAAGGAAGAGAGGAGAGAAGATTCCTAAGGAGAGAAGAGGTAAGCTCAAAGGTTCATCTAAGAGAAGTGGAGGGAGAGGGAGGATTCCAAAGAGGATTAGAGATAGAGAAAGGGGAGGGAGGAAGAGAGGTTTCATTTTTAAAAAACATTTTGAGTTATAAACCTCTTTCTACATTGGAGTAAGCTTGAAGAAAAGAGAAGAGGGAGGGAGGGGAAGAGGGAGGAATGTAATTGAGACCCAGGCCTACAAGCCTTTGTTCGTAGTGGGAGAGAGGGCGATTGGAGAGATTATGGTAGGAGAGGTTGGTAACCTTGTGCTCAAGGGAAAACGTAGTAATTTTTCTAAGAGACAAAATCTTAAAAAGGTGGGGGTTAGTGAGGGGGAGCCAAAATTTACAACGCTTCCTACCCGAGTAGGGGGAGTGGGAAACGAGAGGAAATATACACGGAGGAAGGGTCCAAATATGGGAAAAGAGAGGGGCTTGTGAGAAGAGCAAATGGACCCAAGTGGTAGGGTGCTCCTTCCCTACTGAACTCTCCTCCATTGCAAGTTTTTTGAAGTTCTAGGCAAACTGTGCTTAGGGTGGAGGGGCTTGGATTGTGGTGTGAGAGAGTTGAGGGGATAAATGGGGGTTTTGAGTAGAGAGGGTAGGGGCACGATGTTTGATGAGGATGAAGATGGGAAGGAGTTAGAGATGGGTGCCATCTTTTTGGTGAGGTCCGCCAGCATCTCTTCCTGAAGATCGCGGTAATCATCAAAGGATTTTTTGAGGTTATTGACAAGCAACTCTTGAGCTTGGACGTAAGCTTTGCAATAAAAAGAAATCAAAGCGAGCAAAACTTGCGAGAGAAGATAGAGACCAAAGAGATGGTTTGGGGAGGGGGGGGAGGGGGTGTTGGGTTTGTAGAAACAAAAGCATGTATTACACCAAACGCGTTTCGCTTAATAAGCTCTTCAGTGGTCTAAACAATAGGAGGATATGGAGGGGGTATAAATAGTGAGGTGTGGCTCAAAAAATTGCATCAGGTACTATATTAAAGAGGGGTAGTACCTATTGAAAGATAGATAATGACCACTCTTTAAGTGGGTGCCTTACAAAAAAAGGGAGGAAAAGGAAGAGAGTTGGTAGGGTAATAAAGTTTGTGTATGGGCTGCTAAAAGGAGTGGCCAAAAATGCACGAAAAAGGAAAACATCCAAGTAAGTTGACCCCGTCTAGGGAATGGGTGTAGTTATTTAGAGGGGTTTCACATAACTAAGAGGTCAAAGATTATCGAAGTAGGCTGAGGCAGGGCTTAGTAAAAAATGGAGGGTGGAATTCCTTTTTTCTTACAGAGGGGGGGGGGGGGGAGAAGGTTTAGAGAGCAAAGTGCCGAAATTGGGCGCAATTGTCCAACATACCAAAGGTTTAGGTAAATGCGCGAGGTCTGTGTTGGATTTAAGAAGCTTAGTGAGGAGTTTGATAATGGAACGGGACAAATTGAGATGGCGTATTAGAGGTGAGAAAGGAATCCTGATGATGGTTGGAGCGGGTTTGGTTTTGGACACAGATTGGAGGAGAGAGGGTCTCAGGTTGTAGGAAAGGTATAGGAAGCAAGCTTCCAAGAGGAGAGAGGGAGAACCCTTTGCTCTTAGCTTGGCAAAGAAAAGGTTACGAATGGAGATAAAGCTTGAAAGAGAGCTTTCTCTAATAATGTATCTCCTAAGCTCTGTTAGAATAAAGGTGATATTTTGGTGCGTAGGGTGCCAAGATTGCCAAGGGATGTAGTTGTAGGAATTAAGGCTTTTTTGGTAGCAATGGGTATCTAAGAATCCATAAGCGCCAAAAGAGGGTCCCTTGAAGAAATGAATATCCAGAATAAAAGCTTTTTGCAAGGATGTCGCAACGGAGATTTTGATATGTTCTTGGAGAGGGTGTCCATACTTCTCGAGGAGCTTTTTTAGGCTAGAGAGAGGACCGTCCCATATTCCAAAGGCATCATCTACAAATCTCTTGAAATAGAGAAGGGAAGGGGAAGAAAGGAGATTCATGCCCTCTTCAATTTTGTCGGTCTAATATTTCTTGGATCAGATTTTGCAAAACAATGATCAAGAGATGAAGGTTTTGAACCTGATTTTGCAAAATGTTTGTGGAGTTCAAAGGGATTTGATGTTTTGGATGTTTTTCTTGCAAAAGTTGCAGACTTTGATGAATGGAGTGGTTGAGTTGCAAAGAGGAAATTGTTTTGAGTTTGATTTTCCAAGAATGATGGATATTGAAGAGGAGACGTTTGCGGAGCATTTAGATCAATTTTTCTATGGTTCTTGGAATCAATTTGTTTTCTTGGGAAGATGTTTTGAGGATATGTTTGATGAATTTCAGATTTGCAAAGAGATGCTGTTTGTAGGAATGCAGTTTTCAGTCAGACAGATTTCAGGGATGTAGAGGATCCTAAACCTGAATTTGGCTATTTTTACTGAATGTTCATGGCGTAAAAGCTTGATCATAGAGCTTTGGTTCTACAAGTTTGTTTTGTATGAGCTCTCATGGATGATGATTTACTTGATGGATTACCAGCCTTGGCATGCTACCAATAAATGGTGCATTTGTAAATCACTGTTGATGGGGTGAGGTGGTGCACAAATTGGGATATCAATGTATTCCTTCGGGGGGACAATGGGTGGTGTTTAGTGATTATGTAGTGTGTAGTTTGTGAATCTTGGATTAAGTTCCAGGCACTTCACTTTGCACTCTATATAGTTATTAGCACTGAGTTGTTTTTTGAACAAGGGATTTGTAGGTATCGAGTCAAATGTTTTTGATGGGAAAAACTTTCTACCACCGAGCTGTGCCATGTGTTAAACCCAAAATAGTTTTAGAATTTCAGTTCAGTGTTTTTAGTTTTTGAAGAAGTAGTAAGGATTTATAGAGTGAAAAGGACAAAACCTCTTCATATCAAAAAACAGGTTGTTCCCTGATGGTTGTAACATTTTGGACATGTGGAATGAAGAAGAAGAAGAGGATTAAAACCCTGTGCAATGTCAAATTCCTATTTTGATGCGTATTCAGTTTTCAGTTCAAATTCAGTCACCTGGCAAATTCGTGATTCATGTGTATGTATTGAACGCTTTTTGTAAAGCGATTTTATGAATAATCTTGTGTAAGAGGTTTCTTTTTGTCTCTCTCGGGAGTTGGGATGAGAGTCAATAACATTTGCACCAAGTGGTTCTACTTTGCATCAGGCATTTGATAAACAATGGTTGCTTGAACTTCATCTTAAGTGGATGCAAGAATTTGTTGCATGTGAAATTCCTTTAAACCTCATTCAAAATTCTATCTTCAAAGATTCTTTAATGAGAATAACGAAGAAGGGTTTTGTGGTACCTAATTATAAAAATATGCGTACATAATGTAATGGAATTGGCCTATTAACTTGAGAGCTGCGGAAATTAGAGAGAGTAGTTTTGTGAAATTACTTTGTGACCATAGCGGGTGAACATAATTGATGGTAGCAACATAAACTAACTTGGCATGAAAAATACTTTTGCAAGAGAGATAATTTAGAGAAGATGACAACAATTGAGGACCGGATTTATGTGAAGCCGGTCCCCCCTTCAATATGCATTTGTATTATGATTTCTCCCATCACGAGAGACTTTCTACAATACAATATTTGTGTTCCTTGTGACCTAGGTGATGCAATGAAGATGGAAATCTTCATGCATCACGAGTATAACATAAAATTTGAGGAAAGCATTAACTATCTTAAGCTTCAGTCCCAAGACCTTAAACACTTCAAAGGTGGAGAGAGATAGCAGGGAATGATGGTAGGGAAGAGGAAGAAGAAACATTTCATAGGAGAAATAATTAGTTCCTCACTTATCATCACTCTTCTTGCTAGCATACATAATAACATAGTAATGAAGATGGAAAGCTTAAGCATTGAAGCATGGCTCTTGGTTGGATTTGCACTCCATAGCCAAGAGTGTTGGTGTAGGCTCTCAACCTCTCTACTTGCTTGGAGAAGGAGAGGGAGATCTTGCACTTTGTACTTCACACAATGAGAGTGTGTGTGGGATAGTATACCCCTTAAGAAAGCCCCTAGCTTCCTTGGTCGACCCCCCCTTGTAGCTCATGTGCTTGAAGCTCATTGGACCCCTCCAGGCCTAGCCAATCACAAGCGGGAGGTAAATCAAGTAACAAGGGTAGCCATGGGACAAGTGTCCCCCTTCCCCCTTTGAGAGAGAGGACTTGATAAATGTAAAAACAATCAATTAAATCTTCTAGTTTATCATTGGACCCATTGGGTGGCCACCAATAGGCTTTAGGCACACCATGAGGGAAACATGAGGAGGAACTTGACAAGTGTCCTTTTTGCTTTCTTTGTACCAAGCATGCCTTGTGTGTGTGTGTGTGTTCTCTCTCATCCCCCCTCTTGTAGGGCTCTCCCTCTCCTTGTAGGGATTACCTTTGACTTTTGTGCCACATGAAGCCCCTCAACCTTGGGCCTACTTCTTGACAAATTCTACTTGGTGTTTGAGAGACTTCGTCATCACAAACATGATTCTAAGCATGCATACTATTTACATTTGTGCACAATTAAAAAGAGAACTAGTCTTATAAGAAAAAAACATGGGTCATTTAAAAGAAATTTGTACATTTGCTTACTCTAATATAGCATTGTAAGCATTGACAAGGTTCATACTATCCTTAAGTTGTATTCCTTGCATCCATCTAGCATCTTCAAAAGGATAATTTTGAAACTTAATAAAATACTGTCGGATAATCTTACCATGTCATAGTACCTTGTCTTCATGCCGAAGGATAGCTTTGGGTTGTAGCACTTCTTCTTGGTCTTCAACTTCGGGAGGGTCTTCAATAATTGGTTCACTTGGTGGCCCTCCTTTGTAGGGCTTGAGTAGGCTCACATGTAAAGCGTTGTGTATGAGCCAATGGTTGGGCAACTTGAGTTGGTAGACCGTCTCATTGATAGGCTTCAAAATTTGGAAAGGACCATAATATCTTTTTGCTAGCTTAGCATAATACTTTTGATGGCCCGTAGGAATTTTCCCCGTGGTTTGCGTCAATCAAGCCTTAGGAAACTTAAGCAAGACCCAATCATTTTCTTTAAACGTAAGGCCCGTCTGTGCTTGTCAACATCAGCTTTTTTCCTTTGTTGAGAGATGGATATAGCCTCCTTAATCTTTTGAAAAGATTCTTGTAGGTCACGACTATACTCATCGTGGCAGCGAAGATCTTCCCATGTACTTTGAGTAGCAAGGGACTTTTATGTCTTCCCTCTATGATTTGAAAATGTGCTTTTCCCGTAGAAGTATGTACAATATTATTGTAGGAATACTCCACAAGAGGTAAGTAATTTTCCTATTGTGAGGGTTGATCTACTTCAATAACATAAGTTTTGAGTAGATCGAATATTGTAAGATTGGCTATCTCACTTTGGCCATCGGTTGGCTGATAGGCTGAAGAGAAATTCAATCCTTTTCCTAGACTTTCAAAGAGACCTTTCCCATTTGGTGTGCCTTAGTAGTCTTTTTGATAGGAATAAAGTATGCTTGCTTGCTAAACCTGTCGACTATTGTCCATATTTCCGTATTCCCATGGATAGACTTGGCCAATCCAAAGATTAAATCCATGGATATACTCTCCCATGGTGAATTTGGGATAGGCAATGACTGGAGTAATCCAGGTTGCTTCCCTCTATCATACTTGGTCTTTTGATATACTACGCATTTTGAAACATACTCTTGTATGTCCACTTTCATGGTAGGCCAATAGAAATACGTCTCTACTCCGCGAAGAGTAGGTTGAATATCTCTATGCCCCGCATAGGGAGGAGCATGGGATTCATACATAACTTTCTCATGAAGGGAATGGGTAACACATAGCCTATTGCCATGGAGAAGATAACCATCCTGTAAGGTGAATGGTTCCTCTTTCTTCCCCAAATTAACGGCTCACATTATGTCTCAAAAGTCAGGGTCAGTAGCATACTCATCTATCATAGATGATAGATAATTGTTGAGTAGCTATAGACATCGCATTAACTTTTGGTCGTCGTGACAGTGCATTGGCCACTTGATTGTGCTTACCCACAATGTGAGCAATATGGAAATTAAATTGCAAAAGAAAATTTGCCTGCCTCATTTGTTTGTCGGAAAGCTTCATTTGCGTCACGAAATACTTGAGGCTTTGGTGGTCGGTTTATAGAATAAATGGAGTCCCCAATAAATATTGCTTCCATGTGTCTAGGGCATGTAGAAGAACTAAAAGCTCTTTGTCACAAATTCCCAAGACTCGTTCATCGATATTGAGCCTTCGGCTCTCATATGATATTGCATGCCCTTCTTGAAGCAAAATTGCTCCAAGGCAATCACCACAAGCATCACATTGGACCTCAAATGGCTTTGAGAGATACGGAAGCATGAGGACTGGTTGGGAGGTAAGCTTTTCTTTGAGATTATCAAAATCATTTTTCTCCTTAACAGTCTATACATACTTAACGTTCTTCTAAATTAAGTCATGTAGTGGTCCTGCTATTTGAGAGAATTTTGCTATGAAGCATCTATAGTATACGCACATACCAAAAAAGCTTCTTAGTGCATGTAGATTCCTTGGATTAGGCCATGCTTTTATTACCTCTAAATTTTATGGATCCATACAGATACCATCTTGAGAGATAATATGACCTAGGTATTGAATCTCTTGAAGGAAAAATTTGCTCTTCTTTTGGCTGAGAAAAAGCTTGTTCTCCTCAATGCTTGAAAAATCATTTGGAGATGTTTCTTGTGTTCCTCCAAGGAGTTGGAGTAGATGATGATATCATCAGCCACTGAATTTGCGGTAGGATCTAAATATTTTCTCCATTAGACTATTAAACGTGGTCGGTGCATCAATCAAACCAAAAGAAATGGCTAGATATTCATAAAGACCAAACATTGTACGAAACACTGTCTTTAGGATATCTTCATCCACTATCCTTATTTGATGATAGCCACTTTCAAGGTCAATCCTATTGAAGTAGGTATAGTAGCTTATCAAACAGATCTTCTACCCGAGGCACGAGAAATCTGTTTTTGAGAGTGATATGTTTTAGTGCTCAATAGTCCACACACATACGGTATGTACCATCTTTCTTTTGCACTAAAAGGACTGGAGAACAAAAGGGAGAAGAACTAGGTCTCACCATCCCTTTGTTACCAATTCTTGTACTTGCCTCATGATCTCCTCTTGTTGAGCTTGTGAGACTCGATAAGGAGGCTTGTTAGGCGGTTAGCTTCCTGGAAGGAGCTCAATACGATGGTCATCATCCCCTCGTTTTGGAGGTAAGTCCATAGGGATATCATCGATGAACACATCTTGGAATCCTTTTAGAAAATTACACGAGTCTAACTCTTCTTGATTCCTACCATTT
This sequence comes from Adiantum capillus-veneris, assembly GCF_014529385.1. Taxonomy (NCBI): domain Eukaryota; kingdom Viridiplantae; phylum Streptophyta; class Polypodiopsida; order Polypodiales; family Pteridaceae; genus Adiantum; species Adiantum capillus-veneris. The sequence goes on from NC_140931.1 coordinate 155,026,798, forward strand.
ACATTTGATAAAACATTAGGATATTTTAGAGACTCTTTGACAAAAATCGTCCCTTGAAAGCTGTGTCAGCCATTACCAAATCTCCCATCTCAAAAGCTTAAATGCCCAACTCCGTTGATATGAAGTTGTGAGTAGAGCCAAGGTCAAACAAGATGAAGGAATCATGCTCTCATACCTTTCCCCAAGCATAGGAAAGTGATGATCCTTTGCAATGAACATCCTCTTTTGGGGCTTCGATGGTGGAAGCCCTAGGAGTCTCATTGCGAGCATTCTTCTTGGGGCAAGAACGATAGCCATGTCCTTGCTCCCCACACTTGAAACACTTATGGTCCTTGTGAAAAGCTTCAAGCTCTTTAGGAGAAAGTTTGTTTTTGCCTTTGTAAATTCCCTTCTCCTTGGACCGATTGTTGTTGTTGTTGTTTTTGGAAGTGCCTTGGGAAGAATTTTGAGCATTGGTTTTCCCCTTGAATCATTTTTGTCTTTATTTTCCATGGGCTTGACATTCTGTCTAGCCCCTAGTTGGAAATTGATGTGTGAAGCAACCATCGTGTGCTGGATTACTTCGGTGATAGAACCAGGCCGTTGAGAGTTGATGTATTCGGCCATCTCTTCAGGTAATCCTGCACATAATTTTTTCTTTTTCTTAGCAAAGTCTATTTTTTGAAAGACAGTAGCCTTGAGACATAGATCCCCAAACTTGTCTACATACTTGTGGATAGACTCATGAGAGAGAAGCTTCAAGTTGCACCATTTGGTAAGCACTTTGTCCTTTGCATCGCTTGCAAGGAATTGCTTCATGATGGAAACTCATAGAGTTTTCCATGTCTTTGGGGCTTTGCCGCCGTTGCCACGAAGGCTAGCCCACCATTGGCAAGATGATTTTTGGAAGTGCATAGCTACATGGCGTAGCCTGGAGGACTCTGTGAAGCCCTCGTCTCCAAAGGCCGCATCAAATTGCTGGATGAAGGCCAACACTTTGTCGGTAGCACCGAAAGTGCCATCATAGGTGAGAAAAAAGATACTCTTTCCGCCCTTCTTGAACTTATTTAGCTTTTGTGACCTTCGCCATGTAGGGTATGATTTGCGATGTCCTCCCCTCTCGTATTCTCTAGGAGAATAGCCATATCTTTTGTTGGAAGTGGAGGAAGGTGAAGAAGAAGGAGAAGAGGGTGACCTCTTTCTTGCCCTTTTCGTCTTTTGTTTCCTCTCTTCCCTTTTGGAGTGACAAGGAGAAGTACTGTATGTTGATCTTTTCCTCTTGGGAGGAGTGGGCGATCGTCTAGACCGCCGTCTTCGTGGAGCCACATCTTCAGAGGAACTTAAAGTTTCATTGCTTTCTTGCTCTTTGGATTCCTCCTCTCGTATGGGAGAGAGTCTTCTTTTGGGGGTCTCTTCAAGAGGCCTCCTAAGCTCTCTCTCCTCGTGGAGAGGAAGGGAAATTCCATAAGTGCAAAGTTGTTGAATAACTTCGGCTTGCAAAGCAGGGTTGCCCATAGCTTGCTTCAACCTAGTTACGAGATAATTCACAAACATGGGGGCATCATCATTAGCATCTTCATGTGCAAAATTAAAGCTATCAATGTTCATTCTACTCTCTTGGTTATTGTCATCCATGTTAACAAAATTTGTGTACGTACTTAGTGTATGCTTTGGCAATTCAAAACCTTAGGTGCCACTCCTCTTAGCCTTTGAAAATTGACTCTTAAGTATCTACACCCACGGCTTGAAGTGGTTAATTATAGAGAGTAGTGGGGTAGGTCTAACATAGCAGAGTTGCTGAGGGCTAGCATTTTTTGGACTTCTTATGGCTCAATAATGATAAAGCCGTAGGCAAGTCTAAAAAGACTCCATTATTAAGTCCAAAGCTCCCGAGGTGTGCACCATATCCCACATAGTGGGCTCAACAAAACCGATAATAGATCCCAGTTCCACTTACCCTAAAATAATTGACAACATCAACCATTTTGCTACTTAAGGAACTCTCTTCTTAAGCAAGAAAAGAGAAACCAAATGCTCTGATACCAATGTAATGGAATTGGCCTATTAACTGGAGAGTTGCAAAAATTAGAGAGAGTAGTTTTGTGAAATTGCTTTGTGAGCAAAGCGAGTGAACATAATTGATAGTAGAAACATAAACATAGCATTTAGTTAACTTGGCATGAATAATACTTTTGCAAGAGAGAGAATTTTGAGAACATGACAACAATTGAGGACCGGATTTGTGTGGAGCCGGTCCCCCCTCCAATAGGCATTTGTATTATGATTTCTCCCATCAAGAGAGACTTGTTACAATACAATCTTTGTGTTCCTTGTGACCTAGGTGATGCAATGAAGATGGAAAGCTTCATGCATCACGAGCATAACATAAACTTTGAGGAAAGCATTAACTATCCCAAGACCTGAAACACCTTCAAAGGTGGAGAGAGCTAGCAGGGAATGATGGTAGGGAAGAGGAAGAAGAAACATTTCATAGGAGTAAGAATTAGTTCCTCACTTATCATCACTCTTCTTGCTAGCATACATAATAGCATAGTAATGAAGATGGAGAAGATGGCAAGCTTAAGCATTGAAGCATGGATCTTGGTTGGATTTGCACTCCATAGACAAGAGTGTTGGTGTAGCCTCTCAACCTCTCTATTTGCTTGGAGAAGGAGAGGGAGCTCTTGCACTTTGCACTTCACACAATGAGAGTGTGTGTGAGTGTGTGGGGGAGAGTATACCCCCTAAGCAAGCCCCTAGCTTCCTTGGTCGACCCCCCCTTGTAGCTCATGTGCTTGAAGCTCATTGGACCCCTCCAGGCCTAGCCAATCACAAGCAAGAGGTAAATCAAGTAACAAGGGTAGCCTTGGGACAAGTGTCACCCTTTCCCCTTTGAGAGAGGACTTGATAAATGTAAAAAAAAATTAATTAAATCTTCTAATTTATCATAGGACCCCTTGGGTGGCCAACCAATAGGCTTCAAGCACACCATGAGGAGGAACTTGACAAGTGTCCCTTTTGCTTTTTTTGTACCAAGCATGCCTTGTGTGAGTGTGTGTGTGTTCTCTCTCATCCCCCCTCTTGTAGGGCTCACACCCTCCTTGTAGGGATTAGCTTTGACTTTTGTGTCACCCGAAGCCCCTCAACCTTGGGCCTAGTTCTCATCACAAGCTTGGCCCTTAAGCTCCTCAAGCTTGGGTTGGGTTCTCACCTCAAGTAGAGCCCTAGCATCTCAAGCATGACAAGCACCTCAAGCATCTCAAGCATCTCAGTCATCAGGCACCTCAAGCACCTCAAGCACTTCAAGCATCTCAGTCATCAAGCACCTCAAGTACCTCAAGCACCTTAAGCTTGGGCCGGGTTCCCACCTCAAGCCCAACCCTAGCTTACCTAAGGTCAAATGACTTTTACACTAATTATTGGAGGTCTTCAATGAAGCTAATCCTAAGGTCTTATGCTCCATTGGTCAGCCTTGCTCTTTGATAGACCATCTCTCATTTGGGCCCCTTTACCATTGGCCCCGTGTTGAGATAGATCTATAAGCACACGTCTACATCTTAACCCTTGTTCCTGTTTATTCTCCCACATTAAATGATCCGTTTAATATGAGAAAATAATTTGGGTTGGTTAGATATTAGATTTTATGACACATAATATTTAGATAAAGTGAAAGATACATCAGAGAATATTTTAAAGCGGACAACTCTTGATTATGTGCCACAGTATGGATGCACGATCGCTCTAGATGGTTGGACAAATTGTCAGAAGAAACCATTGATTAATGTGATGTTGATTTGTCCAAGAGGTACATCTTTCTTGAAGTGATCGACACATCCCTGAAAGAGAAAACTAGTTAATATTTTGTTGGCTCATATGAGCGTTCGATGTATAGCTAAGGGCTTGGCACCCCTTGAAGAAGGAGGCACATCCTCTTCGGTCCTAGGACGTTTAGAAGAGCCTTCGGCCCTATCCTTGCTCTTCAATTCTGAATGTAGCTGTGACACAAGCTGCATTCGCTCCCTGATTCCAGGTTTGGCTTTGATTTTTGGATGAACCATAATTTCAAAGTTTCTAGTGACTTGGCCCCATAATTGCTTTACTATGTTGTGCATAACTCCATTAATGCGTAGAGTTGGGTCAAATGAAACAGGGAATGCACTACACAGTTTCAACCAGCACTACTCCACAAGTTCAATCCACAAAATCATCAAGATTTTCCTGAAGTGGATCAAATGCCCGATGCAAATGATTGTCTGAAGCTCCATAGAGAGATAAAATAAGAGCATTACAGATGATTTTGTGGTACTGACGCGATAACTTTTTCTCTACCATGATTGAAGCCTGAAAATGCACGAAGCAAATAAAATTAAGGTAGATCTAGAATAGATATAGCTTTGACGTATATGATTGCAAATAGAAATATATTTCATGAAACAAAATGAGTATTTACAATTCTAAAATTACAATAGTCTTCTTTGCAAAGCAGCAAAATGACAGGTAACATTTATGAGCAACTATATGATATGATACTCTTTCTGCAGTGCAACATGATGGTCAACAACAACCAGTAATGAAAGATCTAAAAATACATAACCCCTCCCTACAATGCGATGTGGTGGTCAACAACAGCCAGAGACAAAGAATCTAACAGAACTAATCTCCCTACAGTGCGACGTGGTAGTCAGCAGCAACTAGGGATGAAGGATTTAAAATACCTAACCCCTCCATGGAGTGCAACGCGATGGTCAACAACAACCAAACACGAGGAATCTATTAAACCCGACAACCTGCAGTGCAATGCAGTGCTCAGCAACAGCCAAGAACAAAGGATTTAAGATACCTAACTCTTCCCTACAGCGTGACATGGTGGTTAGCAACAGCTAGAGACGGGAATTTATTAAATCCAATCAACCTGCAGTGCGACACGGTGGTCAGTAACAACCAGGAATGAAGGATTTAATAACCTTTCCCTGCCGTGCGATGTGGTGGTCAACAACAACCAAAGATGGAGAAGCTATCAAATCCAATTTCTTGCAGTGAGACTTGATGGTCAACAACAACCAAGAACAAAGGATTTAAAATGCCTAACCTCTCTCTGCAGTGCGACACGGGGGTCAGCAACAGTCAGAGATGGGAAATCTATTAAACCCAACCTTCCTGCAGTGTGACGAAGTGGTCAACAACAACCATGAAGAAAGGATCTAAGATAGCTAACCCCTCCCTACAGTGCGACGCGGTGATCAGCAACAACAACAACCAAAGATGAGGAATCTACTGTACATCCTAAGCTACTCCCTATAGTGCGACACGAAGGTCAGCAATAGTCAGGGACGGAGTGTTTAAAGTCTAAACCCCCCTTGCAGTGTGGCACGAGGATCAACACAGCCAAGGACGGGTGTCTAAACTCTCTCTCTCTTTACAGTGTGGCAGGGGGGTCAACACAGCCAAAGACAGGATCCTAACTTGCAAACTAACACTGAGGTGTGATCAATGCTCCACAACAATAGCACTAGCAAAGACAAAGTTAGAGAAAAAAACAAAAAGAAGTAGCAAAAATGATTACTTATTGCTACTTGCTCTCTCTTTGTCTCTATCACAAGCGTCGTATTCGCGGCAGTTCAAATTAACTGTCGCGGTGCTTTTTTTTATAGAGTATAATATATTTTGATCGAAATATGCTTTATTCAGATATATGCGTACAATACGGGTATGCATCGCATAATACCAAATTATACATACAATATTTGTTATACGAGCGTATAAATGCAACTTAGGGCAAGGCTATCGCTTGTCACCTCTATTGTATGCCATTTTATCTGACTCTTTAGGTTTGCTAGATAAGAAGTTTATGTAGTAGGGAAAATTGAAAGCCATAAGCCTACCTAGATCTAATGGTCAATTGTGCCTTTAGAAATGTGCAGATGACACTAATGCTTTGTTGAGGAAATGATGTGCGATCAGTGGAATTATTTTTGAGATGCTTGATTTTTTTTGCTTGGCAATGGGTCTGTTATAAACCCTCCTAAAATTGGGTTCAAAGTCTGAAAGGGGGGTTTCCATGTAGTTGTAGAACAACTTAGATGTCAAACCATTTTAGATAGACATTTCTTCAAAATTCTTGGAATACCAATGGGTTTCAATGTGACTTTCAGTCAGAGATGGAAGTGGGTGCTAGACAAAGAGGAGGACTAGGTATTCTGAACATTGAGCTTTTGTCATCTAAATTGTCAGCCAAGTGGATAATGATAGTTGTGATCACCTTTGAAGAATACTGGGCTTTGCTAATAAAGAGAAACATGCACAAGTTCCACCTAAAGGAGTACAAATTTTAGAAGAATTCAACCCCAATTGAAGTTTTAACATCTAATGCTCATTTTGTTCCAAAAGATTCTGTTCTTTTTTGCAAGTACTGGAATGCATGGCTTGGCTTAAAAAGAAAATGGTCCCTACTAGGGAAAATGTTGTTTTCTTTGAAGTTTAGTCTTCAAGATTCAATCTGGTTTGGACATCATATGTAGACACAATTGCTACAAAGTAGGGATCAGGGTGTTGAAGGATGTATACAAAGAAGGTGGATGCTTAACAAAGTGGAGATTCAATCTCATTTTCAGATTTTAGAGGTTTGTGAAATTTTCTTACTTGCAAGGATGGAATACATGAAATCCATTCTGTACATGTGTCTAGAGGAAATGAGGTATCCCTCTCTAAAACTTGTAATGACATTTACAAATACAAGGCGTAAAAAGTTATATGTGACCCTACTTTAGTCTTAAAGATCAACTCCATATGGGCGGCTATCGGAGAATGCTCATCAATGGTCTTATAGTTTCAAATGCTTGTGGGCCTTCCCATTATCAGTTAAACAATGTTTTTTATTGTGGATCATCTTTTCATCAAGGTGTTTGGATTGGGCAAAAAGCTAAAAAGCTAGGTGTTTCAAGTGGCAAGGGCTACAAATGCAAACAGTGGGCTGAAACCATTCACCATTTGTTTGTCAGTTTTAGTTCAAAAGAGAGCTACAAAAAACTTGTGGTAATGTTCACGTTCAGGATTCTTGGAGAAGATTGTTACTGGGGGTGGATGTAAGAGGATTGATATCCCATTGGGACTTTCTTAGGAGGGCCTAGCTTTAGTAGGTCTGATAGGAGAGAAACAAAGCATGTTTTGGTAAACCTCACGCTTCTAATGCTACACAACCTCAAGTACACAGCTTGGGCTCATATTCATCAATATCATGAGAGAGATTAAATCTCAAATGAAGGATGTTGATGTCGTGGATATCAAAGAGGTTCAGAAATGTATAAGACGAATTAGGAGAGAAAAGATGTTCTTCTTGATCTATATGATCCTTCTAGGCTTTCTCTTATTTATGGCTACCTATCCTATGTCATAGCCCTCAACTAAGGTACTTTTGTATATTGACCACAGTCCTTTTGCTGGTCAAGATAGACCCTATCCTTCCTTAGAGGCATTTGTATCGTTTCCTTTTCATTCAATAGTTTTTCTCCAAAAACAGAACAATGATGGGTCCAAAAAAAATCGATAATTCTTTTGCCCATTATGCGCACGCCACAGAGGATGCACGCACCTACCCCGCTCTCTACCACCGCCCTGTCTAAACCTAGACTAGCTGCCACCGACCTTTTCAAAGATACTTCTACTAGCTACATGAAGAGAGAGGGCTAGTAGCATTCATTTGCCACATTCCTTGGTATGCACCCGCAATGCGCATTAGTGTCAACTCTTGTTAAATGGGGAGGTGGAAGGAAGAGAGGAAGGTTTCCTTTTTCACTACCTTTATATGAACCTAGCTTAACTTAAAATGAAGAAGATAAAGATTTGTGTGACCCTACTTTAGTCTCAAATATCAACTCCGGATGGAGGCTATCCAGGAATGCTCATCAATGGTCTTATAGTTTAAAATGCTTTTGGGCCTTCCCATTATCAGTTGAGCATAGTTATTTATTGTGGATCATCCTTCATCAAGGTGTTTGGATTGGGGAAAAAGCTAAAAAGCTAGGTGTATCAAGCGGCAAGGGCTACATATGCAAACATCAAGAAGAAACCATTCACCATCTGTTTGTCACTTGTAAGCATAAGTTTTAGTTCAAAAGAGAGCTGCAAAAAACTTGTGGTAATGTTCAGGTTCAAGTTTCTTGGAGGAGACTGTTTCTGGGGGTGGATGTAAGAGGACTGATATCCAATTGTGGACTTGTCTTAGGAGTGCCTATCTTTAGCAGGTTTAATAGGAGAGAGCCAAAGCAAGTTTTGGTAAACCTCATGCTTCTAATGCTACACAACCTCGAGTACAGGACTCGGGCTCATCTTCATCAATGTCATGAGCGAGGTTAAATCTCAAATGAAGGATGTTGCTAACGTGGATATCAAAGAGGCTAAAAGATGTATAAGATGGAAGAAGTGGAGAAATGTTCTTCTTGATATATATGATCCTTCTAGGCTTTCTCTTATTTATGGCTATGTATCTTGTGTCGGAGTCCTCAACTGAGGTACGTTTGTATATTGACCAGAGTCCTTTTGGTGATCATCCTTTTTGACCCCTATCTTTCCTTAGAGGCATTTGTATCTTTCCTTTTCATTCAGGATTGTTTTCTCCAAAAAAGAAAACAATGGTGGGTTCTAAAAAAAGGGTGCCCATTGGTTTTTAAAGTTATTCAACCTTAGGTTCCTTTTCAACATCCTTCACGGTTCATAGGTCATAGGTTGTGCTATCAATGCTCCCTCCAAATTACTTTCGGCAACCCGTGTCAACCTCATTCCTTTGTTACCCTCTCAGTTGCCTCCCGTTCAATCCTCTCACTTGGAAGGTATTCCTCTCAAATCTTGTCAATTAAAATGGTATGTCTCACCCTTTCAACATGGTTGTTTGAAATGTTTCGAGGTACATCATGGGATGTTCTCCAACAAGTGACAAGTGACAGACTGGGTCGTTTTGCATTTCATTAATTAATTAAGCAGCAAGATTTGCACCCAGTCTCTGAATTCAAAAGCAAAAGAAGACTAACTGTCGCCATCAACCTCCCCCCCCCCCCCCCTCGGCGGCGACTCGCCATGACCCTGTCTGCATCTCTGCATCTCTCTGCGCAAGTCCACCATAGCCCAGTGCACCATATCATGTCCGAGAAGTTGGAAGAACACCAGCCCGCCAGTGCTCCTGCGTAAGACACGGTGAAGCTGGAAGCAGCAGCTGCTGCTGTGCATAAGAAGGGTAGGGACCCAGACCGGAGGAAGTGGATGCACACGATCACCATCACCCTATCTACTCGTATCCGTGTACCCTCCCCACACCTCGCTCTGTGCCCATCCTTCTTGCAGGCTGCGCTCTGTCGATCTACGTCTCACGGCGGCAAGAGAGATAGACAGAGACAGAAGAACGCCTGCTGTCAGCATTAAAAAAAATTTCAAAATTTGTCTTTCATCTTCCCTACACATGTCACGTCTCTCTCTCTCTCTCTCTCTCTCTCTCTCTCTCTTCCACGTGCAAGCAGTGTGCAGACCACTCTCCGCTTTTTCTCTTAAGCCAAAGAGCATCTTCCTAGATTTTGCCTAACGTGACCTGCTTGCAACGTTAGAGAGACATACTAGTTCTCCAATTTCGAGCATTAATACATACAAATAAGCAACTTCAAAATTCACCTCCCTAACCTCAAAAATCTTTGGATGATTCACTAGTTTTACTTAGAGAGGATCCCTCTCCTCAAACTCAAGAGCAAGCCCCTCTCGAAGGGAAAGACTAGACTCTTTCCAAACAATTAGAGGTAGTTGAAGGTATTCTTTTTAAATTTTTTAAAAAGCAAAACTCACAATTGTGAGTGAATTATATTGATCATCCCAAAAAATTACAAGATCTTGCCATGCTCGTGTCGAGCCATGATATCATAATTACATAATTGTTGAGAAATCATAATTACATCGGCTAACTGGGAAGCCACCCCTAATGGCCCACCCCCTTATCCTTGGTACAAGGCATCGATAATCCTAGGCCAATCATCCAAGTTTTGCTTGCGTCCGAGCGTCCATATTAGTACTTTGCTTTCTTGTATAATTTCTACGAAGTTTGCCACCTCAGGATCTCCTTCAAACACACGGTGGTTCCTTGTTTGCATACGTTATGTAAGAAGAAGTACCTGACAATTTGAGTGCTGATGAGGAGGGCATGACTCATCAAATTCTTACCTCCAAGGAATAAATCAATCTTGAAAAAACCAATTTTCCATGTCCTTTGGACCCACTTGCATATTTTCCCTACGAGGCCTCTAGTAGATGGGCATTCCATGAATAGGTGGGTCAGATCTTTGCTAGCCCTGCACCCCAAGCATCGATTTGTCCCGATCCCTCTCCCCTGAATCTTCACCCACGTCGGTAGAACACCCCAAATTACCTTCCACAGAAATACCTTCATGTGCTCCGGAACCTTTGGCTTCCAAATGTTCTCCATTACTTGCTCCCACCTTTCCTTCGGCCATTGTTTTTTCCATATCTTTAGTAAGGGTGCTACACCAATTCTTCTTGTGCATCATTTTATGATATATGCCTTTAGAATGGAGTTTCCATAATAGACTGCTTCCGGGCCATTTCCAGGCATTTCAGTCAAACTCCGATTCACAGATTGGCATCACTACATTGTCAAGCTCTTTCATCACTTTATTGACAAGCAAAACCTCTAAGCCATTCAGTTGGTACTGGGCTACCAGAAGGTCAATAGTTTTCGAGCTCTTGCTGTCACCATCCCAAAAGTGTCCAAGTCGATTCAGACCCTTATTATTCAATTTCCTTGTTGTTTCTATCCAGTAGGGATTTTGTGGTGGATCTACAACTGGAGAGACAGGGGGACCAGTGCAAAATGGAGTTCTTGAATTATCTGGTTTCTTCCCCCCACTTTAGGACTCCCGCTGCTCTGTTGCATTTCCTTACCAATTCTCGTGAGTTGCCTCCCATACTTAGGGTAGACCACGTCTGGGCTAATAGTTTGTCATGAACCTCTACCCCTCTCCACTTTCCACCTTTTGAGCCAAGTTTAGATGTTTCTATCATATATCTGATCATGATAGCCCAAGCTTGATCCTGTTTAGCCAAGGAGACTACAAATTTGGTGCAACGAGCTTCTGCATGGGCCATAGGGTTGAAAATTCCGAGCCCTCCTTGATCCACTGGCCGAGTGACTGACTCCCAATAGGCCCATTGCCATGGGGCCTGGATGATTTCGTGTTGTTTTTTAATAAAAATCTTTTTACAGGTTTTAAGCACTCTTTCCACTGACGGTCATCTTGTGAAGCGGGCTAGTGAAGGCAATATAAGGGAGCATAAAGGCATTAATCACTTTAATCCGGCTTGGGAATGGGAGAAGAGCATACTTCCACCTACTGATTTTTAATCTAATTTTTTCAAGGACCCATTGAAATCTATGTTTGTAAGTTATGTCCACCCCAAAGGCCCCCCCCCCCCCCCCCCCCCCCCCCCCCCCCCCCCCCCCCGAGGTGTATGAAAATATTCTCTTTTGTGACAATATCCCCCGATCAGAAGGGTCAAAGGAGTCATTTTTTGATAGGAAGATCAGCCTTGACTTCTCTATATTACATTGGGACCACGAAGCAATTGAGAACATTTGTACAATCTCCAAAGCTTTCCTAACGATCTGGGAGCACGCCTTCAAGAATAGGAGAGAATCGTCTACAAAAAGTTTTGCTAGTAGTTGGCTATTTCTTGGTAAAGCGAGGCCTTGCAACTCCCCCCGCTCAACACTAGCTTCGAGCTTCATGATTAAAGGATGTGATCCTAAGGCAAAAAGCAGGGGGCCAGAGGGCATCCTTGCTTAATAGACCTGTTGACCTCAAAAGAGCCCACTATTTGCTCATAGCTCTATGCATACCCAATATATTGTTTACATAAATCTACCAAACATTTGCTTTTAGTTTTTCAAGCCGAGGCACGCCTATTAAGATTTATGGGCTTTTGGCCTATGGTTTATGCTTCTTGGTGTGTATCCTAGCTTGTCTACATGGAGCCTCTCTAGTCATGGGTGTATAGGAGGATATATTATTAGATGAAATGGAATTGTATCTATCCCCCACATTTCTAGGGTCAACCCATGATTCTAGGGGCTGATTTGGAGGTGCATCTAGACTCACATACACTTGTAGTACACTGCGGCTGCACCCTTGTGTTACCTACTCTAGCCCCATTTAAAGGTGCGACCATGTCCTCACTTTGTTAGCTCAATAATAAAGGTTATTTTGTGTCTAGACTATTTCTTGGTGCACTCTTAAATTAAGAGTGCAATCTCTAATCTTCATTATACTTAAGTTATGAATGTCTCTTTGCCTCCTCTTTGCTCTATCAACAATAGCCATCAATTGGTATCAAACATTGAAGAGGTTATGCCCTCGTAGTTATCAAGCACATTAGGTTAATCACTCTCCTAATCTGTATCTAGTTACCATTGCTTGGGGAATTTCTACGCAAGAGCTATGAGCAACTACCCTTTGTTGTATAATCAGGTTGATTAGAGGAGAATTAGGTGTGTGCTAGGGCATTTAGGCATCCTTTTCTTCAATCCAACAACCAATCAATGCTTATGCCATTAATCTCATGACAATTAGCTCATTTGGTTGAATTTTATAGGTCCCATGAGGTAATTGATTCAAGATTAAGGTCGACAATTCATATGATTTGCAATTAGCTTCATCTTGCACTTGTCTTGTGTGTGTTTTACCTTAAGTTATCATTTTTTTAAATAAAAACAACTACTCCGTCCTTAAACTTGTTGTAATTGCATTATCAGTGTGGGGGGAAAGAGTTCTCTTTAAGAGCTCTTGATTGAGTACCTAATCATCGTTTTTGGATTTTATTAGCTATCTCTACTAAAACCTAATCACCTTGCTTGTATTGGGTATGTGTGTGTGGGTGAGTGTCTTTACTTAGCATAGTACAAATACAATTTATTTCACCCTTCACATACAAGGATCCACGGGAGGTGCATTGGATAGCTGCTTGAATCCTAAATTAGGGAGGGTGTGGTTGTGGGCTCAGTGCTTCCTTCAATGTTTTGGGAACATGAGCGGACTTCAACAGTGCATTCATATTTGCCTAAGTGAGAGGTCGGGTCCATTACAAACTATCACAGGTTGGTCCATTAGAGACTATTTACAAAGGCTGGCCCTTTGATGCATATTCGAATGCAAACCCTTTCAAGCTGCTTAAATCCAAGGTTGGGTCGATAAGTGGGTTTTTCATAAGGCCTCATCATTTATCAAAGGATTCAAAAGTGTAGAGCTCTTCCCCACTTGCTCATTTGAGCACCACTAGTGCAAAGCATTGTCACATAGGACTCAACCAATTACAACTATTCAAATTAAGGAATTATCCCCACAGGGAGTTCAAGAGTCTTTTGCAGCAAAATTTTCAAGACACAAAGAAGACTTCAAACGATCAAGGGTCTCTTTTTGGTCTCTCATCTACCTCAAAAGGGAAATCGTCCATCATCTCTCTCTCTCTCTCTCTCTCTCTCTCTCTCTCTCTCTCTCTCTCCACATTTGAGTTAAAATTTATATCTTTGGAGATGATATTGTGATCATGCCTTTCTACAAAGTTTAGACATTGACATTTTTGGAGAGTGTCCAAACTTGTTAAGACCACTACATAGGTGTCTTGGGAGGCAAAGACCTTGAGAAGTTCAATAACCAAGCTTTCCATGTAATGGAAATGGCCTATGAACTTTGAGAATAGCCTAAGGAGAATTAAAGAGATTATTTTTGTGAGATTACTTTGAGAACATAGAGGGTGAACTTACTTGATGGTAGAACCATAAACATAGTACTTAATTAGTTTGGCATGAACAATACTTTTGCAAGAGAGAGAGTTTAGAGAACTTGACAAGAATTGAGGACCGGATTTATGTGGAGCTGGTCCCCCCTCCAATAGGCATTTGTATTATAGATTCTCCCATTAAAGAGACTAGGTACAATACAATCTTTGTGTTCCTCAAAGGTGGAGAGAGCTAGCAGGGAATGAGGGTAGGGAAGAGGAAGAAGAAACATTCCATAGGAGAAAGAAGTAGGTCCTCACTTATCATCACTCTCCTTGCTAGCATACATAATAGCATAGTAAGAAGATGCAGAAGATGGCAAGCTTAAGCATTGAAGCATGGCTCTTGGTTGGATTTGCATTCCATAGCCAAGAGTGTCGGTGTAGGCTCTCCACTTCTCTACTAGCTTGGAGAAGGAGATAGAGCTCTTACACTTTGCACTTCACACAATGAGAGTGTGTGTGAGTGTGTGTTGGAGAGTATACCCCCCCAAGAAACCCCCCTTATTGCTTTGGTCGAACCCCCCTTGTAGCTCATGCTTGAAGCTCATTGGACCCCTCTAGGCCTAGCCAATCACATGCAAGAGGCATATCAAGAAACAAGGGTAGTTTTGGGACAAGTGTCCCCCTTTCCCCTTTGAGAGAGAGGACTTGATAAATGCAAAATCAATTAACTAACTCAACTAAATTATCATTGGACCCCTTGGGAGGCTACCGAATAGGATTCAAGCACACCTTGAGGGCAACATGGGTAGGGGCTTGACATGTGTCCTTGCTGCCTCTTGAGGCTTGGCTTACCTTGTGTGTGTGTGTGTGTGTGTGTGTGTGTGTGTGTGTGTGCTCTCTCTCTCATCCCCCTAGCTTTAGGGCTCGTTCCCTTCTTGGTAGGGATGTTGTTGATTTTTGGAACACAAGCACCTTAGTCAGCAAGCACGACAAAGCACCTCAAGCTTGGGTAGTGTTCCCACAAGCACCTCAGGCTCCCTAGTCGGCAAGCACAACAAGCACCTCAAGCATCTTAGTCATCAAGAACAACAAGCACCTCAAGCATCTTAGTCAACAAGCACAACAAGCACCTCAAGCACCTTAGTCATCAAGCACAACAAGCACCTCAAGCTCGACCCTAGCTTACCTAAGGTCAAAGGACTTTTAACACTAATCTTTGGATGTCTTCAATGAAGCTAATCCTAAGGTCTTTAAGGTCCATTGGCTAGCCTTGCTCTTTGATAGATCATCTCTCATTTGGACTCCCTTTACCATTGGCCCTGTGTTGAGATAGACCCATAACAACATGTTTATATTCTAACCCTTGTTCCTATTTATTCTCCCACATTAAATGATCAGTTTAATATGAGAAAATCATTTGGGTTGGTTAGATATTAGATTTTATGACATTACCTCTCTCTTGAAATCATAGTCATCCTCGACTATGAGGTAGAAGAGATAAAGCCTTAGTCATTAGTCAATGTTTCTTAGCAGGCAGAGGATCCCTTTTTACCCTACAACATCATTCCAAGATGGATGGCTAATCCATTTGGTGCTTGAGAGACGTAGCTGCCGCAAGCATGTCTGCTCTCGAGTCCATTTCATTCTCCTAAGTAGAGTGACAAGTTTTACTTGGTGTTTGAGATACATTGTCATCACAAACATGATTCTAAGTATGCATACTACTTAAATTTGTTCACAATAAAAAGAGAACTAGTTATATGAGACAAAAACATTGGTCATTTGAGAGAAATTTGTACATTTGCTTACTTTAATGTAGCATTGTAAGCATTGACAAGTTTCATACTATCCTTAAGCTGTATTCCTTGCATCCATCTAGCATCTTCAAAAGGATAATTTTTGAACTTAATGAGATATCGTCGGATAATATTACCATACCTTGTCTTCATGCTGAAGGATAGCTTCGGGTTGTAGCACCTCTTCTTGGTCTTCGATTTTGGGAGGGTCTTCAATAAGTGGTTCATTTGGTGTCTCTCCTTTGTAGGGCTTAAATAGGCTCACATGAAAAGCATTGTGTATGAGCCAATGGTTGGGCAATGAGTTGATAAGCCATCTCATTGATTGGCTTGAAAATTTGAAAAGGACCATAGTATATTTTTGCTAGTTTAGCATAATACTTTTGATGGCCTGTAGGATCTTTGCCCGTCGTTTGCCTTAATCGAGCCTTGGGAAACTTAAGTAAGACCCAATCATTTTCTTTGAATGTTAAGGCCCTTCTGTGCTTGTCAGCATCATCTTTTTTTCTTTGTTTAGAGATGGATATAGCCTCCTTAATCTTTTGAAAAGATTCTTGTAGGTCATGGCTATACTCATCAGCAACAGTGAAGATCTTCCCATGTACTTTAAGTAGCAAGGAACTTTTAGGTCTTCCCTCAATGATTTCAAAAGGTTCTTTTCCCTTAGAAGTATGTACAATATTATTGTATGCATACTCTACAAGAGGTAAGTACTTTTTCCATTGTGAGCGTTGATCTACTTTGGTAACATAAGTCTTTAGTGAATCGAGTATCATAAGATTGGCTATTTCACTGGGTGATGAGCCGAAGAGAAATTCAATCTTGTACCTAGATTTTCGAAGAGACCTTTACAAAAATTACTGGTCATTCTAGGATCTCTATCTGACATGATGGATGTTGGCAATCCATGGTGTTTGAAAATATCTGATATGAAGAGAGTTGACATTTTCTATGCCTTAATAGTCTTTTTGACATGAATGAAGTGGATTGCTTGCTAAACCTCTCAACTATTGTCCATATTCTTGTATTCCCATGGATAGACTTGGGTAATCCATGGATATACTCTCCCATGGTGAATTTGGAATTTGCAATGGCTGGAGTAATCCAAGTTGCTTCCCTCTATCATACTTGGTCTTTTGACATACCACGAATTTTGAAACATACTCTTGTATGTCCACTTTCATGGTAGGCCAATAGAAATACGTCTCTACTCCTTGGAAAGTAGATTGAATGCCTCTATGCCCCGCATAAGGAGGAGCATCGGATTCATACATGACTTTCTCACGAAGGGAGTGGGTAACACATAGCCTATTGCCATGGAGAAGATAAGCATCCTGCAAGGTGAATGGTTCCTCTTTCTTCCCTAAAGCAAGGGATGACATTATGTCTCTAAAGTCAGGGTCAGTAGTATACTCATCTATCATAGAAGATAGATCATTGTGAGTTGTTATAGACACTACATTAACTTTTGGTCGTCGTGAAAGAGCATTGGCCACTTGATTATGCTTTACCAACAATGAGAGCAATATAAAAATATTAAATTGCGAAAGAAAATTTGCCCACCTCATTTGTTTTGGAAAGGTTTGTTTGCGTCATGAAGTACTTGAGACTTTGATGGTCTGTTCGTAAAATGAATGGAGTCTCCAATAAATAGTGCTCCCATGTGTCTAGGGCATGTAGAACATCTAAAAATTCTCATAAATGCCTAAGACTCGTTCATCTGTATTGAGACTTCGGCTCTCGTATGCTATGGCATGCCGTTCTTGAAGCAAGACTGTTCCAAGGAAATCACCACAAGCATCACATTGGACCTCAAATGGCTTTGACAGACCCGGAAGCATAAGGACTGGTTGGGAGGTAAGCTTCTCTTTAAGCTTGTCAAAAACATTTTTCTCCTTAGCAGTCCATAAATACTTAACGTTCTTCTTTGTTAAGTCATGTAATGGTGCTACTATTTGAGACAATTTTGCTATGAAGCATTTATAGTATGTGCACATATCAACAAAGCTTCTTAGCTCATGTAGATTCCTTGGATTAGGCCATGCTTTTATTACCTCCAACTTTGATGGATCCATTCGGATACCATCTTGAGAGATAATATGACCTACTTATTGAATCTCTTGAAGGAAAAATTCGCTTTTCTTTTGATTGAGAAAAAGCTTGTTCTCCCTCAATGATTGAAAAATCACTTGGAGATGTTGCTTGTGTTCCTCCAAGGACTTGGAGTAGATGATGGTATAATCAAAGAACACTCCAGTGAATTTGCGGTAGGGTCTAAAGAGTTTCTCCATTAGACGATTGAATGTGGCTGGTGCATTGGTCAAGCCAAAAGGCAAGACTAGATATTCATAAAGATCAAGCGTTGTACGAAATGCGGTCTTTAGGATATCTTCATCCACTATCCTTATTTAATGATAGCCACTTTTAAGGTCAATCCTATTGAAATAGGTAGAGCCTTGTAGCTTATCAAACAGATCTTCTATCTAAGGCACATGAAATTTGTTTTTGATAGTGATATGGTTTAGTGCTCGATAGTACACACACATACAATGTGTACCATCTTCATTTTGCACTAAAAGGACTGGAGAACAAAAGGGACAGGAGGTAGGCCTCACCATCCCTTTGTCAACTAATTCTTGTACTTGCCTCATGATCTCCTCTTGTTGAGCTTGTGAAACTCGATAAGGAGGATTGTTAGGCGGTAAGCTTCTTGGTAGGAGCTCAATTCGATGGTCATCATCCCCTCGTATTGGAGGTAAGTCCTATTGGGTATCCCGAGTTCGGCTAATTTGTCATACCCATGGACACATGCCCTTATGGCATGCAGATAAGCATGAAATTACAGTTCTAGTCTGCATGGCCATTGCATGGCAAGCTATCTTTATGTATTAAGGATTCACATACAACATATACAATTTAATACAATAGCGTGTTTTTTACTGTAGTGTCTAACTCTCTCTCTCTCTCTCTCTCTCTCTCTCTCTCTCTCTCTCTCTCTCTCTCTTTATCTCTCTCTCTCTCTCCTCTCTTGCTCTTGTTTCTTTGCACGCCCTCAAGGCCATGGCGATCCTCAGATGCCACCCTCCATAGCTGTTGCAACCCATCATCTGGTATCAGAGTTGGCGAGCCCAAGCGTGCTATAGGTAGTTGTTGCAGGTGGATAGACAAAGACCGATTGCAAAAGTCGGAAAGCCTTGTGAGGTGCATCTCAAAACGCAGATGCAGTGGCTATAGAACGAAGCCTTGATAGTCCTTAAACGCCACAGGTGAGAGGTGGATGCCCTCAAAGAAGAAGCGATGGATTCCCTCTTCGTGATTAGTGTCGCAATAGTATGCGGTATTGTAGTGCTTACCCTCTGGCGTATCTACATGCATCTTCCTAACTACACAGAGCCACAATGGGAATTTTAGAAGGTGGTTGGAGCCGAAGGACACAAAGTCGGCATGGCTGTAGATCTGTTACTGCTATGGGGTTTTGAAGTCCTGCTTCTCCTGCTCTTTTGCCCCTGCACGAGTGCAACAGACGAAGCCTTCCTGGTGGTGCACAAACGTGCTTCCATCTCAAAGCTCAAATCCATAGAGCATGTCACTGTCTCCATCAGCCTCCATAGCGTGGACTTCAACATTGCGTATGAAGTGGTTTTAAATGACGACACCTTGCCTAGTAAAATGTTTAACCTGGTTAATGGAAACGCTTCGTACTCATGGGACAAGCTAGAAGCGAGGAAGT
This sequence comes from Adiantum capillus-veneris, assembly GCF_014529385.1. NCBI lineage: Eukaryota > Viridiplantae > Streptophyta > Polypodiopsida > Polypodiales > Pteridaceae > Adiantum > Adiantum capillus-veneris. The sequence goes on from NC_140931.1 coordinate 155,046,070, forward strand.
CTGTGGTTCATGTTTTTGTCCTGGAGTCAAGGGAAAAATGTCTCTTCTATGGAGCCCTTGATGTTGTTAGATACATGATCACCAGAAAATCTGCATTGCAGGAAGCATTTTCCACCCTAATCCATGAATTGGACTTACTTGGAGAGAAGTCTGCAGAACAAAAGTTTCTTTGGCTGAATGATTTTGCCGTTAAGTATGGACCTCTTGTGTCCGTCCTATTTGCTATAAGTCTCTTTACTTATTTGTTGATCACACCTACCAAGTGTTGACGGTGGCCACCAACTATATACAAAGCAAGCTCTAGCACTAAGACAACTCATCAAGAACAGAGCTGGATGCACACAGATTCAATGAGATAATGGGCATTGGCTGAGGTCATACTTGTGATGGCCTTGTACAGGTTTTGTATGATTTTCTTTTTGTTTTCTCCCTCACGACCACATTGGCCTTAAAGTGGGAGGTTGTTGGGGTAAAGCCCCATGTGGCCGATTAGGCCAAGCGCTCGCCCACTACACTGATTCATTATGTACATAATAGCATAAGGGGGCTCACCTATTGAGACTGATTTTTAGCCCTTGCAAACACAAAGTCTCCTCTCTTCTCCATTGCTGCACACACGCTCTCGCTCATGCACTTCAGTGTATGCCTCTCTCTCTCTCTCTCTCTCTCTCACTCACATATATATATATATATGTGTGTGTGTGTGTGTGTGTGTGTGTGTGTGTGTGTGTGTGTATATATATATATATATAGTGTGTACAAGCAAGTCTCTAGGTATGCACGTTTGTTGGTTTCATCTCTCATATGCGGTCTTTTTGTGTTTTTGCATTGTCATCTTGCCTCCACCTACTATAGTTTACACGTTTCTCTAGAAATATCTATTTTGTGATTGTAGGTACTTTCAAAGACCGAATACAAACATTTTAAAGTTCATGTTTGTGTCACCAGAGTACTATCTAAGACTGCTTTGTGTTCAAATAAATTGTCTCTCACATAAGCATCATTTCCATTGTGTCTCTCATTTGAATATTCACTCATTTGTGCATTCAATAATCTACTCTAAGCTGTTTGAGGTTCCACTTGGTTCTCTAAGGTACTTAAAGATGAGTAAGATCTTTTTAGTACACACTTCAAATACTATACATGCAATTTCAAATCTCAAATTTGACACATGACCTTCTAAATCAACAAGTGTTAAGTATGGTACCTTTGACCTTGTTTCTGTTTCAAGCTCCATTGTAGTAGATCATAACTTGGTTGCTTCATTCTTAGTGTCTAGCTTTTCCTTGCAATCCTGAGTGACCTACTCATTTCTTGCTCCTTCTGGTTACGATGATGACAAGACATATTATTTTCTCTACCTCATAATCTTACCACATATCATCCTTATCGCATTAATTTTTCATGCTTGGTTCCACCTCTTTTGCATACTTTAGTGCAAACCTAACATGTTTGATTGAGCATTCTATTATCTAGTACAGTTTATGATTTGTCCAATCAAAGCATGTTTGATATTTCCTCTTCTAGTTTTTTCCTTATCACACATATGATCTTACCATGTATCATCCTTATCACATTATTTTTTCATGCTACCTCTTTTTTGTACCTAATAGGTTTGACTTAGCCTTCTATAGTCTAGTACATCTTATGAATAGTTTTGATATTTCCTCCTCTAGGTGTTTCCTAGAACAAGCTAGTCCATGAGTATCTGTTTTGGAGGCATGAAATCAACCCAATTTACACAAGAGACACAACTACATCAACTAAGCCTTGAAGTTGTCTACTCTCTAGTTTCAAAAACCCTCTCTTTAGTGTAGATGGCCAAATGATTTTGGGAAATCTTTTTTTTTACAAGTGCATGTGTGGTGACAACAGTGGATGGGTGACCTCCTGAGAAGTTTGTCCCCTTGGATTTCCTACATGATTTTCTACATGGTATAAGAACCATATGTTTTATCCTGGACTTTAAAGTCAAAGTGACTGGCATTTGTGAGTTCTAAGACTCATTGGCTATCAAAGTAACCTTGTGCACTATGTCCTTTCTAAATATGCTCAAAAAGTCGGCACCATGGGGGGATGTTGTACTTACGTTTCCAACATGTAAGAGGACTCAAATTGGATAGACTAGAAGTCCCTATTAGCGTAAGGTGGTGGGATCTAGATGGCCAGGAGATGGCTAAACCAATTTGGGAGATTTTTTAGTTAAGCATGCATGTCCAACGACAGTATTGGGATAGGTGCCTCTATTCAGTGGTGGGAGTACAAATGTAAGCCCTAACGAGACACATGTGCAGCTTGTGTAGGTTTCAAATGATGTTATATATAAGCCATTTTATGATGTAGATTTACAATATGTAGTTGACGTAGGGTAGGGCTAAAAATAAGCAAGCTAGAGGTATGCGAAAATGGCTGGTGCAAACCTTGTGTGATAGTAAATTGGGTGCACATTTGTCTAGGCATACTCATTCTAGCTTTCAACATGCCTCTTATGCATCACATTGTATGTTTTGGTTGTGTCTAGTATGCATGCTGAGGAAGAACCTTTGTCACTTATTGAAGCACAAAATTCAAAAATTTGGTTGATTGTTGATATTTTTGTGAAGCATGACACATGGTCTTTGTGTGACTTGCCTCCTCACAAAAGGTCCATTGGTATTGTTTCAAGTTAAAACATAATTCTGAAGGTAGTGTTGAGCATTATAAGGCTAAACTTGTGGCAAGAGGCTCTGCTCAAGAGAAGGTCATTAATTTTGATAAGACTTTTGCTCCCACTTGTTGTATGACTACTATTGTAGCATTTTGTGCATTGGCAGCCCATAATGGTTGGAATGTACATCAATTGGATATAAAAATTGCATGTTTGAATGGTGACTTGCATGAGGAAGGATATGTGTCACAACCTTGTGATGTTGTTTAGAGAGGGTAAGAAAACAAGGAGTGTAGGCTAAGGAAGGCACTAGATGTTCTAACTGAAAGAAATTTTTATGTCAAGTTTGGGGATGATGTATTTTCTATTATTGTGCTCTATGTGGATGATATGTTGCTCACTGGACCAAATGAGGGACATATTGTTGATTTTAAGACTGATTGAATGCCTCTTTTGAGATGTTAGATAAAGGGCTTTTGTAAGACAGGGGTGACTAGAGCCTGAGAGTCCACCACCCAACCACCCTTTATATAGGCATGCCCTTGGCCCTTTGCCCTGGTTGGACTCCCCATTCCACACCGCCTAGCCCGGCCCTGCCTTATCTAGTCCGGCCTTGCCGGTGTCTTGACATTACTCCCCCCTTAAGAAGAGTTTTCGTCCTCGAAAACAAAAGTGGGAAACTTCTTCTCAAGAACACTAATGTTTTCCCAAGTGGCACCTTCTCCACTTGATTAAGGCTTGTTGTCATACGTGATGACGTATACGCAACTCATGATAATCCAGAACATGTTTAGGTTCATGCGGTAAGGTAAGAGGTTCAATGTAATCAACCAAAACCTGTTGGTCAATGACATTGTCGTCCCCATGTAACTGCTTTCGTAGACGGCTTACATGAAACACCTGATGAATGCGAGAATGTGAAGGTAGTAATAGTTTGTAGGCACAATCATCGACTCGCTTGAGTATTTTGAAAGGCCCACAATATCGGGGAGATAATTTAGGTGTCGGTCCAGTTTTCAGACTTTCTAAATGTTCTGGCACACGTAAAAATACTTCCTCCCCTTCTTCAAAGGTAACTTGCCTACGTTTCTCATCAGCGTATTTCTTATACCAATCCTGTCCTGCCGGACATCTGACGAGCAAGTTTCAGCATATCCATATGGTCTTGGAGAAAATCCTTAACCTGTTGGAGTTTTTTGGTTGCGAACCACACCGTAACTGGTGACCTAGGTTGAAACTCGTACATAAGCATGAAAAGACTAAAACCTGTTATGACATGCTTAGCACTGTTGTAGGAAAACTTGAGAATAGGTAAGTATTCTTCCCAGTCTGACTGTTTTTTGCTAACGTATGCTCTTAGCATATCCTCTAGCACCTGGTTAACCCGTTCCGTTTGAACATCCGTTTCTGGAAGATCAGCTGTACTGAGGTTTAGTTGTGTTCCCAATCGTTTAAATGCAGCCCTCCAAAAATGGCTCTTAAATTTGGGATCACGGTCACTAACAATGTTACTTGGTAAACCATACAATTTGTATAGATTGTCCACAAATAACTTGGCTAGTTCTAGTGTCTTAATCGTTGATTTGGTCGGAATAAACTTACATAGTTTAGTCAACCTATCTACGACCACCCATACTGAGTCATGAACTCATATAGTGGTTGGTAAACCTACAATAAAATCCATAGATATACTTTCCCATTTTCCATTCGGAATCTCCAAAGGATGTAAGAGTCCTCCTGCTTTCAGGCGCTCTGCCTTGTTAACTTAACATTTTTGGAAGTGCAAGACATAAGCTTGAACAAATCCATGTATACCTAGCCAGTAAAACTATCGTTGTACGAGAGCATAAGTTTTTCTAATCCCCGGGTGCCCTGCACTTAGACTATCATGACATTCATAAAGAATTTGGCGCCGAATATCCGTGTCCGTCGGTACACAAACTCTCCCCTTGGGGAGTAGGTACCCATTGTCGATGGTAAAGTGCTTCCATCGTTGTAGTTCATCACTTGATAAAGGAGAACTAGGTGTGGAGGTTAATTGTACACTACCGTCGTTGGAGTGAGAAGGATCCCTCTTTTGAACATGGCTCCACACTTTGGAATATGCTTCATCATGCTTATACTTGCCCTTGAGAGAATCTAAAAATTCACTACGAAGTTCCGTGAACAAGAGTGTATTAATCTCTGGTATTCTACTTAGAGCGTCTGCCACTACATTGTATCGGCCTTTGTGATACCTTAACTTGGCGTCATATTCCTGAAGGATCTCGGCCCACCTGGCTTTTCGACCCTTTAAATCTGTTTGTTGTGTAAACCATTTGATGCTTTCATGGTCAAACACAATCGCAACTTGAGCACCATACAGATAATGCCGCCATGTCTTTAAAGCAGACACTATTGCATAGAGTTCGCGTTCGTAAGCAGAATAGTTCTGCTGAGCTGCATCAAGCTTCTTACTTTCAAATGCAATCAGCCGTCCGTCTTGTAATAGGACTGATTCAATAGGACGATCACTGGCATCCATTTCCAAAATGAATGGTTTTAAAGGATCTACAATAGCCAGTATAGGAGCTGTAGCTAATGCATCCTTGAGTGTATCAAAACTGCGGTGTTTAGCAGATCCCCACTGAAAAGCTTTTCCTTTGCCTTTAAGTTGATCCGTCATAGGAACAACAATTTGAGCATAGTTTTTAACGTACCTTCGGTAAAAATCTGCAAATCCTAAAAATATCTGTAATTCTTCCAGATTTTTAAGAGGAGGCCATTTTCTGATGGTATCCACTTTGGATTGATCCATGTATAGGCCATGAGCTAAAATAACATGCCCTAAATAATGAATTTCATCTTTTAGAAAATCACATTTAGATTCCTTGGCATATAACTTGTTTGTACGTAACAACTCAAACACCTATCTGAGATGTTGTAAGTGCTCTTCTTCAGAAGCACTATAGACTAGGATGTCATCGAGGAAAACAAATGACAAATTTGCCCAAATATGGCTTCAAGACACTATCCATAAGTGTCATGAATGTTGCGGGCGCATTGGTTAACCCGAAGGGCATCACCAAAAACTCGTAGTGTCCAAACCGTGTTCGGAATGCAGTCTTAGGTATATCGGCAAGCCGAATACGAACTTGGTGATATCCTGACCGTAAGTCAATTTTCGTAAAAATGCGAGCATGAGTTAGCTTATCAAATAACTCATCTACTCTTGGCAAATGGGTATTTGTTCTTAACCGTAACCGCATTTAAGCCCCGGTAGTCTACGCACATGTGCATATTGTCATCCTTTTTCTTCACTAAAAGGATAGGTGAAGCCCATGGTGAAGAACTGGGTTGTATAAACCCTCTGCTAAGGTAGTCAGCAAGTTTACGTTCCACCTCAGCAGCCTCTGAGTAACTCATACGGTAAGGTGGTTTACTAACAGGTTTACAGCCTACAAGCACGTCAATGCTATGTTGTACTGATCGTGTCGGCGGTAATCCTGATGGAAAATCATTAGGAAATACATCTTGGAATTCCTTTAATAATTGTTGTAATTGACTAGCAATGTTTGTTTGTTTAGAATTAGCAATTGGTGGAATAGAGGAGAGAGAAACATGCGGCGTTGAGGAATGTTCCATAGACTCAATGTTAGAAAGAAAATGAGATAGTGAGTAACAGAAGAAAACTTGATCTATTTCCTTATCAAAAACGAGCTGCATAAGCTCAGCAGTACAAATCAATGGTGATGAAGGTATATCTTTTTCTCCTAACAACAACACATGTGTGCCATGGGATTCAAACATCAAGCTATTGTGCTCATAGCTATGCTTCAGTGATGGTCCTAGGCTATGCAACCATTCCCTACCAAGAACCACATCAGCCCTTTCCATGTTCATAACCTAAAAATCCAAACAAGTAGAGTACCCTTGTACTTCCAATGGAACATCTCGGCATTGAGTATCCCATATTTCAGTATCATGTCCATTCATCATTGCTATCTTGTAGCGGTGGGCACTCGGAGTTTGAGGTAGTTTGATCTTTTTCACCAATCCATAATTGATGAAATTGTGAGTAGCATTGTCATCTATCAAGATGTGCACCATATTCCCCTGCAGATATCCGTGCATACGTACTAACTCATGTGGTCCAAAGGTTTGTTGCCACATGGAAGCTGTGAGACAGCATTCATGCACCACCTCAGTGTGTGTTACTTCCACTGTGGAGAATTTCGAGGAAGACTCAAGAGGCAGTAGTTTCACCGTGTGCACTGCTTTCTCCTTCCCCTGAGCAGCAGATTTCCCCTTGGGACAATCCTTTTTGCCATGACCTCTCCCTAAACATTGAAAACATAACCTCTCTTTCTTGGCTTTATCAAAATACTCAGGAGAAAGAGGACCCCTGGACCCCTTGGGTTTTTTAGATGCATTTGAATTAGCAACTAGATATTTTCTTTTATTGTGCCCATACTATGTGCGTGTATTACCATGTATACTAGCAGGCATGTTACTATTATGTAATTTCTTCTCATCAGGGTCATCATGAATATGTGCTTTCACTATGGATTCCACAAGTGTTTTAGGGTCTTGGGTCTTGACATACTTCTTAAGCTCAGGTGTCAGACCTCGTATGAACCCTCGTACTTGTTGAAAGGTATCCAAGCTTTCCAACTTGAGGATAACGTCCCAATAGTGAGAGATATATTTAAGGAGTGATGGGTATTGGTGCATGGAACATGTGTCCCAAGCCGTCCAATTTCAATCGGCCTCATTAGTAGGCAAAAATTCCTTGCTAAACATTGCTTCAAAGGCTGCCCAACTCTCTGGTATGATGTTATTCTCCTTGAGAGACATCCACCATTTGTAGGCCTTGCCTTCCAGAGTTAAGCTCGTCTACAGAGCTCTGACTGCATCCGGAGTACGCCTTAAGCCGTGAATTCCATCCCATTTGATGAGAAAGATGTTCACTGCATCCTTATTGCAGTCTCGGTCTTCGCCCTTAAAGACTGGTGGTTTGAAGTTCTTTAACAAGTCATCCACCTCTTTGGCAGTGAGAGTATGCAATGTATCATTAATGGGGCCTTGCCCTTGTGTGCCAACGTGCTCATGCATGTGGGTGTCAGCAGGACTCTTAGAGTGCTGATGCATTGAGTGGCATAAAACGGTAACCATCTTTTTGCAACATTTTTCAGCCTACTCAACGTCCTCTTCCTCATATATGTATATATTTTTCTACGCTATTAAGTTATCTAGAGTAAATTCCCCCTCTTCGTTTAACCTTTGTGGCGACACATACATTGTACTCTTCCCAAAAATGTCACCTTAGTCATATATTTATATTACCACCCTTTTCTTTTTTTCTTTGTAAATAAAAGTAAGCATACAATAACCAACTATCTACCCCCAAACTTTCTTACCTCTTGTGAATTAGTAGTAGAAAAATAATATATCCATCTTCCATCCCATATAGATAAATTACCATGGAAATCAACTCTCCACTTGTCTTTACCAAAGATTATGGTCCATCTCTACAAGTCTTCTATGCCCCCTACATAGGTGGCCCAATATCTCTTAAGAATATACATATAGTTTTTCTCCTTTCAAAAAGACTCCAATTGTATATTCTTTTCACAAGCAAATAATATTGGGCCCTCCTCTATTTGTTTAAGCATCATAGCTTTTTGAAAAAGCATGATTCCCCTTGGATGCATACAAGCAAAGGGCCCATACAAGAAGACTTGGAAGCAAAAGGTTCCCTAGCCTAGTGTGGACCTTCCAAACCGAATTCCTTGGTGCATGGGCGTGAAGAATAGTCCAAATTCATATCAAACATGTTGAGAAGTTCAAATTTGCCTTTTAAGCATGTCATTCCTAGCTACAGGTAAAAAATTATTGTCAAAATAGTGTAAATCTGTCAGATTCGCAACAAAAGGGAACTGTAAATCAAGTAAATCAAGAGGGTGAGATCTTATTTTTCCCCTACTCGTCTTCTAGAAGAGCAATGAGTGTTCAAGGTCACTTATACGTGATGGGACCAACCTAAAGATGCTTTCTAAATGCCAAGACAGACAAGTTGAGATACCCCGCAGGAGCCACCCGTAGGGCCTCATGGTGGGGCCCACCTACATTATGCACCCCTATGGAGCCTTCACGGTCTAAAATGATATTTTTGGTGAATAAATAGTCCCTTTTATGTCCAATATTCAATGAGTGGTCAAAGGACACTTAATTAGGGCTAATCACTTATCCTAATTAAGTGTAGCATAATCCCACTCCTACACAACTATAAATAGCCCCCCTTGGAGAGACTCAAGGACACACACCTATATTTTCAACTTCATGTTGTTCTTGATCAATAGTAGAGAAACCCCCAACTCTCCCTTTTTCACATCCTCCCTCCTAACCCTCCTCTTTGGAGGAAGTGCAACTCTATCCTCCACTCTTTCTATTCTACAATCTCTTACTCCATCAACCCAATAAATCATTGTAGCACCTCAATAACTTGTAAATACATCATGATCTCTCTCATGGTTATGTTAATGATCATTAAATCATCTTCAAACAATCAAGTGTCGCAATTCGTGATGGTTAGCCCGCATCTGTCTACCCCTTAAAAGGTGTGCGAGAAATCAAGTAAGTGTTCTACTCTCAATTTACCATTGGTTTATTTCTCCACACTTATTCAATTAGTCTAAAGAAAATTCTCACTCCAACTCTCTTTTGCTTCATTACATATGCATGTGGCTACCTCTCATGGTGATTTTATTTGTCACGGCATTGCATAGATGGAGATGAGCTCTCTATGCAAAGTGTGTTAGTTCGATGTAGGTGATTCCCTTGTGTGTTTGAGAGGCAGGTCTTGTGCGCATGATTGCTTGAGAGAGGAGGAGTTTGGATGTATCATGGGTATTCTTATGGGGAGAAGGTGAATGCTATTCCACAAATTGCATATTTACATTTGATGCACGGCATTGGGTTGCATAATCGTTGATGGTGTCAAGTGTCCAAAGTGTACATAGAGTAAGGGTTCTCAAAGTGTGTTGCTTGAGTGGGTGAGTGCAAATGTTATTTTGATTGGTTTCCTTCTCCACTCCCAAAAGAAGGTGGTGCCCCAAGTAGTGTGCATACCTCTTTACGAACATTTTGTGAGGGTAGGCCCATTGGTTTGGGTTTAGAGGCCCCATTTCAAAAAGCTCGCCCTCAGCATTAATTGAATTACTAATGTGGAAAGTTTAGTAACAATTTCATTTAAAGCTTTAAAATTTTCATCCATGACTGTCATGCGGGTTTGAAGTGCACGAAATTCTTGAATATCGGGCAACTCATAAGTATCTTCTCCTGCCATAGCGTCACACATACTCTCCTTGAGAGGATCCGGCCGCGGGCCATCATTGGTAGGATCAAGAGTACTTTGCTCAAAATCGAATGTCATATTGATATCCAAATCCATGGCTACACAGTGCGGTGAAAGAAATACTCAAAAAAGATACATGATATTGGGAGCACTCGCAAAGTAGAGTAGCCGTGCTAACTCCGTCAAAATCGATAGTAGTCCGCCGTATATGGAACTCCACAAGCTCTTGATAGTTGAATCAACTATGCTTGACGATGCAGACAAAAATTTGTACTGCTTGAAACGTCGTTGATGACTGAATCTTCTCAAAGGAAGAAATTGCAATAGATATTCTTTCAAAACTTCAACCCCGTCAAACTTCAACTCCGTCAAACTTTAACTTCAATCAACTTCTGCAATTTCTGTAATTTGGACAGTTTGCCTAGAGTTTGGTGGCCCCTTGCCTATGCTTGTGTCGGCTCTCGGCCTTGCCAACAACCTTCAAACACCCTAGCTTGGGTATGGGGTGTGTGCCCGAGTGGGCACGCCCCCTAGCTTGAGGTTTTTTTTTATGAATTGCCCAAGGCCAAAGCCTTTGGGCGCCTTGTACAAACATCAGCTTCAAGAGCACGGTATATAACTTCAAAAACTATTTTTCTTTATTAAGTTTCATAGATCTGTTATGGCTTCGACACCATATATATCTATCAAAGCTTTATTTCAATCCATCAGTTATCAGTTACTGCCATGACATATTTGTACGGGTTATAGATACTACCACACATAAGTGGTAAGACCTTCTGTTCTCAGCCTAGTTTTCTCATTTCTCATGAGGTTATTGGGTGCACCTTAAACCCAAGGTTTGGCACTGAACCAAAAACTCTTTGTTGGTAGCTAATCTATTTTGACCTACACCCTATTTGTTCAAGGGGGGGTTACTTACCAAAGCACCAGGTTATGGGAATACCAAAAACCTTGGTTGTGAGAGAACCTCAAACTCACAATTGACAAGTACACCAAAAACTTGAGATATCATAGGAAGTGATGTATCCAGTTTGGGCTTGAGGGGAGGATTGTTGGGTATTCAAGCCCGAGTTCGGCTAATTTGTCATACCCGTGGGCACATGCCCTTATGGCATGTAGATAAGCATGCAATATCATCTCCAATCTGCATGGCCATTGCATGGCAAGCTATATTTATGTATTAAGGCTTCATATACAACATATACAATTTAATACAATAGCGTGTTTTTTACTGCACTGTAAAACTCTCTCTCTCTCTCTCTCTCTCTCTCTCTCTCTCTCTCTCTCTCTCTCTCCCCCCCCCCCCCCCCCCCCCCCTCTTGCTCTCGTTTCTCTGCACGCCCTCAAGGCCAAGGGGATCCTCAGATGCCACCCTCTGTAGCTACTGCAAACCATCAAGTCCATAGGGATATCATCGATGAGCACATCTTGGAATCCTTTTAGAAAAGTAGACAAGTCTAACTCTTCTTGATTCCTACCATTTACATTTGATGAAACATTAGGACCTTTTAGAGTCTCTTTGACAAAAATCATGTACGCAAAAATTGAGCTCTTCATTGATTTATCAAAAGAAAGAGGATTTACAAGTGGTATAGTACGACCGGACTCACTAGCATCTATATACATGTTCTTTCCCCTGTAGGTGAAGTAGATTCTTCTTTCAGGGAACTTCATATTGGCAGCCATGCGGTTGAACCATGGTGCCCCTAGGATAGCATCCTCATGTTCGAGAGGAGGGATGAAAAAGTCTTCTATGTCGACATAGCTTTGGACATGAAGGCTCAACTTCCCAATCAAGGGAGTAACGGAGGCTCGCTGTCCTTTGAAAGCAGTGTCGGCCGTTATAGCATCTCCCATCTCGAAAGCCTGAATGCCCAACTTGGTGGACAACTCCATTGATATGAAGTTGTGAGTAGAGCCAGGGTCAAACAAGGTGAAGGCATCATGCTTCCTTACCTTTCTCTAAGCATAGGAGAGAGATACACCTTTGCAATGAGAATCCTCTTTTGGAGCTTTGATGGTGGAAGCTGTTGGGGGTCCCATCGTTGCATAGCTCCAATGACCAACAAAATTATCAATCCAAAGAGATGAGCTACCCGACTAGGGCATGGAAACACTCACACAATTAGTGAGCTAATCATGGCAACACGAATAGTTAACTCTACGAGATGAGCTTCTCAGCCTGTGGAGGAGCTAAGCCACAATGACGGGCAATCTCCACATCCACTTCTCTTCACCTCCAATCAACCCAATCACACACACTAATGATTGCAAGGTGCACACAACATTAATCCTATCATGCAATATACTAATCGCAAGCACACACACATAGATCTATCGAGCATCACACTCCAATCAAACCTACATGCACACACAAGGAAGAGAGGGAAATCACACAAGATTAGAGAGGGATTAACCACTAATTAGTTAAGATCTAGATAATCTAAGCATCATAGGCAATCATAAGAATCATGAGAGAGGCATAGTGAAAGAGAATTAAGCATTGATTAGTGTTAAACAATTCACATGAGCAAGGAGAAGCTCAAGGACTCCATAGCCACACACCTCAAGAGCTCTCACCAAAGAGTGCTCTCAACAAATGAGCTTGAGAACCCTAATTTCTTTTACACATTGCCTTTTATACATAGGGTAAAAATATGCAATGTCCGGACGCCCAAGGCCTTTAGGGCTCCACCAGTTACTGAATCTGCTACCTAGGCACGGTAACTAACCTATTCTTTACAGCTTGGAACTCCCATTGAGCCCGTAACACATTAGAAATATTACAATGGCTTGAAATAAATCAAGAATTTACAATACGTGACCATTTTGGGAAAATGTGGAAAATGTGTAACTCCAATTTTCATTGCTTCTTTGTATTCATCCTTGATGTGCATCCGTACGTCTTAGATCTTTAGCAACTCTTGTTAACTAACTTTGACTTAGTTAACATTCCCCCCTTCCGATTTTAGTGCCCGTCCTCGGGCACTGTTAAAAACTATCCGTGGAGGCTATGGAAGGTTTTGATTGGTTGTTGATGGGCTGATTGTATACATTTGTTGTTGAATTTTTTGATGAGCTTCTATTTGCTGCAACATCTTCATTGGTCGGAATATGTCTATTGTGAGAGATGATGTTGCATTTGTCCGTTGTAATAGCATAGCGATGAGGCTACTGTTTATTTATGAAAAGTATGTACAAGGGAAGTAGAATGATGAGGTTTTAAATTAGGTTCTAATACCTGGATGAACAAAGGGAAAGAACCCAGTGGGAAAAAAGTGCCTTTGGGATAAGCACATTATTGGAGTACTTATTAGCATTGGAAATATTAATAAAGTACTGAAGGGATTATTTGCAGATAGATATGGAATTAAAAAGATAGCAAATATGAGAGGGTAGGATGATGGAATGGTTTAAAAATGAGAGGGTAGCATGATGCAAGCTAGCACCCCTTTAAAAATGGTTTTCATTGTCGAGGATATGTGCTCTCATCTTACTGTAAACTATGCGTGAGTGTTGGACTCTATGACACTCCACCAATTGTAAGTTAATAGACTTCGACTCTTATGCTCATCTCATCCAACATGAGAAACATGACTTTAGATATGCTCAACTCTTCCAGCTTGAGCGTAAGCCTAATAACTACGACTCTTAGTACAATTTTGAATATGACTTGAAGCTTTGGGACTAATGCTTTGCTCATTTTATGGCTCAGCAGCCCGACTCTGACTATGCCAAAGAGTGTTTTTTACACCCTGGAGACTTGACTTTTTACATTCTTGTGCTTACTACAAACATTCCTTCAGGTAAAAGCAAGCTTGAATCCTCAAAAGAGGATTAGTGAAGGACCAAGTTGTCATTGAAGGTTTCCTTTGCCATACCTGTTTTATCATCTTTGAATCAAAAGATTTGTTGGTTGGGTTGTCCTTCTTCGACTGTGAAGACTCCATTATCTCTTTGATTCTCCAATTGAGCCTATTGATAGGATTCTTTGATGTTGTTGTAGGCCTTTGTTCACTATCGGCATTTGGATTTTGACTAGGAGCATTGGAAGACTTAGGAATCCAAATCTCTTGATGATCTTTGTATCTCCTTTGTTGACTTTGCCTTGCTCTAGGACATGTTGAGTTTTTGAGATCTTCATGCAGGTTTGGTGTAGTTGCAGTTGGCTTATGGTTGACTGGTAGCCAAATCTTTGTATATCCTATGTAGAATCCTTGTCCGAGAGGAACATTCTTTGAGATCTGTCTTTATTTTGTATCCTCTTGAAAGTTGTGGTAGACTTCAGCATCTTTTGATGTTGTTCTGCTGTATACCTGCTTCTTAGGTATCCTAGGATATTGTCGAAGTTGATACCTTGTGGGCCTTCTTTCTTGGGAGGGACTTGAAGTTACTTCATATGCCCTAACCTGTGGTTTTGGCACCCATATCTATCTGTTACCTCCATAATACTCATGTTCTTTTAAGCTCCATTGTGATGCTATCCATCCCATGTGTTTGTCTTTTTGTGTTGATTATCCATCTTTAATCCAAACCGCATCATTGACTTTGACTAAACTGCTCGGAACAAACACTTGCTTGACTTTCCATTGCTTTCTTGAGTACTTTGGCTGAAATATCTTTGCTTTTCTGGGTGTCTCCTTAGAGGGTTCAGTTGGGTCAGCAACTATCTTGAAGTTTTGAAAGCTGGACTTGCTTGAAGAAGCTAATTCATGAGGGTTATTTGATGTAGATACATATGCTGTCACACCTTTGGTGCTAATTGATGGAAGGTTTACTTTAGCTTTACCTTTGTCTGCAAGATTTGTCTTTGATTCTTGTGACTTCTGAAACTCTAAATCTAGCATTATCGGTACCTGTAAATACTGTTGGCTACCTCTTGGAAAAGAGAGTATTAGCATTGTATCTTCTTTGTAGGCCTTGTGTTGGTCTAACCACTGATGTCCAATGATGACATCTACAAGCATTTCCTTTGAAGGCTTCACTTGAAATTTTACCTGCTCTTCATGATTTTGGATGCTAAGAGTAGAAACCATTTCTTCTTGACTTGTAGCCTTACACATGATTTCTCTATTATTTGGCTTGCCCTGAGTAATCTCTAGAATACTCTGGATGTTTTCTGCAACCATATTGCACTTTGCTTCTTTATCCAGTATGCATTGCATCTGACACTTGCTCCTTTTGTACTACTGAGAACTACAACTATTCTCATTGCTAGTTCTATTGAAGATCTATGTCCTGCATTTGCCATGGTCTCATCTTGATCTAATTGTGTCTCTATGGAGGGTGATTTGAGACTCTGTTTTCCAATCTGACTTTCATCAGCTAGCAATGTTTGATTGATCTTTGGACTTCCTATTGTTTCTTGATTTTCAACAACCCCGTCCTTCTTAACTTCTGGCTTTGGTGGCATTCTCTGCTCAATAGATTTAGTGGTTGCTCTTTGTTTTGTTTAATCTACACTTCTTATTGCATGATTTGCTTTAAGATCTTCTGAAGTTCTTCCCAATGAAGATGAATGATCTTCAATAAGATCTGCTTTCATATCAGTCTCCATTTTAACTGTGCTTGAGGACTTTGTGCTGTCGTCCGCGGGTGACCAGTCTTGGTCTTCATTCTTTGTTGTCTCTAAAGACTGCATCTTCATTGAATTCTGTATCTCTAATATCTTCTAGAACATTGAAATTCCCATTATGATGTTGTCTGGCATATCCTCAAGTACATTTTGTGCTTTATGAACTGCACCACACCTGACATTTATGTCGACCAAGGTAGTTCCAAGCACAAAGTTTTCTTTCATCAACCACTGACTAAAATATCTTTGTGAAATTTTTTTCCCATATTAGCATCATGTGTAATGCCACATGCCTTCAAGGTGCAAGTGTACATGATTGCATTTGGAGAGATGTCCTCTTTGTGCATCTACTGAAAACAGCTCTCTTCCTAACCCTGACCGATTGAACATATCCTGCAATCAATGCACTCCATTAAACAACATTCATTTCAGAGAGAGACCTAGAGAGACACTCTCCATGGCCTTGCCCAAGCTGGGGCATATCCCGTAATCACTGCATTTCAAGAGGTAACCTTCAGTTCTTTTTGTGCTTTATGAAGTGCACCATATTTGGCATACATGTTAACCAAGGCACCCATAGAGCGACAATCAATCTCCATCGTGCTGCTTTCATATCTACAAAAGATGGGAGACTGAGGATGCTGCCGGCATGGCGTTGCTGCCACAAAGAGATAGGAGAGAGGGAACATTGTCGGCATGTGAACGTGCAAAGCACAATGATCCCACCCCCTGTACATGGTGCATGTGAGACCCTCTTTGCTGCTCTAGAACTCCTCAACTATACCTCTCACCCACTCTCCCATTAAAAAATCACCAGTTCCATCCCCTCTCCACACACACACTGCCCTTGGTGTATCACACGTGCTACACATAAGTTCGAGTTGCATCATCGTACACCTCATCATGCACCTTACCACTACCATTAGGAGTATCACACTCCAATATCGTGTCATGCTTATAGCCTCCCTCTCTCTCTGTCTACAAAAAAGAACCCCATTTGGGTTGAGTTTGTTCTGGCATCATCCTGATTCGGCGGGGCTGTGTTATCTGAGCCCTCCACGTAACTCCTCAACTTTCCCACTGCAAGGCCTTCCATATGTCCTGAAACATTATTTTAGGTTGAGGAATTGCTGCCAATCTCTCTGTGAAGGACGCCCATATTGGTGGGGCTAGGTTGAGGGCACCATCGGCCACCCTGTGAGATGGGTCAGGACTGAGCCCATGCCTTACATGCATAATTACTTACTTGCAATGATGTGGACAATAATCACTTGTGGACAGTGTGAGGCTCTGTGTGTGACCGCACTCTCTTTGCCTGTATATTGTGATCATGGTGTGCATGATGGATTCAACCTCCCAAAGGCTGCGTGACAACAACTCCAACACAAAGCAAATTAGAGATAATACACAGCAACACAAACACACCTAGGCATTACATATTATAAGGTGACAATGTGCCTTGGAGCCTGTGCAAGGCCATGGATCCAATACATGTGCTTGCACGTGTGTGTAAAGATGTCACCTGCCTTGCTATGATGTCGTACCCGGCGGCTTCAAATTGCTAGACGCTATGCAACAACATCTGCAAAACAAAGCAAATTAGAGAGTAGAGATAGCAGCACAAACAATGCCCATGCTCTCACATACACACAAACATAGGCCATGGCTACTCACCATTGTAATTGCATCGCTCTCTCTCTCTCTCTCTCTCTCTTCTCTCTCTCTCTCTCTCTCTCTCTCTCTCTCTCTCTCTCTCTCTCTCTCTCTCTCTCTCTCTCTCTCTCTCTCTCTCTCTCTCTCTCTCTCTCTCTCTCGATGAAGGCACTTATCACTCCAACTCATTGATAATTATTCCAAATTGCAAGCTTACAATGAAAAACCTTAATTTAGCACATAAGCTAGCTCGTAAATTGCAATTATTTTATTGCATAAATAACGGAAATCCAAAGACTCCAAGTGCTTTCCTGTCTCTCCACTTTCCACTCCATTGACCAAATGAAACTGAGATTGTTTAACCAAAATATGACACAAACCTGTTGGATTCTTACAATTGCCACATTTAAAATCTGGGTGCACAGCTAAATAGGGAGCTCAATGATGGCAATGATAGGCACGTTCGAAGGTGGCCTGAAATGGAGTTAGTCTTTTTTCCTGTTGCCACAGATTGCGGCATTCGCTACTGCCACATGTAAAACTGAGACTGCCATTACTATCTTGAAGAGCACATGTAGGGGATACCCTCACACTTGATTTGTCTCCAAGCCCTTTTTCTATTGTGACTTTGCTATGGAGCTGGGCTGGCGTGGGCATCCATAATCGTAGTTGCACAACAGGATGGTGATGGGATAGAGGAGTGGAGAGAAGGTCGTAGGTGCAACAAATTAGAGACAACCTCAACTATTCCTAGCAAGTGGTATGTGTGTGTGTGTGTATTTGTGTTGCTTCTCTCACCTGGCCGTTGCTTGCCGTCCCTGCCTTTTCACATTTCACACCAAGCTCCCGGCCATCCTTGCCTTTTCACCTCCCTTCTTTGGGGTCCCAATCGGCTTCCTCATCTACTGCACCTGAATCATGCTCACTACCTCCTGCTTATGCCAATTTGTAGCCACGTGGAATGCCGGAATATGGCTTCCCATAATAGAGTAGTATAGATTATTTCAATGGTGGTGGAGATGATTCCCCAGTATTCTGTTCATTTGTCTCCAGATATGCTCACAAATTTAGGATCATCTTCCAGATGTGGTTGGGACATCTTTTCCAAGTGCAAAAAGACATGAGGTTCTTGTCTAAGTGAAAATCTAGCTTTACTTTACTTGAGAGTTTTTCTTCATTCTCACCAATAATGTTGGACTTGATTGTCTCAGGATTTTTGTCTAAATTGATTGCTTTTGTTGTGGGAGTGTCTGTGGGGTTGAACTTTATCTGCATTTTCTTTGCTTTGATCACGTGCTTCAATTGATGTTGACTCTATTGGTAGTAATATTGCACCTTTTTGCATTTGTTGAGAATTATCTACCTGCATTTGATTAACCTTTAACCTTAGAAGATCCACTGTACTTTCTGGCAGAATCTGTCTCTTCGGAGGAGATTTCGGTGGTGACCTTTGTGTATCCTTCTTGACTTTAGCTTTCATTGATTTTGACTTTTCTATCACCTTTTCTAGCAGCTTGAGGCTTTGCATCATCTTTAGATAGTCTTTCACTTTTGTCAGGCCATCCATAGGGGTTTGTATAAGGTCATGATCTTGCTGATATTCATTACCGTGTGCATCTTGATATGCATACATGAGCTTGGTCACATGTAACTGTTTGAACACTATTGGATTTGTTGATTTTTGACTTTGACTTGTGGAGGTCAGCCGAAACTTCTGTCCGTGATGATCTTTAAATAGGCATTTATCTGTAGACTCTGAGGAAACTTGGGGCAATTGAAAACTTTCAACAACCATATGATCTGTCAATGGTTTTTGCTTTGAAGGAGTTTGTTTGTTAAAGGCTCTAGGGCTTCTAATTGGTGTAGCATTTCCTGGTACATAAGCTGAGCTTGATGGATTTACAGCTCCCCCCTTCCAGGGTGATCACTATAGCCTGCTTCATTGTAAGAGTTCAAAACTGTTTGGCTCTGGTTTAGTCTCACCTTTTGGGACTATGAAGGTACACTTTGGGTAGCACTGTTGATGTTTGATATCTGTAAGCCTTATGCATAGTTTCCTATGTATCTCTATGAAACATGACAAATTATTTCCCAAGTCAAGCTGTAGATAGCATTATCTTTGCCCTGATATTGTCTATCCCATGGATCTCCTATAAAATGAGCTTATGTGGTTTCAGGACCCAAGGCATCATAGATGCTAGACTCTCGTCTATATCTACAACTGTTTTGGTCAAAGTATATGCTCATTTGGTCACAACATCGAAGCTTGATTTCCAATGGAGGAGAGTATGGCTCTGAACAGATTTCTGGGTTCACTTGGGTAATATCCTTCAACTCTAGAGAGGATGGGCTATAGTAGATTCTTTCTTCTGAAATGAACCATCCTTTCTGATCTATCACTGGACGTACTTCTATGAGCTGGTATGTGGGCCGTTCAAACACTGGTTGATCCTTTTTGTACAGTTGCCCTTTTTGGTCTACATAGTGTGCATATGAATTATGTGTACCATACAAAGCTAACATCATTCTGTTTGATGTGTCCCTTAGACTCGTGAATGATTGCACACTTGTGGCAGTGGATGCAGAATCATTTGCAAACCTGATAGTCTTTTCAACATTTGGTTCTGTCATGTCAAGCTCTAGCTAAGAAGTTTCTGCTTCTATGCTTACCAAGTTGTCGGCATTTTCTTTTAAAACACTGAGCATCAAGCTATAGATTGCTCCATCTTGACTTTTGTACCGTCTTTGGTTTTTTTCTCCAATTAGACTGGCTTCTATTGGTTGATTTGTTGGATCTTGCAATTTTGGTTCTCGATTATAAATTTGACCACTGTAATCCATGTACAATGACCTTGATTGCATATGCACTAAATGTATGTTTTGCTGGCTTGTGCAGATTTCTAGATAACCACTTGGGTTAATTTTTTGAACTTCTATCTACACTTCATCTTTGAGCTTGCAATACTTGGCCCCACTGAAGTCTGTGAACATCTAGGAGTTCTCTGAATCTTGCTTTACTCTGATCAATAGGGTCTTGGCTCCTTTGCTACTTTTATTGCTCATCAAGTATCTATGGCCTTCTGAATTTGCATATAAAAATTTATCTCCATTGTAGCCATATACCTGTAAAATCTGCTATGTTGCAGTTGTGCATGTGTTGCCACTACTACTAGCTTGCTCTGTTCTACTTGAATTCTCGGCTCGATTTGAGTCCATGTCGACTTGTTCTATCAAAACTGTCTCCTAGCAGATTTTGGTATCGATTAGCAGAATTTCTCTTGCCCGTACTAGCCTAATCTTTTTTTTTTTCAGTTTGTAGAATGACTTCCAGTCCCTGACATTCTTTGTCTGAACAGTGGGAACATTGTCCAAAATTGGGCTAAAACAGATGTTCTTGGCCTAAAAGATGGAGTCCAGTTCCCAAGGATTTTCCAAAATCTACCTTGAATTTCTAAGCTTCAATAAGCTTTACAACTCTGACTTGTCATATTTTGCTCGATTTTGACAAATTTAGAAATTTGTATGCCGCTCATGGCTTCAGTTAGTCTTTTTGCTCGTTTGATCTGATTTTCTTTTGCGTTTTGTGAATCTCCTGGCTTTGCTTTTTGGCTCTTGATTTGCTTAGTGTAATTCTCCGGCAAGTTTTTTTTTTTGCTTTTCTGCCTCTTTCTAGCACTTTCGATGACTTCCTTTTTTTTTAAAAAAAAAATTTTATGAAGTTTTGAATTTTCTATTTTTTTGTATTTTTATGATTTTTTGAGGAAAGTTTTGATTTTTAATTTAAAAATTTGGTAGTTTTTTAGCTTTTCTGTGATTTTTTTGAAGGTTTTATGAATACTTTGATTTATTGGAAATTTTCGGTCAATTTTGCTTTTTTAATGGATTTGTTTTGTGCTTTATGAATTTTATACTATTTTTGGGGATGTACCTGTGAATTTTTTATTTTTTAGTGAAGTTTCGATATTTTTAATGAATTTTCTAAGAGATTTTTATTTCTTCAGTAAATTTTCCATGTTTTTTTTTAATTCTTTTTGTGATTTTTATTCTTTTTTTTGTGATTTTTTTAAATTTTTATGCCTTTTCTTTTTGAATTGGATTTTTTGATGGGTTTTTGTGATTTTTAAAATCTCTTTTTTAAAATTTTTTTTAAGTGTGTAAATTTTTCATTAAAAAAATTATAAATTTTAAATTAACTTAAACTAACCTAAGCTAACCTAGAGCTAACCAAACTAAGGCTAACTAAATTAACCTAGCTAACTAAAGCTAACCGCTTACCTAACTTGGCGAGGTTGGCAGCGTTGACCGGCGTTGACGGAGGTCTGACAGCGCGATGCTGAATGGCCGCTGATTGCGGGGCTGGGCGGGAACTAGCAGGTGCGGGGCACGAGCCAGTGTGTGTGTGTGTGTGTCAAGCCGTAACTGCGAGCGCACGTGTGTGTATTTGTGTGCTGCAAGCCAAGTTTGTCGGGGCCTCTTTCGTGCAAGAGAGAGAGAGAAAGAGGCGTGCACGCGTGGCAAATAGAAGTGAGAGAGAGACAAGACTTGGTGTGTAGCAACAAAGCGAGGAGAGAGAGTGAGAGTTAGAGAGAGAGTGAGAGGGGGAGGTGAGAGATTGACAATAAGCGCGATTTTAGTGAGAGAAAGTGAGGGGGAAAGGAGAGAGAGAGAGTTAATGAGCGGACTTTTGGCAGGGAGGAGAGAGAGTAAGAGAAGAGAGAGAGGGAGTCTATGGGGTGGGTTCACGCGGAGCGGGAAGAAGAAGATGAGAATTTCAACTTAGACGAAAATGATCCCAACAGACCGTAAGGATTTATCCACCGGTACATAATTTTATGCTTCGCAAGGTAGGGGCATCGCAACTCAAACCTTGCTTTTTTTTGTTTTTTTTCCAAACGTCCAAAAATGCCAAAAATAGGCCGAAAATTAGCCAAAACTCCAAAACATCACCAGAAAATCCCAAAAATTGCTAGAAAAGTCCAAAAAATTCTAGGAATCTTAGAAAATCATCGACAATCACAATCAACACTTTCAACATGCAAAAGCACACCAAAAATAGCAATTTTTACAAAAAACACCAAGTTCGACAAAATTATCGACTCGATCCCCGAAATAGTAAAACGCTCAAAATTTGGCAAATGAAGGCCCAATTGCGCTCAAAACAATGCCAAAAACGCACATTCAAAACAGCTCGTAAAGATCGCAAATAATCAAATTTTTATGGAATTACCCAAAAATTAATGCAAAAATTAGCAAAAAATTATATAAATTATCCAAAAAATATCCTCTTTTAAAAACAATCCTCCACATAGGAGATTATTGCAGCCAAATAAAATCACAAAAAGCACATCAATTCAATTGCCAAACAATTTCATCAATAAAATCAAGACTAAGTAACTAAACCGGCAAAATTAGCGACAAAATTAGGTCAAAATTTGACGCAATTCAAGTGTGTATCTCTGTTTTTGAGCTAAAAAAGGTAGCAATTAACCAATACACACATCAACTATGCAATCAGAAAATGAATCAATCATGCACATTAAACACTTTTTAGCCACACACACACACACACACACACACACACACACACACACACACACACACACACACACACACACACACACACACACACACTAATAATTGACAATTTTTACCAATCTTTAGGTGCGCACACAAAAGGGTAACTTTTGTCGAAATTGCAATGTGACTTCACAAATCATTAGTTGGACATGACCACAACATAGATCAATCATCACAATTGAAAAATGATTAAGCACACATTGACTTTTAGGTGTACAAACCTAAAATTAGGTGCACAAACATGGGCAAAATAGTGTACACACCTAAAATTAGGCATACACACACAATTAAAATGCACACACACTTGATTTTTAGGTGCACACTGACATGGGCAAAGTAGTGCACACACCTAAAATTAGGCATACATACACTCAATTAAAATGCACACACACTTGCGATTGACCATTCAAGCATGCAATTAACTCAATTAGGCACACAATTAGCAATGTACAATCACTAGTTAGCAATTGAAACTTGTCAAATCCATACGCTACCAAATCTTAAAATTTTTGGCATTACGACGGCATGAAAACGGACAATCGAAAATTTTTCAATCCAACATAACATGAACATTGCATTGCAATAACATAGCATCAACATTACATTGCATCATGGTGGGATCTCTACACAATTCTACACATCTTTAGATTCTAAGGAGGTTGAGAATACCACCTTGATTACCCGTCCAATGAAGATCGATTGACGGTTAAAAGCTCCAATCCTTCATAGCAAATTAGTGTGTAGGTTAGAAAAACGAGTGAAATTAGCAAGGGGTTAGTGTGTGTATACACACAATTGGCAAGAAATGGTGACAAATTAGGGAATTATGAACACATTGCTTCATGCACACACATCCAAAATCCACAAAACCATAAACACACAAGTGAAATTAGTAGTGAAAATAGTGAGGAAACACATCCGATATGCCACAATTACACTAGCGTAGGCCATCGTCCCCGGCAGCGGCGCCAAATGTTGGGGGTCCCATCGTTGCATAGCTCCAATGACTAATAAAATTATCAATTCGGAGGGATGAGCTACCCGGCTAGGGCATGGAAACACTCACACGATTAATGAGCTAATCATGGCAACACGAATGGTTGACTCTACGAGGTGAGCTTCTTGGCCTATGGAGGAGCTAAGCCACAATCATGGGCAGTCTCCACATCCACTTATCTTCACCTCCAATCAACCCAATCACACACACTAACGATTGCAAGATGCACACAACACTAATCCTATCATGCAACACACTAATCGCAAGCACACACACATAGATCTATTGAGCACCACACTCCAATCAAACCTACATGCCACACAAGCAAGAGAGGAAAATCACACAAGATTAGAGAGGGATTAACCACTAATTAGTTAAGATCTAGCTAATCTAAGCATCATAGGCAATCATAAGAAGCATGAGAGAGACACAGTGAAAGAGAATTAAGCATTGATTTGTATTAACCAAGTCACATGAGCAACGAGAAGCTCAAGGACTCCATAGCCACACATCTCAAGATCTCTCACCAAAGAGTGCTCTCAACAAATGAGCTTGAGAATCCTAAATTCTTTTACACACTGCCTTATATACCTATGGTAAAAATATGCAATGCCCGGGCGCCCAAGGCCTTTAGGGCTCCACCACTTATTGAATCTGCTACCTAGGAAAGTAACTAACCTATTCTTTACAACTTCGAACTCCCATTGAGCCCGTAACACATTAGAAATATTACAATGGCTTGAAATAAATCGAGAATTTGAAATACGTGACCATTTTGGGAAAATGTGAAAAATGTGTAACTCCAATCTTCACTGCTTCTTTGTATTCATCCTCGATGTGCATCCGTACACCTTTGATCTTTAACAGCTCCTGTTAACTGAAGTTGACTCAGTTAACAGAAGCTCTAGGAGTCTCATTGCGAGCATTTTTCTTGGGGCAAGAACCATAGCCATGTCCTTGCTCCTCACACTTAAAACATTTATGGTCCTTGAGAAAAGCTTCAAGCTCTTCAGGAGAGAGTTTGTTTTTACCTTTGTAAACTCCCTTATCCTTTGTTGTTGTTGTTGGAATTACCTTGGGAAGAATTTTGGGCATTGATATTTCCCTTTTCATCATTTTTGTCTTTGTTTTCCATGGACTTGACATTCCGTCTAGCCCCTTGTTGGCAATTGATGCGCGAAGCAACCATAGTGTGGTGGTTTATGTCGGTGATAGAAACAGGCCGTTGAGAGTTGACGTACTCGACCATCTCTTCAAGTAATCCCGCACAGAATTGTTGTTTTTGCTTGGTGAAGTCTATCTTTTGAAAGATAGTAGCCTTGAGATGTAAATCTTAAAACTTGTCTACAAATTTGTAAATAGACTTATGAGAGAGAAGCTTCAAACTACACCATTTGGTCTCTCTCTCTCTCTCTCTCTCTCTCTCTCTCTCTCTCTCTCTCTCCACAAAGAGTTTGCACGAGCCTAGTGAGCCCAATAATCTCTGTCTGCTAGAGGCGTATGCAGGGAACTTTTGAAAACATAATGAAAAGTTCAGTCGTGCAAAGAAGGGAGTGCTCTACGTAATGGCAGGTGGAGGGGGAAGAGAGAGAGATTGTGTGCGTCGTGCAAAGTGAGGGAGTCAAAGAGAGCATGGAGGGGGGAGAGAACATCGTGGAGATATCTGTGTGTGTGTGTGTGGACTGGCGATGATACCCTGGCATGTAGAAAAGGCAAGGCACGGGCGGGCTCTATGTTGTGCAATGCCATTTCCTATCAGGCGAGCTCCTTCCAACTATGCGCACTAGCTGCAGAGAAGCTAATTCGACCAGGGAAGCAACGCAATTCTTGCTCTCTCTCTTTTTCTGTCTCTCTCTCTCTCTAGATCTTTGAGGCCTCTAGGGATGTTAAAATCTTTGTTCCTCTTCTTCTCTTATTGCAGCACATCCCCAGGCAGAAGATCTCTCTCTCTCTCTCTATGTCTGTGTGTGTGTGTGTGTGTGTGTGTGTGTGTGTGTGTGTGTGTGTGTGTGTGGAGGTGGCATCCATAGCGAGCAAAGCAGCGATGGCAAATTGGTCGCGTGCAAGTAGCTATCATGGCAGGCAAGAGCGACCTGGGCGAGGGGGGGTGGTCTTACTTGAGTTTCCCTTTTGGAAAAGTTGGGATGGGGAGGGCATCTCAAGTCGAAGATGACAAAGTGCTCGAGTCCGTAGGCAAGGACCATTGGTTACTTGTAGGTGACATCCGCACGAGCATAGGCATCCGTGTTTTTTTTTTAAATACGAGCTCACGCGACCCGCCTCTGGCGGGTCTCGCTCGCTCTTAATAATTGGTCAATCCTATACACTTTCTCAAGCTCACTCATGTGAGTATTTGTGTATGTACCTAAGTGTGTGTGTGTGTGTGAGTACACAACTACTAAAAACAACTCTCTCTCTTCTTGATCTCATCCTGTTGAACAACGTAGATTGCATTTGAAGAGACACCCTCACTTTGCATCCGCTAGAAAACACCAAAAGCTCCTTAGCCTTTCCCAAGTTGGGCATATCTTGCGATCAGTGCATTCCAAGAGATGACATTCCTCAATGCATTCCAAGAGATGATATCCCAGCCAGGAAGCTGCTCAAGCACTGTTTTGTGCTTTATGAAGTGCTCCACATTTGGCATACATGTCGACCAAGGCAGTGCCAAGCATGACGTGTTCTTTCAACAAGCCCTGACTAACAATATCATGATGAATTTTTTTCCCATATCAACATCTTTTGTAATGTCACTGCCTTCAAGGTGGAAGTGTATGTGATTGCATTTGAAGAGATGCTCTCTCTCTACATCTGCTGAAAACAACTCTCTCTCTTCTTGACCTAACCTTGTTGAACATATCCTGCAACCAATGCAATCCTTGAGCCAACATTGCATCTTGAGAGACACCCTCGCTTTGCATCAGCTAAAAATGACCTAGAGCGTATGTGATAGCATTTGAAGAGACACCCTCACTTTGCATCCACTGAAAAATTCTCATAGCTCCTTGTCCCTGTCCAAGTTGGGCATATTGTACCCAAGAGATGACATGCCGGACAGGAAGCTCCTCAAGCACTTTTTGTGCCTTATGAAGTGCACCACAGTTGGCATGCATGTCGACCAAGGTGGTGCCAAGCACAACATTTTCTTTCAACAACCACTGACTAACAATATCATCATGATATTTTTTGCCCATATCAGCATCTTCTATAATGCCACATGCCTTCAAGATGCAAGTGTACATGATTGCATTTGAAGAGATGCCCTCTCTCTGCATCTGCCAAAAACAGCCTGACTCGGACTCAAACCTTGCTGGACATATGTTGTAATCTGTTCAGTGCATGAGACAACATGGAATCTGGAGAGACACCCTCGCTTTGCATCTGATGAAAACAACCCATAGCATATGCAATTTCATTTGGAGAGACACCCTTGCTTCCCAGCCATGGAAAAAAGCTTGGAGCTTCTTGGCTCTTCCCAATTCGGGCATATCTCACAATCAGTGCGTTCCAAGAAATGACATCCACGAGAGGAATCTCCTGAAGTATGTTTTGTGCTTTATGAACTGCACCACACTTGACATACGTGTCGACCGAGGTAGTTCCAAGCACGAAGTTTTCTTTCATCAACCACTGACTAAAATATGTTCCTGATTTTTTTTTCCCATATTAGCATCTTGTGTAATGCCACATGCCTTCAAGGTGCAAGTGTACATGATTTCATTTGGAGAGATGTCCTCTCTGTGCATCTACTGAAAACAGCTTTCTTCCTAACCCTGACCGATTGAACATATCCTGCAATCAATGCACTCCATGAAACATCATTCATTTCAGAGAGAGACCTAGAGAGACACTCTCCATGACCTTGCCCAAGCAGGGCATATCCCGCAATCACTGCATTTCAAGAGGTAACCTTCAGTGCTTTTTGTGCTTTATGAAGTGCACCACATTTAGCATACATGTTAACCAAGGCACCCATAGAGCGACAATCAATCTTCATCGTGTTGCTTTCATAACTACAAAAGATGGGAGACAGAGGATGCTGCCGGCATGGTGTTGCTGCCACAAAGAGATAGGAGAGAGGGAACATTGCCGGCATGTGAACGTGCAAAGCACAATGATCCCACCCCCTGTACATGGTGCATGTGAAACCCTCTTTGCTGCTCTAGAACTCCTCAACTATACCTCTCACCCACTCTCCCATTAAAAAATCACCAGTTCCATCCCCTCTCCACACACACACTGCCCTTGGTGCATCAGACGTGCTACACATAAGTTCCATTTGCATCATGGTACACCTCATCACGCACCTTACCACTACCATTAGGAGTATTACACTCCAATATCGTTTCACGCTTATAGCCTCCTTCTCTCTCTGTTTACGAAAAAGAACCCCATTTGGGTTGAGTTTGTTCTGGCATCATCCTGATTCGGCGGGGCTGTGTTATCTGAGCCCTCCATGTAACTCCTGAACTTTGCCCATTGCAAAGGCCTTCCATATGTCCTGAAGCATTCTTGTAGGCTTGAGGAATTTCTGCCAATCTCTCTGTGAAGGATGTCCATATTGGTGGGGCTAGGTTGAGGGCACCATCGGCCACCCAGTGAGATGGGTCAAGACTGAGCCCATGCCTTACATGCATAATTACTTACTTGCAATGATGTGGATAATAATCACTTGTGGACAATGTGAATCTCTGTGTGTGACCGCACTCTCTTTGCCTGTATATTGTGATCATGGTGTGCATGATGGATTCAACCTCCCAAAGGCTACGTGGCAACAACTCCAACAAAAAGCAAATTAGAGATAATACACAGCAACACAAACACACCTAGGCATTACACATTATAAGGTGACAATGCGGCTTGGAGCTTGTGCAAGGCCATGGAGCCAATAGATGTGTTTGCACGTGTGTGTAAAGACGTCACCTGCGTAGCTATGATGTCCTACCTAGCGGCTTCAAATTCCTAGACGCTATGCAACAACATCTGCAAAACAAAGCAAATTAGAGAGTAGAGATAGCAGCACAAACATAGGCCATGGCTACTCACCATTGCAATTACATCTCTCTCTCTCTCTCTCTCTCTCTCTCTCTCTCTCTCTCTCTCTCTCTCTCTCTCTCTCTCTCTATCAAGGCACTTATCACTCCAACTCATTGATAATTATTCCAAATTGCAAGCTTACAATGACAAACCTTAATTTAGCACATAAGCTAGCTCGTAAATTGCAATTATTATGTTGCATAAATAACGGAAATCGAAAGACTCCAAGTGCCTTCCTGTCTCTCCACTTTCCACTCCATTGACCAAATGGTACTGAGATTGTTTAAGCAAAATATGACACAACCCTATGGGCTTCTTACAACTGTCACATTTAAAAGCTGGGTGCACAACTAAATAGGGAGCTCAATGATGGCAATGATAGGCACGTTCGAAGGTGGCCTGAAGTGGACTTAGTCTTTTTCTTGTTGCCACAGATTGCGGCATTCGCTACTGCCACATGTAAAACTGAGAGTGCCATTACTGTCTTGAAGAGCACATGTAGGGGAGACCCTCACACTTGATTTGTCTCCAAGCCCTTTTTCTATTGTGACTTTGCTATGGAGCTGGGCTGGCGTGGGCATCCATAATCATAGCTGCACAACAGGATGGTGATGGGAGAGTGGAGTGGAGAGAAGGTCGTAGGTGCAACAAATTAGAGACAACCTCAGCTATTCCTGGCAAGTGGTGTGTGTGTGTGTGTGTGTGTGTGTGTGTTGCTTCTCTTTCCTGCCCATTGCTTGCAGTCCCTGCCTTTTCACATTTCACACCAATCTCCCAGCCATCCTTGCCTTTTCACCTCCCTTCTCCGGGGTCCCGATCGGCTTCCTCGCAGCTCACGTCTACTGCACCCTTGAATCATGCTCACTACCTCTTGCTTATGCCAACTTGTAGCCACGTGGAATGCCGGAATATGGCTTCCCATAATAGAGTAGTATAGATGGAAATGGCCAAGCGAACTGCAATGAAGACTCTTTAAAAATATGCAGCTCGTTGCAATAAGGTTAATCGAGTGGAAGGTCGGATGAACCTGGCAGACGCAGGTGCCAAGGAAACAAGCACCAAATGCATGCGCGCGGGGGCGGGGGGGGGGGGGGGGGGAGATGGTTGTGTGTGTCTGCCCAAGGGGCCAACACAAAATTGCTTAGAAAGGTCAAAGGGGGATCTAAGAAGATTCCCATTAATACATCAAGTATTTTCATAGTATTACAAGATGGGAAGACACTTCTTTGCTCTTATCTGATCATTTACCACTTTTAATTGAATTTTCAAAGTAGTGTTTCAAAAATCTAGTTGCCCCATATAGACCAATCACTATCAAGTCTTCAAATAGTGAGAGACATTATTAAAGAGGTTTGTGAACAAAGTTTTTGTCATAATACCTCTCCTCCTGAACCTTACGAGTGTGCTATCAAGGGCACCTAGAAGGCAAAATGACCTCTTTTAAGGGAAATCAAAAAATAAATGAGAGGTAAACGAAGGATGAAAAGCAGGGTCAGACCTCGCCAACTTGAGGAGGTCTATAGCAATGTAGTTTTCCTTTACCCTTCTGTTATTTGAGACAAAAGGGCAACACTCCAAACACAGCTCACATTTCGGATTCTCAAGAAGATCCACCAAGATCCTTTGTAACTTCCAGTCCCAACTTGTACTCTCAAATTCTCTCAACAATTCTGGTGTAGAGAGTCCCTTGTTGCATTGTTGTACCGACTTCATAATGCTTTTCTTCGTAGTAGCGTGCTCCTTGTCCTCAATAAAATACTCTTCCTTCAGGGATTTCTTAAATTCCATCCATGTGGCTCCATGGGTTGTTCTAATCTCATCAATTTGTCTGGTTACCACATCCAAGGAAGGCAGTAGGCGTGCAAATTACCCAATCCCGACACGGGGAGGTAGTGATGCCGAGCTCTTTGATGCTAAGGGTATCCATGTCTTGACCAAGGAGTTTTGAGCTAGTAGAATCGATTCTTCACAAAAATCCTCTCTAACTCTTC
The DNA here is from genome assembly GCF_014529385.1 of Adiantum capillus-veneris. NCBI lineage: Eukaryota > Viridiplantae > Streptophyta > Polypodiopsida > Polypodiales > Pteridaceae > Adiantum > Adiantum capillus-veneris. The sequence goes on from NC_140931.1 coordinate 155,076,886, forward strand.
CTCAGGATCTATGGCTATTACTAATGCATATCCCAAATTGCCCTAAGGATAATGTAGACTATTTTTCCTAAGTTGTACCATAGCTTCTGGATTAGCCACTCTCTCAAGGTGAGTTAAGAGAGACCTTGAAAGGAAAGGCTCTTCCTAATGAGTTTAATACACTATCAAGATGTTATAGCTCCTTATCTCTTCTTTGCCTGCCAAGGACCTCTTAGGGAAGGAGCCCTCCTTACCCACATCAACACGGGTGGTATTAAGCTCATTCATAACAACTCGAGACCTATCTCATGTTTGTATTGTGTCTACAAGATAGTTGCTCTCTCTTTATCTAGAAGGTTGTGCCCCTAATGGATGCAATGAGTCTAATAAAGTAGAAAGGATTCGTTAAAGGAAGTATACACTCGATGTAGTCATTACCTAATGGGAAGAGCTAGAACGCATCTTGTAAAATTGAAACATTTCATGATCTAGAGAATAAAAGTCCTCTCCATCTACACCCGGGGCAACTTCCATCTTAATCCCCTTTGCTGACAAAGAGAGAGGATGGAGAGTGATTGCTGAGGAAGATATAACTATGATTTGAGAGTGTAGACTTTGTCATAAAATATAATATCTAACTTTACCAAATGATTTTCTCATATTAAACTGATCATTTAATATGGGAGAATAAACGGGAACAAGAGTTAGAATAGAGACATGTGCTTCTAGACCTGTTTCAACATGGGACCAAAAGGAGAGATGGTTGCATCTCAATAGGGGTCCAAAAGGAGATGGTCTATCAAAGAGTAATGTGCAATAAGTGCTTCTAGAATTACCTCAGCAAGGGACCAAGAGGAGAGATGGTTACATCTAAATGGGGGTCCAAAAGGAGGTAGTCTATCAAAGAGCAAGTGCAACTAATGAAGCTTAAAAGACCTTAGGGTTAGCTTCATTAAAGACCTCCAATGGTTAGTGTTAAAAGTCCTTTGACCTTAAGCAAGCTAGGGCTGAGCTTGAGGTGGGAACCCGACCTAAACTTAAGCAAGCTAGGGTTGTGCTTGAGGTGGGAACCTTAAGCAAGTTAGGTTTGTGCTTGAGGTGGGAACCTGACCTAAAATTAAGCAAGCTAGGGCTGTGTTTGATGTGGGAACCCGACCTAAACTTAAGCAAGCTAAGGTTGTGCTTGAGGTGGGAACCCCACCTAAGGTGCTTGTCATGCTTGATGACTAAGGTACTTGTCACATTTAATGAGGAAGTTGCTTGAGAAGCTTCCTATGCATGGGGGGTAAGATGCTTGAGTCAAAAAGAGAACCTACTCACTTAATGAGGAAGTTGCTTGAGAAACTTCCTACGCATAAAAATCTCAAAGTTAGGGAAATTTTAAAAGAGCACATGGGACACGTGTCGGACTCTCACTAAGCTTAACCACATGGTGTGCTTGAATGCTATTGGTTGGGCTAAAATGGGGTCCAATGAGATTCTACTTCCATCTAACAAATATCTAGATATTTTCAAGCTCTCTCTCTCTAAGGGGTAAGGAGGACACTTGTCAAAAGACTACCCATATGCTTGACTGCATGCTGGATGTGATTGGCTAAGGGGAGAGGGGTCCAATGAGCTTGTAGCAAATAGAATTTTTGCCCAAAGCAAGAAAGGGGGGTGCTAGGGGGATATACTCCACACACACACACTCATTTGCAAGGCTATTCTCACTTGGTGAAAGTTGAGGAACACCACCTCCTTCTCCAAGCTTGTGAGAGTGAAAGCCTACACCAACACTCTTGACTATGGAATGCAAATCCAACCAAGAGCTATGCTTCAATGCTTAAGCTTGCCATCTTCTCCATCTTCATTACTATGGTATTATGTATGCTAGCAAGAAGAGTAATGATAAGTGAGGAACTATTTCTTTCTCATATGGAATGTTTCTTCTTCCTCTTCCCTATCCTCATTCCCCGCTAGCTCTGTCCACCTTCGAAGGTGTTTGAGGCCTTGGGACTGAGACTTGGGATAGTTAATGCTTTCTTCATGTTTATGTTATGCTTGTGATGCATAAAGCTTTCCATCTTCATTGCATCACTTAGGTTACAAGGTGTACCAAGTCTCTCTTGATGGGAGAAACTATAATACAAATGCCTATTGGAGGGGGGACCGGCTCCATATGAATCCGGTCCTCAACTATTGTCATGTTCTCTAAACTCTCTCTCTTGCAAAAGTAATGTTCATGCCAAGTTAACTAGGTACCATGTTTATGTTGCTACCATCAATTAAGTTCACCCGCTATGCTCACAAAGTAATCTCTCAAAAGTGCTTCACCTAATTTCCTAATTCCGCTATTCTCAAAGTTCATAGGCCATTTCTATTATAGACTTTTACTTGAATGGTCCTGCTCTCAAACATCAGAACGAGTTTGTGGCCCACCCTTGGTCCATATATAGTAATATGTCTCCCCATAAGAACTCTTGCTTGTATGGCATATATGGTGGTAATAGTAGGAATAGTAGGAATTGCAGCAAGAACACAACATTTTGAGGGATGGAAGCACAATTTTTGGTCCAAAAGACTACTATGAGGGAATGATTTAAACGAGTCTAGTCTCAGATACGATGCTGATTACGATGGTCGGCAAATAAAAAAGAAGAATCATAAGTATTTAAAACTAAATATTTTTCATAAGTCATGAAATAGAATTAGATATTCAAAACTCTTTGATAACGATCTCGTAAGAATTGAAATGTGCAATCATTCGTAACATTTTAAGAGTCGCCTAGAATGTGGACTCTTAACTGCTTTGCAAAAAAAAGATTGTTAAGTCAAGTTTCAATGTGATATATGTGCAAATTACAAAGATTGAGTCCAAAGCTTTATTTTATACTCACCATTCTTTAAACTCAAAAAATGGGCCCCATGTTGTAATGAGCACCCATTTTCTTTTAACAATGTGTAAAGTGCCTTAACTAATTAGGTGCAATGTTAGAAAAACAACAAGATCTGCTACTGGCGATGGCACCAGGAAGAGGACGAGGACATTCAGCTCTCAAGGTGGAAGACCCCCTGCCAGGTAAGGCTCTGTTCTCGCTCTCTCTTACTCCACCCACACTGGAAAGTTGTTGAATCTTTCTTTTTGCTTATTGAGCTCCAAAGTAACGAAAGGAGCAAGTCACTGAGTCTCTTTCTCTATCTTATCGTGCCGGTGATGGGTGGAAGCGATAAGAATTTCATCGCCTTACCTTCGATGTGTATTTCAATGACTTGAACACATCAACACGGATGGTATTAAGCTCATTCATAACAACTCACGACCTATCTCATGTTTGAATTGTGTCTACAAGATAGTTGCTCTCTCTTTATCTAGAAGGTTGTACCCCTAATGGATGCAACCAATCTAATAAAGTGGAAAGGATTCGTTGAAGGAAGTATACACTCGATGCAATCGTTACCTTATGGGAAGAGTTAGAACATGTAGAGAATCATTGCACCTATCTCTCTCCGAATATCTATGATGCAAAGTTGCCCCCTAGCCCCTTTATTAATTGCTATAGTTTTTTATGCAGTATGTCGCCTCAATTTTGTAAGCATGTCAAATTAGCGAGAATCTAGAAAGATCCTGCCAATGCTTTGAGGAGAAAATGCCTGCAAATGACACGTGTTGGGAAGAGAGAGAGAGAGAGAGAGAGAGAGAGAGAGAGAGAGAGAGAGAGAGAGAGACGCGTCTATCGATTGTTCTTCTTCGCACGGGACCTGTCTGCATGCAACGAGCAAGTGAGACCGAGCAAGTACGAAGCCAGGCAGGAAGGGGCGAGTAGCGAGGTATGTCCTGGGCCAAAACACGTGCTGAGAGAGAGAGGTATGTCGCAGGAGCAGGAGCAGGAGCGCAGGAGACAGAGTTTCTCATTTGTTTGCTCCGAGACTGCGAGCTGGGAGAAATAGACAGCAGCAGGACTATGCTGAGAAAGCACATCAGCATTGCGAGGCAGAGGACCGGTGTCCCAGGGCGGTGCAAAGCAGGTCCTTTGCCTCCGTCGGTGGGTGTGACTTGCTGGTTTAATGTTGTGGGTGTGACTTGTTGTTGCGTGGTTTAATACAAGAGTGGCCGTCATTAGTGATGGCAGGTGCTTTGGGAGACTGATGGCAGCTTTGCGGGCGAGCCCAAAGAGACGGGAAGAGGGGTTCCACAAGACTCCAATGGTGAACCCATACAGGTGAGGATCACAGCAAGGCTATTCAACAGATAATGAGGCGTATATCCCCTCTCTCTCGCTCTTTGCTATAGCAGGGCAGGCTTCGAGATTCTCAGGAGCAGGAGTTGCTCGGGCTCTTGTGTGACTCCGCAGTGCAGGATGAGGCCATAGATGGAAGTGAGAACGTATGGAGGAGCGGGTATCCGTGGGGACTGGGCGAGCAAGGGTGCAGACCTTGGGTGGGAACACGAGCAAGGGTGCAGACTCTACTTTTGGAATTGTTTGCAAAGGAATCTTCTGCTGTAATTAATTAATGAACAACCAAACGACCCAGGCAAATGACTTCTTCAAAATTGTTTGAACACATGAAGGATTAAAGGAATTCACATACCACATGCTTCTAAGCCTTTGTGAATAAAAAAAAATTTGTCAAAAAAGCTCATACACATTTTCTCATGGATAGAGGATTATTTTAGGCAACTAGTGTGGCCGGCTCTCTCTCTCTCTCTCTCTCTCAACGGCCCGGTTCTCTCTCTCTCTCAACGACAGGTTGCAGTGCGCACACCTCCGGAGCTGGCCGGTTAAAGCTGCTCACGACACGTGGCCGGGGGGGCCCGGAATCCCCTCCCCTTTTATCTATTAGTATAGATGTTCGAACCCCAAGAGAAGTTATACCTTCTCTCATTATTAAAGTAGGTTGTAAAGCTATTCTAATTTCATACTAACTACTGGCTCTAGTTTTTAAGTTTCCATTAATTTAACTAAAGATTCCTTCTCCTTAGCTTAGCAAAAATGTACTCCGTCGTTTCTCGCATGTTCCTGCGCAAACAAACTCTTGCCTTCTGCCCCTGCACATACGCATGATGAAGGCCCCCTCCCCACCAACAAGTCCCTCCTTCCATTGGACAAACATGCTCCTACGTGCCCTGCTCTCCATCGATATCCTTACCACCATGATGTCCAAGTGCGAGATTTTGTGCCTGCACACAAAGTTGCGCAGCACCTACACAGGCGTGCAATCTCAATCTCTCTCTCTCTCTCTCTCTCTCTCTCTCTCTCTCTCTCTCTCTCTCTCTCTCTCGACTAGGTGCCCTGTGCAATTTTCCCACTCCCTTCAACAAGCAAGAAAGAGCACATGGCAACACCCACCCCGCAAGATCGCAGGCTCCATCGAAATCACATCACTCTCCCCCCGTGCGCTGCAGCTGTGTTCCCTGCTGCTTTGAGACATCATGCAGAGAATTTACTTATGTCCCCTACTCGAATCAGCAAGAAACCCGCGTGCAAGAATTGCCTGATTCAAACCTGCGAGACCATGACACTCTGCAGCCCCTGCACCGAACCCTGTGCACTCATGTCCTACAAGAGATAAATAAAGCGATCGCCTATACGGACCTGCATGAAAGAGTCAGAGAGAGAGACAGGGACGTAATGGACACGTGGACACATGAGACCATCGCGTGTGTTGAAAGCAGGGACATAAAAAATCTGCAGCTCCCTCTCCTCTCCTCCATGTGCACCAGCTCACAAGCCCTGGCTTTTACTTTTCCCTTCTACTACCTTTTTCTTCTCAACTTAAGTGGGAATCTCGGTTGATCCTCCCTAATGAGACTCAAAAAGAACGTTTTGGGCACCTACCTGGTCAGATCTTCAAATTGCTCATCCATGGGGTTCCACGTCACAACAAAGTATAAGAGGATTTGGGTTTTGAAAAACTTCAAATCTAAAGTTGATAGGTGGAAAAACATGTGTCTCTATTGGCATATTTGGTCTAACGGTGGGTTCAGATTAGGCGGCGGAAGAAAAAAGCAAAGGGGCGTTCTTCTTCCATGGCAAAATTTAATTGATTGGAGTTGAATCACTCTTCCATCGGGCCCTCCATTTTTCTTCCGACGCCCGCCCGCCCCCCCCCCCCCCCCCCCCCCCCCCCCCCCCCCCCCTCCCCCCTTCCTTGAAGAGTTGATGGCCTCTCTCAACCCCCTTCACTTTTTCACTTTTCCTCCTCCACATTGTTCACACTAGACGACGGCACATTTAGAAAACCTTGTTTCTTCCGCCGGTTCAGTCTGAACCCAGCCTAATATGTGACGACGTTCTTCTTCAAAGCTCAATGTAATTACTAGCATGTTCTTTTGCCGTGGGAGTGATATTATTCACAAGATTCCAAAAGTGTCATTTGATACCTATATTCGACATAACGACCAATGGGGGTTGGGATTATTAGACACAAAACTTCCTTGCCTGCTAAAATGGACCTCGATGACTATTAGTTCTTCTTCTAAAGTTACTTATTTTTGGACAATCTTAGGCACTTAAAGTATGATTTGTTATTTCACATATGTAAAATTTCCATTTATAAGCTATTAAATTAGTGTAATTATGACACGGTGAATAAAGAAGTCAACTTTAACTACTATTTTGGGAGAAAAATAGTTCCTTTCTAGTTTTGAAGCAAACACACAAGATAAATCACATTGCATAGACACGGCATTTTAGGCAATAATTATTCGTGCTCCAAAGACTTCACAAGTTAGACGAGCGATTGGGGAGCGTCCTAATCATCCAAATTAATGTTTACCCCCTTTCAATCCCAGCATATTTCTAAAGATCTCCCATCAAAGCAACCGTTCCACTATGGGGGGTATATAACGTGCATTCCTAGGGTACCTTAAAAACCCCTATTAAAATGGCAAGATGAATATATTGACTCCTCTTTTCAAGGAATTAATGAGGCTTTTTTCAAAATAGATTACAAGGATCCCTCTTGTTTATGTATTTGTGTTAAATTGCTTAAATTTAATAAAAACCCTCCTACTAAACTCATTTAGTATATCAACATGATTATACAGTGGACCCCCGAGCTCTACTCTACCAATCTTTATCCGTACTCCCTCATCTTTTTCTAGATTGCTTATTTATCAACACATACACTTGTCCCTTGTTTGTAAACCTCAATTAAAAAGAGGTGGAAGGAAGATACCAAATCAATTGATTGAGGGGTAAGCTTGATACCCAATATTGTGTTGGGTTGCAATCTGTATTTCATGTTATTTCAACTGTTTCTTTCATGTTGGTGCTTACTCTTATTGTAAAATAAATAATTTGTTGATTTTATTGTGAGTAATGAAATCCAAGTCTTGTTGAATGAAGGTTTTCCTTGGAGACACCATTTTGATCCACGAATTGATTATATAAGCATACACTCAGTATAAAGCATAAGGAAAAATCGTAGATTATAAATAGATTTAAAACTAGAATTGAAACCTCTTCTTAGTCACACCAAGCTTAAGCTAACAGACTAGCATAAAAGATAACAAATAATTTTTATTTCTTATCAATGAGATTTAAACACATAAGGATCAGATGAAATTTTTATTTCTTATCAATGAAATTTAAACACATAAGGATCAGATATCTCTTTCTCAAGAAAAATATATGATGGAGTATAGAGAATTTTTTCTCGAAGACCTGCTTCTAGGATTACCTCCCTCTAGAGTGAGGACCATACCATATAGTTACTCCTAAGTAGTGCACTACCATGTAGAGCATCATCTCACCAAAATCAAAGAATAAAACAAAATTCAAGCGTGGATTGAGGAATTGTTGTTTGATAAAGCCGAGTAGTTCACCATTTTTGTGCACTAATTCTCTTGGTCAAAAAGAAAAATGAAACTTATTGTATGTGCATTGACTATAGGTCACTTACTACAATCATAGTAAAAAAAACAATTCTCTATTTATCATGTTGATGATTTGTTAGGTAAGTTAATTATTAGTGGTGAATCTGTTTTTAGCAAGATCAATCTCAAGTCTAGTCATCATCAAGTATTAGTATGATGGAGATCAATGTTCACAAAACTCCCTTTCACACATAACTTGGACATTATGAGTTCCTTGTCACGCCGTTTGGTTCGACAAGAGGATACCCTATTTTTGAGCGACTATTTTCAAGCAAAGACAAATGCGAGCGACTTAAGACAAAAATAAGGTAAAGAAAACACGATTCATTCTCATGGTAGTAGTATACTTCTCTATAAAATTCCATGTTCAATTTACAATAGCTCATAATACGTATAAGGATCCATTGGTTTCTTAACGGGACTACACATTAAACACCAAACAATAACAACATTCTCAAGAACGGAAAAAGGATAGTACGAGTAGATGCAATAACTATTCTTGAGAGTCCCACTAATGCATTGGGATACTACAACTACTTTTTGTACTTTCCAACGTCACAGGATGAGTATAAGCAACATAAAAGATGCTACAATGGTGAGGACAAACTATTTGATAAGACTAGGAGAGATATAAGGAGGCTCAGATTAGGAGAAATTCGATTGTAAATAAGGGGGCTGATACTAGGAGAATTATAAGGAGGTGAACAAAAAGATCTATTACAAAAAGGATTGTTGGAAACTTGTCATTGGTGGCACGTGCAACTATGCAGCTACAACCTGCCTCACACACTGAGAGCCTGAAACAACTCCACTTTTGTCAGAGTTTCTTGGTGTATGAATTCATGTGCATGGATGTCTAGACCTAAAACCTGTAGGAAGATGAAATACATATGTTTGAATGGAGAATAAGCAAGTCATTTTGCCTCTCATTTCTGAAAGTCATCATATGTCCATCTTGGAAAATCTAAAATTGTCACACAGTATGTCATGCCTTTCACTTTAGACCCTTCAATACTAACATAAAAAACATGCATCTCATTACACACCACAACCATTTCTTTAACCAACTGGGAGACCATGTATGTACCCAAGTCTATTCTATTTTGGAAATAATTTGTCAATTTGCTTCTCCACTTCACAACCTTACCATCTCTATATCTTGGACGGAATGAGTTTGGAACCTTGAGTGCACTAGCAGGTATATTCTGGCCACTTGGAGCACCTACTTTATCTTCAAAAACAAATCCATTATCTTGTAGCTTCCTTGCTTGATGTTGTAGCAAGCATGTGCCCTCAGCCACAACCCATATCCTTGATGATGGACCTAGTGGAGAAACAATCATGTCATGGATTCTCCATGTGTGCATTATGGTTGAGTTATAAAACCTTTTGTATGTTCTCCAGGGTTATTTTTACTTGGAGGGTATTTTTGACGACCCCAGAAGCAAGGAGTTGGGACCCTGATCTGTGACTTGAATACACCTTCATGGATGTACCTACCACACCTCTATCCTTCATTTCAAACAAAGCCAAAGCATGTCACTTTTTGGTATGGACTAGTCCTTCTTATTTCCCACGTAGTTTTTGGAACACTAAACTCTGGCCAAACACTCACACCTTGTAGAGTTGAAGACAAAGGTGATGGAATTCCAAACGCGGGTGTTCTGATAGTTACAAATTTTGGTATGTGGCTATCATTATCGAGCATCACACCCCCATCAACAAATATTGGACGCCTTTTTTGTACACTTTTGTCTCGTACATTAGATGTATTCATCTCAGGGCTGTTGAATCCCATTTCATGCATGGAAAAACCTTATTTTTGAGCGAAAACAAATGCGAGTGACTTAAGACAGAAATAAGGTAAAGAAAACATGATTCATTCTCATATTAGTAATAGACTTCTCTATAAAATTCCATTTTCACTTTACAACATCTCATAATACGTAGACAGATCCATTGGTTTCTTAAAGGGACAACATGTTAAAGACCAAACAATAACAACATTCTCAAGAAAAAATTGAGAAAAAGGATAGTACGAGTAGATGCAATAACTATTCTTGAGAATCCCACTAATGCATTGGGATACTATAACTACTTTTTAAACTTTCCAAGGTCACATGCTAAGTAGAAGCAACATAAAAGATACTACAATGGTGAGGACAAAAATCTATTTGATTGTAAAGAAAGGGGCTAAGGCAAGGAAAAATATAAGGAGGCTCAGACTAGGAGAAATTGGATTGTAAATAAGGGGACTAACACTAGGAGAAATATAAGGAGGTGAACAATAAGCTCTACTACAAAAAGAATTGTTGTTGGTGGCATGTGCAACTATGCAGTACAATCTGAAATAACTCCACTTCCATCAAATTTTCTTGGTATATGAATTCATGTGCATGGATGTCTAGACCCAAAACCTTTAGGAAGATGAAATACATATGTTTGAATGGAGTACAAGCAAGCCGTTTTGCCTCTCTATTCTGAAAGTCCTCACATGTGGATCTTGGAAAACTTGAAAATGTCACATGGTATGTCACGCCTTTCACTTTAGACCCTTTAGTACTAACATAAAAAACATCTTTAGTACTAACATAAAAAAACATGAATTCCATTACACACTACAACCATTCCTTTAACCAACTATGCGACCATGTTTGCACCTAGGTCTATTTTGTTTTGGAAATCTTTTGTCAATTTGCTTCTCCACTTCACAAAATTACCATCTCTATATCTCGGAGGGAATGCGTTTGGAACCTTGAGTGCACTAGCAGGCATTTCTTGCCACTTGGAGCACCTACTTTATCTTTTTTTAAAAACCCATTATGGTGTAGCTTCCTTGCTTCATGTTCTAGCAAGTATGTGCCCTCATCCAGAACCCATATCCCAGGTGATCGGCCTGGTGGAGAAACAATCATTTCATGGATTCTCCATGTGTGCAATTTGGTTGAATTACAAAACCTTTTGTATGCCTTACAAGGTTATTTTTACATGGAGGATATTTTCAGTGACCCCAGAAACAAGGAGCGCACCCCGATATGAGACTTGAATGCACCTTCATTGATGTACCTACCACATCTTTGTCCTTCATTTCCAACAAGGTCAAAACATGTCACTTTTTGGTTTGGACTAGTCCTTCATATTGCCCACGTAGTTTTTGGAACACTAGACTCTGGCCAAACACTCACACCCTATAGAGTTGAAAACAACGGTGATGCAATTCCAAACGTGGGTGTTGTGAGATGATTACAAGTCCTCGCCTATGGCTATCATCATCGAGCATCACAACCCCATCAACAAATATTGGATGCTTTTTTTGTACGCTTTTATCTCGTACACTAGATGCATATCATGACTGTTGAATCCCATTTCATGCATAGAGGAAACCCTATTTTTGAGCGAAGACAAATGCGAGCGACTTAAAACAAAAATAAGGTTAAAAAAACACTATTAATTCTCATAGTAGTAGTACACTTCTCTATAAAATTCCATGTTGACTTTAAAACATCTCATAATACGTAGAAGGATCCATTGGTTTCTTAAAGTGACTACACATTAAACACCAAACAATAACAACATTTTCAAGAATAAATTGGGAAAAAGGATAGTACATGTAGATGCAATAACTATTCTTGAGAATCCCACTAATGCATTGGGATACTACAACTACTTTTTAAACTTGCCAAGGTCACATGCTGAGTAGAAGCAACATAAAAGATACTACAATGGTGAGGGCAAAAATCTATTTGATTGTAAAGAGGGGGGTTAAGATCAGGACAAATATAAGGAGGCTTAGACTAGGAGAAATTTGATTGTAAATAAGGGGACTAAGAGTAGGAGAAATATAAGGAGGTGAACATTAAGCTCTACTCCAAAAAGGATTGTTGGAAACTTGTCATTGGTGGCATGTGCAACTATGCAGCTACAATCTTCCTCACACCACCAAGAGCATGAAATAACTCCACTTCAGTCAAAGTTGCTTGGTATATAAATTCATGTGCATGGATGTCTAGACCCAAAACCTTCACTTTAGACCCTTCATACTAACATAAAAAGCATGAATCTCATTACACACCACAACCATTTCTTTAACCAACTATACGACCATGTCTACACCTAGGTCTATTCTGTTTTGGAAATCTTTTGTCAATTTGCTTCTCCACTTCACAACCTTACCATCTCATTTTTGTATTGGATTAACTTTTTTTCTTGACTTGTATTTAATTAACTTTGTTGAGGGAACAGTTGGTTGTGCACTCACTCACCTTCTAAAATTGAAACATTTCATGATCTAGAGAATAAAAGTCCTCTCCATCTACCCTCGGGGCAACTTCCATCTTAATCCCCTTTGCTACAAAGAGAGAGGATGGAGAGTGATTGCCGAGGAAGATATATTGAAGTATGATTTGAGAGTGGAGACTTTTACCTGAATGGTCTTGCTCTCAAACATCAGAACGAATTTATGGCCCACCCTTGGTCCATAGATAGTAATATGTCTCTCCATAAGAACTCTTGCTTGTATGGCAGATATGGTGGAATAGTTGGAATAGCAATGATAACATGTAATAGTAGGAATTGCAACAAGAACACAACATTCTAAGAGATGGAAGCACGTTTTTGGGTCCAACAGACTACTCGGAGGGAAAGATCAAAACGAGTCTAGTCCCAAATACAATGCAGATTACGACGGTCAACAAATAAAAAAGGAGAATCATAAGTAATTTAAAAAAATTATTTTCCATAATTCATGAAATAAAATCAGCTATTTATAAATCTTTGATAACAATCTCATAAGAATTGAAATGTGCAATCATTTGTAACATTTTAAGAGCCACCTAGAATGTGGAATCTTAATTGCTTTGCAAAAGAATGATTGTTAAATATAGTTTTGTGATATATGTGCAAATTATAGAGATTCAGCTCAAAGATTTATTTTTTATTCACCATTCTTTAAACTCAAAAAATGGGTGCCATGTTGTACCGAGAGCCCATTTTCTTTTGACAATGTGTAAAGTGCCTTAACTAATTAGGTGCACTGTTAGAAAAACAACAAGATCTTCTATTGGCAATGGCACCAGGAAGAGAACAAGGACATTTAGCTCAAGTGGAAGACCCCCTCCCCTACCAGGTAAGTCTATGTTCTCTCTCTCTCTCTCTCTCTCTCTCTCTCTCTCTCTCTCTCTCTCTCTCTCTCTCTCTCTCTCTCTCTCTCTCTCTCTCCACCGATGATGGGCATTTTGAATCTTTCTTTCTGGTTATTAAGCTCCAAAGTGGCCAAAGGAGCAAGGCATCGAGTCTCTTTCTCTATCTTATTTCTCTGGTGATGGGTGAAAGCAATAAGAATTTCATACCTTACATTCGATGAGTATTTCAATGACTTGAACTTTGAAGGTGCCTACACCGATGATAAGCATTTCAAACAATCTTCAAAACTCTATCCGCGCCGACGATAGGCAATTCCAATTATCGATAAGTAGTTGCAATTTTTGATGATAGGCAGTTTCAGTTGCAGTCGCAGTCGCAAGCGCAATTCCCCCCATCTGCTTATTGAGCCCCAAAGCAGCAAAGGTTTGGTGGATGCCCTCTGGATGCCTTTGTTTGGTGGGCTGATTGCTTTTGGATCTCGGTACCATGGCGCACTCTCTAAGCTCAAAGCAAGCCAAAAATTGTCTCTCTCCCTCTCTCTTATTGTGCCAATGATGGGTATTTGTTCAAACTCTTCTGTGGGAAACTGTTCAAACCCGTCAGTGGTAGTCTTAGAACATTTCATGATGATACCGCTTGTGAAATCACCTGTGAAGTTACCTGCACTATCAATAATCATTTCAATCAATCTTTATAGAAGCATGTCCAATGCCGATTGATAGGCAGTTGAACACCTTTGAAGATGCCTACGCCAGCGATAGGCACTTCAATCAATCTTCATATAAGCATATCCTCACTTACAATAGGCATTTCAATGCGTACTTAGCTTATCATTTGGACTCCATTCCTTTCCATCTCCTTTCTCTCCTGAGCCTTGCGTACTGAGTCCTCCACTGCTGCTGGAATTACAAAATCACACACACATATGCCTTGAGAAGAAAAACTACAAAAAATTATAGAAATTGGGTGCTTTGTAGCTGGCAGCATTATTTATAAACTAAGATGCTGGAGATGACACAAACGGGGGTGCTTGGCCCCATCTAAGGTGGTAAAGAGCATGATGGACAAGGCTGTTTCAGCGATGGGCAGTTGAAGAACAGGCTAATGGAATGGTTTAAGTATGAGGGGACTCTTGTGTTATGGATTAGCTATAGAAATGGTGCATCAAGGACATCTTTTAAATTAACAAATCCATTCTCAAATTGGTCTTTGTCGACAAGCCCATGTTGCTAGTGTCTTTTTTGTCTTGACAGTGATGATTTCTTAACGCTTTTAAAGACCATTATGGTATGCACTTTGATCACGTGTATGGGAGAATTACTTCTCTAGTCAGCTACGTGCCAACAATGGGGGGTTAAGGGCTTGTTTAAATAGTTACCAATCATTTGCATACTCTTGATTTCTTGAAAAATCCTTTCTTGTACCTGGTTGCATCTTCCCTAATAGCCTAACCATTAATAGTTAACTATTTGTCTTGTGATGTTGAGACTCCATTTTAATAGATTACTTTTCAATGTCAAGTTGCTAAAACTTGGGGTTGGCGGCAATGACAAGTTGTTCTAACTTAAGGTTTCTATATAGTTTTGGATATACTTGATCAATTTGTAGATGTTAACAGTCATAACAAGTACTTGTTGGCAATGACTTGCTAAATTATAGGACACTACTATCTGTTGGCCTCTTGTTTTGTCTCTTAATGATAATAGAGTTGTTTATTTTTGGAAAATGATGAAAGTTTTTGGTTTTGGTTTTAGTCCTTCCATACGTGGTTGAAAAACACGTGAAACCAAGCGAGTGAATGAGTCTTTGGAAGCTATAGAGCGCAGCAATCAAATAAGATTTGTTAGTGGCATCGACAACACATGAGGATGCCGCACTTGATAAAAGAGGCAAGTTTTGTGGATGTTGAAGATGTTGGAGAAGCTCCAATCAATGATGAGCCTTGTTTTGACATTGTGCCATATGTCATTCGAGAGGAAGTCCATCAAGATTCTAACATAGATGAAGAGCATAAGCTATACATGCATAGATGAGAAGGAATTTTGGAAAATACAAGAATGTTTGCATGCTTTGAGTGTCCATTTGTACCTCTTTGTCATTTGATTCCATATGCTAGGGTCAAAGGTTTGCGAGATATCTCGAGATAAGTATTTTAAAATCTGCATTTGCCAAGGAAGGATATTTGCAGGAAAAAGATGCATTTATTGTTTCTTTGTGAACTTGTCAACGAGAGAGAACCATGGTAACATGTGAGTGCACATTGTAATCAATTATGTAGAGCACTTGTGCTACATTTAATGATATACCATATTTTATTGTGTTTGAAGATGATATTGTGCAAACATGGGATCCAATTTGGCAAGATATAAATAAAGAATATGAGTTGGAGCTTGCAAGGAATGATTCTTTAAAAGAGTTGTCAAATAAGATGTACTATGTTTGGGAAGGCAACCACAGAACCGTTGCATGGATAGCAACCATAAAAGAGAAGTTCTCAACAATTAGAGAGAAGCATTGCAAGGTGCTTTGCACCGTGATTGATCCTACAAAGGTGTCGATTGTGTTGCTTAGTGGTCTTCAATGCATGAAACTTGTAAGTACATGATTTCTCTCTTTATTGTAAATTTCATTATTTTTTCATCTTCTTGACTTTTGATGTTCTTTTAAAGCATGAACACAGATTCATTGATTGCCACCCATATTCAAGATGAGCTTGTAAACTATTCACATATTTGTTCATTGGATCATGAAGTTTATTTAAAAGGGATGTTTGAGAAGGATCAAAATTTTATCGCATCCATGCGAGCAAAGTACTCAAAAGGGGAAGAGCCATGGTATCCTATGACAAGGCATTATCTAGCAAAGCTTATGTATGATGTAAGTTTACCTTGATGCACTATCTTTCAGAGCTTTTATTCCTCGATATATTTGTGCAAAGATTTTGAATGATCTGATCCATAAATATATAGACCGCATTGGAAAGGTAACGAATCTTGCAATATTTCTAATGTATAATTTTTGGCGATGTATTGCTGAATATCATGGATCCTAACTTGCGTGTTGAGTGGAATGAGAAAGTGTTGTCTTTAAAGTGGGGGGAAGACAATCGGGCCACTGTTAAATTTAATTGCTACATATGATGTTCCTATTGAGAATAAAATTGTTTGACTGTCTTTGCTTGAGGTAGACAAGATCACAAGGAGTCCTTATGGGTTTAAAAAGGTAATCATCTCTTTTGCAAGTAAGTACTTGGCTTGACTAATTGACATCTTGTGTATGTTTCTTTCATTTCTTGTGGTGATTATACTTTTTATGAGAGTGCTATTGTTTGTTTGCTTTATGTCATAGTTGAATAAGTAGAGAGGGGATTCTCGTTCATGTTTTGGAAAGAGCAAAAATATTGTAAGTGATGTGATGACTATTGAGGGAGACATTGTTTTGCTTCATGATTGCTCAATTTTTTACTATTTGAGGAAATAAAGTATGAGGCAAGGCCACATCTCTTTCCACTTGAAGTCTCACTCGAGGCCAAAATTAAAGATGTAGAGAAGAAAGCTCTTAAGAAAGTTGAGAGCATGTGTTTGGCAACTCAACGCTTGGCTTATAGGTTGGCCCTAAACTTGAAACATTGCAAGTTCTCTACTTGTCTAGAGTCATTGTGAGTTATTTCTCTTTGCATCTAGGTTTTTTCTTTGATGTCTATTTTGATAGGTTTTTGTTATTTTTGGTGTGTAAGGGTCATTTTCCTTGCATGCCATTCTTGGCAAGACAATGGACCGTACTATCATCAAAGGATAATTGTATGTACTCTTTGGCTTTTCACAAGTGAATTGCTTGGGAGATGGAAAATTGTCCAGGGTGGCTTGATATGGAGCGGGGACATGTTCTTGCTTGAGACAGGGAGCGTCATGAGGCTATGAAAAATGATGCTCCAAAAGATCAAGAGCTTTCGACCATAAACACTACTAATGGGACTACAAATGGTATGGATTGTGTTTGAGGTATGTTAAACTTTTTGACATCATGTTGTTATGAAGTATATTTGTGTAATTTAGCGGTTCATTTCACAAATAAAGGAAAGGAAACGATTGTGGAGAGTATGGATGAGCAATTGCCATCGAGTGATTCAGGTGTTGATGTCTGCATTCATTAATTGTCATTAGTATGCTATAGATATTTATTATTATATTGATCTATTTTGCTTAATTCTAAAAGCTTCATTGTGGTTGTAGTGGTTTTTATTATTATTATATTTTTACAAAAAAATCTTTTTTCTTTAAATATTTTTCTGTGGATAATGTTTCCGTTGTGGGCTCTCAGCCACGCACACACACAACAGCTCCTAACAACTATGTCTAACCTGCTTGTATTAAATAGCTAACACAGCTATTTAACACTAATTACCTCTACTCACACACTATCTAACACAGTAAACTACACACTGTCTACACTAACTACTGCACACTGTCTATACTTCCTAACACATCAAAATTGCTCACTCACAGAGTACTCAATCTACTCACTGTCTACTGCACATTACAGATTTACACTACCTAATAGATCTGCTAACACCTGCATCTTATAGAGCTTAACAACCTGCACATTCTAGCACCTAACAGAGCTAACAAATCCTGCTAAGCCTGCACATTGCAGCCACTTAACAGATCTAGCACAACTCAGGAAAAAACCAGAAAAAAAATGAAAGAAAGTCTTCTAGAGGTAGCATTGAGTACTCTTCAAGCTTAGTGCAAGGAAGTCCTCGGCAACGACGCCAAAAATGTGCACTTTGTCACACATGTCAGAAGCTAGGAACTTGCCAAAATACCGTGTGCGAGCCATGAATGGCTGCAAGCACACAACTAGTAGATCCTAGCAAGCTCAAAGGGACAAGGGTGTGTCACTCACCACTCAATGCTTCTGTCATAAAGGATCATATGCCGTGAAGAAGAAGAAGGAGCTGCTATTGCCATCGCCCTCAACCGCCACCGATGCCGCCGCAATGCTCAATCTCAATCTCTCTCTCTCTCTCTCTCTCACACACACACACACACACACACACACACACACACACACACACACACACAAGAATACACACACACACACACACACACACACATACACATACACACGTGAGCACACGAAAGAGGAGAACACAGAGGTAGAGCAAGAGCACTTGTTAGCTTGCACCTCCAAAAATCAGGAATTTTAGGTCAAATGGACCTTTTATAAGAGTTTGACCCATTCACAAATGGGCATCCAAAGTGGCCAATTGTGAGGTCCCCAATCCCGAGAAGATTGGGACAACTTGATAGATGGACTTCCTTTATTCTCCTTTTCCGTTGACGAAACCCTACTCTGTTTCCACCAAGTAGAAATACGAGCAACAGAAGAGAGGAAGTCCTCTATCCATCATTTACGTGATTATAAGGGTCATATGCCTTAAGCCAGGTTGATAAATCTAGGGTTATAATGAAGTTTTTTCCTAACATAAAGATGTAATCCAATTGACATATTTAGAATCCATAAACAACACCTTTTTTCCCGTGTTTAAGAGGCACGACCGCCATCCATAAACCATAAATATGATATGAGACTTAGTCTAAACTAATTAGTAATCTTGTAAAAAGTACCCGACTAATTGGGTCCATAGCTTTCAGGGATATGTAGATTTGGGAAATCTCGACTCTTGGCACAATGAGTCTCTAAATTGACTTCTCTTAATAAGAGGGAATGGAGAGTTTCTCGACTAATCGAGACCACCTATCCTTGATTGGCAACCTGAGCCAGCCCCCACTTTCCACCCCACATTCACATTTTTTAGCTTGTTTTCTAATTACTACCACTCTGTTTAACATACACAAACATTATTTTTTTCTTAATTTGAGGCACAGGTTCTTTCATCCAACCCTTCAAACATCACCAAAACATTTCTTTCTCAAACATGGTCTAAAGAAGACAATCCTATAATTCAACAAAAAAATGAATCTTTCAATTATTCTTAAGAGTTGCTGCTACCCGCGGACCATCTCTGTTTAACCTACATAGCCTTTGCAAAGGATTTACTTATTTGGTAACTGAAATATGCATCCTTTCCCACTCGCTACCCGCAAGGAAACATCTCGCTAACCGCAAGTCATCTTGCTAACCGCAAGGTATCTTGCTAACTGCAAGAGACAAAAAGAGAGCTGATAACCTCATCTTAATCTTTGCTAACCAGAGAATCACCTTGCTAATCGCGAGTTCCATCTGGAAACAAGATATTCTCTCAGCAATTGTTTTCTTTAAGTGATTTCTTAAACATGATTACCCAACTTCTAATATCAAACATAGACAGTTGTTGAAGATGATGAAACAGGAAACAGAAGGAAGACATCAACTCAGAGTAGGAAGAAGATGGAGAAGGAGAAGACACAGAGCTTGTGTACGAGATCTCTGTAGTCTCTCTCTCTGTATTAGAATAATAGTGTATACAAACTCAGAGCTACAAAGCTTATATGAAACCCTAAGAGATAAGGTGTCCTTTCACACCAGATGTCCAGGGGGAAAAACCTAGTGGGAGAAAAGTGCCCCTGGTGAAGCGCGTATACACACTAACACTACTACATGTCTACAAATCCCCCCTGTAGTGATAGTGTGAATCCGTACAAGGTAGCAGATCATCATGTGTATGAGAGTAAGCCCAAAGCTTTTTGGAAAGCTTCAAACTTTTCTCATGATAACGCCTTCGTAAATAGATCTGCAATGTTATCCTGTGTAGGACAGTAAGTTAGTGTGATCTCCCCTGCATGTAGCCTTTCCTTGACATAGTGGTAGTGAACCTCTATGTGCTTTGTTCTTGCATGAAATACTGGATTCCTTGCAACTGCCATAGCACTCTGACTGTCAGCGAAAATGGTAGTGGGTGCCTGTTGACACTCACAAAGATCTGCCAATAACCTGTGTATCCATACACAATCAACTGTTGCCGTGAAAGCTACCCTATACTCAGCTTCACAAGTTGATGTAGCCAATGTGGGTTACTTCTTGCTTAGCCTTGATATACATGCATTTCCCAAGAAAAAACAATTGCCACTTGTGGAATGTCGTGTGTCAAAATCACCAGCCCAATCTAAATCGCTGTAACCAAGAAGCTGCATAGAACTGTGCTTTCCATACATATCCCCCCTTGGAAAGAACATGGCAAGATTAGGGGTACCTGAAAGGTAACGAAGTATGCGCTTCACAGCCTGCCAATGATGCATACCTAGGCTGTGCATAAATCTGCTTGCTTGTGAAACCCCAAATTGAATGTCTGGACGAGTGTTGCCTGCCAAATATATCAAGCAACCAACGGCTACTGCATAAGTATGTACATCAAAAGGTTCTCCAGCATCGTGCATGCTCAACCTTGATCCAGTTTCTACGGGTGTAGAGATTGGCTTACAATTTTGCATACCAAACTTGTCCAAAATTTTATGCAAATATTTTGCCTGCAACATGTATATGCCATCCTCTGATTGCACAAACTGAATACCCAAGTAATAATGTAGCAAACCAAGATCAGACATCTCAAAGGTTTTTCTCAAAGCATCTTTAAACGCTTCAATTTCATTTGCATTATTGCCTGTAAGAAGCATATCATCCACATAAAGTGTTAGCATAATGAGAACTCCATCTCTCTTTTTGACATACAAAGTACTTTCTGTTGGACTATTCTGAAATCCCTGGCCAATCAAATAAGTATGTATCTTTGCATACCATGCTCTTGGAGCCTGTTTGAGACCATACAAAGCTTTACGCAATCTACATACCTTTTGCTCTTGACCTTTTACAACCACTTGGTTGACTTACATAAACTTCTTCCTGCAAATCACCATTCAAAAAAGCAGTTTTGATATCCAACTGATGCACTTTCCAACCATGATGAGCAGCAATTGCAACTAGTGATCTAATTGTGGACGCACGAGAAGTAGGAGCAAAGGTTTCATCATAATCTATGCCTTTCTATTGCGCATAGCCTTTTGCCACAAGCCTTGCTTTGTACCTGTCAATAGTACCATCTTGTTTCCTTTTTACCTTAAAAACCCACTTTGTACCAATAGGCTTTTTACCTGTAGGCAAGTCCACTAGATCCCATGTATGATTCTTATGAATAGAATCAATTTCTTGCTGCATAGCATCTTTCCACTGAACACACTCTAAAGCTTGTTCAAATGAATCAGGCTCATCTACATCACAAAGAGTGCTAAAGCAAGCCAAATCTACTTGCTCTCTACCAAAAGTAGTACCAACACGTGTTTTTCGTGGCAACGGTGCATCCAACTTGCTATCGAGCAAAGTTTTCTGAACCCATTTAGGCAAGGTTCTTTCTTCCCTGAGAACTTCTTGCTCTTCACGCACAATTTCCTCTACATCATGAGGTGTCACATGCTGATCAAAAGATTGATCAAGATTATCAACCTGTTGTGATTCTTGATTCTCCACAAAAGAAGGAAGCAAACCTTCAAATACATCATGTGTCTGCATATGAGGTACATCAAAAGCAACCATAGGTTGAGCAGTAGTTTCTGCAAAAATTACATCACGACTTTCAAAAATCTTGTTTGTAGCAGGATTGTAAAGTCTATAACCTTTACTTCCACTACTGTACCCCACAAATATACATTTGATTGCCTTATCATCAAGCTTCCCACGTAACTGTTGAGGGATGTGGGCATAAGCAAGACAACCAAAAACACGAAGATAACTGGTTGAAGTTTTTCTGTCATACCAAGCTTCATATGGAGTAATGGTCTTCAAGGCACGAGTAGGACACCTGTTCAAAACATGTGCTGCACAAGCAACTGCCTCCATCCATAGCTTATGAGGCAAACTCTTAGCCTTGAGCATACATCTAGACGTCTCCATTAAAGACCTGTTCTTCCTTTCTGCAACACCATTCTGTTGTGGTGTGTATGGCATAGTGCATTGGTGTTTAATGCCTTTCTTTCCCAAAAAATCCTTAAATGCACCTGACATGTATTCACCTCCTCGATCGGTACGAAGAGTCTGTACTTTGCAACCTGTTTCATTTTCAACCATGGCGACATAATGTTGAAAAAGTGCAAACACATCTGACTTTGCTTTGAGTGGATACACCCAACAAAACCTGGAAAAGTCATCAATGAAGGTCACAAAATAAAGGCTGTTTCCTATAGATGGCGTCCTCATAGGACCACATACATCACTGTGTACAAGCTGCAACTTTTGTGTCGCTCTAACTGAACCATCCTGCGAAAATGAAAATCTGTGCATCTTTCCAAGAACGCAACCTTGACATACATGTCTTGGTGGCATCTCCAATAAAGACAAATCATGCACCATATTATGACATTGTAAAGTCATCAAACTGCCATAACTAACATGCCCAAATCTAGCATGCCACAACTCAGCATCCTGCATGGCCCGAGTCTTTGTTTCTGCAATACATACCTGAATCTGCTTTTCATAACGATCTAGCACAAATAGTCCATTTTCCAGCGTACCTGTAGTGATAAGAGAATAACCATTCTCTCGATCTCGTACAACACATTTGTCATCCTCAAAAATGACCCGAAGACCATTTTTTGCAAGAGAGGATACAGACAACAAATTCTTCTTGATCCCTGGAACATATAAGACATCTGGCAAGCATAAATCTGAACCATCTAAAATGGTAATCAAAATCTTACCAACACCTTTGATTGGATAAGAAGCATTATTTGCACATGTCACCTTCTTTCCTGCTGGAGCTGCATCCAATGAACAAAACAAATCCTTCCTTGAAGTAATATGCCTGGATGCATCACTATCAAAGTACCAAATCATTTGTGTCTTGTCAACACTGTAAGCAAAAAAATCTGAACATACTACGAAAGCATAAGAATCCTGCACAAAGTTTGCAGACTCTTCTTTAGCTGTAGAAGAATCACCAGAAGCTGAAACAACCAAACTTGACTCTTTCTTCTTTTCTTTAGCAATTCGCTTTTTACACTCACTAATGTAGTGACCAGGTTTCTTGCAGTAGTGACATTTAACTTTCTTCTTGGACTTGTCGGAATCACCTTTAGACTTCTCTGAAGATTGTCCTGCACTAGACTTGGAGTAATGAGCACTCTCTTTACCCTTGTTTTTGTTCTGTACAACAAGAGCATGATCCATACCATCCACCTGTAAAGACTTGTTCTTACGTGATTGATCCTCCTGCAATAGCAAAGCCACTAACTCTTCAAAATGAAGAGGCTCAGGATTAGCTCGCAAAGACAGAGTCAAAGAAGTCTGAAAAGTCAAATAAGATGGAGGTAGTGAATTGAGTGTTTTGGAAACCAAGTCCTTCTTTGGAATCACTTCATCAATGCTAAGAAATTGCTCTTTAAGATCCCTGATTTTTGTAAGATGCTCGACGATATCGTCGCCTTCGTCCATCTGTATTTTGTCAAGTTGTTTCTTCAAAAACTCTATTCTGGCAGCGTTTCTTCCTCCAAACATAGCTTCCAGAGTGTTCCAAGCATCCTCAGAAGTTCTGCAAGATCTGATATGTGGTGTGATTTTCCTCTTTATGGTTAAGGCAATGACAGCCATAGCTTGTGCATCTTTAGTATCCCATCTCTTTTGCTCTGGAGTGACTTGTGAGGGTCCTGCACCAACAGCTGCACCACGACCAGGCGTGGCAGGTGCAATGCTACCTGGACGAACTTCATCTCCAGATACATAATCCCACAATCCTTTACCAACCAAAACATTTTTGGCCATAAAAGACCAAAGAGAATAGTTGGTACCATCCAATTTGTCTTTGGATGTAAACGCACCAAAAATCTCTTTCTCCGTAGATTGAGCCATACTGTGGATGCACACAAGAGAGCAAAAGAACCTCCAAGAGATTCACAAATCTCCTCTCCAATCCAAGCAAAACTCTACACAAAATCTTAGCACAAAGCTAAGACAAGCTGCTTCCCAAAAGAACTGTTTACCTGAAGAAAATCTGTCAAAAAGCACATCCTCTTGATCTAAACGCCTCCGAAAGGTAACTTCTGCTACGCTGCTCAGAACAAAATTCTGAGGGCTCGAACGGTTTCGAAAGGGGGGTAAAACTGCAGGTCACCTGCTCAGAATACTCCCGGAACGTCGAGGATGCTCCCATGAGCAAATTTTCCGAAAACTGCGATTGCGCGTGCGGACGCGAAAACGCAAGTAGAGGCTCTGGAAATCACCTTGCTCTGATACCAATTGTTGAAGATGATGAAACAGGAAACAGAAGGAAGACAACAACTCAGAGTAGGAAGAAGATGGAGAAGGAGAAGACACAGAGCTTGTGTACGAGATCTCTGTAGTCTCTCTCTCTGTATTAGAATAATAGTGTATACAAACTCAGAGCTACAAAGGTTATATGAAACCCTAAGAGATAAGGTGTCCTTTCACACCAGATGTCCAGGGGGAAAAACCTAGTGGGAGAAAAGTGTCCCTGGTGAAGCGCGTATACACACTAACACTACTACATGTCTACAACAGTTTATCAAACTTTAACCATTAATCAAACAATTCCTTCTCTACTCTATGAAATCATGTTAACCCTCACGGCTCACGGACACCATATCACCTACGAAGGACGTTGTATTATTTACTTGGTAGAGTCAGGTACTGGGCTTGTCGGTCTAATAGGAAAAGGGTAAGAGTGATCGCCGAGGAGAGACACACTCTAACTAGAACATTCAAGGGATTAGTTGGCTAAGCATGGGCGCCCAAGTGTGAATGGGACGAGCTCATATAACAGTCAACTAAACCTAAAATTCACTCATTCTGTCATTTGTGCAATTGAAGAGTGCTCTTGCTCCATCTCCATCTTCTTCTTCTTCATCTCTGTGTGTGTGTGTGTATGCGAGCGAGCGAGCGAGAGAGAGAGAGAGAGAGAGAGAGAGAGAGAGAGAGAGAGAGAGAGAGAGAGTGCCATCGAGCATTGCGGCGGCACGACAACGGCGAGGCGGTTGAGCGCGGCGTAGCAGCGTCTCCCTCTTCTTTGCGGCGAGGAATCCTCCACGACAGGAAGCGTAGAGCAGTGAGTGACACACCAATGCCTTCTTTGAGCTTACTAGTTTATGCTTGTTGTGTGCTTGGAGCCATTTGTGGCTCGCACACAGTGTATCGGCAAGTTCCTTGCATTGACACGTGCGACATACGCGCACATTTTTGGCGCCATTGCCGGGGAATGCCATACACTAAGCTTGAATGGCACTCAGTGCTTCTTTTGTGGTGCAATTTCAATTGTAGGAAAGGTAAGGAAGGAGGGTGTGTGTGTTGAGAAGAAGGATTTTGTGTTACGACTGTGTATTTTCTTTGTTAATGAAGTTTTCAAAGGTACTGTGTTTTTTCTCTGTGTAATGTGTTAGTATTAAGGTTGTTAGTTCTGTGTAATGTAATGTACAGTAAGTAGGAAGTAGATCTATGAGAGCTAATAGAGTGTATTAGTTTGTAACAGTAGGTGTATTAGTTAGAAGTAGGTAGGTAGAGTGTGTGTGCTCTTGCGCAGGCCGCGGCGACCTTATCATTTTAAAAAAAATAAATATTTTTTTTTAAAAATAAAACTAAAAAAATTTAAAGGTAGGACCGGGATCGGGAATATCTCCCAGACCCAAGCCCATACCCAAGCCCAAGCTCACACTCAGGCTTAGGCATCTGTCGCCCTTTAAAATTACGAATTGTAGCTTCACACGTAGCTAAAAATTGACTTTTTTGAGGACCAACGGAGCTTCAGGTGACCGAACGTTGTGTTGTAAAGCACACCGCGACTCTCTGAGTGATACGCTTGTTTTGAGCTATCACACACTTTAATAAAAAAAATCGATCATTAAAAAACATTAAAAACGTAAAAAACACGAGTGAAAACGGACGCTTAAAAAAGTAAGCGGTTAACCTTCGAGGTTATTCGCTGACGCTTGTAGGGTGCCAAAGGCACATGCATCTGCGCTCTGGTCATGTGCTAGAGACGGAGCAACTAGAGAGAATTTTGACTTACGCGAGTTCTCAATATCCACCTACTTTAGGTTCCGAGCCCTCGGCGGGGACCCAAGGCAGTACAAACCAAGACCCGAACATAGCGGCTAGTGACTCTTCCACTGACTACGACGTCATGGAGGGTTTCCCAATGCCTAATCCCGATAGCTCAAGCCAAGACATGCATGCTATGGGCCCGCAGTCCGGGCCGAGCGTGCTTAGCCGCCTGAAGGAAACCTTTAGTAGAGCCACTCGCTCCGAACATGGAGCTAATGATGTAAATGAGGGGAGTGGGGAAGTTAATTCTCCATTCATGACCAATGTAGACCTTATAGCCTTAGAGAATGTGCACGTGAATACTTCATTCACTGCACCTCCTAACTCTTCAGAGTTATTTCCTTCCGAGGTCATATTACCCGATGGTAGAAGCCTTGCCGAAGTGCAAGAGGTTGAGCGGTATATCCTTGCAGCGAGGGAAAAGGAAGTCAAGAGCTTACGCAAGGCGGAGCAACGAAGAGAGTTAAAAGCAAAAGCCCCTATGTCAATATCCTTGCTAAGAAAGCAATCGAGTGCTCCTGACTTAGCAACCGCTAAGGGCCAACCCCTAGAAAGCAACATTGCATCTAGCTTAAAGGACACCCCTAGCACCTCAATCCTAGATGGAGTGTTCTTAAATGAGAACTGGGAGTACGAACTACAAACAGAAACTCTGACCGACCTATACACAGGTCACACATATCACGTGGGTTGGTTAGATGTCGTACAATCCAGAATGGGTGCTACTAGTGTGGAGGGTCAACAAAGAGTTTATAGGTCATCCATAGGGTCATTGAGTTAGAGAGACAGAACAAGGGGATTCAGATGCCTTCAACGGGTGTCATGAGATTCTTAGATATAGGAAAGGCTAAACAATCGACCTTATCGCAAATGGAGACTCCCTCGGTAAGTCCGATGGATCCTCCATATGTTGTTTCTACAGGGGTCTCAGTGTAATCTGAGCCCACAAGTGATAGCTTTACCTTTCCAAGTTTAGCTCATCTTTCCCTTGATGCCTACCCCAATGATGGGCATGCCAAGAAACATGCCATGGACCTCATTTGTTAGTAAAGCACCGATACATGGTAGCTCAATGTTTGCAACAGTACCTACAAGTGTGTACCAATCGTATACACCCATGGGTCCTCGTACTCATGTAGTCTCTACTCCTCCCATTGTTTCAACAACCTATGCTCCACAACCACAATACCCAAGTTCTTATTTCCATGGGACTATAAAATGCACGTACCCTTAAATATGCTAGAAGCAATGCATATAGCTTCTGACAAGACTCATTCTAATGTAACGAAGAAAACATACAAGTGGGTCCCTAAATCTTCTTTAGTGACCATAGCTGATGCTAAAAAACAAAAGCATTGTAAGAAACGTACCACTCGCTCCAAGAAAAGTAAGAAAACGTGGCGTTGGATTCCTAAACGACTATTGGAAGCCCAAGGCTAATATCAAGGAAATGATCAAATTTGGGTGCCAAAACGTAGATTGTGTTCTTACCTGTCACCTGACCCATGTGAACCCAATCCTGTAGCTCCAAAACAAATCAATGATCGCCGAAAGAAAAAAATCACAGAATGTACACACCCACTCCCGAGTTAGTTTGGGTACCAAAGAAAGAACGATTTGTTCCACCTAGCTCAGGAAGGGGGGAGTCCCATGAAGCTTCTAGCTCCTCTTGTAATGCATCCATAGAGGTAAAAGCTTCTCCACAGCCTCCACCTACAATAGTGGACCTCCATAAAGCTACAAAGGAATCCACACCTCCCAGTGTTCAAGAATCACCTGATGAACCACTTCAAGTTCGATCGGAGAGTACCTTTGTTTAAGTTTCATAGGCTGATTTAAGTCCGTGGGAGCGTGTTGGAAGGGGCGAGACTCACACACCCATGAAGTGCATGCAAACACTACCTAGATCAACATAATGTCAATCAAGGACACAGATGACACGATAGGCACACGGAGGGAATCTCTTTAGCTTGTCAGGCTGAGACCATCCTACACATACAACACTCTGGAAGGCCAACTAAACCACAATCAAGAACTAAACCACAATCAAGAACCTCACTGCTCTCAACTACACCACCTAGCCACATACACACATATGGAAGGTAACTCACCTAATCATGCCAGATTCATACGAAACTTAAGGAACACCATCCCCTCACTAGGATACACCTGTCCCTAAGATTCTACACTCAAAACCCTCACTCTAAACCCATCTGCGGAAAACGCGTAGGATGACAGAGCAGAATTTTGAAAGTGCCCGAAACTGAAATTTATGAGTACCTATGCGTAGCTTATGTCGCCACGATTCTATAGACTACTAGCACGTAGAAAACAGACATCGTTTGATACACTTACGACCACAAATAGCTCGTAGATGCGTCGGCGTGTGCACTTCGTCTCGCGTGGAATGCTTGGCGTTGTCGCGTAGCTCTCCTCGAGCCTACAACAATGGTGCAGTCGGATCTCCAATGTGTTGAGTGAGCCGGGCGTAGCGAGAGGATAAAGCTCACGCTCACTCTCTTTCTCTCTCACACACACATTAAAATTTATAAATTTCATGTAAGCAAAATTTACAAATTTTGCTAAAAATATAAATTGTCATAAAGGTACTTACATCTGTACCAATTCCTCCCAGTGAGAAAGTTGTTGCTCCCACCATTTAAACCATCTGCTCACTCTAGTGATGCTCTTTGTAGTTAGATGTTGTCCCCACCATTTTTGAATTGATTGCACCTTTTGAGATGCAAGGTCAATGGTCTTAGAAGCTCTCCATTCCTCACATTTATCAATGGTGTTGATTTGTTAGATTTTGAGGTATCCACATTTTAGCATATTTGTGCAGACTCTACTCCCAATGAAATAAGCATGATCGTTCACGACCCTCAATAATATTATATGGCCTTCCATTGAAGACTATTTGAATAGCATTCCAATTTGCCCCAGCCTCTTCATACATAAAACCTGCAAAATTAGTTGCACCATGTAAATACTTTTCCATTGTTGAATTAAGGTTCTCCCAAAAAATAACTTGAGTCTTTGCATCCTCCTCTTTAGTATCACATATAGAAATTATCTATAGTGATCGTATGCTGCAAGATATTCAACATAAATATTTTCACACATATCATCTCAAGTTTGATGATGAAAAAAAATATGAGATATTTTAAATACTTAAAGATTA
Organism: Adiantum capillus-veneris; assembly: GCF_014529385.1. Classification (NCBI taxonomy): domain Eukaryota; kingdom Viridiplantae; phylum Streptophyta; class Polypodiopsida; order Polypodiales; family Pteridaceae; genus Adiantum; species Adiantum capillus-veneris. Next base: position 155,106,090 of record NC_140931.1, read on the forward strand.
CCTTGGATCATAAACTGAGCATGACATTGTTGCCCAACCTAAAATCAAAATGCACCCATGCATTTCTTAAGTCACCCGTTCCGGTTCGTTTCATCCGATTTACTAGATCAATCCCAGAACTTGGTCCCTTAGTGGACATTTTTAATAGGAAGCACTTGTCATCCTCTTTGTCCTGTCTAGGAAATCTACTCTTATGGAAAAAAGGAAACATGCATGCACTTTTTTTAAAGCAATAAAATATTATCATATCCATCCACAATAACAACACCTTGACTCTTCCTGTCCTTTGAAACAATTGAAAAAACCCTACATGATGCATCCCAAGAAAGTTAAATCAATAATAGTTAAAATATTAACAAATTCAAGGAACAAAACTTAGTTTCTCAAACCCTTTGGTTTGAACAAGTGGCATAATTTCCTCCAAAAAATCATTGAATTGTCCATCACATGTAACTTCAGCTTCCTCCCCAATCAAGGAGTTAAGCACAAGTTGTTGCGTCACCAACATTTGAATTTTTCTTGGACCACCCTTTTCAATTTTTAGTACTGCAACTACCAATTTTCGTACTCTTGAAATGGCAGCCCTGGAGGTTCCTGCCTTAACATTATGACAATGTTTACCAACATGTATTGCCAGTCACAACATTGTACTGTCTCTAGGCAAGTCTTAATAGATTTTGCAGGGACAAGCAGCAACACAAGTAACAACCTTCTGACAATAATGACAAGTTATTGTTGTCTTCTCTTCCATTGCAAGGTAGTCCTTCTTGACCTGTCTGTCCAAATATCCATGAAAATCTATACCATTAAATCTTGTTCATTAATATAATGAGGACATGTTGAATAATTGCATTGCATGCATCCCAAACAGTGGCTTAGACGAACTGTGCATGCTATCGCCATGGTTGTAATAGATGGGCGAGTCCACAAGTGACCATCAAAGTGTTGCTCCATCCCTGACATTCATTTTGTTTTATCATGAGCTGCAGGCAACTCAAAGCACAAATTTCCATCATAATGTTGTGGAGGTTCAGCAACTTGCAAAGGAGCTTCACATAGTGCTAATAAATCCTTTAACTTTTTTGCCCTGCATTCAAATTGGTAAATTATAATCTTTAAATATGTACAAACTATAATTTTGTGCTTGCCAATGGAGTTTGGCGTCAAATTTGGAGGGCCTTTTAATTTCTAGATGGTGGTTCAAGGATTGCATTTAATGCAGTCTAAAAGTGCCTCCAACTTGTGTGTGTGTGTGTGTGTGTGTGTGAGCACAAGTGTATATGTTGATAAAATTTTAATATATATAACTTATTCTATAAGTGTTTAGCTATTTGAAATATATAATTGTTATGTGTTCAGTTTGTTTAATTATATACTCTTTATAAGTGTTTATTGTATATATTTTATAAATATATTACATGCAAAGTGAAATGAAAGTGCAATGAAGTGAAGTGAAAGTGAAAGTGAAGGAGCCTGTTTTGTCGTGAAGAAGAAGAAGGAGTAGAAGAAGAAGAGAATGTACTCATGGGAGTGTGTGTGTGTGTGTGTTTGTTATTTACGTATATTACCCACAAACGAACATATACATGTTTAAATACCAAGATACCAAGATAAATACAAGGTTTATTATACAAAACAAACTTAGATAGCCTGATTTTGTACAAATGAATAACATCCAAAGACCCCATCCAAAAGGAAGAAGCTCCTTCACAAACTTCAAACCAATTGCCAATCTTCCAAACAGTAAAGCACCAAAAAAGCTGAACCAAAGACAGTCTGAGCCCTCACTTGCACCCATAGAAACAACATAACATTTTGTTAGCATTGGCTCTGTATGAAAGTGATGCATGGGCATCTTATCCATGTCACAAAGGTACAACTTTTTTGTGCAAGTAACCTTATAATTGAAATATAAATTTCAAGAGACATTGGTAGTCAATTACACCATTATAAACAAACTTTTAACAGTTTGATATACTAGTACTGGTATTGGTACCAGTATCGGATTTCTAGTGCTAGTATTGGTACTGGTAGTACTAGTACTGCTATCCTGCTATCCTAGTAAATTGGCACACTAGCTGTTATCCATTTCACGTAGGTATACATTTTTGTCTAAGTAACCTTATAATTGAAAGCGAAATTTCAAGAGATTTTGGTAGCCAATTACATCATTTTAAACAAAATTTTTACAATCTGATACATTGGTATTGGTACCAGCTTTATATTTTTAGTGCCTGTATTGGTATTGGTAGTACTGGTACTACTATCCTATTAAATTGGTACACTAGTTGTTATCCATTTCATATAGGTACACCTTTTTGTGTAAGTAACCTTATAACTGAAAACGAAATTTCAAGAGACTTTGGTAGCCAATTACATCATTTTAAACAAACTTTTTACAATCTAATACACTAGTACTAGTATTGATACGAATCTCAGATTTTCAATGCCAGTACTGGTACTGCTATCCTGCTATCTTGGTAAATTGGTACACTAGCTGTTATCCATTTCATATAGGTACACCATTTTGTCTAAGTAACCTTTTATATGAAAGAAAAATTTCAAGAGACTTTGGTAGCCAATTATATACATCATTTTAAACAGACTTATTACAGTCTCATACACTGGTATTGGTACTAGTACTAGTCTCAGATTTTCAATGTCAATACTGGTGTACTGGTATTGCTATCCTGCAATCTTGGTCAACTGGTATACTAGTACTGGTACTAGTCTCAGACTCTCAGTGCTAGTACTGGTACTGGCAGTACTGGTATTGATACTGCTACACGTCTATATTGCTATAATGTTATACTGGTTTATTGGCAAACTAGTTTCCAAACATTGTTTATGTCGAGAATACCAAAAAGGTATATAAACTAGTAGTCTTATATAGGAGATATGTAATTCCATAAGTCTTGCAAAGAACTAGTATACTGGTACTGATACAGGTATGTTATACTGGTACTGGTATCAGTCAGTGCTAGTACTAGTACTATTAGTACCAGTATTGTTAGTATTGGTACTGAAATTGGGATACTTCTAAATTGGTATACCAAGTGGCATACTTAGTATTGGTACTAGTCTAAAACTGTCAGTGCTAGTACTAGCACTGGTAGTACTAGTATTTATATTGCTTTATGACTTTTTTGGTATACGTGTTTAATCGTTTATCGGTTCCCTGACATATTGTTATTTCATGAATATCTGAACAATGTTAAAACCAGGAGGTTTACCCTTTGAGATAGGAAATAGGCAATTCTATAAGGGTCCAAATGAGAGCCAGTATACTGGTATAGATATAGGTTTGGTATATTGGTACTGGTACAAGTACTAGTCTTCCGACTTTTTGTGCTAGTACTGGTACTAAAACTGCTATACTGATATACGGGCATACTAGTACTGGTACTAGTCAAAAGACTTCTAGTGCTAGTACTGGTGCTAGTAGCACAGGTAATGATACTTCTATTCTGCTATACTGCTATACCAGTTATATCAGTCGGTTAACAAAACCAAAAGAATGCAAAAACCATTATTGTATCAGTACCAGTCACACACACTTGCATTCACATACACAACCACACAGTAACACATGACACAAATACAATAATGCATATGTATACTACAAACACACTTTACAATCATGCATTTGTATACTACAAACACAAACACAAATAAACTTGTTGTAATACACACACACAAATACAATTGCATACACACACATAAACACTTGCATACACACACATAAACACTTGATATTTGTGGTCTTTTTTTATTTGTCACTATATACTAAGCCTTGGTCTTATTGTTTTTTTGCTTTTAGGAGTAGGATACTCGTGTGTTGCTACTTGAAAATCCATTGGGCTCGCGAGCACTGGAAGCCGAAGATGGGCAAGTCTGCCAGTAAAGGGGCATTGGCACCCTTGAGATCAAGGGTGCTAGGGCCAGTCCCCATCACCTCCTTTCATCAGTATAGTGTAGCCTCCAGTAACAAGCAATGTGCATGCTGGTCATTGGTTGTATTTTTAATATGGACGTCAGTTACGTTTGTGTTCGACACGTCAATCTAGAGGACTTTCAATAGGGACTATGTAATTAATGCAGAGGGTGGCGTTCAAACCATCTGGAGGTGCAGAATTACTCAAAGTTGTGCGAAAAGTGTCCCAACTTTTCGGCAATGTGATCAACAGGAACATAGCTCTAACAGGTTCATCAAACTTGACACCTTGAGCTGACAACTGACTATAGATTGTGTTGAATTCATTCAGATGATTAAACATAGGTGTCCCTTCTTTCATCTTCAAGTCGACAAGCTTCTTAAGCTAGTATACCTGTGAAGCTGCACTCTGCTTCTCATAAAGATCACTCAGCTTTAACCATGCTTGATAAGCTGACATCTCGTCTGCTACATTGAAGTAAACGCTTTCTGCCAAAGTCAGCATAATGGTAGAAAGTGCCAATTCATCCATTTCGTTCCATTCATCTTCGTCCATATCTTCTGGTTTTATCCCCTTGAGCTTTATAGGTTTTATCTGCTTCTTTTGTACCAACACGTGCCAAATCTGCTTCTTCCACAATGGGAAATTGGTTCCATCCAGCTTCTTGATATTGTAAAGAGCAGTGTCTTGTGATCCAGCCATAGCTACGCTTCACAGTGGTTTACTTTCCTGGGAAAAATTTGGCAGAGTTTCCCCTGTAAACTGACCTCTGAACCAATATCAACCTGTCAAATGAACCAAGAAAGCTTCAGATTCTGCATAAATTTCGGGAGAGTCTCCTTTGTAAAATGGCTCTGGTCTACTAAAAAACAGACCAAAAAACAGCTCAAAAACACTGTCTCTCTGACACTATAAGCTGCGCGTAAACCTGTCCTACACCTGTACTGTCTCTCACTGTCCTGTCACTGTCCTGTAAGCATAGACTGTGACAATGCCTCAATGGCAGTAAAGCAAAGATGCAATCCCAACTGTCTAACTCACAGTCAATACATCCTAGCTGCCTATCTAAGGGTGCTCGAGGGATCGCTCCAAGACCTGTATCACCGAAAGGATCTCAACATTCGAGAATCCCCCAGCTCAATAAAACCTCACTCGACCATCAACAAAGGCTGCAGTAAATCTGACAGTACATAGACTTCCCACAAAGTCATACATCCACAAATTTCCCACTATATGCTGTAACCGCTGCGGCGGTTGTTTGCTGCGTGACTCACAGCGAGCAAACCCTCAACAGACATACATCATCTCTGACAATACATCCCATGTGGAAGTACCTGCAATCTCAGGATGAAATCTAGAATATCAAGCAGCAAACACAAGCTACCTCATGAACTAGTGGATGTCGCCTACAGTCTGTGTGTAGCGCCGTGTCGTATGTGACACGCCTCCAAGAACTGTAAGCCGTCCTTCGATGTGTAGACAACCACAAATCAACACTCTGGGAGTGTCGATATCCTCAACACCTGCAGTCGATGGCCGAAAACCCCAAATTTGCAGAGTCGGATCTGCACCCGTCGAGACCACGTAGTCGAAAATGGCCTGCACAGACCTTTGTCGAAGCCGAATGGTGGTCGAGATGACCTCAGAATGAAATTCTGAGTACACCGAGCCCTTTGGGTTTCCCCCACAGGATTTGGGGCCGTGTCTTCGCCTGTCGAATTTCACTCCAATCTGAGCTGGTGACTCTAGCCTCCTGCAGTGCTGCCCCGAGCCTCGATCTGAGCTCTGATACCAGTTGAAGGAGTACGAGCGGAAGTGCGACGCGAGAGAGAGTGCGAGAAGAAGAGCACGACGATATGGTGAACTCACTCTACTGTAATGTGTAGAGCATAGTGAGTTTTTATTAGGTTTTAACAAAAGAATATGTGTACATACCTGGCGGCCCGCCCACTTACCTGGGCGACCACATTGGGCTTTATACCCCAACACCTTGTTGGGAGATAGTCTCTGTGATGGGACTGCAACTACATCTGACTTGGTCTCGTACTGTCCCATGTAGGACGGTAGTGTTCTTAGCGAATGGGGTTGACTATCCATAGATTGTACAGATCCTTTGTCGCCCCAATACGATCGCACGTCTAGATTCATTTGAGATCTAGTCTCAAATTCCTCTATTGGTGGTAGAAACACTCCTCGTTCATCACCAGTCTTGTCTACTCGTCTTCTTAGGTCATCGGCTTCATTGGCCTCTCTGACTTGTTTCCACAATTCGTCAAGACCATCTATCTCTTTACAATCCTCAGGTATAGCTTGGTGAAATCCGTCGGAAGAGTTATCCGTGGTATTCAGTACTATCCTTGGTTCTAGTGCTGGGTCTTTGAGGTTTGGTCTGTGGTCATGACTAGAATCTGTCTCTTTTAGTTCCTGGTTTGGTGGGATTACTTGTGTAGGCATGACACGGATCACATCCTCAGGTTTTGCAACTAGTGGTTCTAGTAAAGCTTGGGCTATTTGAATCATTTTCTGGCACATTTCAAACCATTGCTTTTCTAGTTCCGCATAGGGATATGTCATCCACCTGTGTTCTTGGGTTTGGTTGTTTTTGAGCCTCACATCATAGGCTTTCAAGAGGGCATCTAATGTCTCATTAACCTTCTCTGCCAACACAGATCCTCCTGGCACTTCTCGATTTCTCATCAGTGGATGGTTCTTCTAGAGGTTTAACCATCTGTGTAAGAGAAGGTGCCTCCTTTTCCTCATGTTGTTTTATCTTCTCCTCAGCTTTCGTAAGCTTCTCAGCTAGGGATTTTTTCTCTCGTTCCCTGCGTGCTTTCATCCTAGTCTTTCTAGATTTCCAACTATTTCATTTGCTCTTGGTTTTTGACTAGGTGTGTCTGTCTTTGGTCCATCATCTGTCTTTGGACTCGTGTCACTTTCCGTGTTCTTTGTCTGTGGATTCTCATCAGCTTTCTTTTGAGCTTGTGCTCTCGTAACCACTTGAATTGGTACAACATTTTCATTTTTTGAGCTATTAGGTAGCTGGACAATCCCTAATACATTTGGCGTGATTTTCCTGATTTGGTTTGGTTTTCCGAGCGATCGGGGATCAAGTGAGTGATGCCACACTCAAGACAATAGGCATTTACTTCAGTGATCTCCGTATGAGGACATTGTTTGACCAAGTGGTTGTCACGACTTTTGTGACAATCTGTCTCTGGTTGAGAAGATTCTTTTAGCATTTTCTCTTGGCTATAAGCAAGCTTTGACCTAGATAAGCCGATATTTGCAATGAATCGCAATGTCCTTTCGTCCATTTCATACCTTCTTTCTTTCGACTGAAACCCAGGAGGTGGAGGTTGTACCGGCCTCACCACTCCATGTGTTTCTCTCACATTTTGTTGCTCCGAGGGGTAGTACTCACTTTGGTTGCTATACCACATTGTAGCTGGTACTGGCGTTGGTTTATTTGATGCTTCCATCATTCGCATGTATCTCATGTCTACCTGCATTCTAACACCTGGAAGCGGAGGTTGTTGTCCTAAGACAAGCTGTGGCCTTAAAACTCCTACTAGTCTTGGCGCATTCCCCGTAATGTATCTAGGTGGAGTAGGTGCTTCTGGAACAGGTTGTACATACCTCTCCCTAGCATTTTCCATGCTATAATAGCACTCTTCCCCTGTATGGTTCGTCCATTTTCTCTCAATTTCACACCACTTCGGCTCTCCCGAATCAGACCTTACAAGAGGAATCAACCTCTTGACCAAGTCGTCGATAAGCTTTTCTTGATCAATAGGTGCCGTTGGCTTGGCAATGGACTCACTTATCTGTGAAACACTGTGCTGAGAGGATGTGTCATCTCCTTGACTCTTTAAGTCCTTTTCTTTGTATGTCTCACAGTTATCCACTAGATAAAGAGCTTCTTTGATCAACTCATTTAACGTCATCCTCCTTATTATACGCAGATCCTTTTGAAGGCCCGCATGTCTCATTCCCTGGATAAAGATCAGCATCAGTCGTGCTTTCGTAGGTAATTCCGCTCTCGGACAGAGCTTAACATATCTCTTGAGCCGTAATGATGCTTTGCGTACTGATTCATTCTCTTTCTGTTTGAATCTATGGATTTGCGAGACCGTGTTGTGAGCAATGCCTTTTGGCGATAATTCTTCAATAAACTCCTCAAATAGCTCATCTAGGGTCTCAAAATCCCATTTTTCCACCGAGGCGAACCATGTAGCTGCATCATCTTCTAGAGTCAATCCAAATCCCGCAAATTGTGTCGCAAAATCTGAAACTTCCTCTACTCTAATCACTCTTCTAAAAGCCGCTACGTGATCTCTCGGATCTTTATCTCCGGAGTATTTTTTGTTTACCCATTTCTGGACTTGGGATGGTCTAACTCGTCGATTGTCTACAAGTCTAACCAGAGACTCTCCCAATCCTTCTCTTGTTATCGCTCTTGAAGGGAATACTGGTGGCTCTCTTCTTGGAATTCCTATAGGAATTATCGTGTTTGGTGGAGGCATTTGTGGTCCTTCATTGACCAAATATCCACCTCTTTCTAGTACAGTCTGTGGCTTTGTGCTTTCTACAACTCTGTATTCTTGTCCATACTTGTCGACAGCTATAGATCTCCATTGACAATCGACTCCATGTGTAGACGTATAAGAGCTTGTAATCCGTTATCTCTTCTAGGTATGGATCTGAGCACCTATAAAGATTGACCTCATTGTCGTGAATGTATCTATATATTCCTTCACTCTCATGACCAATCATCCAAACTCTCTCAACAAGATGGATCTTTATCAATTGCAAGTTTGGAAGATCCATTGTGGGAGGATATTCCTCTATCGTCGGGATCTCCAAGATTGTGTAAGCTGCGTTTGAATCTAGGGTAGACATGATTTCTGGGCTTAAGAGATTTTGCTTGGTTCAAGTAGACTTAGTCCACTGTGTTCAAGTGCTTTGGTTAGGGAAAAGTCGAAACTATGTCTAAAACCGCAACCGTTTTGTCACAATTCTCGCAAATTGTCGCTTTCAGACATCCCTGACTTCTGGATGCATTTTGAGACCTTTTTTTTTCAAAGTTGAACTAAATGGTTGTCGTAGGCATACATAGTTCAAGTTTTTCTCCAAGATCTGTAGAGCCGCTCTCAGGCTATGTTTTGATATAAAAACTTTTCCTATCCTATACCGTTTGTGAAAGTTATGGACAAAACAGTGAAATGCAGTTTAGACTGGTCAAAATGAGTCCAAATTCAATTTTAAAAGAAGATTTGGGATCTCTGTGACACTGTGAACACTCCTGTATGGTCAAAATTACAGTTGGACCCTAAAAATGGCCTAGAGACATCCTACGCGTAGGATGTCTATATGCTCAGAATTTAACAAAATTTGGTCCAGAGACTCCCCTTAAGTCCAGCAACACAATGGTATGCTCAGAGGTTGATTTGGAAGTAAAAATGGCCTTGAAACATCCTACACGTAGGATGTATTTTTGCTCAGAATGACTTGAAATTTTCACCCCAGCTTCTACTTGATGTGCTGATCACAGTGGTGTGCTCATAGGTTGGTTTGGGGTCCTAAATCAAGCTGGAGACATCCTACGTGTAGGATGTCTAACTGCTCAGATTTTGTCCAAACTTGATCCCAAGATTCTCCTAGTGCTCAGCAACCCAATGGTATGCTCAAAATTGAATTTGGATGCCAATAGGTCAAGATTTAGGCTGTAAGAGCTTCTAGTGCACTCCAAGAGTAGGATGTCTGACAATTCTTGTCTTTGCTTGGTAAATAGGCCAAACAAGGTCCAAATTCACTTTTGAAAAAAGTTCTGGAATCCTTGAGACACTTAGAACCTCCCTTTATGGCCAAAGTATAATTTTGACCACTTTATGACCCTGGAGACATCCTACGCTTAGGATGTCCTTTTGCTCTGTTTCAGCTCAAACTTGCACTGTAGCTTCCCCTTGATGTGCTTAACTCACAGCTATTTTTACTTTTTGATTCTGACACCTATGGGTTGGTCAAATAATCAAGAATCTGTTCCAAAAGCCTGATGTCTGTTCTGATGAATTCCCAAGTCAAATCAACTCCAAATTGGACCAAAATTGACTAGGAGGCTTGCCTAAGGCTATACAACACCTTGCTATGTCCACAATTTGAATTTGGCCTCTAAATCATGCCTTAGACATCCTACGCGTAGGATGTCTAACTGCTCACAATTGCCCCAAATTTGAACCACAGACTCTCCTTAAGGTGCTGATCACTGTGGTATGCTCAGAATTTTGTTTAGAGTCCAAAATCACATAGAAGACATCCTACGCGTAGGATGTCTTTTTGGCTTGTTTGACCCCAGACTTGTCCCACAGCTTCCCCTTGATGTGAGCAACCCAATGCTATGATTAGATTTGAGTTTGGATGTCAAAAGACCCCAAAACTAGCTATCCTTGCCTTTTTCAGTAAAAAATGCTAAAGTCTGTTCAATCTTCCCTTTCATTGACCCAAATGAGATGAAATTTATCACATGCACTCAATACAACATTTAGAACATGCCTATGGAGTCATCCTATGGTTTGGTCTCAAAATTAGGCCTTGGACACAATTTGGGTAGGATGTCTGGCAATTCTCGTCTTTTGGCTTTGATTTGTCAAAATTTGGTCAAATTTCCACTTTCCAGGTGAAAATAGGGTAAAACCTACCTTCTAAACACACTAATAACCTTAGATTTTCAAAATTTCCACCAGATCACCCTGTAGACATCCTACACGTAGGATGTCCACTGCTGATTTTTTGAGACTGAAGTGTCCTTGATGCTTCCTTATGCTCTCAGCAAGTGCAAGTATGCTTCACAATTGCAAAAACATGCAAAAATCACTCAATGTAAGCCTTTTCTGAAATTTTACGTTTTCTGACTCGGCCTTTTGGCTTTTGGTCAACAAAAATAGGGAAAAACACTGTTATTAGGGTAAAACCTACCCTCTGAATCCACTGGTGTAGTCAAAATTTTCAAATTTGGTCTCCAGAACCCCCTTGAGACATCCTACGCGTAGGATGTCTATGTTTACAGAATTTCAGGTTTTCTTCACAAAACCCTTGCAAATGCTCTTTTATATGCACAGCATCAGTCAGTCATACAAAAATATCCACAAAAGCTTGTTTAATGCATTTTTACCCTCAAAAGCACACTTTTCCATGATTTCAAATGCAATCAAGCACTCCAACAAATAATTCAGTGCTGAATAGCTCTAGATCAGAATCGGATCACTTACCTAAAGCTACTCCAACAAATCATATGGGGTTTTGCATCTATGAGTAGAAAAACGCTTCACTGCCACACACGGACTAGTAAACGCTTTTATCACCTCACAAATAACTCGACCACCAACAACTACTCTAATCCACAGATCCTAACTAAACCTATCTAGTCATAGACCCTCGGCAAGACACACGCTTCCTGGCTATCCACTTGATCGCGGAATATCTTCTTCCGGATCCACTTAAGAAAAACGCTTTCTTTAGCTGAAACTAAATCAAGCAACCATTATACGAGTGTTAGTAGGAAACCTACTTAGATCCTTGTGTCCTCGGCAACGACGCCAATGTTGGAAGGGGCGAGACTCACACACCCATGAAGTGCATGCAAACACTACCTAGATCAACATAATGTCAATCGAGGACACATATGACACGATAGGCACACGGAGGGAATCTCTTTAGCTTGTCAGGCTGAGACCATCCTACACATACAACACTCTGGAAGGACAACTAAACCATAATCAAGAACCTCACTGCTCTCAACTACACCACCTAGTCACATACACACATATAGAAGGTAACTCACCTAATCATGCCAGATTCATACGAAACTTAAGGAACACCATCCCCTCACTAGGATACACCTGTCCCTAAGCTTCTACACTCAAAACCCTCACTCTAAACCCATCTGCAGAAAACGCGTAGGATGACAAAGCAGAATTTTGAAAGTGCCCGAAACTGAAATTTATGAGTACCTATGCGTAGCTTATGTTGCCACGATTCTATAGACTACTAGCACGCAGAAAACAGACATCGTTTGATACACTTACGGCCACAAATAGCTCGTAGATGCGTCGGCGTGTGTGCTTCGTCTCGCGTGGAATGCTTGGCGTTGTCGCGTAGCTCTCCTCGAGCCTACAGCAATGGCGCAGTCGGATCTCCAATGTGTTGAGCGAGCCGGGCGTAGCGAGAGGATAAAGCTCACGCTCACTCTCTTTCTCTCTCACACACAGTAGACGGCAGCGCTAAGTTTTGATTATGATTAAAAGTCTTTTTACAAAATGACCTAGGTACCTTATATACTAAGGCTACCTTAGGTTTAACCAAAAATGGGGTTGAATGGGTCAAATGGCTTTGTATTTACAATCTGGAAGTGCCATTGCACCCCGGATTCTGAACTAGAATAACTACTCATTACAAATGACGTTTATAGCCATAATCCGCAGCATTTCATAACTCGCAAAAGATAAGACTTTGGTACGAAACTTGAGTTATGTTGTGTTGTTGACCCAGCGGTCAACAGAGCGGGCACAAGTTCCCAAAATTTATCAAAAAGTGTGCATGCCAGTTGCTTAGCGGGTGAAAGTGGAAAGAGAAAAATTTCCTTGTATGATGCATGTGTAATAGATGTTATAAATTCATATATTCAATGTGAAAAGTGTTTGGGATATAGTAATGCGCGTTATATAGGAACTGTTTGAATTAGGATTGCAGAGAAACGCACACAGCTTGGAGAAGACGAAGGAAGCTCATGGCACACAATAGAGAGTGTGTTACTTAGTGTGTAATGGAAAGATAGATAGCCCTAAAGTGATTGGCGTATATACAATGTACAGGGGAAAAAACCTCCTATAGAGGGAAAAAATGCCCTGGTGGTCCTAGTGTGTTCACACACATCACTACCACATGTATATGGTAACAAATCCCCCTTGGAGTGATGCGGTGAACGAGAGCTGGCACATGAGTAAAGGGAAGTGCCATGCCAAAAGGAAATGATCAATCCACAAAGGGAAGCAATCCCAAAGCTTTGCGGAAAGCATCAAGCTTCTCACGAGACAATGCCTTTGTGAAAAGATCTGCAAGGTTGTCCTGTGTTGGCACATAAGCCAAGCTGATCTCTCCTGCTGAGAGCCTCTCCGTGACATAGCGGTAATGCACCTCAATGTGCTTTATGCGAGCATGAAAAACAAGGTTCCTTGCAACTGCTAATGCGCTTTGACTGTGAGTGTAGATAGTGTTGGTAGTGTCCTGTCCAACACCCAAATCAGCCACAAGGCGTCTGAGCCATACACACTCAACCGTAGCTGTGAAGACTGCCCTATACTCAGCCTCACAACTCGAAGTGGCCACAATAGTTTCCTTCTTGCTCAACCATAATATACATGAACTGCCAAGCATGAAACAAAAACCACTTGTGGACACTTGCGTGTCAAAACAACCAACCCAATCTGAGTCCGAAAAAGCATGTAAGTTTGGCGGCAATGATCCCCCCTTGGGATAAAACAAGCCAAGATGTAAAGTGCCACTAAGGTAGTGAAAAATCCTCTTGACAACCTGCCAATGCTTAGACCCTGGGCCATGCATAAATCTACTGACTTGTGAGACTGCAAACTGAATATCTGGCCTTGTGTTGCATACATAATGAGGCAGCCAACATCAGTTTGGTAAAGAGTGTTTACTGTCACGCAATGTATGCACCGGCCATTTTGGCATACCTCTAGCCTGCTCATTTTCAGCCCTTTCCTGATCAAGTACATCATGTACATCTGCATCAGTAATAGGCTGATCTATAACATTTTCAAAAACCCCCATAGGCTGTAAATTTGCCTCATTGGAAATTACATTCGTATTTCCACCACTGAAAAGAGGCAACAAAGTGTCATAAATGTCCTGTGAGCTTACATTACTGTCTCTAGTACATGACAGCAAGGGCTAAATAGAATCTTCCACAAACACTACATCCCATGAAACCAAAATACACTTTGTTTGCGGATGATACAACATGTAACCTTTGATTTCAGCACTATAACCAACAAAAATACATTTGACAGCCTTATCATCCAATTTTCTGTGCTGTGTTTGTGGCACCAAAGCATATGCCAAACAACCAAAAACAAGCATGTGCTCAATAGATGGCAAGGTATCATGCCATGCTTCATATGGAGTAATAGACTGCAAAGCTTTCGTAGGACACCTGTTTAGTACATAAGTGGCACACATGATGGCCTCAAGCCAAAAAGAATGCGGCAAAGATTGACTTTTGACCATACATCGTGCCATTTCCATAAGTGACCTGTTTTTCCTGAGCAACACCATTTGCTGAGGTGTATAAGGCACTGTACATTGGTGTTTTATCCCATGACTAGCCAGAAATGCATTAAATTCATGAGACATTTACTCCCCCCTTGATCGGAACGGAGGGTGCCCATAGTACATTTCGATACATTTTCAGCCATAGCCAGAAATTGTTTGAAGCACATAAAAATTTCGGACTTTGCTTAAAGCAAAAATACCCATGCATGCCTGGAGTAATTATCAATGAAATTCATGAAGTAAAGGTAATTGCCCAATGAAGGAGTTTGCATGGGGCCCGAACTGAACCATCCTTTGGAAATTTAGAACGCCGCATCTTACCCAAAATATAGCCTTCACAAACATGTTTGACAGGTGCTTCAAGAGGCGACAAAGAAGCAACCATATCAGATTTCTGCAAACGCAACAAACTGGTAAAATTCAGATGACCAAAACGTGCATGCCAAAGTTTTGCATCTGAAATAGCCCTTGAATCTGCAGCAGCTGCATTTGCAAAATTTTGTCCACAGTTGTCATACAAAGTGAGCTTATACAACCCAGAACATAAAAGCCCTGATGCAACAATTTCATCACCAAAACTGAGATCATGAACTGTACATACGTCATCCACAAATTTGACTACAAGTCCAAGTCTAGCAAGTGCAGATACAGACAAAAGATTCTTCGTGATCCCAGGTACATAAAGTGCATCAACAAGTGTGAAGAAACTGCCATTTGCAGCAATAAGCACAATCTTTCCAACTCCCTGAACTGGAAAAAAGGCATTGTTGGCACAAGTGACTAAATTCCCATGAGGGACAGACTCAAGAGAGGTGAACAATTCACGATGTGAGGTAATGTGCTTTGTAGCACCACTGTCAAAATACCACACATGTGAATCTGCAGCAACTGACATGCATGCATCATGGACAATAGGATTGTAAGTGCACTTTGCACTAAAATCCCATTCTGCATCAACATCAACATCACAGTCTCCTTTCATAGAAGACTCAACAATGGATACATTTGTAGTGGAACCAGCATTTGTAGTGGAACAACCCTCTTTCTTCTTAGCTTTTTTGGCCTTCAACTTAGGACAATGCTTGATCAAGTGATCATTAGATTTACAATAATGGCAACACATCTTCTTTTTTTCCTTATCACTATAATTTCTAGACGAATTGATGTCAGCAGAAGCATTAGGAACAGAAGTTTTGCCACTCACAACAGAACCATAAGAAGTGGTGTGTTACCACCCTTTTTCTTTGAGAAGCAATAAAAGCCCGTTCAACTGCACGCTTCCTAGTCCTGTTTTTTTTGGAAAGTGACTCTTGCAACAACAATGTGCATAATGCATCAAACTTGACAACTTCTGGATTTCCTTGGGTCATAAGTCTCCAAGTACTAGCAAAAGTCTGGTAAGAATCTCGTAAGGCATCAAGAACAGTCTGCACAAGGTGACTTCACCTGCAGAAATAAGTTGCTCATTGATATCCTTGACACCAGCAAGAAAAGTATCCATATCATCCTCCTTAGGAATAATCTTTGGCTCCAAATCTTTACGCAGCAAAGCAATTTTAGCCTCATTGCGGCTTGCATAAAGACCTACTAGAATATCCCAAGCTTGTTTTGCAGATTTTACTTGATGAATGTGAGGAACAATGGTACGCTTCACAGACAACGCAATCAATGCATGAGCTTGCGCATCCTTTATATCCCAATTAGATTGCTCTACTGTAGGCAAAACAACTCTAATAGCAGCAATCCTTGCAGCAAGAGCTGCAACATCCTCAACATCGCCTACATCCTCAGAACTAGGACGTACATCAATGCCCTGCAAAATATTCCAGACGCCCTTTGACACAAGAATGTGCTGCATCATATAAGCCCACATAGGGTAATTGTCCCCATCCAACCTGTCCTTAGCAGTAAACATCTTGAAGAGATATGTGTTGTTGTCAACCATGGTAAATGCTGCACCTGATGTGAAAACTGCCCGAAAATAGGAGAAACAGAGTGGGAACAACGCGTGCTATATAGCACAAATCGTAGAAGACTGAAAGGCACCCGTTATGCAAAAAACGACTCTGAGAGAAATTCTGCACAAAATGACGAAATTACCTGTGTAGACTTGCCTGTAGTGGAAACGGAGGCTGAAATGAGCCCGAATCAGAAATCTGTGCAGACTAAGCTCTACAAGCTATCCCAAAATATTTGACCTACGAACGCTCGCCAAACCTCATTGTAATCGGAGAAAGTGAGTAGGCGTGTGCTGGAGCAGCTGACGACTAAGCCCGGGAGGATGCAACCTGCTGTGCTACCAATTGTTGGAATTAGGGTTGCAGAGAAATGCACACAGCTTGGAGAAGATGAAGGAAGCTCAAGGCACACAATAGAGAGTGTGTTACTTAGTGTGTAATGGAAAGATAGATAACCCTAGAGTGATGGGCGTATATACAATGCATGGGGGAAAAAACCTCCTAAAGAGGGAAAAAATGCCCCGACGCTCCTAGTGTGTTCACACACATCACTACCACATGTATATGGTAACAGGAACGTGTCCCACAATGGATACTTTGCCTCACGAGCTGAATCTCAATACAATCCAACTCCGGCCAACGTGGCCCATCTACTACACGAGGCTATTGCAGGGACTCCAATGTATGTGCAGTCAATTTTGCATGGAGACAAAGAAACAATATAACACAAAAAGAGAGGTAGAACAGGAACAAGTAGCTCCCATCGCCTGGAATATGTCATGGAATCTAGATAGCAAAACCATCGTGGTCGGCCCAAAAAAATTAAGTTTGGTACCCAAGGACCAAGCATTTCCAACATTCCACTACAGATTAGTGACAATGATGCTGATATTGTATCTAAAAAAGAAACAATCACACCTTTGTCATCTCAAAGAACCAGCGTGTTAGAGAGTGATGTGCCACACACTCAGTGGGACCTGAGGAGAATGGCCATGAAGAAATTGCAAGCATGTAATAGTATGACACCTTTACTTTTGGATGAAGTGAAAAAGTCTCACGAGCATGTAGTTTTTTGAGTGCTCACTGAAAACATTTATGAGATTCATATAAAAGAAAGTCCAACATGCACGTGTTCGGATTTTCAAAAGCGAGAGAAGACAAAAAAATTATTTTTGGCATGCAAACATATGTACTATGTGTAGACGAAAGTGCTTGGACTCGAACCTAAGGAACACATGAGCCAACCCTCTCACCAATGGATATTGCCTTTATTCTCGGACAACCAAGGAGGATTTCTCCCCCCATTTAATTACTGTTGGTTTGGTATGCATCTTTCACTAAACTAGATAATTGCTCTATGACACTAAAGTATTTTTTTGCATTTATTTTAGTTTATTCTACTTGTGATCATCTATCTTAGAAAAAAATTGTTTATGCAGCGCATGATTTTAAATTTCAACCAAAAGACAGAAGCAGCTTGCAAGCTATTTGGGAGAAAATTACTTACCTTTTAGAGTGACCATTACATTTATGGAATTTATGTCTTTTTTGTACTCTAATTTTGATCCTATAGTGTGGTAGATTAGTGAATGTACTTACATCCTCAAACTTACTTTGATTCAAAAAGCTTAAGCTTGGGGGAAATGGTATTATCTCTATTTGGCATGAATTTTGACTTTATGGCATACATATGTTGTGGACTTATTTGACTCTAATGGCATGCGCTGCGAACATATTTGACTTTGATGGCATGAGTTGTGGAATGGGGATTTTTTATTGTTTGCAATTTCATGTCGTTATGCTGTCGGAATTTTGATAGCTTACCAATGTAGTCGAGGTTTAGGGTTTATTTGGCTAGTCGGAAGTTATATAAGCTTTGGATTGGTGTGCATAGTGATATACAACTCCAGAATTTTACTTTGTCTCTCTAAAGATTTTAGAAGAGGTCATTCTCTCTCTCTAGGGTTTATAATCTCTTCTTCCAATGGTAACGCACATAAATACTATCTCTCTAGAATTTATACTTTCTCTGTCCGTCAACCACACATTATGGAGTCTTATGATGATTGAAAATTACATTAAATAGATACTTTATGCTATGACACATGTTTGGTTAAAAAAACTTTAAAGTGATGAAATTGTCAAAAAAACTTGAAATGAAAAACTCTCAAATGTTAAATCTCTGTTTGTATCTGCGGCCTTGGTTTGTGATTCCCTTTCAAGTATTGGTTTTTTCTATCGATGCATACATACAATCCTATCATTGGCTTGGTTTGTTTTAACATTAAAAGAAGGTATCCTCCTACAATACTAGATGAATGGTTCCTTAAAAAGCTTAAAAATATGATTGAAGGTCTTCTTAACACTTGGTGAAGGACCCTATATGGTAGGGTTGACCTACTTGTGGGGTGAGACACAATGGCCTCACATATGTTCGAACCGGTCATAGGCATCTTAAAAAATAAATAAAAAAATCATCGAATAGAGGTATCCTCTTGCAATACTGGATGATTGTTGCCTTGACCCTTTTTTAGGTCTAAAAATGATAATTGAAGTCCTTCTTAACACTTGGTGAAGGTACCTACATGGTGGGGTTGACCTATTGGTGGGTGTAAAACCGCGGCCTAGTGATTTGTTTGTTTAAATAAACTGTCGTAGCAGATATTCTACTATTGATGAGCTTTTGGGTTGGGTACCGAGCTTACTATTCCTACTCAATTATGGTCTATACCGTCTGAGTATTATGATCCCTTGAAAATCTGCTCAACTTGGCCGTACATGGTTTGAGCTTTTGGGTTTGGTACCGAGCTTACTATTCTTGCTCAATTAAGTTCTATGTCATCTTAGTATTGTGATCCCTTGAAAAACTGCTTAACTTGGATGTACATGGTTTAAATGGTTGTTTGGGAGATAGGGTTATGATTGATTGTGTCTGAATATGGTTGGATAAGGTTGTGGATTATGGTAGATATGGTTGCAAATCAGCTGCTCATGAAACTGTAAATGGTTTCTTATTACATCGAGGGTATGGGCCATGGTGGCTCTTATTCCTACCTTTTGGAAGAAATATGGTACCACGGAATATCCCTTCTATATGTTATATATGTTTAGTGGATTAGCACTCATACTTATTACCTTACACGTGGTTTTGACTCCGTCTAGGGAGGAGTAAAACTTACTTACTAGCATCATTTTATGTTGCAGGTGACTTCAAAGTAAAGGTTAACTGCATGTATAAGTACTATCATTGACCCTGAAAAATAGCGGCAATTATTGCCATAAGTCAAGAAACAGGCATGTGGCCCTATGCAAGACGTTGAATGTGCAATAGAATTCACAATGATATTTGTTAATAAGAACCCGTGGAGAAAAAAATATCATGCTTGGCAATGCCTTGGTTGACATGTATGCCAAAGATGCTTGAGGAGTTGCCTGTGCGAGATGTCGTCTCCCGGAGTGCATCAATTTCTAGCTATGCCCAACATGGGATAGGGCCACAAAGCACTAGGCTGTTTTCAATAGATGCAAAATGAGGGCATCTCTCCAAATGAAATTACCTATGCTTTGGTATTGAAGGCTTACCTTAGGTACTTGTCCCCCCCCCCCCCCCCCCCCCTCTCTCTCTCTCTCTCTCTCTCTCTCTCTCTCTGTGTGTGTGTGTGTGTGTGTGTGTGTGTGTATAAACATAATAAAAAACCATATAGCCATTGAAGGTTGTTGACAAAAAATGTAGGTTTTCCATTTCCTT
The DNA here is from genome assembly GCF_014529385.1 of Adiantum capillus-veneris. NCBI lineage: Eukaryota > Viridiplantae > Streptophyta > Polypodiopsida > Polypodiales > Pteridaceae > Adiantum > Adiantum capillus-veneris. The sequence goes on from NC_140931.1 coordinate 155,126,075, forward strand.
GGTTGACATGTATGCCAAATGTGGTGCACTTTGAAAAGAACACAAAGTGCTTGAGGAGATGCATGTCTGGGATGTCATCTCTTGGAGTGCATTGATTTCTAGTTATGCACAACAAGGGAAGGGCCAAGAATCTTTGGTCTATTTTCAATAGATGCAAACTGAGGGCATCCCTCTGGTTTCAATCACCTATGCTTACATCTTGAAGGCGTGTGGCACTATACAAGACGCTAACATGTGCAAAATAATTCACAATGAAACTTGTTAATCCGAGGCTATGGAGAAAAAACATCATGTTTGGCAATGGCTTGGTCGACATGTATGCTAAAGATGCTTGAGGATGTACCTGTGCATTATGTCTTCTCTTGGAGTGCATTGATTTCTAGCTTGCCTAATACGGGTAGGGCCACAAAACACTAGGCTATTTTCAGTGGATGCGAAGTGAGGGCATCTCCCCAAATGAAATCACCTATGCTTTGGTCTTGAAGGCTATGCTTATCTTAGGTACTTGTTGCCTCTCTCTCTCTCTCTCTCTCTCTCTCAAATAGGGGTAGCACCAGGAAGCTTTGGGCCTACTTTCAATAGATGCAAACCAAGGGCATCTCTCCAGTTACAATCACCTAGGCTTGTATCTTGAAGGCGTGTGACACTATGCAAGACATTGATATGTGCAAAAGGATTTAGAATGATATTTCTATTGGGCCGCTTTTAGTAGATGTAAAGTGAGGACATCTTTCCAAATGAAATAACCTATGATTTGGTCTTGAAGGCTACACTTACTTGATATACTTGTTACCTGAGAAACTTGAAGGGCAAGTGATTGAGACTTTAGTTAACTTGAATCTTATGGATATGTACACACATTTTAGGAAAATATATGAGCAACTAAATGTTGGAAAGATGCTATTTACACTCTCTTTCTTTACTATTGAGGATGTGTGCGACTTGCTCAAAAAGTTGGCCATGTGCAAAGTGAGAGATCTTCAAGGTATCGAGCTGGAAATTATTAAATGGATGGGACATTTTACACATGATTGGATGTGTGATATATTCAACCTTGCACTTCAACATGGTATGACTTGTGATTGGTGCACTATTTGGGTCAAACCTTTGCATAAAGCAGGGATGTAAAGAATGTAAACAAATACAAGACTATAATGATTGGGTCTCTTATGGAAATTTTTTTTGGGTACATGATGGAGATAAAATTGAGTTGATTGTGCTGAAGAGAATGGCAAGTGTGTGATATGTTCAACCTTGCACTTCAACATGGTATGCCTTGTGATTGGTGCACTAATTGGGTCAAGCCTTTGCATAAAGGAGGGATGTAAAGAATGTAAACAACTACCAGACTATAATGATTGGGTCTCTTATGGAAAATTTGTTTGGATGCATAATGGAGATAAAATTGAGTTGATTGGGCTGAAGAGAATGGCAAGCATGCAAAATGACAAGCGGGTCTTTATCAACACCATAGCACTATTGATCATCTTGTCACTCTTTGTGTTCTCATGGAGGAAAGTCGATTGAAAGGCAAGCAATTGTATGGTTTCTTTGTGGACTTCAAGAAAGCCTTTGATATGATTTCATGTGACAATTTGTGGAGAAGGATGAAAGAACTTAAGTGTCAAGTGAGTTTATGCATGTGGTCTCTTGAATCTATGAGAAGGTGATGTGCTAATTATGCATGGGAAGAGGAATTTCAAAAAAAATTGCAAGCACTATTTGGGTTGAACAAGGATGTCTGTTTGTCACCAACTCTCTTTGGTCTATGCATCGATAAATTGGAACAAATGATACTTGACTGATTCATAAACGCGTATGGTTGTCCTTGAGAATTTTTGCTCGCATAGAGGGCTGATTGTGAATGAATCCAAAACAAAGGTTATGCTTGTGAAAACCAACCATAAGGAGAAGACATGCATTGTGTACAAAAATGAGACACTTGAAGTTGTTGAGAGCTTTAAGTATCTTGGCCTTGAGGTTCCGGCCAATCACAAGTGGCACAAATGTGCTATGCATCAATTCGAAATTGGGAAGAGAGCATACTATGAATTTGAGAACATGTGTAGTGGGTTCTCAAGAAGTACCATTTTGACACATTGGTGACACCGGTTCTTTTTTATGGAGTTGAAGGGTGGGGTAGAAGCATCTCAAAGTCTACTTGGAAAGAGTTTGACAATGTCTAAAAGCATTTTCTTACAAACTTTCTCCAAGTTAAGACACAAACACCATATATGCTCCTACTTCTTGAGTCGGGATCTCTTCCAATTGAGGTTATGGACATGGAAAGGGTTGTGGAGTACATGATAAAGATGCATCAAATCCCCTCACATCGATTTCCTACAATTGCATGGGAAGCAAGAAAAAAAGTTCAAAAGATGCATAAAAGCAAGATCTTGAGCACGTGATGGATGCAAAACATAAAGAAGTGGTTGGAAGATAGGATGCATTACACTTGCTACATGATGCCTCAATAGAATTCCAAATGAATGAAGCTTTTCTACAACACCAATGTATTATGATTTAGAGAAAAATGGTGGGTTACCTTTTTTACATTACACCACCCATATTGCCCCCAACAAAGGTGACTTCATATCCCCTTGTTAGTGATATGCACTATCGCAACCACTCAACTTAGCTCCCACTCCCTTCGATGCAAGATAGTGAGTTGGGGCAATGGAGAAGAGTCAGATTGATTGTGCACATTATGCTCAATACAAGTGCAAGAGTCTAAGTACCACACATGACTAGAGTGCTCACCTTTTGATCACATCCGGAATTGCTTCTCTCACATTTCTAGTCATGACTTAGTCCTACACATTTTCCTCTCCAACCACAGTGTGGGCTCTCTATTGTGGCTCTCATCACCACAATTTTGGAGAATTGAGAATCCCTTATTGGTCACACAAATACTACATAGGTTGTAACTTTGTCCCATATGTCATATTTGACCTCCGAGGAAGATAATAAAATCTCTCTCTCTCTCATCTCAGATTCACCATGATGTAACTCTCTAGTCTCATAGGTCAATATGGGCTTTAGAAGATGTTAGTATAGCATTTCATTTCATTTCTCTCTCTCACAAACCATTATCACAAACATTAAAAAACATATTGCTGCTTGACAGGGCCTTGGTCAACATGTATGCCAAATGTGGTGCACTTCACATAGCACAAAAAGTGCTCAATGAGCTATCTATCTGGGATGTCATTTTTTCTTTGGTCTTCAAGGCTATTCTTACTTGAGATACTTGTTCTCTCTCTCTCTCTCTCTAAAGTTATGGATGGAAAATCTTCAATATGACACACCGTTGGAAACTAAATGGAAACCTTTTGAGAAATTTATTTGTTCTTGTGCCGAGTAATTCTTTTCCATAAAGTATATCCATGGTAACAACAAAGATAGGTCACACAAAAGGTGGTTCAATAAACTACGTCAAGATGCTTGAAAGTCCTTGATAAACTTAGATGCAGCTATGATTCTTTACTTTCCATTTTCATACATACAAGGAATTGATTCAAAGCAAGAGAAGAAATGGGAAGTAAAGAATCAAATTTTTTAAGTCCAATAAAAGGCACACACATGTGGAAGATTTTGGAGAAACTTGAAGGGCAAGTGGGTTGAGAGTTTTGGTAACTCGAGCCTTAGGGATATGTACACACATTGTATGCAACTATATGAGCAATCAAATGATAGAAAGATGCCATGTTATGGTTCACTCCCATGTATTCCCTCTTTTTTTACTATTGAGGATGTGTGTGGTAGGCTTGAAAAGTTGGCGACTCGCAAAGCGAGAGATCTTCAAGGTATCAAGCCAGAACTGAATAAATGGATGGGAGATTACACACGAGTGGAGGTGTGATATACTCAACCTTGCACTTCAACATGGCATGCCTTGTGATGGCCCGGGAGCACTAATTGGGTCAAGCCTTTGCATAAAGTAGGGGATGTAAAGAATGGAAACAACTACCGTACTATGATGATTGGATATCTTATGGAAAAGATGTTTGGGTGTATAATGGAGATAAAATTGAGTGATTCGGCTGAAGAGAATGGAAAGCGTGCGACATGACAATTGGGTTTTCATCAACGTCATAGCACTATTGATCAACTTGTCACTCGTGGTGTTCTCATGGAGGAAAGTTGGTTGAAAGACAAGCGATTGTATTGCTGTATTGTGAACGTCAATAAAGCCTTTGATATAATTCCATGTAATGATTTGTGAAGAAGAATGGAAGAACTCCAAGTTCCAAGTGCGTTTATGCTTGTGGTCTCTCGAATCTATGAGAAAGTGATGTGTCAATTGCACATGGGAAGCGGAGTTTTCAAGAAAATTGCAAGTATTATTGGGGTTAGATAAGGATGTCATCAACTCTGCATCAATCAATTGGAACAAATGGTTCTTGACTTTAGCATGAAGAAGGCATTGAAGAGATCAATATTTGCAATGCGTTAATCATGATTTTGTTGTATGCGGATGATGTAGTTCTTCTAGCATGTACTTTAGAGGATGCACAAAATCTTATGGGTTTCCTTGAGAACTTTTTCTTGCAGAGTGGTATGATTGTGAATGAATCCAAAACAAAGGTTATGCTTTTGAAAACTAACCATTTTGAAGTGCAAGGTTGAGTATATCACACCTCCAGGTGTCTCACCATTGTCTCACTTCAACCTTGCACTTACGAGAAGCCATGCATTGTGTACAATAGTGAGACACCTGAAGTTGTTGAGAGATTTAAGTACCTTAGCCTTGAGGTTTCAACGAGTCATAAGTGGCATGAATGTGATATGTGTTGTTTGGAAGCCACAAAGAGAGTGTACTAAGCATTTGAGAACATGTGTAGTGCAGGATAAATCAAATGTTGGGTTCTCAACAAGTAACTTTTGGACACATTGGTGACACCGGTTCTTTTTTATGTAGGTTACGCTTTGTACATCACACCACCCATATTGCCCTTAGCTACAAAACCATGTCCTTCATTGAAGAGGAAACTGTACTCACCCTTATATGCTTGAGCCTATCCCCTTGTCAGTGATATGCACTATCACAGCCATTCGGCTTAGCTTCCACCTACTTCGATATGAGACAGGGTGTTGGACCTTTCTTTTTGTTTTAGTCATGGATGATTCTTTTTCTTTTTCTTTATTAGCATTCTGTGGTTTCCATTTTGTTTTAGTTTGTCTTTTTGCATTCTTCCCTTCTTTTGAGATGGGGTATGCACAATTTGATGCAATCTTCTACATCAACCATCATAAAAAATTGCATCTTGCCCTTGATTTCTAGAACGTGCAGATTTGTTTTTCATTTATTCTCTCATTTTTTCATGTATCATTGTTGTCGTCTTCAATGTTGATTGGAAGGTTTGAAGAAATTTTCCTCTCCTTCTTGCAACAATAGTATTGCTCTTATGTGCTCTTTCAATGTGTTGGATTCCTCACTAGTACAAGTCTCCTCCTCTAGCTCATCAATAGCATCATAGTAGTGATTAAAGAAAACTTATTGATCATTCAATGGCACAATAGTTACCATTTGGGTTGGAACAATATCGTAACCTTCTTCATCACAAAATAAAGTTGGTATAGACTCGTTGGCACAAACGTCCATGGTAGACAATAATCAAATCCACTCAAATGGATCGAACAAAATAAGTGTTCAAGAAAAGGTTCATGTACATAATTGGCATCGTTTACTTCCAATCCAAGATGTAATCCTTGCATCTTAAACTACCATTCTCTAAAGATCCACACGTCCAGATAGGAGTGTCTTTATTCAATCATGATGGAAATTTAGTCTCAGTTGATGTTCCTAAATCAAAATCTTGGACATGTGTTTTTAGGACATCCTTGTAAGAGCGATCTTTCAAGTTCACATCTGTAACTGATTTGACTTGTTACAAGTATAGATATTCATTTTCCCAATCTTGAATCTATTATATTTGTCTCATGAAAGGTTGTCCCAATATTAGTTCATAGTTGAATTTCTTCTGGAAATCTACAATGGCAAATTTATGTTGGTAGTCAATTCCACATGACACAACTATCACATTTTCTAACAATTCCCTTGGTCGATGCGCCCGTTTTGCCAATTGTAATTTCATTCTTGTTTGCTTGATTACGAGTCTACCCAGGCTTTCTAGAGACGGCTTTTGTTGCTATGGCAATTCCAACTCCACTATCTAGTATAGCCATGGTTTAAACATCATTATATTCCATAGGAAGAGTTGTGTTTCCTTCATTTCCCTCACAATAATCTCCCACTTTGTTCATAAGAACCGATTTGAGAAGTTTAATTCAAGATTCTTCCAAGTGCAACTCTTCGTCTGTTTCTTTTGTTAGTATTGTAATCCCCCGGGGGATTCACTATATATACAAAACGGGACGCCACTTGCGAGGGAACAAATTTGATAAAACCCCTATATACGACTCATATTAGGGAATATGACCCCCCTTTCTACGCTTATACAAAAATAAATGCAAAAAAACTCTTATACCCCGATCTTACATATAAAATTTAGGTCTCACATGATCTAACTAAGTAAAAATAGTCAAAGAGCGTGTAGCATAGTGACTGACAATGTACTAAGGAACCACTTTTGTTCATAAATAGACATGTACCCTCAATGTGTTTTAGTTTGACTTTCAAACTATGTGCCCGTTCAGCCTGCACTCTAGCTACTTGTCCAATTTTGACCCATCTGAATTACTCAAAAAACATGGTTGTAAAGTTGTGTTAGGTTCTCCATGTAAATTTGCATCTATACAAAGTCTTTATAGCTTTCATCCCTCAACAAATAAACTATAATAAGAAAACAAGCAAAGGATACTTACAAAGCAGTGTTGGTTCTTGCATGTATCTTGGTAGCTATTGACTCACAAGTTTGAGGGAAGACTCTTTTGGGAAGCCATGATTTTCAAACACAAAAAATTCCTTTCATTTTCTCCTGTTCTTGCATGTATCTTGGTAGCTATTGACTCACAAGTTTGAGGGAAGACTCTTTTGGGAAGCCATGATTTTCAAACACAAAAAATTCCTTTCATTTTCTCCTTTTCTCACTTCCCCCCTGCCCCCCTAAATATGATACCCCTCCCTTATTTTTAAGCTTAGGAGATAAATTATTGGGGGCCTACCCCTAACTTATACGCTTATGTAACTTGTAAAAAAATCCCCCTCCCCTGCACGTACGTGGTGCGGTAAGTTTTCCATGGTGAATCCCCCGGGTGTAATCCCCACGTTTTCCAAAGTGTTTTGTATATATTCCCATAGATGCGGTGGTATGATCTTCAACAATTCTCCCAATTTTATGGTGCATTGAATAGGTGGTGACATGATTGACTGGACGTTATTCACATTTAAAGTCTGCTTTGCTTAATTCAATTTTGTGGTCTTATATACTAATGTTGTTTCTTCATTATCTCCCAAAACACTCAATACTTTATGAGGATAAAGTATTGAGTGTTTGGGTTTTTGAAAAGCTTGACAGCTTTGATCCCCAATCTCCATATAGAGATTGTCTGTCCAATTCCATGGGTGGTTGGTTTAGCCAAACTTCTTTGATTGGAGCTGATTTTAGAGTCAAGCTTCCATTGTTCACCTTTGTAACTCTTTCCTACAAGTAATTTGGCTAATCCTCCTCCTCTAAGGGGATTCCTTCTAGCTCATCCTCACTATCTAGTACTATCATTTCAGGTTTATCATTTTCAACTAAAGAATCCCTCAATTATTTAGTGTCGTTTGTTTCCATTGGTTTTGTTATTGTTTCATCCTTCGTTGGATTTTCAAATGGTTTTTGATTTTGATTTTTGTGCCTCAAGTATCGACTGTATGATTTGCACTAAGTTTTTGTAAGCTTCTAGCTTTGATGCTTCCATATCAGGTGTGTTCTTTGCTGCATGTGTCGGACGCTGGGAACTTGCCAAAACACCGCGTGCGATCCATGAATGGATGGGAGCACACAAGTAGATAGTCCTAGCAAGCTCAAAGAGGCAATGTGTGTCACTCAGCGCTCAATGCTTCCATCATGAAGGATCATGTGCCACAAAGAAGAAGGAGCCGATGCCACCACCACGCTGAACCGCCTCGTCACCACCGATGCTACCACAATGCTTGATCACAGACACTCTCTCTCTCTCTCTCTCTCTCTCTCTCTCTCTCTCTCTCACGCACACACACACACACACACACACACACACATGAGCACATGAAGGAGGAGAAGACAAAGGTAGAGCAAGAGAACTTCTTAGCTTGCACCTCAAAGAATGAGGATTTTAGGTCAAAATAGACCTTTTGTAAGAGTTTGACCCATTCACACATGGGCGCTCACAATGGCTGGTCGTTGCAAAAATACTGTAAAATAAGATAAGTGGTGTTCCTCTCTTCGGTGATCACCAACACACCTATTGGACCGACAAACCCGGTCCATGACTCAATCAAATAAATAATAAGGCGCCTGTAAAAGGTGAAAGGGTGTCCGTGAGGGTTGACATCCCCCCCTTCCTGATGTAGATTCCGTCCTCGAAAGCTATTGAGATGAAGCATGTTTGTCGAGGTGGAAGAGAATTTGAGGTTGAATGTCTTTAGCTTTCGTTAAATCATGCAAAATTAATTAAAAATGGCATTCTTATATGCAATTAAAAAGCATATGCAGTGAATAGGCACACAAATTGATTGGTAACAGGATTTTAAACAGTTTTTCACCACTAAACATTAAATTGTAATATAATTAAACACATAAGCAGTTGTAAAGGTCAAAAAATAAACAAGTCTAGTGTCGCTAATTTAACGATTGAGAGACACTAGAGGTTAACTATTAATAGCATGGGCAAGATTCTCAATTCTCTCTGGTCAATTAAGCTATTTAATCATGACAACAAATTATTCCATGTCCGAGGGATGACTAGAAACTATACCTAGAAGACCTTGCAGTTAAGCTACGATAAAAGGAATTGCTTATGGAATCATCACCTGAATTATTTTGACCCCCCAAAGTTTTTCACACTGATTCAATTTTTGATGTGTGTGCTTATTTTGTATGCCTTGGACTTTTTTCTTTTCAAGGAAAAGCACCCACATTGGGAATCTCTAGGGCTCTAGTACTATAGGCAATACATGTGAGTGAAGTACCAATTCAAGATGAGATTTATCTTTCAACGTAAGATTTTAAATTTGTGGCACTTTTGTTTTTTTGTTTTTCATTGCATTTTAATTTTGAACTTTCGGGGGTCATATGACATTGTTTCCCTCCCCAGGCTCATCACACTAGTAAACTCCCTTTATAATACTTAAGCTAAAGGTCAATAGGGACTAAACCCACTAGAAAGCCCTAGTACATTGCACACAATGCTGCCTAAATTGGCTTAAGAACCTAAGGTAACCTTTGACAATTAGGAAGGCATTTCCTATGGTATTAAGAGAAGATCTCTAACACCTAGCTTGGTCAAACTAGCTTAGTTAGACTGCTTGATTCTTAAACCTAGACAAGAGATTATGAAAAACAATTATATTGAATCTAATGCTTAATACTAAGACAAGGTGCTGGATATTATGCTACCAATCACATTTAAAGCAGACAAACATGGATGCTAAATAAACAAGAGGCAATGCTAATGGTCAAGAAACACCTGCTCATGTTGATGATCGTGCTCGATGAGTGAACGAGACAAGGATTCCATGAATTTCAAAATTGCAACTAGTGGAATGCGTTCTTGTACACACTAGAAAACACAAGGAATATCTCTAGGAGGCACATCAGTGGGAAGAGGCACCAACCTTTATTGAACACAATCAAAACACATCAAGAACCCTAACCTGATTATTTGCACTTCCCTAGAGAGTCAAGGGAACAAGATATTGAATAGATGGGCAGGTAGCCCCAGGTCTAAACCCCTATCCTCATCATCATTGAGAAAAACAAGGTCATCATCCGTGAGACCATACGTGCCATCTGTGTATCATGTAACTCTTCCTCATCATTAGAGGCACAAATGTTCACTAAGAGCGTCACTAGACATCTGTATTCATCTTGGTCATGAGGATAACCTTGTGCAATCAGAGAGATGTCCTCTACTAAGTATGGGTCAACCGTGGTCAAGAGACGTAACAACCATTCTAATTCCTTAAAATTCTTCTCACACTTGTATCTGCCAAATCTCATCAAATCTCATTCACAAGCAAGCACCGGGTAGACTATGTGAAACACGTGGGAAAAGTAAAGAGGGTACCTCTCACCCAAGGTAGGAGTGGATGGCTCTAGCATACTAGCCATATCTGTACACAAAAATAGATGATGTTTAGTGTGCAAATATTATAAGGGTCATGTCAAAAGGTCGTGTCCTTGTTCATAATGTGTTTTTATGATTTTGGGTCATGTACTAGAATTTGTAGGTTTCCAGCTTTTTGTTTGGTGCTCTTTCTCTTTTACTTTTTTATTTTTGTTTTCTTGAGTACTGGGCTATATATATACATTCCCTACGATTGAGAGATTGAGAGGTTAGGGAGGAGGTTAAGAGGGGAGCAAGTGAATGGTGGATGTCAGCAAACACTCCCCCCTTCCTTGGGTAGATCATACCTTTTGGAACAATGTCGTCACCTTTTGAAATCAATTGTTCTAAGTAGTTATGGGTGAAGACTTTGACCGATATTTTTTGATCTCCCTAGGCATTTCATCTAGTCACCAAGGGTGGTAAGGTAGTCTCCCATGATTCTATTTGCAATGTTGTTGTAGGTGGTGAACTTACAAAGGAGGTGCAAATTATTTCTTGTTTGTATGTACATTTACAATTGTAGGTGGAGGTTATGTCGAAGCTTGTATTTCCATATATTATCTACATGAAGAGCAATAAGCTTTATTTGTTGTTTCTATAATTGAGCTGAGAAAAACAAATCTTTATGGCTTGACTAGCTCCGGATGAGGTGTGTAGTGTTCTTTGATCTTTCTCTTCCTACAATCTTCAATCGGCTTTATCATTACAAGATTTGACTCACATGGCTCTATAGGTAATAGGTAAGAACACAATCTACGTTTAGGCACCTAGATTTGATCAATCCCTTCATAGTAGCCTTGGGCTTCCAATAGTCGTTTAGGAATCCAACGTAACATTTTCTTACATTTTTGGGAGCGAGTAGGGCGTCTCTTATAAGGCTCTTGTTTTTTTGCATCAAAAAATGGTCGCTAAAGAAGCTTTAGGGACCCATTTGTATGTTTTCTTTGTTATATTATGATGAGTCTTGGGTGTCTCAAGCTTTGTTTCAGCTACAGAATTTGAAGTTCCAGAGGGTTGGGCTATAGTTATAGATGTTTCAAACTCTTGGACATGCAATGTTTTGCGTTTCTTTCCTTAGGAGGTGATATCTCAGGGACTATCACTTGAGTGGTAGGGGTAAGAGTTGGTTTCTGTGTTGTGACACTCCCAATCCTCAATAAATAGTTCATTTGGTTGCTATCATCCACGTGCGTCCTAGGTTTATATTACCTTCCATAGTTCTAGCAGGCATGACCAAAAAGTCTTGAGCTACAACCCCGTCGCCATAACTGTGATGACAGAAGTGTGACAGATTCCAAAAATCGTATTTTTCTTTGTTGATACCCTTGACTTGGATGGTACTTCAGATAGAGATGGATTTCCTAATTGACACTACACTCTATATGATAATAGATTATATTTAGCACCCGTGTCCAATAAGGCATTATATAACACTTTCCCATAGGTGTTATTTAACTCAATAGTGTATCGTAGAGGTGTGTGAGAGTCCAACCCAATCATCCTCTATTTCAACGTGAAATGCATGTGTAACTCCAAGGTTGGCCTCTCGTTGGCATCTAATACGTTGTTGTCGCTCCTTAGCCTCAATTTGAGCTTGTATATTTTTGAATTCTGCTTGTGCTTTGGCTGCCTTTTTGTGATGGATGGCACGTAGGTCCTCTTGGCTTAAAGGATCATAGTATCTCTTAAATTTACTCCCATTGAGGAATCCAATGGTTTCAACTTCATCAAGAGTTTCCACACAAATGGTACCTTGTGGGGTGGTTTTGCATACTCTTTATGGTCCTTTTTCCGCATATTTCAACTTTTTCTTTTTGTTACACACTCCATACATAAGGACTTTATCCCTAACCTTGATATCCTTGTTCTTTAAATGACGGTCAAACCATTTATTTCTCCTATCTTTCTCCACAAGTACATTTTGCACAACCAATTGCCTTTCTTTGTCTAACCTCTCAAGGATATATAAATGCTCCACTAAAGGGTTACCACCCCAAACTTCTTGTGAAGCTACTCGTATACTAGAAATTATAAACTCCCATGGCACAACTGCTTCTTTGCCATATACCATTTTGAATGGTGTACAATTAATAGCCACTTTGTAAGAAGTACGATAAGACCATAGAGCTGATGTCAGCTTCAAATCCGAATCTGTGCAATGAGCTTACACTATTTTGGTCAAGATAGAAATTAAGGTCTTGTTAGTGCTCTCACCTTGGCCATTTGTTTATGGATAATAAGGTGTAGAATTATGGTGGGCTATCAATAAGTTGGCAGTGAGTTCCTTTATCACTCCATTTATAAAATGAGTACGATTGTCACTCACAATTTCAAAGGGACAACCAAATAATGTTATAATGTTCTCAAAGAGAAACTTAGCGGTTGACCTTGCATCAGCCTTGCGTGTCACCCTTGCTTCCTCCCACTTTGTCACTTAGTCAGTGGCAACAACAATATATCGAGATTGAGTGTTACAAGCTGCCAGACTAATTGGGCCTACAAAGTCTGAACCCCACTTTTCAAATGGTTGAGTCACTTTAATAGGATGTAAGGGCATCTTATCCTTCCATTGTGTGATCTTGTAACGTTGGCATTCATCACATCCTTTTGCAAAAAGTGACGCATCCTTGAATAAGGTAGGCCACCAATAGCTTGATTGTAACACCTTCCTAGCAGTTAGTTCACCTGAGAAATCTCCTTTGGCTATACCCATGTGGGCTTCTTGTAGTATGTATAAATACTCATCCTCACGAGCACAACGTCTAAGAATATTGTCCTTCCCTAAATTGTAGAGAGTTCTTGCAATTAGAGAATAAGATTCACATTCCTTTAACAATTTTTGAGCTATATTTTTACGAAGCTCTTTGGGTGGAAAACCTTTAACTAAAAGTTCACAGTCTTCTCACTCCATTCAGGCATGGTCTTGACTAGGAACAAGGAAGTATCGATAAATTCATCATTGATCCCTGGCAGCGGTGCCAAAAATGTGTGCTTTGTTGCATGTGTTGAAGGCTAGGAACTTGCCACAACACCGTGTGTGAGCCACAAATGGCTGCAAGCACACAACTAGACAGTCCTAGCAAGCTCAAAGTGGTAATGGTACGTCATTCATCGCTCAATGCTTCCATCGTGAGATGAAGGATCCTGTGCCATGAAGAAGAGGAGCCACCACTGCCACCGCGCTCAACCGCCTTACCACCGCAATGCTCAATCACACACACATACACACACACACACACACACACACACTCTCTCTCTCTCTCTCAAGCATACACATAAACACACACATACACACATGAGCACACAAAGGAGGAGAAGACAAAGGTAGAGAAAGAGTAATTCTTAGCTTGCACCTCAAAGAATGAGGATTTTAGGTCAAAATAGACCTTTTATAAGAGTTTGATCCATTCACACATGGGCGCCCATAGTGGTCGATTGTTGAAAAAATACTATAAAATAAGATAAGTGGTGCGTCTCTCATTGGCAATCACCTACACACCTATTGGACCGACAAACCCAATCCATGACTCAATCAAATAAATATTAAGGCGTCCGTCGAAGGTGATAGGGTGTACATGAGGGTTAACATCAGGTGTTGGAATGTATAATTCTTCCATTTTGTTTCCATTGTACGAACTGCTTTCAAGCCTGCTTGAAAGGCTTCCAAAGGCGGCATTAACGGGTTTGTAAATCTTGTCTACTACCAACATTGGTCCTCCTAATTTTGACCTTGGTTCTTTGAGCTCAGTCAAAATTGACTTTGTTCTTTCTTTGAACAATTTTTGAGCCTTTTCTTTGATTTCTCTTCCTTGTTTTTGTCTTCAAAGCCCATAGAATAGCTAAGAAGATAAGTGTTGCCTCTGGAGGTGCATGATAGACTGGTTCTACCATGGTAGTTTGCGGTTAAGTGTACCATTCTTTAATTGCTACCACAATTGATGAACTAGCCTCATTATAGGGCATGACCAATAATTATGGCATGCTCTTCCACTTGTTCTTTAGGATGTGTGCACTTGATATGTATTGCATTATTTCCTGGCATGGATGGTTGCTTGCAGCTGCCACTGCGCTCTGACTGTCAGTGTAGATAGTGTTGGCAGTGTCCTGTCCAACACCCAAATTAGCCATAAGGCGTCTGAGCCATACACACTCAACCGTAGCTATGAAGATTGCCCTGTACTACTCAGCCTAGCAACTTGAAGTGGCCAAAGTAGGTTGCTTCTTGATCAACCATGATATACATGAACTGCAAAGCATGAAACAAAAACCACTTGTGGACACTCACGTGTCAAAAAAACCAGCCCAATCTGAGTCTGAAAAATCATGTAAGTCTAATGTCAATGATCCCCCTTTAGGATAAAACAAGCCAAGATGTAAAGTGCCACTCAAGTAGAAAAAAATCCTCTTGACAGCCTATCAATGCTTCGAGCCTGGATTATGCATAATTTTGCTGACCTGTGAGACTACAAACTGAATATCTAGCCTCGTGTTGCATACATACATGAGGCAACCAAAATCACTTTGGTAAAGAGTGACATCAGCAAGATCACCGACATCATGTAGACTGAACTTCAAACTTGTTTCCATGGGGATGGTAATAGGTCTGAAATCGTCAAGTCCAATCTCACATAGCAATGTCTCTATGTATCTTTTTTGACAAAAGGCAATACCACAATCACATTGCTTAAACTGTATACCCAAGTAATGATGCAATAGACCCAAATCTTTCATCTTGAAAGTAGCATTCAAATCAGCCTTAGATTCAGCAATATGTGCCTCATTGGGACCAATGATCAACAATCATCCTCATAAAGAACAACAATGAGAAGTACATCACCCCATGCTTGATATAGAATATGCTTTTTGTTGGACTGTTTACAAAAGCCTCTTTTGACAAAATGAGTGTCAGCTTTCTCATACAAGCACGAGGAGATTGCTTCAACCCATACAAAGCCTTCTTACATATGCACACTTTGTCCTCTTGTCCTTTCTTCACAAAACCCGAGGCTGCGTTACATAAACTTCCTCAATTATGTCACCATTCAAGAAAGCAGTAACAATGTCTGACTGATGTACATCCCAACCAAAATGAACTGCCAAACTGCCAATGTATGTTTGTCCCTCGTTGGAATTTACATTCGTACTTCCACCACTGAAAAGAGGCAACAAAGTGTCATAAATGTCCTGTAAGATTACGTTAATGTCTTGTGCGCGTATATCGCAAGTGTCAATGCAAGGAACTTGCCGATACACCGTGTGCGAGCCACAAATGGCTCCAAGCACACAACAAGCCTAAACTAGTAAGCTCAAAGATGGCGATGGTGTGTCACTCACCACTCTACGCTTGCCGTCGTGGAGGATTCGTCGCCGCGAAGAAGAGGGAGACGCCGCTACGCCGCGCTCAATCGCCTCGCCGTTGTCGTGCCGCCGCAATGCTCGATCGCACACTCACACACACTCTCTCTCTCTCTCTCACGCATACACACACACACACACAAGGAGATGAAGAAGAAGAAGATGGAGATGGAGCAAGATCACTCTTCAATTGCACAAATGAGAGAATGAGTGAATTTTAGGTTTAGTTGACTTTTATATGAGCTCGCCCCATTCACACTTGGGCACCCATGCTTAGCCAACTAATACCTTGAATGTTCCAGTTAGAGTGCGCCTCTCATCGACGATCACTCTTACCCTTTTCCTATTGGACTGACAAGCCTGGTACATGACTCTACCAAATAAATAATACAATTTCCATTGTAGGTGATAGCAATGTGCATGAGGGTTAACATGCCCCCCTTCCTGATGTAGATTCTGTCCTCGGAAGCTATTGAGTTGAAGCTCGTTCGTCGAGGTGGAAGAGCATTTGAGATGAATGTCCTTAGCCTTCTTCAGTCATCACACTGAAAAATCAAATAACATTGGCATAGTAATTGCATTCTCATATACAATTAAAAGTCATATGCAGTTGTAGGAGATTGGTAACAAAATTTTAAACCATTTGTCAGCAATAAACATTAAATTGCAATATAATCAAATGCATAAACATATGTAAAGGTAAAAAATTAAACAAGTCTGGGGTCGCTAATTTAAGATCGAAAGGCACTAAAATCAATTATTAATACCATGGGCCAGCTTCTCAATTTTATATGGTCAACTAAGTTGTTTAATCGCGAGAGCCAAGTATTTCATGTTTGAGGGCTGACTAGAGGCTACACCTAGAAGACCTTGTAGTTAAGCTACAATAAAAGGAATTTCTCATGAAATCATTGCCTAACTGATTACCTTTTCTTTGACCCCCCAAAGTCTTTTCACAGTGATTCAATTTTTATGTGTGTGCTTATTTTGTATGCCTTGGGTTTTTTGCTTTTCAAGGAAAAGAGCCCACACTGGGAACCTCTAGGGCTCTAGTACCATAGGCGATACATGTGAGTGAAGTACCAAATCAAGCTGAGATTTCTCTTCCATCTTAAGATTTTACATTGTGGCACTTTGATTTTTTGTTTGCTCGTTTCCAACATTTTTAATTTTGTAACTTTGGGGGGTCATATAACATTGTTACCATCCCCAGGCTCATCACACTAGTAAACTCCCTTTATAATACTTAAGCTAAAGGTCAATAGAGACTAAGCACACTAGAAAGCCCTAGTACATTTCACACAATGTTGCCTAAAGCGGATTAAGAACCTAAGTAACCATTAATTATTAGGAAGGCATTCCTCATGGTATTAAGAGAAGATCTCTAACACCTAGCTTGGTCAAACTAGCTTAGTCGGACTGCTTGATTTTTAAACCTAGACAAGTGATTATGACAAAAAATTACATTGAATTTAATGTTTGATACTAAGCAAATGAATTGAATATTATGCTACCACTCACAATCAAAGCAGAAAAACATGGATGCAAAAAAGATAAGGGGCAATGCTAATGGACAAGAAACACCTGTTTGTGTTGATGGTCGCGCTTGATTTGAAGTGTGAACGAGAGAAAGATGCCATGAAGGTCCAAATCTTAACAACAGCAACACGTTCCTGTACACACTAGAAAACACAAAGAATACCTCTAGGAGGCACATCAGTGGGAAGAAAGAACTTTGTTAATCACTAAACTATGAAACAGAAACACTCCTATCGTACTAATCTTACCTACCCTCCATCACTCAAGTGATGAGGATAAAAGGTGTTTGATGACATAGGTTTCTGTTTGAGTGTACCAGATGTGAATGTGTAGGTCTGGGTCAATGTTTTGACTTTTATTGTGCATACTCGTTTGCTAATTGCTCTTGCTCTTTATTATTTTTTTTTTTTGTGAGTATAAGGCTTTATATATACATTCCCTAAGATTGGGAGATTGAGAGGTCAGGGAGGAAGGTTGAGAGGGAAGCAAGTGAATGATGGATGTTGTTTGGAGGTGATAACAATAGAAGCGCCCGTTGGGTCAGCCGGCCAAAGTTTTGATGTGGTCACATTATTTTTCCGATGTTTAATACATCAAACCTTGTAAACGCCTAATGACAATCGTCTATGTAAAGTCTAAGTCAAAGATGTAATTTTTCCAATGATGTATGTAAACGTCCATGAGAAGTTGGCCGCCGGCCACTTTAGAAAGCCCTAGGTATATAATACACTAAGGTTAGTGCGAAAGGGGGATTATTTTTGAAGATAAGTGACTATTGCTGTACGCACAGGGAGCGAACTCTTGGCTCCAACTTGTAATCATCGCTATTGTGGCTACGGTAATCCAAATTCAGTTTTGTTTATTGCATTGTGTTTTTCTTACTCTGCTCTTTCATTCAAGTTTAAGCATTCAAGATTCGGTGTAGGTATCAAACGCAACCGTTGTGGCCTTAAATCGTTGTTTTGAGTGTTTATATGCGTATTTTATGTTGTTTTGACCCTAGGAGAGGCTTTAGAGACCCAAAAACGACCCTTTAGGATCATCCGTTTACTGTTTTTGCGTACTTTGGGACGAACGATCGTGATCCGTGTACCCATCCAAAATGTTGTGACAGTGATAGGATATGCTTTTGAAGTTTCGTGCGAATCCGATATGATTTAAACGGGCGTGATGGCTGTAGAGCTGTGTAGAAGGTCATAGACAGATTACTTGGCTTTAGTGCGTTTGATTTGCTTGTAGAGTTAGTAGTTGCATCTCTTTGAGTTCACTTCATTAGGATTTACACCCTAGTGAGTTTCCATGCCTCATCCGAGTCGCTTCCCTGGTATTGATATTTATGTTGATGCTTGAAGGCTATGCTATGGACGTTCGTCGCGGCGACCCGCAAACGGCAACCCGCAAACATTGGCGCCGTTGCCGGTGAATGAATCTTAGGTGATGAGTGATCGAGTGTGTATTCAGAGTTTTCTTATTGTTCCAAAATATAATTTCCATTCCATTTACATTTTAGTGAAGCATCTAGACATGGGTTTAGTGCTTAGTGGAGTCTAGGGTCGGTGGATTGGCTAGATCTACTCTTGAGAGATATAGGGAGTTGTGAGTGAGGTTGCTTTAAGCATTTTTTCTCTTCAAATTTCTTTGTATTGATTGAGTACTGATCCATCATCCGTTTTTTATTCTGTTTATTTTTTTTGATTCATTTTCTTATGTTTTTTCATTTCTGTACTTAGGAGTAGGATAAGTAAATCACATTCCAGTCATATTTGGGGCAAAAGATAGAGTCAAAAACACCAAAAAACCATAACTTTGGCAAAAGGGCCATAAGACTCTGAAATTAGAAAGTTTGACCAAACAGAGGTGAAATTGATTCAAATCACAAAGTGGTAGCACCAAACACTGGGAAATACTTGTCAGAGAGAGCCTGTAAAATTTCATCAGATTTGGCTCTGGTACTACGATCGCGATCGGTGTACCTCAGTGTCAGAATTGTACAAGATTTGACATGTGCCTTCCTGATAAGATTCTAAACAAGTTTTTCTGAAGCAACCACACCCAAAAACATCAAAATCAAGAAAATCAGGCCACTTGGGTAAAACTAGCATGACAGACCCAGAAACTGTAAAATCTTGACTTTTGGTGATCCAAATGCAAAAAGACTTGGGGGATAGCCTTAAAACATTAGTGTTTACAAGCATGCCAAATTTGGTTGAATTTGGGCTCAAAACTACGATCGTGATCGGTGTACCTAGACCTCAGATTTGTACCAGATTTGATGAGTAGACTCTTCAAGGGTATACAAACATAAAATTCTAAAGGACCTAGGGTCAAAAACCACAAAAAACTGATCAAAACCACTGAATACAGATCCAAGTCAAAAACTACTAAACTGGCATAGAAATTGACTTTCAGTAGACTAAAACACATGAAAACTGGGAAGAAACCATGCAAAGGGATAGCCTATGCATAGGACAAGCCTAGGTATCTCTCAAATCCCAAATCAAACATCAAAATCAATCAAACCTAATAAAATTGGAAAATCAGGCACTTCAGACCAAGAAACTATAAATTCTTGACTTTTTGAAGTCCAAATACAAAAGTGTCTGGCAGGTAGTCTTAAAATAGCCTAGTGAACAAGCTGGTGAAGTTGCATCCAATTTGGGCTCCAAACTACGATCGCGATCGGTGTACCTCAGTCCCAGATCTGACCCAGATTTGACCCACACATACACCTAGGTTATATAAGATACCAGGAGATGTCAAAATTCAAAAAAAGGTCACCAAAATAGCCAAAAACAGCAGACAGTCAGAAAACCACTGCAACAGACCAAGATCTGATAAAAAATTGACTTTTTCTTGTCCAAATTCAAAAATATTTGAGGAGTAGACTGTACACATCATTGTCTACCATATCCACAAGTTTCACTTGAAAAGGAGCTAGAACTACGATCGCGATCGGTGTACCCCAGTGACATTTTGAGTTGAAACTTGGTGAGTAGGTAGCTGACATCTAGTGCAACATATTTTCCAAAAGGAGCAAGGTCAAAAAAGCAAAAGAAAGTGGTCAAAAGTCCCAATTACACAATCAGGCCAATAACCGCAAAACCACATGGGATTTGGGTTTTCATTGGTCAAAACATCTCCAAATTCAAAAATACAAAGACACTTGGTATCAAGACATCAAGGGTTAGCTACTATGCAGAAATCTTCCAAACCTGTGACATGGGGTCAACGATCGCGATCGGTGTACCTCTACATAGTGAGGGTATTTGACTTCATAAGTTTGTAGATCTACTTGAGTACATCCCAAATCTCAAGTTTTGAGTGAAAAATACCCTCTGGAAGCCAAGATACAAGCACAAAATCTGTTTGTGTCCTGATCCTGAAACTGTTTTGAGTGCTATTTCAAGTGCAGTTTACCAAAACTGCTCTAACTTTTGACACACAACTCCAAACTGAGTCTCCTATAGCTAGGAAGAAATATTGAGAAAGTTTTTATTTTAGAGTGAAATTTGCTAGGATTCCCATTTACAAACTTTTAGGGTACCCAAAACCAATATCCAAAGGTCAGTGGGGCACCAAAGCATGCTTTTTAAAGACTTGACCAAGGGCAAAAAGGGATTGTGTGCACTAAGCCAATGTGTTTTTATCAAGGACCATCTTGAGAGTATTGAGTGAGTCTTAAACATGACAACTCATCCATCATTAGGGTTTCCCACTCAACTCAGAGCTATGCCACCTACACAAACATCCAGAAATACTGCAACACCTATAACAAGAGGGTTGAGACAAGACCATGAGGCTTATCAATCATATCAAGCCAAACCTCAAGGCATGGCTCATGGATATTTGTCTAGTGATCATGTAGCTCACTGGAAGCCAAACCAATCAACTAAAATGCAGGATTTTGGAAGAGCAAAAGTGGAAATTGCTAAAAAATTAGAGGAGAAGCATCCTCTAATCAACAAACCCAACGTGAGGTTCATCAAAACCAATGAAGCCACAAGAGTTCTAACGGATTACACTCATGATGGCCTGTATAGGTTACCTATTGGGGATCAAAACAACTTCTATAGATGTTTAAATTCCATAATTGAAGAGTTGATAAGATGCCTTCACATACACAGATTACCAGGGAGTGCAAGTTCTAATGGTAGATAAGTATGGACGAAAGGACAAACTTATCAACCCAATTGAGCTAGAAAGATATACATACATGGGTACTCCAATCTCTGCTTACTACTTTCAATCGAGTGTAAGCATACCAGGGTTTTTTGAGACTGATTGGCAAGGAGCTAACATTGAAACTATGGAATCAAATGGACCTCAAACATCCAAAATAGCTATTCACGGGAGTGTAGCTCCTACCTCGTAGAGTGGAACCAAGAGATCACCAATTAGACTTACAAATCCATCAACATTTCCAAAACATGTCTCAAAGGGGATTCCACCAAGATTTGCTCCAAGACGAGAAAAAGGAACGAGGGATGTATTTGTGAGAGAACCCGACATGCTAAGATACATGGTTGAACCAAAACCAATGAGACCATATCAATTGGCCAAATGTGTCACAAGAAGAAGTATGATGGATTAAGGGATCCATACGTACATGCATCCTTGTTCAAACAAGTGTTAAGAGCCGAACAAGTATTTTATTTTCATACACAATATGAGGGATTTGGCTTAACCTTGGAAGGGATAGCATTGAATTGGTTCCAACCGTTGGACAAAAATGCCTTCTCAAACATTGAACAACTGTTGCAAGAATTTGTTGTGGAGTTCTCTAAAAGGGGAATCAAGCATAACAGTGTCCCAAATCTATGCATTCAAGCAAAAAGAAGATGAGAGAGTGAAGGAAGCATCGCTACGCTTCAAACAATATATAGAGGGATGTTCGGAACGCGAGTTACCACAGGATGAAAGATTATCAATTCTCTTCATAGAGGGTTTAAAAAATGAAACTCTCAAGAAAGATTTCCACTTAAAAGGATGTACTTGCTTTGAACAAGTCACGAGAGAAGCGTTATACTTAGTTGACAATTGTAAAGCCTATAGCGAGGAAATTGGTGATACAAAGATCACTATGGATAATGCTCCTTTAGCATCTAGTGAAACCAACACAAGGAAAGTGGTTATGTCTCAATTAATGACCAACCTAGATGAGCTACCAGCGCAAGTAGCACAACGAATAAAATGGTGTGCTATTGAGCAAAAATGGACCAATCATGAGATAAGTGAGTGCTACTATAATCAAACCTACACGAGGGGGATACTATTTGGACATCAAATAGAAAAACAAATGCCGTTACCAAATCATCCATTATTTCAAAATAGGGTTGTACCAAGGGCTTTACAAAGAGCTAAGGTATCACAACCGAGGCTAGGGAAAGAACCTATGAGAAAACTCTATTCATTGAATGAGGACACTCTGATGTTCATAGCCAATCAAGAGCATAGACCAGAGACCATTCTGGCTAAGCAAGAACAACCATCAATTGTGCCACCAGTGACTCAACAAGATGGACCATGCTACAAGTGTCGAGGTAATCATTCGGCCAGGAATTGTACTTGTGTAGAGATAATTGGATATTGTTTGGAGTGTGCCATTAGACACGTTGTTCCAAATTGTCCAAAACACCCAAACAAACAGGGAAAAACAACAATGAATGTTGTGGGAGTGTTACCTTCTCCAAGTGGATCAGAGGCAGAACCCAAAATTCCTGTGAAGATAGTGACTAGAGCCCAAGCAAAAGAAAATGTTGAGAACCAAACTAATGAGGAGAAAGATCAACAACCCAAACAAGGGGAAACAACTAGTGTGTCAGTGAGGACTGGGAGAAAATCCTAGAAAGCCAAAAGAGACAGAATTAAAGCAAAAACAATTACAAATCAAACTACACTACAAACAGAATTACAAGAGATAAAGGAGCAGTTAAAACAAGAACGGGAAAACAAAACAGTGGTGAGCGATAAGAAACCAAGGAAGGCGTCTTCCGGAGGATCTGTGTTGGTAGACAAAGTCCTAGAGCCATTAGATGCTGCACTGGAAGCATATGAGGCTAGATTGAAACCCAACCAAACCCTAGAGCTACGAGGGATGAAATATCCTCATGCTGAGGTAGAGACTGAGAGGTTGAAAATGTGTAAGGAATTGGTAAAAATGCACAGGCAATGATGGAGCCTGAAGCACCAATTCCACCTCCAAAAACAAAACCAAAAAGTGTTGGATTTGAAATGCCTAAGGAAAAGGTTGTTGAAACATTAACTCAAAGAAACATTGAGCTAGAATCACAAAAGGATGTGCAAGCAAAGATTGCAACACAAGAAACCAACAACCTAGAAATTCAACTAGATGATCAAGTAGTGGCCAACACCACTAATGATGCAAGGTCAAGATCACAATTTATGGCACCTATCCCAGAGATAGATGAGCCATGGCCAAATGAATTGTGGGAAGAAACTAGAAGTGCAAAAGATGGAAGTGCGACTTTCCAATCTGTACCCATAACTGAGGTCAATACAGGGCATGAAGTCTATCAGGGAGACATTCAATCTCTAAATGGAGATGCAGGGACGAAAGTTTCAATTGAAAGCAAACCAGAGTCCTTGAAGACCTTACACTCATACATAGGAGAACATGAGGCAGACTCAGAGACTAGAGTGGTGCCATCTCAGAGGAAAGCCATATCCAAGATGATGGATACAAAGAGTATGCAAGAGTTGATGTCAGCTCCAATACAGTGCACCATTACTTTATCTGAACTGCTTAAGATCAGACCACATGTATGGGATGAAGTAAGCAACAATTTGGGGAAGATGGGATTAAAGATACCTCTTCAAGATCTACCCTCAAATGAACAATCAAACAAAACTCAACAAGAAAGTGCAAACGCTAAACCTGTGCCAATAAGCAAGGTGGGGGAATATTGCGAAGGAGAAGAAGGAAACACCACCTTACCTGTGGAATTCAAAGGAGTTAAAACATTGTCTATACTTGATAGTGGGGCTGGAGTAGCCATAGCCACAAAAGACATTTGGGAAAAATGGGGTAGACTAGCGCTTAGGAAAACTAGAATGAAGTTGCAACTTGCAGATGGATACATAGAAAAACCTCTGGGTATCCTAGAGCAAATTATTGTGACTTCTTGTGGAATTGAATATGAACATACATTTGCAATAGTAGATTTTGGAAAAGGAAACAATTTTGATATCATTTTAGGAAGACCTTTCATGCGTCAACTTAAGATGGTTCAAGATTGGGGCTATGACTATATCTACTTGAGACATAAAAAGATCACCACAAAAATAAGCATAAAATACCATAGCTACAGAGATGTGAATAGAACTCCTTTAGAAGAAATTGACTCTACTATAGTCAATGGGAAAGAGATTCCTGCGTGGCTACAAACCAAAACAAGAACTTTGGATGTGTGGTGCTTCGAAGTGTGGAAGCTCAGTGAAGGAGGATTGCATCCTAGAAAGATCAATGGACGATGAAGCTTACATATCGGAACCCTTTCCAGAGCAATTATTTGAGCCATTTGGATGGACTCAAATATTGGCAACCTTGGATGTGTGTGTAACTCCAACCAAGTTTTGTGATGAAGAAGGCTACGACCTAGTTTCATGTTTTATGTTGAAAGTGTTGAGAAATGCTAATGAGATTTGTGAGAATGAAAATAGAGGGAAAAATAGCTATGTCATGGAGGATGCTGCACAAACACAAACTAGGAGAGCAATACAACCATGTGGAGATGTCATCATTGACATACTTGAAGAGTCAACAACATCTACTCCAAAGAAACTAACTTCAAATGATGCAGAGTTGAAAGTACAGGAAGAATCAGATGTGCAAAGCTCCACATCAACAGATGTTCTACAAACTCAAGATCAAAGGAAGAACGAGGAAGAAGCCAAAGATGAAAAATATCCCACATTGATCAAATTCAATTTATGCGGACAAACAGGGCTCAAGGTTACATGTTCGGCCGCAATTGATCCTTATGCTACTAAGAATATAATGTCATATGGCACTTGGATAATGATGGGAAAGCCGCCAATTAAAGAACTGGAGGAAAGAGTATACATCAGTGCCAAAACACCAATCCCGAGTTTTGGCATAGCGGAGGCAATACTCAAGTTGAGTCATGGGGAGTTCAAAGACAACTTCAACATAGTTGACTCACATCACATCAAAGAAAGTCTAGTCCTAACAAAGAGTTGGAAGAATATCTTCTTCGAGCAACAACAAAAAGCATCAACAACAACAACAAAGATGGTCCAAGAGACATCAACAAAAAAGACACAACCATCTGCAGCAGAAAAAACTAAGGCCAAACTAAACATTGAAGAAGATCATCCTTGCAAGTCAGTTTTACCTTCGACAAGCCCACATCAAAGCTCAAGCAAAGCCTCTACGTCAAGAAAGAAAGCTTCAACAATGCAATGGATCCCTAAACAAAAGGTTTTGCAACCTAAATCTCCATCGTAGCAAAGTCTCCAAAAGAAGCAAAGAAATGTCAAGAGGTGTTGGTATCCAAGGAACACATTAAAGTCAAAGATCCAATTTGGATACACTCTCAAGAACAATCTCAACAACAAAAGGCGACAGGGTGGGTGGCCTCAAATGATGTTTGGGCCAAAAAGCCCAAGGTAATGGCATGGAACTTCTCTCCCTTACAAAGAAACCCCACAAAGAACAAGCCGAGCATTCAACGCAAGACAACCAACTCAACTAAGAGAAAGAAGAAGCAAAAAGAAAAGAGCTTCAAAGAAGCAAACAATACAACAAATATGGTTACCAAAGTCAAAGATTTATCAAGTTACCCAACAAGGCCAAATGAAGACAAAGAATAGAATGGTTCCCGTCAAGCTACTTGAAGCCCAAGGATTCTATGAAGGTAACACCCAAATATGGTTACCCAAAGTAGTTGCTCAACCTAGAGCCACTAAGACCAACCAAGTAGCAAAGGACCCCACACAAAGACAATCAACAACAACAAAGAGCCAATGGAGACTAAGCACAACCAAGGGAGAAACAACCTCAAAATGGATCCCTCGTCTTCTACTACAAAAGCAAGGCTTTTACAATGGTAATAGCCAAGTATGGATACAAAAGCCTAGTTTCCATCAAGTCAAGGGAGCAACTCATGAAGCAAGAACAAAGTGGGTCCCAAAACCACTGTTGAAAACTCAAGCTCCTCACAAAGAAGAAAAAGTAAAGGTACAACAATGCGGCCTCCTTACGGAACATCCCATGCAACAAAAGAAGCTAGAGGAGTCAAAGTATGTCAACTTACTTGAAAAGATGGTGGCATCCAAAGACCAAAGCAATGATAGAGGCCTTAATCTCAAGAACTTATGGCATTGGGTTTCAGGCCATGAACAGGTAAGTCCAAGTCGCCATTAAAAATACATGGCACAAAAGTCAAGAGTCGGGCAGCTGAGCCACTAAATGAGCAAGGCATTAGTCCCAAAGCTTCAAGTAATATTCTCTGTTGTCTGAGAGTCTTAGCTATTCTACGTACTGCTCAAGGTGGAGGAGTTGAGCATATTTATGTTGTGTCGCTCATGCTGGTATAGGTGAGCATAAGAGTCCAAGTCTATGTATTTTAAGTTTGGTAAAGTGAAGAAAAGAGTCCAAAAGACACTCACGCACTATGCATAGTGAGTAATGAGTGGAGAAGCTTCAACATCACAAACCCTTCTTGGAAATGTGGAAGCTATTGAGATGTCCTTGGATATCACATGTGCTACATTTGTTCCTTGAAGCACCCAATACACCGCATGATTTTCTTGAAAGAACTCTTGTGTGCATATAGAGTGTCCCATAATTGGCACTTGCATTACGCACTCTTCATTTATTTCTCCCAAGCACTCACCTTGCATGAATAGGTACTCAACTTCCAAGTGTTCAACCCCAATAAGAGCGTATAGCAAAGGCATTTTTCTCCACTGGGTTTTTCCCTTTGGTCATTCACGTTCTAGACCCTAATTCAGAAACACCCATCACTATTCTAATGTATATATTCCTTCTATCAAATGAAACCAATAAAGAATTTGTTACACGATCTTCAAAGAGATAAAGTGGGGCCACATTGTTCTCAACTACGCTTCGACAAGAGCAGCTCCTATCTTCAAAGATACCAACAAAGCTCTATTTGACAAAGTGGCAAAGAGAATCAAATTGGAGATGTCAGTGCACACATGTCAAAGTCTCAAAAATTTTGAGATACGAGCTCCAATAAAAAAGTCAACTGCACCAGGAGGCAAAGTATCCAAAGAAGCAGGTATCATCGACCAACTGCACAAATGGAAAAGTAAAGCAGGATGTGCAACAACATGCACAAATGCCTCGTCCACAACATCCAAATCACAAAGAACACATGTTCATCAATCAAATGGACACCCCATTTGAACAAGCAAAACATGCCAGATATAACTCAATCAAGGAAGGGGGGAGTCTCATCAATAAGAAGACCAGACTAAAAATGGTAGTGTCAAGGGACGACACGAGCTAGGAAGGGGGGAGTGTTTGGAGGTGATAACAGCATACAAGTGCCCACCTAGCCAAGGCGCCCGTTGGGTCAACCGGCCAAAGTTTTGATGTGGTCACATTATTTTTCCGATGTTTAATACATCAAACCCTGTAAAAGCCTAATGACAATCGTCTTTGTCAAGTTTAAGTCAAAGATGTAATTTTTCCAATGATGTATGTAAAGATCCATGAGAAGTTGACTGCCGGACACTTTAGAAAGCCCTAGGTATATAATACAATAAGTTTAGTGGGGAAGGGGGATTATTTTTGAAGAAAAGTGACTATTGCTGTACGCATAGGGAGCGACCTCTTGGCTCCAACTTGTAATCATCGCTATTGTGGCTATGGTAATCCAAATTTAGTTATGTTTATTGCATTGTGTTCTTCTTACTCTGCTCTTTCATTCAAGTTTAAGCATTTAAGATTCGGTGTAGGTATCAAACGCAAACGTTGTGGACTTAAATCGCTGTTTTGAGTGTGTATATGCGTATTTTATGTTGTTTTGACCCTAGGAGAGGCTTTAGGGACCCAAAAACGACCCTTTAGGATCATCCGTTTACTGTTTTTGCGTACTTTGGGACGAACGATCGCGATCCATGTACCCATCCAAAATGTTGTGATAGTGATAGGATATGCTTTTGATATTCCCATGTAGCTTCCCTTCAAGTTTTGTGCGAATCCGATATGATTTACATGGTAAACGGGCGTGATGACTGTAGAGCTGTGTAGAAGGTCATAGACGGATTACTTGGCTTTAGTGCATTTGATTTGCTTGTAGAGTTAGTAGTTGCATCTCTTTGAGTTCACTTCATTAGGATTGACACCCTAGTGAGTTTCCATGCCTTGTGAGGGCCATACCTAGACTCGACCCTACTTACCTCCCTTAGTCCTCAAGACCGTTCCAGGGAGTGACGTAGATCTATCTGCAAGTATCCCTCCCACTTGGGACCGACATTCAGACAGGACTCCGGCCTATCTCGAATGCCAAGCCAAGGGGGTACATCCCTTCATTCCATGATTCTATCCGCTTCTCATAATCAATCTATCCTTGATAGCTTTTCGCAACCAAAATCGTGGTCCTTAGTCTTGATTCTCTTGACCTTTAACTTGAGGATCTACTTTTGCTTTCTTGTTCTCCCTTGGTTCATGGCGATAACCCCTTTTTCCTGACAAGTAGGCACGACAATTATCACTTTCCGCTAAGAAGAGGGATCTTGCAATCCTACCTGGTCTCGCTCGTCCTTGATTCCCCATTTTTATCCCACGTAGTCCTAGCGTTTAACATAAAAATTTTAAATCAAAATCTCGGCCATCTGACCCTCCGGATCCGCCCACCCACCGAACCTTTTCATGAAAATCCCTTCCCGAGGTAGTACTTAATTACTACAAAATCGGGAAGACAATAGTCTATCAGACATCATCAAACAACAAGCAGCATGCAATCTGTTACATACCCTCGTTTAGGGAAAGTCATCTGGTTGTTCCCACCAGATCTTTATTTAGAAACTTTTAATTAATTTCCTTTCCTTTATCTGCTATAATTAGCTTGTAACTAGTTTCCTAACTAATCATGCAACACATTTAGTTTCAACCAATTCATCTTACCTTCCCATTCAGGCCAAGATAATCGGTTACAAGCCATCAAAATGGCATCACCTTCACAATATTTCCCAGAATTAAGTGTTTGGGAAAGGCTCATTAAGTAATTGAATCATTCCTTCCTAAGCATTTTATTTCGAGAGGTATAGCACCATCTGGTGATAAATGCACAGGATAGTCCCTATATTCCTAGCCTTTCCAGTTCCTTTTTAAGAAACCATGTCCAACTAATTTCCTTAATTAAATTCACATCATCCTCCCTGAGTATAACCTTCTCATCCAACCATTGGCATCGGGCCATACCCGGATTATGACCGATTTCCAATAAGATACCACGGGTACTTCACCCGGCCAGGCAAACATAAAACAAACCCATTCATCCCTTATTCCTCGGCCATGAATGACCTAGGTATAACAACTTACCGGTTACACTGCCCTAGCCGAAAAGTGCCAATCTCCGACAAGTTCCCCAAGAGAATCCTCTCAATGGGCTGGCCTTTCAATCAAATTGATCCCAAGAAGATCCATCTTGGTTCCCGGTCATTTCCAGGCAATCTTCAAAACTCCTAGTTAAATCTATGTTTTGCAATGGGCTATCCCTATCACCTCTCGAGATTCCTTTTTAACTCCTAGTTGGTAATTTCTAGGTTCATTCATTTATCAACCTTAATTCCTACTCTCATTATATATCTACCAACCAAGTTTATTTAGAAAATACAAGCGAGTTTTTGCCATAGGCATGTGATGGTTAATGTCTCTTCGAAAATGCCAACTTTTTAAGTTCAATCCCCGTTTTGTCGATTCCCAGGTTTTTGCAATCCTTTGCCATCCATGGGGTATCTCCATGGAAGCTTGTAGAGTTTTCGGTTCAAACAACACAGAGATCAATTCCGCGAAGTTATCCCCTATCTCCCCCATCCCGTATTTGCAAACAAACTTGAAATTGAAAAACTTTAGAAATACTCTTCAATACCAAAAATTGAACTAGTTCTATCCAGCTTAGACAACTACTCTTTTCTTATGGTGCCTAGCTTTCCATTTTAGGAAGCTAGAAGGTCATCCTATAATTTATGAGTTTTTGAGCTTTCTATTAAAGCTTAAACCTAAAATACAAGGTAGTCACTAAAGCTTACACCTAAGTGCAAAGTTACCATTAATGCTTAGCTTACAAGAGCAAATCTACCTTTGAAGCCTTAACTTTATGATGCATAGATTCTCTTATCACTTGACCCTAATTGCAAGTTTTCCATTAGAGCTTAAAACCTAAAAATGCAAGGTAATCACTAAAGCTTACGTCTAAGTGCAAAGTTACCATTAAAGCTTAGCTTACTAGTGCAAATCTACCTTTGAAGCTTAACTTTATGATGCAAAGATACTCTTATCACTTAACTCTAATTGCAAGGTTTCCATTAATGCTTAAACCCTAAAAATGCAAGGTAATCACTAAAACTTACATCTAAGTGCAAAGTTACCATTAAAGCTTAGCTTACTAGTGCAAATCTATCTTTAAAGCTTAACTTACATCTAAGTGCAAAGTTACCATTAAAGCTTAGATTACTAGTGCAAATCTACCTTTAAAGCTTAACTTTATGATGCGTAGATACTCTTATCACTTAACCCTAATCGAAAGGTTTCCATTAAAGCTTAAAACCTAAAAATGCAAGGTAATCACACTAAAACTTATATCTAAGTGCAAAGTTACCATTAAAGCTTAGCTTACGAGTGCAAATCTACCTTTGAAGCTTAACTTTATGATGCATAGATACTCTTATCACTTAACCTTAATTGCAAGGTTTCCATTAAAGCTTAGAAACTAAAAATGCAAGGTAATCACTAAAGCTTACATCTAAGTGCAAAGTTACCATTAAAGCTTAGCTTACGAGAGAAAATCTACCTTTGAAGCTTAACTTTATGATGCATAGATACTCTTATCACTTGACCCTAATTGCAAGGTTTCCATTAAAGCTTAAACCTAAAATGATGTACATAAACCTTCCTAGTATTAAAACACATGGATTAATTAATCCTACTGAGGGCGAGCTTTTTGAAATGGGGCCTCTAAACCCAAACCAATGGGCCTACCCTCACAATATGTTCATAAAGAGGTACGCACACTACTTGGGGCACCACCTTCTTTTGGGAGTGGAGAAGGAAACCAATCAAAATAACACTTGCACTCACCCACTCAAGCAACACACTTTGAAAACCCCCTTACTCTATATACACTTTGGACACTTGAACACCATCAACGATTATGCAACCCAATGCCGTGCATCAAAATGAAATATGCAATTTGTGGAATAGCATTCACTTTCTCCCCATAAGAATACCCATAATACATCCAAACTCTTCCTCTCTCGAGCACTCATCAAAAAATCATGCGCACAAGACTTGCCTCTCAAACACACAAGAGAATCACTTACATCAAACTAACACACTTTGCATAGAGAGCTCATCTCCATCTATGCAATGCCGTGACACAAATAAAATCACCATGAGAGGTAGCCATATGCATATGTAATGAAGCAAAAGAGAGTTGGAGTGAGAAATTTCTTTAGACCAATTGAATAAGTGTGGAGAAACAAACCAATGGTAAATTGAGAATAGAACACTTACTTGATTTCTCGCACACCTTTTAAGGGGAGGACAGACACTGGCTAACCATCACGAATTGCGACACTTGAAAGTTTTGAAGATGATTTCATGATCATTAACATAACCATGAGAGAGATCATGATGTATTTACAAGTTATTGAGGTGCTACAAATGATTTATTGGGTTGATGGAGTAAGAGATTGTAGAATGGAAAGAGTGGAGAATAGAGTTTGCACTTCCTCCAAAGAGGAGGGTTAGGAGGGAGGATGTGAAAGAGGGAGAGTTGGGGTTTTCTCTACTATTGATCAAGAAACAACATGAAGTTGAAAATATAGGTGTGTGTCCTTGAGTCTCTCCAAGGGGGGCTATTTATAGTTGTGTAGGAGTGGGATTATGCTACACTTAATTAGAGCAAGTGATTAGACCTAATTAAGTGTCCTTTGACCACTCATTGAATATTGGACATAAAAGGGACTATTTATTCACCAAAAATATCATTTTAGACCGTGAAGGCTCCATAGGGGTGCATAATGTAGGTGGACCCCACCATGAGGCCCTACGGGTGGCTCCTGCGGGGTATCTCAACTTGTTTGTCTTGGCATTTAGAAAGCATCTTTAGGTTGGTCCCATCACATGCAAGTGACCTTGAACACTCATTGCTCTTCTAGAAGATGAGTAGAGGAAAAATAAGATCTCACCCTCTTGATTTACTTGATTTACAGTTCCCTTTTGCTGCAAATCTGACAGATTTACACTATTTTGACCATAACTTTTTACCTATAGCTCGGAATGACATGCTTCAAAAGGCAAAATTGACCTTCTCAACATGTTTGATATGAATTTGGACTATTATTCACGCCCATGCACCAAGGAATTCAGTTTGGAAGGTCCACACTAGGCTAGGGAACCTTTTGCTTCCAAGTCTTCTTGTATGGGCCCTTTGCTTTTATGCATCCAAGGGGAATCATGCTTTTTCAAAAGGCTATGATGCTTAAATAAATAGAGGAGGGCCCAATATTATTTGCTTGTGAAAAGAATATACAATTGGAGTCTTTTTGAAAGGAGAGAAACTATATGTATATTCTTAAGAGATATTGGGCCACCTATGTAGGGGGCATAGAAGACTTGTAGAGAGGGACCATAATCTTTGGTAAAGACAAGTGGAGAGTTGATTTCCATGGGAATTTATCTATATGGGGTGGAAGATGGATATATTATTTTTCTACTACTAATTCACAAGAGGTAAGAAAGTTTGGGGGTATATAGTTGGTTATTGTATGCTTATTCTATTTACAAAGCAAAAAAGAAAAGGGTGGTAATATATGACTAAGGTGACATTTTTGGGAAGAGTATAATGTATGTGTCGCCACAAAGGTTAAACGAAGAGGGAGAATTTACTCTAGATAACTTAATAGCGTAGAAAAATATATACACATATGAGGAAGAGGACGTTGAGTAGGCTGACAAATGTTGCAAAAAGATGGTTACCATTTTATGCCACTCATATTAGCCCTCCCCCAAGCCTACAGATATTCATATCTTTAGGAGGACGGTGTTGCTTCTTTTTCTTCTTCTTTTTTCTCGTTTTTTTGTCATTTTTCCTTTTTCACTTTTTTTTTCCCCAATAGGAGGAGTGTCATGCACTCTTTTACTCCATTAGACCTGCTTTTCATTACCTCAATCCCATAAATCGGAAATGGGAGGGCTGCCTTGGGTATTTTCAGATTCCAAGGCTGGTTCTTCTTTGCACATCAAAGCTTTAAAAATAGGTGGAGCATTTGCCAAGCCGAAGGGAGCCATGTCAATTTGGAGCTTAGACGATGTAGGCAGATGACTGCCTATCAACGGATTGATACTTTGAAAGTAGAGCTTTAATCTCCATCCATTGGCTCTGGTCTTGTGGAGTTTTCCTGATAAATCTACTAATCTGTAACTACCATTCCCAAACTTTGTTTTTATCATGAAAGGTCCCTCCCATCTTTGCAAAAACTTTTTGTCAAGTCGAGTATCAAGTCGGTTATCATAGCGAAGAACCAACATACCTTCCTTCAATCCTTTCCCCTTGAGCTTCTTGTTGATTTTATCCCTTTGGCTTGTCGCTTTGGTGATGTAGTGATCAATGGACTCTTCTCTATCTAGCTCAAGTCGTTGGAGATCTAAGATCCTTTCATGTAGAACCTCTTTTGGTTTTTTTGCCACTCTTGCAAGAACGCGCAAGCTTGAGAGCTCTACCTCAATGGGGAGAAGTGCTTTCTGTCCATAAACTAGATGAAAAGGGGTGAATTGGGTAGATACCTTGAAAGATGTCCTATACGCCCAAAGAGCAGCCGTCAAATGGCGATCCCAATCATTAGGCCGGTCCACAACCTGTTTAGAAATGATCTTACATATCATTCCATTCACTTTTTCCACCAATCCATTGCATTGAGGATAGTAGGGTGTGGAATGCAGGTGTTTCGCTTTTAACCTCCTCAAGAGATCATTCAGAAGGTCAACCCTAAAACCCAGGCCTCGATCTGATAAGATTTCTAGGGGTGTTCCAAACCTACTACAAATATGATCAAAAATAAACTTTGATACCTCTTCAGCTGTGATTCGGGTTGTGCTTGTTGCTTCCGCCCATCGTGTCATGTAGTCAACACCCATGATGATGAAAACCTTCCCTGTAGAAGTACGAGGGAGGGGACCGATTGCATCCACACCCCACTTTTCAAAAGGGCCATAAGATATTATTGGGACTCGAGGCTCATATGTTAGTCGTCTATCCCCAGCAATTTGGCATGGCTTACATGCCTTACACCAATATTGGACATCACGATGTAAGCTCGGCCAAATAAACCCTGCTTGTAAAATCTTCCTACTTGTAATATCTTGAGAAAAGTGACCACCACAGACATCATCATGACATGAAAGAAGAATTTTCTCTATCTCTTGCACACGTGGTACTCTCCTCAAGACCAAATCTTTCCCTTTGTGATATAAATCATCCCCGATCAACTGGTAAGGTGTGGCCTTCTTAACTAGTCTATGTCTTTGCACCTTGTCTAAGTGTTTGGGACACTCACCTGCTTGTAGAAAGAAGATAATGTCTTTTAGCTCCTCTTGACCTTGATATTTGGGTTCATATAGTTTCACACCTCCTACCGCCATTTGAAGCTTTTCATTTGCGAGTAAGTCTGCTTCCTTGTTATGAGTTCTCACAATGTGTTGTACCTGTGTTGCTTTAAAACCCTTCACCAAAGCTCTTACACTACTAAGCCACTCAAACAATGTACGATTCTTGCACCTCCAAGTCCCTTGGATTTGCCTGACCACTAGCAAAGAATCACCTTTTATAATAAGTCTTTGTATGCCTAATTCTTTGCATTCTTCTAACCCAAGGGTTAGAGCAGCATACTCAGCCTCATTGTTAGAGTGAACATTGGGTAGAAAGATACCTTTTCTAACCATTACCTCCTTTTGTGGGTTCAAAATGATGATTCCCCCTGCTGCTTTGTCTTGTTGGTGTTGATAAGCTCCGTCAAAGCATAAAGTATGGGCATTATCAATCTCCTTTACTTTGAACTATTTTGAGCCTTCCTCTCTTTGTAGTCGTGATCCTTCCCTTTCTCTCACTTTGTAGGTGAGAATGTCTGCAAGTCCTGCTCTTGTGCTATCTTCTACAAGGAAAGTGTATTCAAATTCTTGGAGTTCAAGCACCCACTTTGCTATTCTAGATGAGAGGCTCATGTGTTGTACTACATATGGTAGATTGTGCTCTAAGGTGAGAAAAACAAATGGCACAGGGAGAAGATACGATCGAAACTTCCTTACCGCAAACAAGATTGCAAAGACCACTTTCTCCATTTCAATGTATCCCTTCTCGACCGGAGTCATCACCTTGCTTGCAAAATAGATCGGCCTCATGTATGATGTTTTAGGATCTTTTTGCATCAAAACAACACCAATTGCTTCGAAACCTACACTTGGAGTGACATAGTAGGTCTCCTTTGGATCTGGTGGCATTAGGATTGGGAGAGAGCTAAGAATTCCCTTCACTTCCTCAAAACATTTTGCATGTTCCCTCCCCCATTCAAATGTAGATTGGCTTGCCAACCTATGCAAAGGGGCGATGGCTTCTGCTAGGAGATGGATGAAGCGAGACATGTACCTCACTTTGTGGTTGAAGGTCATTAGCTCCTTAGTTGTTGTTGGTGGAGATAATGACAAAAGGGCCTCTACTTTAGAGGGATCCAATTGAATTCCTTGTGAAGAAACCACATGGCCTAGCAAAACCACCTGAGATTCACCGATATGACACTTCTCTGGGTTGAGTTGTCCCCCAAATTGATGGAGCCTCTTAAGCCTCTCTTCAACCTTTTGGCAATGAAGTGATCTACAACTATAAATACAGAAATCATCCATAAAGACTCTTATAGATTTTCCAAAGAATGGCTGAAATACAAATATTGTGAATCTCATGAAGGTGCTAGAAGCATTGGTGAGCCCAAAAGGCATTACTCTGAATGAAAAACATCCCCAAGGTGTGATGAAGGTGGTTTTTGGTTGGTCTTCTTCTGCTATTCTAATTTGAAAATATCCTGAATACCCATCACACATCGTGTAGCATTCGTGACCTGCTACTTCATTCAAAATTTCATCTTGGAAAGGGAGAGGGAAGTGGTCCCTCTTTGTCGCAGCGTTGAGGGGTTTGTAATCCACGCAGACCCTCCACTTACCATTCTTCTTGGTAGTGACTACAATAGGTGATACCCATTCGGAGTTGGATACTGGATAGATGAAGCCAGCCTTCAAGAGTCGATTCACTTCCTGTAGGAGAGCCTTTTGTTGCACAAATCCTAGTCGCCTTAACTTTTGAGCCACGGGTTTGGTCCCTGGTTTCAATTCAATTCGATGCTCTATTAAATCTACACCTCTTATTTGTGAGTAGTCAGTGATAAACAAATTGGGATACCTCCTTAACATATTGATGTAGGACCTCTTCTCCTCACAAGTAAGATATTTTGCAAGCATCTTCTCAAATCCTTCTTCAAGGTGGTGGCATCTTTCATCCCCTCGTGTGATTGTCTGTTGGCTTTTCTTCTACTGGAACATCTTGAGTGTTGGCGTTGAATACAATTCCCATTACCTCCAAAGAAGACTCCTCTTCACTGGTTGATGCTTCCTCATCACTTGAGTAAGGACTCTCCTCCTCGCTCTCTTCATCTGCCGTGGTTTCATAGTTGATATCTAGTTGCTTTACTTCTCGCCAATCATACACCACCGGTTGACCCTTCTTAAGAATCAAACGACCACTTCCCCATTTTTGATCTGCATTCACAGCAATGAGCCAAGGCCTCCCTAGGATGATGGGATAGCCCTCCCCCTTAGCTGGCATGACATACATATCCACTCGTGCATCTATGTTACATACAGAGACTTTTACATTTTCAATGATCCCCAAACACTTCACACTTGAGTTTTTGGCTAGCCTAGCTTGACAATTAGAGGACTTTGTAATTTCAAGCCCTAACATGTTCATTGATTTTTCCGTGATCACACACATTTGAGCTCCACCATCAACATATACATTAGACACCTTTTTACCCCTTATGTAAGCATCCACAATGGGTTCCACATCTTTTTGTAGCTTTGAGGCCACAACCTTAATGGAAAGATTTGCTTCCTTTTTTGGAATTCTTGTACTTACCAACTTTGGCCATTGCCTTCTTACTTTGGCTGATAGGTGTAGAAGTTGAGGCCATGAAATGTTTGGCTTTTGGGTTTGTAAATCCTCTAGGATGTTGTAGGGCTCTAGCTCCTTTCCCAATGGGAAGTCGTTGATACCAATTTCCCTTCGCCTTGATCTTTTCTTCCTGCTACTTTCAGCTTCTTCCATCTTTGACTTCTTCTTCTTGTCCCTTCTGGCTGAATTTGTTCCTTCACTTCTCATGTCTTCATCCTTATCATGTGCTCTTGTGCGTTTTTCTGCCGGCATAACATCAAAGTTTAGAGTATGCTCATCTATTACCTCTTCTAGCTTGATGATGTTGACTCCTCTTTCTTCCTCCTCATGTGGGACGGGAGGTATATTTGCTGGTGGTGGTGGTCGACGAAGGATTTGTGGGCCTTGAGCTTGTTCTTGCTGCACAGTGAGAGGAGGTGGTCTGGGGGGATATATGTCTCCCGGAAGTCCCCTTGGATGTGGACAATTGTACATGCCATGGCCCATTTCGTTGCAATTCCAACATCGCAACTCTTGAGCTTGTCTTCGTTGATTGCGATTCCCTTCTCTTGGTTGTCGTTGTTGAGTTAGGCCTTGTACTAGGTTCAGAGTGAGGTTCTCAAGCTGTTGAGTTAGCCTTTGTAAAACCTCTTCTTGAGAGTTATCTCCTATTTGTGAAGATTGTGCAAGAGGGGCCCTAATTGGTGCTTCCATGGTTTGTGAAGACTCCCTCTCACTCACTTCATTCAAACCCCTTGCTCTATGTGCTTGGAAGTGTAGTTTTCTAAACTTGATGATGGCTACCTCACGTGCTTCTTCGAAGGTGGATGGGAATTTTAGCTCTACTTTAGCCTTTAAAAGTGGATACAAGCCAACCATGAATCTCTCTTTTTTTAGAAAGTTAGGTGCACCACCATGATTTTCTAATGTAGCCTCCCACCTACCCCATAGATTGACAAAGTTTGCTTCATAAGAGGGATAGTCGTCAAGTGATACCTGCTTATGTCCAATAAGACATTTCCATAGTCCTTCAGAAGTATCACCTTGCCCGAACTTGGAGAGGAAGCTTGCTCGCAGTCTCTCCCAATTGGACTTGATTTGGGGTTGCAAGGTCTCATACCATGCTTTAGCTTCTGCTTTTAGAACCAACGGGAAGGCTCGTAGCTTTACTTCCTCTTCATCTCTCCCGGATATGAGATGTTCCATCTTCAAGTTGTCAAGAAACTCTTGCGCATCTTCCCCACTTCTTGCATAGAATGTGGGAAAAGAACTTGACATTTTGTTTAGAATTTTTGAAATCTCTTTTTTTTAAAGAAACTTTTCTCTTATGGGCCGCACAAGATTATTGACACTATAAATCTGATTACATTAAAATGAAGATGTACACATCCATTGTTAATTCGTACTTTATCATAGGTAGAATAAATGGATTAATTGAAGCATTGATTTCATTGAGGCGAGTGGATCCAAATATCCTCCTTATGATAGACTGAAACCTAAACTTAGTTGCAATGATTATATGAATGGATTGCAGAGCAATAGGCCTAAAAGGTTCATTGTTTTGATCGTGATTCATGTGCTACTCCTCGTTGTTGGTTTGAAGACTTCGTTCCTTCATATGGCCCTTGAGCACCCCTTCACCACTCCTTGTTCCTGCCTTTAAAACAAAATGAAAACGTGAACATCAAAAGAAGTTTCATAATTGATGATTGGAAGTATAATTGGATTGGGTGATGCCAGTATTCTCTAAGTCTTTCTGCACCAAACATAAAAACAATGCGTTGCTGGAAAAAGACTTTTCTATCTATGTGAACATTTACTCTAATGTGTTGTGCAAAATGAAATGGATAGATGGGAACTCCATTGTTCATCACTAAAAAATTTGAAGGTAACTTGGAAAAATGTTCCTCAGTGGGGGCACCACTTTATGAGGGCGAGCTTTTTGAAATGGGGCCTCTAAACCCAAACCAATGGGCCTACCCTCACAAAATGTTCATAAAGAGGTACGCACACTACTTGGGGCACCACCTTCTTTTGGGAGTGGAGAAGGAAACCAATCAAAATAACACTTGCATTCACCCACTCAAGCAACACACTTTGAAAACCCCCTTACTCTATATACACTTTGGACACTTGAACACCATCAACGATTATGCAACCCAATGCCGTGCATCAAAATGAAATATGCAATTTGTGGAATAGCATTCACCTTCTCCCCATAAGAATACCCATAATACATCCAAACTCTTCCTCTCTCAAGCACTCATCAAAAAATCATGCGCACAAGACTTGCCTCTCAAACACACAAGAGAATCACTTACATCAAACTAACACACTTTGCATAGAGAGCTCATCTCCATCCATGCAATGCCATGACACAAATAAAATCACCATGAGAGGTAGCCACATGCATATGTAATGAAGCAAAAGAGAGTTGGAGTGAGAAATTTCTTTAGACCAATTGAATAAGTGTGGAGAAACAAACCAATGGTCATAGGAGGAAGAGGACGTTGAGTAGGCTGACAAATGTTGCAAAAAGATGGTTACCATTTTATGCCACTCACTACTAGAAATGAAGATTACCTCCTGTAAGCAAGAGGGAAGTGGGATTGAAGTCCTTCTTGAAGAGATGTGGGGCTCAAGGAGGAAGGAAAGGGATTTATGGTGAAGAGGAAGGAGAGAGGAGCTTCTTCACAAAACCCTCAAGGGTTTGGCCTTCAAGAGAGGAAGAGATTTGAGGGTTTGGCCTTCAAGAGAGGGAGAGAGCAAGAGCAAGGTTTAATGGAAACCTTGATGTACTTAAGCATAATCTTGAGCATGGCAAATATGCAAGTAGCTTAGCAATATGTGTGTCTAAAAATACAAAGAAGAGGGGGTGCTTATACAGGAAAAAGGTGGGTGTAATTCTCTTCTCAATTCCTATTGGACCCCAATTTCTCTTCTCAATTCCTATTGGACCCCAATTCTCTTCTCAATTTCTATTGGACCCCAAATTCTCTTCTCAAATGCTATTGGACCCTATTTCTCTTCTCAAATGCTATTGGACCCCAATTCTCTTCTTAATTCCTATTGGACCCCAATTTTCTTCTTAGTTCTTATCTCTTAACTTTATCTTTCAATCAAGTTAGTCCCTTTTTCTCCCAGTTCCCGATCTAGATAAGTTCCCACGCGGCTTTTGACGAAGAAGTATAAAAATAGTCTTAATCTTTTTTTGGGAAAATAAGGGGATGACGTAATTTCTTATCCGAAATATCCTTGTCTTTTCATTCTGGAGTAAAGTCTCGTCCGCATGACTTCTTTGTCGATCTTGATTCTTCTAAATTATTTTCTAGGCTAAAGAAGTTCTAAATGGCTCTAGGGTTTAGGGAGGGACCTTACATGCCTCATCCGAGTCGCTTCCCTGGTATTGATATTTATGTTAATGCCTGAAGGCTATGCTATGGACGTCCGTCGCGGCGACTCGCAAACATATGTCAGCAAACACACCTCCCTTCCTTGGGTAGATCATACCTTTTGGAATGATGTCGTCACCTTTTGAAACCAATTGTTCCAAGTTGTTATGGGTAAAGGCTTTAATGAATAGTTTTTGACCGCCCTATGCGTTTCATCTAGTTGCAAAGGGTGGTAAGGTACTCTCCCATGATTTTATTTGCATCATTGTTGTAGGTGGTGAACTTACAACGGGAGGTGCAAACTCTTTCTTGCTTGTATGGATATGTACAATGGTAGGTGGAGGTTGTGGAGATGATTTTACCTTTATGGATGCATTACATGAGGGGCTAGAAACTTCATGGGACTCCTCCCTTCCTGAGCTAGGTGAAACAAATCGTTCTTTCTTCGGTACCCAAACTAGCTTTGGAGCGAGTGTGTAGCATTCTATGATTTTTTTCTTTCCGTGATCGTTGATTCTTTTTGGAGCTACGGGATTGGGCTCACATGGGTCAGGTGACAAGTAAGAACACAATCACATTTTGGCACCCAGATTTGATCATTTCCTTGATAGTAGCCTTGGGCTTCCAATAGTCGTTTAGGAAACCACCACCACGTTTCCTTACGTTTCTTGGAGCGAGTGGGATGTTTCTTACAAGGCGCCAAAAATGTGGGCTTCTGTTTTTTAGCATCAACCATTGTCGCTAAAGAAGATTTAGGGACCCACTTGTATGTTTTGTTCGTTATATTAGGATGAGTCTTGTCAGAAGCTATATGCATTGCTTGTAGCATATTTAAGGGTACGGGCATTTCATCCCCCTCAGGTGTTACCCAGGTTGTCCCCCTATTTCCCCAAGTGTCTGTGGTTGCTGCTAGGTGGACCCAATACACATTGTCCGACTCAGTCATCCCAGGTAGTACATCCATATAAGGAGAATCTTCCCCAACATCATTGTCCGCTTTACACGTGTAACAATACTGCAATGGGGCCAAGTGAGCTGTGGTGTCAGATCTATGATCAATTATAAACCTGATTAGTGTATTTGGTGAAATCATAACAATGAAGGTAATCCTTATTTTATGTCCAAAGACCTTGATCTTGAGATCTTCTAGCATCCCAATAGGTTTAACAATAGACCCATTGGCCATCTTCACTACTATGGTTGTGGTTGCAAGGTGAGGTCTTCCCATAGTTTCCCAGCAATTTTTAGTCACAATGCTAACCCCAGTGCCAGGATTCCCTTCATAGTTAATCCCTTAGTAGTGATTGGTATGTTCGCATTGGATTCATCACCCTCAAAGTATTGTCCCAACTTGTTAACAGGTATTTCTATAACAAGGTTCTCAAATAGGTTGGGTTGTGGATCTAAGTGTTCCTCCTCTATTGGCATCTCCCCATCTCCATCCATCTGTGCAAATTGTGGTAGCCCAAACTTTAGTTCTCCATTGAGGAAGGCTCGAAGAGCTGAGACTAGCTCGGGGTCTTTATATAGTTTGGTCATGATGGTGGTTCTAACTTCTGAAGACATGAAATCCATCAATTTGGCAATGTTTAACGGCACCTTTTGGGCTTCAGTCCCTTGACGTGGGGAAGATGGGATCTCCATTTCTTCAATAGGATTACGTAGTCCCTCTGTAAACATTCTTTCCATTAAGATGTGAGTACGCCCACTTTCCCATGACTTTAAGTCACTTTCTTCTTGAATGACACTAGGTATGGCTAAGGGTCTATGGACTTGGTGAGGTTGTTTTTGCGTAGGGAACACGATGTCTGTAATCTGGATCTTCCTAGGTGCTGGTTCTAGATCTCTTTGGGTATCTTCTACCAAACTCCTTAATTGCTTAACTCGCTCAATCTCCTCTGTAGGGTTTGGATAAGTTCC
This sequence comes from Adiantum capillus-veneris, assembly GCF_014529385.1. Lineage (NCBI taxonomy): Eukaryota > Viridiplantae > Streptophyta > Polypodiopsida > Polypodiales > Pteridaceae > Adiantum > Adiantum capillus-veneris. The sequence continues at coordinate 155,168,973 of NC_140931.1, forward strand.
TATCTTCTTCTTGGATCCTAGCCATTGTGGCTCATGAAGATCTTCCTTGTTTGTTTCTATCTTAGTGGTCGTTTTGGTCTCCATTCACCTGAATCAGAATACTCTTTAGCGTCGTTCATATATACGGAGTTGTCACCAGTCCCTATGTTGGTCTTTGAACTGGGGTCTGACTTCGTTGCTTTTTACGATCTCTTCCTTCGTGTTTTCGTCTTTTTCTAAGATTGGGCAATTGATGCCGTGTCTCTTTCCTCAAGAATATAATTTTGTTTTTGGAGTATCGATCGTGTGAGTACGTTTACTAGTACCATAGGTGTACTTTGTGATGGCTCCTCGGTAACTTCAATCAAGTTTAATGGCGTGATCTTTGGTGCATTTGGATTATTTGGACATTGGACAATCAAATGATCTATGCCACATCGATTACACATGAGTATCGGCATTGTAGACGTGCTCGCTTGATTAGTTTGCATTAGTGTGGCGTTCATTTGTAGCCTAATAGGACACTTGGCTACACGATGTGGACCTCCATACTCATAGCATTGAAGAGGTGGTCTCTTAGCAGTGTAATTGATAGCCGCAAGAGCAGCTACTTGATATACAGGTTTGACTTGTCCCCAATAGTCCTCCATGTAGTATTGTGGACTTTCTTCAAGCACATCCATCCCATAGGCAATATTAGGATCTATATCTTCCTCACAGCCTTCCAAACAAGCAATAGATGACTCACAACCCACTTGATTCACAGAAGTGATTCTCGGATGTGGTGGTTGCGGTCCTAGCACTGGAGGTGGTAAGGGTGTTGTTTGAACAATATTTTGGGCCCTAGGGACCATATGTTGTGCTGTTTGTTCAAGAGGTGGGGCCTGCATCAATGCAGGCACTCGAGGTGTGTCTCTCCATGCTAAGGTTGGTTCTATGGCCATTGCACGCTTAAATACTATGCAATCCTTAGCTTGATGACCATACCTTCCACAGGCATTGCAATTCCCATTGAATTTTACTCTAAAAGTAGAAAAGTAGGGCATTCACTAGTACTATGCGGTCCATAGCATACTGAGCACCATTGTTGCTTCCTTCTTGGATACATATGATTGTGGAGCACAATTGTCTCTAAGACTCTCTTGAATAGCCTTGGTGAGATCTTCTAAAGTCATCTCAGATATCTTTGGCTCCTTAGCTATAGGCTTTAGGGTCATTGGCTGATGCCTTGATGCTTGCGAGCTAATAGATTTAGGCTCAACAGACACTATTTCTCCTTGAATCATTAAATTATCCTCCAATTGGATCGCATTGGTGGTGACTGCTTCCCAAGTGGTGATACCTCTAATGACTAGGCCATTGTAGATATCCTCATGTCGTAATCCCCTAATGAATCTATCAAGCAATTGATTATTATTGAAGCGCTCATTTGGATTACAACGAGAATTCAAATGCTTCAAGCGGCTGATAAAGTCTCTCACCGACTCTCCTTCCTCTCGTTGGGCTTTCTGGAGCTGAGAGGCTACATCCCAAAGTACTCCCTCTCGTATGTATTCTTTCAAGAACAGTCTCCTAAGAGTAGGGTAAATCGTTTTTTCTTCCACCCTTAGGGTCCTATACCAATCCCCTGCCTTCCCACTTAAGATTAGGCTTAAAGCATTACTCTTATGTAGATCATTGTGTTCTCCTAGAGAATCGCATATTTCTTCAAACACTTCGATATGCTTTCTCACATCTCCGTCTCCACTAAATTTTTGTGTGAGCTTGGCTATTTGTACTGCCTTACATCTAGGTTCTCTATCAGGCATTGACGGGAGCAAAGCGAACCCCGAACCCCGACGGCCTCTAAAACACCGGGGACCGAATGGCGCGCCTCGAGCCTATCATGGTAAAGCAAACAGGGGCACCACCTAGCTTCAGCGGCTAGGACGCAAACAACACACCACCATAACAAAGTTGTCATCCAAGAGAGATGGATTCTTGGGAGTAATGATGAAGAGAAAAGGGAATGAGATCAAGTGAGAGAGAGAGAGAGAGAAAGAGAGAGAGAGTGTGGGAGGGGGTGTAGCGGCTTAGTACTTAGGCACCACAAAAGGATGGCGAATCCGCACACCCTTCACACATACACAAGCTCACTCCAAACACAAGATTAGGTGGCGATTCCACACACCTCACATGGGCAAAACATTGCAAGAAAATATACTCACAAAACCTCAAGCTTTATTTAGAGAATAAGGCGATGAAATGGGGAGCATAGGGTAGGGGAATGAAAAGGGAGAGAGTGGTAGAGCACATGGCGGATAGGTGGGAGTTGATGGCGAAGACTCGCACGAGGGTTATGGCCATCATCCTTCATTTAGTTGCCCTTCATCTTCCATACCCAAGGGTGTAGAGGTCATGCTCAAGACAAGCATGGTGATTGCAGTGATGGTGATGGTGTGGGTGTGTGTGTGTGCACTAGGCACACACAGTGCATAGTGTGTTCTTTGGTGATGTTGTGTGTGTATTTAGTGTGATGGTGACCCCTCTTTATATAGGGGAGGAGGGGGAAGGAATTCTAGAATTTAGAAATGAAGAAATCATTATCTACATAGGCCATGTGACTGTGGGCCCCACTTGTCTGGCTGTGTGTATATGTGCCAGAACAGCAGTCTCATGAGAGAGAGACTAAGAGAGAGAGATGGGTTGATGAAAAAAAGTGAGAGGTGACATGGAGAATAAAGTAATTACAAGAGGGGAGAGAGGAGAGTGTGTTCAGAGGTGAATCTGTGTGCAGATGTGTGTGAACACAAGAAAAATCAGGTAACCACTGGGTGGGGATGGGTCTGTGGGCACCTTTTTCAGTGAAACTGAGTGTGTGTGAGTGTGGGGAAGGTTATTTAGCTACAAGACAAGAGATATGGCGCCCTTTAGAGAGAGAGGGGGGTATTTGGGTCATGGGATATGATAGGAGAGAGAAAGAGGAGGTGGGGTATACTATTTTGGAAGATAGGGTAAGTTGCATGTGAGTTAGGGTGCATTATTGGTGAGTTATAATGCATTATTGGTGAGAGGTGGGGTAGCTTGAGGGGAGAGAGAAAGGAGAAAGGACAAGGGGAAGAGAGAGGGGGTTGATCTTTTGAGTGGAGGAGAGGAAAAGGGACACACGGCGGGGCAACAGTGAAGAAAAAGGAGGCAAGGTGGGGATGGGCTACCCTGCAGGCATGAGGTGGCCTATTTTACCTTTCTTATATATTTACATAATCATAATTTATTTTTTTCTTACTTTTTCCAATGCCTTTTATCACTCCCTCCCTAAGAGGGGGTTTTCATGGGGTGGGGACGAGAGAAGAGGGGTATGGGAGCTTGGCTTGTGAAAAGCCCCCATCATTAGCCCTCCCCTTTTGGCTAGAGGCATTCATGTATCTAGCTCATCTGTTTGATCATTATCGTCGGAGGTGGCGGCTGATGGTGTGTCCTCATCTGGAATGTCAATTGGTGGAGCCTGGTCAAATCGAAGAAAATAAGGTTTAAGTCGCCAACCATTTACCCTGGTTTTATGAAGTTTTCCATCAGCCTCCATAAGCTGGTAGCTTCCATTGGCATACTTTTTCCTGACGATGAAAGGAACTTCCCATTGGAGTAGGAGTTTCTTATCCTTGCGCGTGTCGAAGCGATTGTCGTAGCGGAGCACCAACATTCCTTTCTTCTATTCTTTTTTCCGGAGATGCTCGTTAAAGCTAAGCCGTCTATGCTCTGCTTGTGCTGCATAATAATTTATTGCTTCTTCTCTGTCCAGCTGCAGTCTTTCCAAGTTGATGATGTGATCTCTCAAATGCATGTTGGGCTGTTGAAGCTGGCTTGCCATTACTCTGAGACTTTGTAGTTGCACTTCAATGGGCAAGATTGCTTCCTTACCAAATACTAGATGATACGGTGTGAATCCCAAGGATGTACGAAATGAAGTTCTGTAGGCCCATAAATCTGGTAGTAGATACTTATCCCAGTCTCCAGGATGATTGTTTACCTGCTTCGTAATAATTTTAGAAACCATTCCATTTACCTTTTCAACTAGGCCATTACATTGAGGGTAATATGGTGAAGAGTGCCTCCTTGTAATGCCCAGTTTCTGCATTAATTCTCCTACCAAGTCTGCTCTGAAACCTGGCCCTCTATCAGAGATGATCTCTAAAGGTGTGCCAAACCTACAACATATGTGCTCGTAGATAAATTTAGCTACCTCTACCGCTGTGATTCTAGTGGTGGCTTTAGCCTCTGCCCATCTAGTCATGTAGTCGACCCCCATGATAATGTAGAATTTTCCTGAGTTGGCCCTAGGTAATGGCCCAATGGCATCAATACCCCATTTTTCAAATGGGCCATATGAGAGAATAGGTGTCTGTGGTTCAGGCATAAGTGACCTAGTGCCGGCCTTTTGACACAACTTACATGTTTTGCACCAGTGGTGTACATCACGGTTGAGGCTAGGCCATATGAAGCCTGCCTACAAGATTTTCCTACTTGTTATGTCTAGGGCGAAGTGACCACCACAAACCCCGTCGTGACAACTAGCAATTACTCCCGTGATTTCCTAAGAGAGAGGGACCTTCCTGAGTATTTGGTCCTTACCCTTACAGTACAAACCGTCATTGATGAGTCGATACCTTGTGGCCTTCCGTGTCAGCCATTGCTTCTGTCCCTTTGTTAAATCTGATGGGCATTCCCCTGTTTCCAAAAAATGCATGATGTCAGGCAAGGCATCACTTCCTTGAAATAGAGGGAGCTTTAGTCTTATTGCTCCAACCACCACTTTCTGTAGTCTTTCACTTTCTAGGGCATCTGCTTCTTGGTTTTGAGCCCTTGGGATATGGTGTATTTGAACTTCTTCAAACTTACCCAACAAGGTTTTTACACCACTTAAGTGAGTCCTTAAACTAGGATTCTTTCATGTCCATGCTCCATTTACTTGCCTTACCAGAAGTAGAGCATCCCCAAATACATTAAGGCGTTGTACACCTTGTGAGACGCACCATTGTAGACCCTTGGTTAGTGCTGCATACTCAACTTCATTGTTAGAATGTGAATCTAACAATTGGCCCAACGAAAATACCTTTGTCCCTTTGTCATCAAAGACCACTATGCCTGCAACTGCTTTGTCGGACGCTCGCTTGTAGGCTCCATCAAAGTAGAGAGAGTATGCTCCTTCTACCATCGGTGGTACTGGAGGTAATCGGACTTCTCCTTCCTTAGATTGCTTCTCCTTCCCTTCAAAGACTTGGTAGGTCATGAGTCCCCCCAAACTTGCCCTTGTCGTGCTTTCTACCTGTACTGTGTAGTCAAACTCTTGCAGACGAACTAGCCATTTAGTAATTCTAGCAGACACATCCATGTGTTGTACAACATAGGGAAATATTTCATCCGTGGTTAGAATCACAAATTGCTTAGGCAGCAAATATGACCTAAACTTTGTAGTTGCAAATCTTAGAGCTAGGACTAAGTGTTCCACATGGGTGAAACCTTTCTCTCCTGCTGTCATCATTCGACTAGAGAAGTAGATTGGCCTCATGAAAGATGTCGTCGTATCCTTTTGGAGTAGCACAGCCCCCAATGAGTCATCACCAACACTTGAGGTGACATAGAATTTTTCATCCCACTTAGGTGGTGAGATAGTTGGCAGAGTGGCTAAGACCTCCTTTACCTTGTTGTAGTGATGTTCGCTTTCCTCGTCCCAAGTGAAAGTTTATCTTTGAGTGAGTTGTTGCAGTGGTAGAACAAGTTGTGATAGTAGATGTATGAATCTACTTAAGTAACTCACCTTCTGTAGAAAAGAGACCAGTTGACGTGCGGTCGTTGGTGAAGGTAGGGCTATGAGTGCGGACACCTTACTTGGGTCGGCGTTGATACCTCTTGCTGAAATTTCATGGCCTAGTAGAATGACTTTACTCTCCCCAATGTGACATTTATCCACATTTAATTGCCCACCTAGGCTCTGCAACCTGGCCAAACCTTCAGTTACCTTTTCTAAATGTGAAACACGGGAGCTATATATACAAAAATCATCAATGAACACTCTTATGGATGTTCCAAAGAACAGTTGAAAAACATATGTGACATATCTTTGGAATGTGGCAGGTGCATTTGTGAGACCAAATGGCATAACCCTGTATGCAAAACAACCCCAAGGCGTGATAAAAGTGGTTTTTAGCTGATCTTCCAAGGCTATGCGTATTTGAAAGTATCCTGAATAACCATCACAGACGGTATAGCATTCAAAACCCGCTACTTCATTCAGAATTTCATCCAAGAAAGGGAGAGGAAAGTGGTCTCTCTTTGTAGCTGCATTTAGTGGTTTGTAGTCAACACAGACCCTCCACTTACCATTCTTTTTAGGGGTCACCACTACGGGTGACACCCATTCTGAGTTTTCTACAGGATAGATGAATCCCGCCTCCAGCAGTTTCCTTACCTCGGCCAAGAGTGCCTTTTCTTGTATGACCCCCAGTCGTCGTAGCTTTTCACAACTGGTTTTACCCCTTCCTTCAGCTTCATATGATGTTCCACCACTGTAATGCCTGTGATTCTTTCATAGTTTTCAATGAACAGGTTAGGAAATCCCATCAACATTTGCAAAAAACTATCTTTCTCCTCAAGTGTTAATTCCGTAGACAACATCCCCTTCAACCTACTTCCTCCTAGGCCAAGTGATTTTCTCTCCTCTTCATTGGGTTTCCCTTTTGGTGATGGATCACCAGTTGTGCTTACCCTTTGTGGATCCTTCATAATGATACCCATCAAATCAATGGAACTGTCACTTTCGTTGGTGGATGTGGTCTCCTCCTCAGAACTGGAAGATTCGCTAGTGGTTTCATCTGCCGATGTTTCCAGATTCATTTGCTTCTGCTTGCCAATCCTCATGTCGTAGTAGATTGTCTCCCCTTTCTTACCGGTCATGCGTAGAAGGCCAGTACCCCAGTCCTGTTTTGCCTTCATGGCCATCAACCATGGCCTTTCCAAAATTAGTGGATAGCCCTCCCCCTTAGTAGGCATTACAAAAACATCTACCTCTACCTCAGTGTTGAAAGCTTTTATTTTCACGACACTTACCACACCCACACACTTTACTTTTGCGTTGTTTGCCATCTTTTCCTTGCATGGAGAAGGCCTATCAACCTCGAGCCCTAATTGAAACATCATAGCTTCGCTCATTACACAGATTTGTGCACCTCCATCAATGTAGGTGTTTCCAACCCTCTTTCCTTTTATGTTTATGTCGACAATTGGAAGGATGTCATCCATGCTGCATCCCGAAATTGCTCCGGCTACCTTTGTTTTGGAGCGTATTGTACTTACCATTTTAGACCATTGTCGCCTTACTTTTGGTGCAAGCTGTAGCAGCTGTGGCCATGTAATCTTCGGTCCTTGCTCTGCCACATCCAATGTTAGATCATAGGGCTTAGAACTTTCCCCTAGCTAGAAGTCGGTGATGCCCAATTTCCGTCGTGGCCTGGATGGCCTCTTGCTAGTTTCTCCTCTCATGCTTCTCTCATCATCTGATTGTGTAGCTTTCTCCCTCCTAGCTCTTTTCACAGTCATGGCTTCAAGTGGTTCTAAAAAGGTTACCTTCTCCTTACCCTTGTCCCTCTCCTTTGCTCTGGGTGGATCCACTACTACGGTTTTTTCCTTTTTCTTCTAGCCTTATGATGTTTACAGGGCGATCAGGTGGTGGGGCTGGTGGAAGAGGTGGGATGGATGCTTGTAGTGGTGTCTGGGTTGGACGTAGAATTTGTGTTGGTGGGGGTGGTGCTCGGGGTGGGGGTGTTCTTTCTCTAGGGGGTGACAATTGGTTTCTCCTACCTCCTCTATTATAGTTTTGTCGTGGTTTGGGACAGTAGTACATACTGTGACCGTCTTCTCCGAAGTTGTAGCAATGATACTCCCTGTTTTGTCGTCGTGCTCTTCCAGGGTCTTGATCTCTTTCTTGACTCCTCCCTTGCTGTATTAAGTGGACAGACAAATTCTGCAGTTGGTCAGTAATATGGGCCAACATATCTTGTTGGTCATCTCTTACCCCAAGAGCCGGTGGTGGTGGTATGGTGGTTGTTGTAGTTGTTGGTCGACGCGATGTTCCTGCTTCTGTTGACTCGGTTTCTTTGGCTTTCATTCGCAGCTTCTTGTCCTTAAGGCGAGCAATCTCAACGGCTAACTTGTACGTAGCCGGGAATCTACCTTTCACCTTCTCCTTGAGAAGCGGCCATAAGCCATGCGTGAACCGATCTTTTTTTAGGAAATCGGGTGCGGCTTCCCCCCTTGCCAGTGACTCAACCCACCGTTCCCACAAATCCACAAATTTGGACTCATAGGTGGCATATTCTAAAAGACCCTCCTGCTTCAAGTCTCTCAACTTGTCCCACAACTTTTCTGAAGTGGTACCTCCCCCAAAGCGCCTCTTAAAAGCGGTTTTTAAGGGTTCCAAGTCATCCTTGGTTGCTTGTGGAAGTGCATTGTACCATGATCTAGCTTCTAGCTTCATGAGATGCTTAAAGATTCTAACCCAGGATTCATCCGTATCTTTGTTGCTCACTACACATGCTACTTCAAAGTCATCTAGGAAGTCTGTTACCAGATCCTCCCCCTTCTTTCCTTTAAATGTTGGAAATGCTACACTTGCCATGATTACTGAGAGAGAGCTAGAAAGACACACTGCTTAACTTGCAAAAGTTTTTTTCTTATTTACAAGGAGGCGTGTATACCCTCTTATACTAGGACATAGATTAAAACTTCAAACGGTACATTGACTTGTACCAAAGGTAAGACAAATGGTTGATCTGATGCGAGAACCTCAAAAAATCGCTCCCCACCCAGCATGGTGTCAATGACGTGCTGGTAGTGAGCCTTCAAATCCAGTATTACCTTGATTGAGCGTACACGTGTTGGTATGTGTGATCTGTCTTGAGGTAGGTTGTACTAAATCATGTGAAGCTTAGAGGTGCTTAGTCACTGTCCAAGCTTGTGGGAGAGGGTGGTGTTCTTTCCTGAAACAAACTCAGTAGATCCCTAGTTTCTCTAGTGAGAGTGTGAGCCAATGATTCCGTTATCTGTGCTGCAGCATCAGGTGCGACTTGAAAACTGACTGTGATAATTACCTCGGTGACTTGAGTTACCCAATTCTCAAAGTAGAATAGTGTTGATTCTCTATTGTGTAGAGCTCCTTCCATTTTGTTGTTGTGGGTTGGTTGTAGGTTGCGGACATGGTTTCGACCTTCTCCTTCTTCTTCTTGGCACTTGGCCTATGTATATCCACTGGGTTTGGCGTGTTGGTTGACTCTCCCATTGCAAATCGATTACCGTTACGCCTGGCACTCAAGCTTCGATGGAGATGCGGAGTTCGTCTAGTTGTGCTTGGAGCTCTTCTTCTTCTGTCGTCCAATTAGCAAATCCTGCTAGCCATTCATCCATTCACAATAGTTTAGGGGTTTCAGTCTTGTAAACTGAAGGGTTTCATGAAAAGATCCTCAGTGGGGGCACCAAATGACGGGAGCAAAGCGAACCCAGAACCTCGACGGCCTCTAAAACACCGGGGACCGAATGGCGCGCCTCGAGCCTGTCATGGTAAAGCAAACAGGGGCACCACCTAGCTTCAGCGGCTAGGACGCAAACAACACACCACCATAACAAAGTTTTCATCCAAGAGAGATGGATTCTTGGGAGTAATGATGAAGAGGAAAGGGAATGAGATCAAGTGAGAGAGAGAGAGAGAGAGAGAGAAAGAGAGAGAGAGTGTGGGAGGGGGTGTAGCGGCTTAGTACTTAGGCACCACAAAAGGATGGCGAATCCGCACACCCTTCACACATACACAAGCTCACTCCAAACACAAGATTAGGTGGTGATTCCGCACACCTCACATGGGCAAAACATTGCAAGAAAATATACTCACAAAACCTCAAGCTTTATTTAGAGAATAAGGCGATGAAATGGGGAGCATAGGGTAGGGGAATGAGAAGGGAGAGAGTGGTAGAGCACATGGCGGATAGGTGGGAGTTGATGGCAAAGACTCGCACGAGGGTTATGGCCATCATCCTTCATTTAGTTGCCCTTCATCTTCCATAGCCAAGGGTGTAGAGGTCATGCTCAAGACAAGCATGGTGATTGCAGTGATAGTGATGGTGTGGGTGTGTGTGTGTGCACTAGGTACACACAGTGCATAGTGTGTTCTTTGGTGATGTTGTGTGTGTATTTAGTGTGATGGTGACCCCTCTTTATATAGGGGAGGAGGGGGGAGGAATTCTAGAATTTAGAAATGAAGAAATCATTATCTACATAGGCCATGTGACTGTGGGCCCCACTTGTCTGGCTGTGTGTATATGTGCCAGAACAGCAGTCTCATGAGAGAGAGACTAAGAGAGAGAGATGGGTTGATGAAAAAAAGTGAGAGGTGACATGGAGAATAAAGTAATTACAAGAGGGGAGAGAGGAGAGTGTGTTCAGAGGTGAATCTGTGTGCAGATGTGTGTGAACACAAGAAAAATCAGGTAACCACTGGGTGGGGATGGATCTGTGGGCACCTTTTTCAGTGAAACTGAGTGTGTGTGAGTGTGGGGAAGGTTATTTAGCTACAAGACAAGGGATATGGCTCCCTTTAGAGAGAGAGGGGGGTATTTGGGTCATGGGATATGATAGGAGAGAGAAAGAGGGGGTGGGGTATACTATTTTGGAAGATAGGGTAAGTTGCATGTGAGTTAGGGTGCATTATTGGTGAGTTATAATGCATTATTGGTGAGAGGTGGGGTAGCTTGAGGGGAGTGAGAAGGAGAAAGGACAAGGGGAAGAGAGAGGGGGTTGATCTTTTGAGTGGAGGAGAGGAAAAGGGACACACGGCGGGGCAACAGTGAAGAAAAAGGAGGCAAGGTGGGGATGGGCTACCCTACAGGCATGAGGTGGCCTATTTTACCTTTCTTATATATTTACATAATCATACTTTATTTTTTTCTTACTTTTTCCAATGCCTTTTATCACTCCCTCCCTAAGAGGGGGTTTTCATGGGGTGGGGACGAGAGAAGAGGGGTATGGGAGCTTGGCTTGTGAAAAGCCCCCATCAGCGTGTTACGCATATTCTTAGCGATAGATTGGCCAATAGCTTGAGCAAATGTTGCCAAGTCACCTAAGTGAGCAGGCACCATGAGTAAAGGTGCTCCAGAGACTACATATGGAGTAGGTATTGGCATTGGGCTTGGCGCATAGGAAGCCCTTAGGTTCCATGTTGGGTACGATGTTATGCCATGTGGTGGCCCCAAGTTTATATGTGTGGCCCTAGGCATAGTAGGTGTCGGATGTGACATGCTAATGCTAGCCGGTATAGTCCCATGGAAATAAGAACTTGGGTATTGTGGTTGTGGAGCATAGGTTGTTGAAACAATGGGAGGAGTAGGAACTACATGAGTGTGATGAACCATAGGTGTATATGATTGGTACACACTTGTAGGTACTGTTGCAGGCATTGAGCTACCATGTAGTGGTGCTTTACTAACAAATGAGGTCCATGGCGTGTTTCTTGGCGTGCCCATCATTGGAGTAGGCATGGTAGCCGTGGTGTCATCAAGGAAAAGATGAGCTAGACCTGGAAAGGTGAAGCTATCACTTGTGGGCTCAGATTTCACTGAGACCCCTGGAGAAACAACATATGGAGGATCCATCGGACTTACCGAGGGAGTCTCCATTTGCGATAAGGTCGGTTGTTTAGCCTTTCCTGTATCCAAGAATCTCATGAGACCCGTTGAAGGCATGTTGATCCCCTTGTTTTGTCTCTCGAACTCAATGACCCTATCGATGACCTCACAAACTCTTTGTTGTTGATCCTCCACACTAGCAGCACCCATTGTGGATTGTAGGACATCTAACCAACCCACGTGATAGGTGTGACCTGTGTATAGATCGGTTAGAGTTTCCGTTTGTAGTTCGTACTCCCAGTTCTCATTTAAGAACGCTCCATCTAGGATTGAGGTGCTAGGGGTGTCCTTTAAGCTAGATGCAATGTTGCTTTCTAGGGGTTGGCCCTTAGCGGTTGCTAAGTCAGGAGCACTCGATTGCTCTCTTAGCAAGGATATTGACATAGGGGCTTTCAATTTTTACTCTCTTCGTTGCTCCGCCTTGCGTAAGCTCTCGATTTCCTTTTCCCTCGATGCAAGGATATACCGCTCAACCTCTTGCACTTCGGCAAGGATTCTACCATCAGGTAATATGACCTCGGAGGGAAATAGTTCTGAAGAGTCAAGAGGTGCAGTGAATGAAGTATTCACGTGCTTCTCTAAGGGCATAGGGTCACGTTGGTCATGAATGGAGAATTTACTTCCCCACCCCCTCATTTATATCATTAACTCCATGTTCGGAGCGAGTGGCTCTACTAAAGGTTTTCTTCAAGCGGCTAAGCACGCTCTGTCCGGACCACGGGCCCATGGCATGCATGTCTTGGCTTGAGCTATTGGGATTAGGCATTGGGAAACCCTCCATGATGTCGTAGTCAGAGGAAGAGTCACTAGACGCTATGTTCGGGTCTTGGTTTGTACTACCTTGGGTCCCCGCCGAGGGCCCGGAACCTAAAGTAGGTGGATAATGAGAACTCGCGTAAGTCAAAATTCTCTCTGGTTGCTCCGTCTCTAGCACACAACCAGAGCACATATGTATGTGCCTTTGGCACCCTTCAAGCATGGGCGAATAACCTCGAAGATTAACCGCTTACCTTTTTTAGACCTCCGTTTTCACTCGTTTTCCTATGTTTTTTAATATTTTTGAATGATCGGTTTTTTTATTAAAGTGTGTGATAGATCAAAATGAGCGTATCACTTATAGGGTTGCGGTGTGCTTTACAGCACAACGTTCGGTCACCTGAAGTTCCGTTGGTCCTCCAAAAAGTCGATTTTTAGCTACGTGTGAAGCTAAAATACGTAATTTTAAAGGGGACTGAGGCCTGAGCTTGAGCGTGAGCTTGGGCTTGGGTCTGAGAGATATTCCCGATCCCGGTCCTACCTTTAAAAGTTTTTTTTTTTTGAATAAGGTAACACTCTACCTACCTACTTCAACTAATACACCTACTGTTACACACTAACACACTCTATTAGCTCTCACAGATCTACTTCCTACTTACTGTACATTACATTACACAGAACTAACAACCTTAATACTAACACCTTACACAAAGAAAAAACATAGTACCTTTGAAAACTCCATTAACAAAAAAATACACAGTAGCAACACAAAATCCTTCTTCTCAACACACACACCCTCCTTCCTTACCTTTCCTACAATTGAAATTGCACCACAAAAGAAGCGCAGAGTGCCATTCAAGCTTAGTGTATGGCATTCCCCGGCAACGGCGCCAAAAATGTGCACGTATGTCCCACGTGTCAATGCAAGGAACTTGCCAATACACCGTGTGTGAGCCACAAATGGCTCCAAGCACACAACAATCCTAAACTAGTAAGCTCAAAGATGGCGATGGTGTGTCACTCACCGCTCTATGCTTTCCGTCATGGAGGATTCCTCTCCGCGAAGAAGAGGGAGACGCCGCTACGCTACGCTCAACCGCCTTGCCGCCGTCATTCCGCCGCAATGCTCGATCACACACAGTCTCACTCTCTCTCTCTGTCTCTCACGTATACACACACACACACACAAGGAGATGAAGAAGAAGAAGATGGAGATGGAGCAAGAGCACTCTTCAATGCACAAATGAGAGAATGAGTGAATTTTAGGTTTAGTTGACTTTTATATGAGCTCGCCCCATTCACACTTGGGCGCCCATGCTTAGCCAACTAATCCCTTGAATGTTCCAGTTAGAGTGCACATCTCATCGGCGATCACTCTTACCCTTTTTCTCTTGGACCGACAAGCCCGGTACCTGCCTCTACCAAATATATTATACAACGTCCTCCATCGTAGGTGATAGGAATGTGCGTGAGGGTTGACATGTCTCTAGTACATGATAGCAAAGGCTGAACAGAATCTTCCACAAACACAACATCACGTGAGACCATAATATGCTTTGTTTGCGGATGGTACAACTTGGAACCTTTGCTTTCATCACTATAACCAGCAGAAATGCACTTGATAGCCTTATCATCCAATTTTTTGCACTGCACTTGTGGCACTAAACCATAAGCCAAACAGCCAAAAACATGCATGTTCTCAATAGAAATCTAATATGGTTGTTTCTTTGCCGCTTCTTGAAGCACCTGTCAAACATGTTTGTGAAGGCTATATTTTGGGTAAAATGTAGCGCGTTAAGTTTCCAAAGGATGGATGAGTTCGTGCTACATGCACATTGCAACTTGTGCATAGTGATGTTTGTGGGCCTATGCAAACTTCATCCTTGGGAAATTACTTGTACTTCATGACTTTCATTGATGACTACTCCAGGCATGCATGGGTATATCCGTTGAAAGTTGGAAGTGTTCATGTGCACTTAGGACACTGCTTGATCAAGTGATCATTAGCTTTACAATAATGGCAATGCATCTTCTTTTTTCCCTTATCACTAGAATTTCCGGACAAATTGCTGCCAGTAGAAGCATTAGGAACATGTAATTTTCCACTCGCAAAAGAACCATAAGAAGTGGTTGCATTGCTGTTACCACCCTTTCTTTGAGCAGCAATAAAAGCCTGTTCAATTGCATGCCATCTAGTCCTATTTTTTCTAGAAAGTGACTCTTGCAATAACAATGTGCACAATGCATCAAACTTGCCAACTTCAGGATTTCCTTGGGTCATAAGTCTCCAAGTACTAGCAAAATTCTGGTAAGAGTTTTACAAGGCATCAAAAACAGTCTATACGAGGGAACCGTTTGAAATGACTACACCTGCAGAAATAAGTTTCTCACTGATAACCTTGACAACAACAAAGAAAGTGTCCATATCATCTTCCTCATGCATAATCTTTGACTCCAGCTCTTTACGCAGCAGCAATGCAATTTTTGCCTCATTGTGTCTTGCATAAAGACTAGCCAGAGTATCCCAAGCCTGTTTTGAAAATTTTTCTGAAGGGGAGTGCTTCATAGACAACACAATCAATGTATGAGCTTGCGCAAAAACAACTCTAACAGCAGCAATCCTTGCAACAAGACATGCAATATCCTCAACATCGCCTACATCCTCCGAACCATGATGTACATCAATGCCTTGCACAATATTCCAGACACCCTTTGACACAAGAACATGTTGCATCATGTAAGCCCACATAGGTTAATTGTATCCATCCAATCTATCCTCAACAACAAACATCTTGAACACATCAGTGTTGTTGTCAGCCATGGTAAAGGTTGCACCTGATGTGAAAAATTCACGAAAAGAGGATAAACAAAGCGAGAACAACACGTGCTATATAGCACAAACCCTAGAAGAATGTAAGGGACTTGTTATGCAATGGCACTAACAAAAATTCTACACAAAATGAAAAAATAGCATGTACAGTACTGCCTGAAGTGGAAACGAAGGCCGAAATGAGCCGGAATTAGAAATCTGAGCAGACATAGCTCTACAAAGCTATCATCCCAAAAAATTTATCGACCTGCCAACGCTCACCAAAGCTCACTGAAATCGAAGAAAGTTAGCAGGCATGTGTTGGAGTTGCTGGCGATTAAGCCCGAGAGGATGCAACTTGCTTTGATACCAATTGTTGGAATTGGGGTTGCAGGAAAACACACATAGCTTGGAGAGGATGAAAGAAGCTCAAGGCACACAATAGAGAGTGTATTACTTAGTGTGTGATGGAAAGATAGATAGACTTAGAGTGATGGGCGTATATACAATGCATGGGGGAAAAAACCTCCTAAAGAGGGAAAAAATATGCCGGCGGTCCTAAGTGTGTTCACACACATCACTACCACATGTATCTGGTAACAAGCCATGGATGGCCTTTGTATCTGTCCATGTTAGGTGGATATCTATATATAGGTTATCCTTGCTGTCTCATTAGCATGTATTGGACATTTCCATCGTATTTCAATTGATAATAGCACTCATTGGTCTTATGTTTTTTTTTTAAATTTCCTTCAATGGCACACCACTTAGATAGCATCGCTTATCCCATGGGTTTATCTTTTGGTGGTGGACATTGTCTCGGTCCTCTCATTGGTATCATCTGCATACTGCTCATCATGTCATTCATGTGCTTGAGCATGTCCTCTATGACATTCATTGGAGCTGCCACAATGGTTCCTACTTGTGCTGGCATAGTAGATTTGGTTTGCTTGCCTTGTGTATCCTTCACAATTCTCTTTTTGCTAAATATTTTGCACTTGTCCCCCAATTCTATAGCATCCAAGATGCATGCTTCCAAGGCAGTGTTTTTCTTGCTATACATTTTAGCATGCAACTCTTTTTTGAGTAAGCCTTCAAGAAATGATGAGACAAGCCTCTCCCCGATTGGAATATCCAGCTCTAGACATTGGTCAATGTACTATCTCATTCTACTCACAGATTCCATTTCAAACTCTCATTGTCTTTGCTTGAAGCTATAATTTTGTGCTACAATATTATTCTTGATTCCCATATTTTAGCCAATGTCGGCAGATTTGCAATGGATCTAGGAGGTTTTGTTTGAAAACATGTCAAACTCTTACCTTTGTTGGAATTAGGGTTGCAGAGAAACACACACAGCTTGGAGAAGACGAAGGAAGCTCAAGGCACACAATAGAGAGTGTGTTACTTAGTATGCAATGGAAAGATAGATAGCCCTAGAGTGATGGGTGTATATACAATGCTCGGGGGAAAAAACCTCCTAAAGAGGGAAAAAATGCCCCGGCGGTCCTAGTGTGTTCACACACATCACTACCACATGTATATGGTAACAAGTCCCCCCTGGAGTGATGCGGTGAACGAGAGTTGGCACATGTGTAAAGGGAAGTGCCATGCCCTGAGGACATGATCAGTCCACAAAGGGGAGTAAGCCCAAAGCTTTGCGGAAAGCTTCAAGCTTCTCATGAGAGAATGCCTTTGTGAAAAGATCTACAAGGTTTTCCTGTGTTGGCACATAAGCCAAGCTGACCTCTCCTGCTGAGAGCCTCTCCCTGACATAGTGGTAATGCACCTCAATGTGCTTTGTGCGAGCATGAAAAACTAGGTTCCTCACAACTGCCAATGCGCTCTGACTATCAGTGTAGATAGTGTTGGCAGTGTCCTGTCTAACACCCAAATCAGCCATAAGGCATCTCAGCCATACACAGACTGACCTGTACTCAGCCACAGTAGGTTGCTTCTTGCTCAACCATGATATACATGGACTACCAAGCATGAAACAAAAACCACTTGTAGACACTCACGTGTCAAAACAACCAGCCCAATCTGAGTCCAAAAAAGCATGTAAGTCTGGTGGCAATGATCCCCGTTGGGATAAAACAAGCCAAGATGTAAAGTGCCACTAAGGTAGCAGAAAGTCCTCTTGACAGCCTGCCAATGCTTAGACCTGGGCTATGAATAAATCTACTGACCTGTGAGACTGCAAACTGAATATCTGGCCTCGTGTTGCATACATAAATGAGGCAGCCAACAGCAGTTTGGTAAAGAGTGACATCAGTAGGATCGTCAGCATCATGCAGACTCAAATTCAAACCTGTTTCCATGGGAGTGATGATTGCAATCCTCAAGTCCAAACTTACATAGCAATGTCTCTATGTAACTTTTTTGACGCAAGGCAATACCACCATCACACTGCTTAAACTGTATACCCAAGTAATGATTCAACATCCCCAAATCTTTCATCTTGAAAGTAGCATTCAAATCAGCCTTATATTCAGCAATATGTCTCTCATTTGGTCTAGTGATCAACAAATCGTCAACATAAAGAACCACAATGAGAAGTACATCACCCTCATGCTTTACATACAATGTGCTTTCTGTTGGACTGTTACGAAAGCCTCATTTAACCAAATGAGTGTCAGATTTCTCATACCAAGCACGAGGAGATTAATCAACCCATACAAAGCCTTCTTACATCTGCACACTTTGTCCTCTTGTCCTTTTATGACAAAACCGCGAGGCTGCGTTACATAAACTTCCTCAAATCTGTCACCATTTAAGAAAGCAGTAACAATGTATGATTGATGTACATCCCAACCAAAATGAGATGTCAATGCACATAGAAAACGCACAGTAGTGATATGACAAGTGGGAGAAAAAGTCTCTTCATAATCTATGCCTTTTTGCTATGCATAACCCTTTGCAACAAGTCCAGCCTTATGGCGATCAATCTCACCATCCGGCTTGTGTTTCAACTTGTAAACCCACTTCATACCAATGGCCTTTTTGCCAGGAGGCAGATCACATAAAGTCCATGTGTCATTTTCTATAAGTGCATCATATTCTGATTGCATGGAAGCCATCCAATTTTTTGAATTCTGTGCTTCATCAATAGACAGAGGCTCCTCAACATCATGTAAGCTAGACATAGCCAAAGCATAAAAATCTGATGCATAAGATGCATGGCGAGAGCCTGCAAGAGTACGACCAGACAAAGGTGCATCCAATTTACTGTCACGCAGTGTGCACCAGACATTTAGGCATACCTCTAGCCTGCTCATTTTTAGCCCTTTCCTCATCAAGTACATCATGTACATCTGCATCAGTAATAGGCTGATCTGTAACATTTTCAGAAACCCCCATAGGCTGTACATTTGCCTCATTGGAAATTACATTCGTATTTCCACCACTGAAAAGAGGCAACAAAGTGTCATAAATGTCCATTGAGCTTACATTACTGTCTCTAGTACATGACTGCAAGGGCTGAACATAATCTTCCACAAACACTACATCACGTGAAACCAGAATACGCTTTGTTTGTGGATGATATAACCTATAGCCTTTGATTTCAGCACTATAACCAACAAAAATACATTTGACAGCCTTGTCATCCAATTTTATGCGCTATGTTTGTGGCACTAAACCATATGCCAAACAGCCAAAAACACGCATGTGCTCAATAGAAGGCTTTCTATCATGCCATGCTTCATATGGAGTAATAGACTGCAAAGCTTTCATAGGACACCTGTTAAGTACATAAGTGGCACATATGATCGCCTCAAGCCAAAAAGAATGCGGCAAAGCTTGACTTTTGACCGTACATTGTGCCATTTCTGTCAGTGACCTGTTTTTTTCCTCTCAGCAACACCATTTTGTTGAGGTGTATAAGGCACTCTAAATTGGTGTTTTATCCCACAACTAGCTAGAAATGCAGTAAATTCATGAGACATATACTCCCCCCCTCGATCGAAACGGAGGGTGCCCATAGTTAATTTCGAGACATTTTCATCCATAGCCAGAAATTGTTTGAAGCACATAAAAACTTCGTACTTCACTTTAAGCGCCTGTTCAACTGCACACTGTCTAGTCCTGTTTTTTCTCGAAAGTGACTCTTGCAACAGCAATGTGCATAATGCATCAAACTTGACAACTTCTGGATTTCCTTGGGTCATAAGTCTCCAAGTACTAGCAAAAGTCTGGTAAGAATCTGGTAAGGCATCAAAAACAGTCTGCACAAGGGAACTGTCTGAAATAACTTCACCCGCAGAAATAAGTTGCTCATTGATATCCTTGACACTAGCAAGGAAAGTGTCCATATCATCTTCCTCATGCATAATCTTTGACTCCAGCTCTTTACGCAGCAAAGCAATTTTAGCCTCATTGCGGCTTGCAAAAAGACCATCCAAAATATCGCAAGCCTGTTTTGCAGATTTTTCTGAACGGATGTGAGGAACAATGGTGTGCTTCACAGACAATGCAATCAATGCATGAGCCTGTGCATCCTTTACATCCCAACGAGATTGTTCTACCGTAGGGAAAAAAACTCTAATAACAACAATCCTTGCAGCAAGACCTGCAACATCCTCAACATTGCCTACATTCTCAGAACCAGGACATACATCAATGCCCTGCACAATATTCCAGACGCCCTTTGACACAAGAACGTGTTGCATCATATAAGCCCGCATAGGGTAATTGTCCCCATCCAACATGTCCTCAGTGGCAAACATCTCGAAGACATCTGTGTTGTTGTCAGCCATGGTAAATGTTGCACCTGATCTGAAAACTGCTCGAAAATAGGAGAAACGGAGTGGGAACAACACGTGCTATATAGCAAAAACCATAGAAGACTGTAAGGCACCTGTTATGCAAAAAATGGCACTAACAAAAACTCTGCACAAAATGACGCAATAGCATGTGCAGTACTACCTGTAGTGGAAACGGAGGCCAAAATGAGCTCGAATCAAAAATCTGAGCAGACCGAGCTCTACGAGATTACTTGAAATATTTGTTGAATTGCGAACGCTCACCAAAGCTCACTGAAATCGGAGAAAGTTACCAGGCCTGTGCTAGAGCAGTTGGTGACTAAGCCCAGAAGGACGCAACCTGCTCTGATACCAATTGTTGGAATTAGGGTTGCAGAGAAATGCACACAGCTTGGAGAAGACGAAGGAAGCTCAAGGCACACAATAGAGCGTGTGTTACTTAGTATGCAATGGAAAGATAGATAGCCCTAGAGTGATGGGCGTATATACAATGCTCGGGGGAAAAAACCTCCTTAAGAGGGAAAAAAATGCCTCGGCGGTCCTAGTGTGTTCACACACATCACTACAACATGTATATGGTAACAACCTTCAAGGGTCATTCCAAATCCCTCGAATTGAGTATGAAATTTCATTATTCTTTTTCCTCCCAACACTTGCTTGAAGCTCTCTATATGGTCATATGAATCTCTAGATCCATTGTATTTGTTGATCCATTTTTGAAAACTGACTAGTTTGACCCTCTGATTATGCTCATCACCCGCTCTTCTCATTGGTAGTTCTCAATCTAGGACTTTAAAATAGTTTCTTGGTAATGGTGACTTGTTTGGTTCTCTTCTAATCCTAGTGTTACTAGATTTTCTTTGGCTTGTGATGGTATCTACTACAACTCTCACCCAATTTTCATCATTGAGGTGGGTTCCTTGGGTTGCACTGTCGTGTTGGTTAGCCATGTTGTCAAAAATGTCTCTCTGTTGGTCCTAACTTTTATTCCACATTAGATCCCATTCCCATGATCATGTCTCTGATTAAGTAGCCTTGATATTTGGTTTATTCAACCGCTTTTGGACTCATCATACCAAAATTATTGTTATCGCAACTCCTAAAGAGGTAAACAGAAAGTTTTGTTGCACCCTTCTCTCTATTTTCAAAATATACATGATTTTCAAGGGTGCTATTTGCCTTTCATTTGCATGACCTGTCCACAACAAATGTGTTCTGTAATGGAAATGGCCTATGAACATTGAGAATAGTGGAATTAAGAAAATTATAGTGAGCATTTTTATGAGACTACTTTGAGAACATAGAGGGTGAACTTAATTAGCGGTAGCAACACAACCATTATACTTAATCAACCTGGAATGAACAATACATTTGCAAGAGAGAGAATTAGAGAACATGACAACAGTTGAGGACCGGATTTATGTGGAGCCGGAGGTCCCCCCTCCAATAGGCCTTTATCTCCAGTAAAGAGAGACTTGGTACAATACAATCTTTGTGTTCCTTGTGACCTAGGTGATGCAATGAAGATGGAAAGCTTCATGCATGACGAGCATAACATAAACTTTTTAAAATCATTAACCATCCCTGGCCTCAGTACCAAGGCCTCAAACACCTTTGAAGGTGGAGAGAGCTAGCGGGGAATGAGGGTAGGGAAGAGGAAGAAGAAGTAACATACAAGAAAGAGATAGTTGCTTCCTTATCATCACTCGTCTTGCATAGCATAGCATAATAGCATAATAATGATGATGAATAAGATGGAAAGCTTAACCATTGAAGCATGGATCTTGGTTAGATTTGCATTCCGTAGCCAAGAGTGTTGGTGTAGACTCTCAACTTCTCAACAAGCTTGGAGAAGGAGATGGAGCTCTTGCACTTTTCCAAGTGAGAATGAGCTTGTGAGTGTGTATGAGAGAGAGAGTATACCCCCCAAGCACACCCCTAGCATCCTTGGTTGACCCCTCATTGTAACTCAAGCTTCAATTTGATTGGACCCCTACAAGCTTAGCCAATGACATGCATAGTGCATATCAAGCAACCATGCTAGCCTTAGGACAAGTGTCCCCCTTTCCCCTTTGAGACAGAGGACTTGATAAATGCATAAAAAAATAATTTAATTAGATAAATTATCGTTGGACCCTTGAGAGGCCAACCAATAGGCTTTTGGCACCTTATGAGGGCAACATGGAGAGGAACTTGACATGTGTCCTTGTTGCTTCTTTAGAGAAGGCTTGCCTTGTGTGAGGGTGTGTGCGTTCTCTCTCATGCCCCTACAATTAGGGCTAGCCCCCCCCCATGAGTAGGGATGTTGGTTGACTTTTGGAACACCTTAAGCTCCTCAAGCACCTTAGTCATGGAGCACCTTAAGAACCTTAGTCATAAAGCACCTCAAGCACCTCAAGCATCTTAGCCAGCAAGCACAATAAGCACCTCAAGCACCTTAATCATCAGCAAGTACGACAAGCACCTCAAGCTTGGGCCAGTTTCCCACCTCAAGCACATCCCTAGCTTGCCTAAGGTCTAAGGACTTTTAAACGAATCATTGGAGGTATTTAATGAAGCTAACCCTAAGGTCTTTCAAGCTCCATTAGCTAGTATTTCTCTTTGGCAAACCATCTCTCATTTGGACCCATTAACTTTGGCCCCGTGTCAAGATAGATCCATAAGCACATGTCATATTCTAAATCTTGGTTCCATTCATTCTTCTATATTAAATGATCATTTTAATATGAGAAAATTATTTGGGTTAGTTAGATAATAGATCTTATGAGATTAGCTATCTCTTGAAATCATAGTCCTCCTTGACTATGACGGTAGAAGAGATAAAGCCTTAGTCATCATTAGGCGATGTTTCTTAGCGGGTAGAGGATCCCTTTTTACCCTACAACATCAATCCAAGATGGATGACTAATCCATTTGGGGCTTGGGAGACTTAGCTATCACAATCATGTTTGCTCTTTAGTCCATATCATAGTTCCAAAGTAGAGTGATAATTTCAACTTGGTGTTTGAGAGATGTCATCAACGCAAACATGATTCTAAGCACGAATAATACTTAGATTTGTGCACAAGAAAAAGAGGATTAGTCTTATAACCCTCTTATAATACAAAACATTGATCATTTAAAAGAAACATGTACATTTGCTTAGTTTAATGTAGCATTGTAAGCACTGACAAGGTTTATACTATCCTTAAGCTATATTCCTTGCATCCATCTAGCATCTTCAAAAGGTAATTTTTGAAATTAATAAGATACCACTGGATAATCTTACCATGTTGTAGTACCTTGTCTTCAAGCCGAAGGGTAGATTTGGGTTGTAGCACCTCTTCTTGGTCTTTGATTTCTGGGGGTCTTCAATAGTTGGCTCTATTGGTGGCTCTCCTTTGTAGGGCTTAAGTAGGCTAACATGAAAAGTATTGTGTATGAGCCAATGGTTGGGAAACTTGAGCTAATAATCCATGTCATTGATTGGATTCAAGATTTGAAAAGGACCATAGTATCTTTTTGGTAGTTTAGCATAATACTTTTGATGGCCCGTAGGATTTTTGCCCATCATTTACCTCAATCAAGCCTTGGGAAACTTAAGTAAGACCCAATCATTTTCTTTGAATGTTAAGGCCCTTCTGTGCTTATCAGCAATAGCTTTTTCCCTTCATTGAGAGATGGATATAGCCTCCTTAATCTTTTGGAAAAATTATTGTAGGTCACGGCTATACTCATCGGTGTAACATAAGTCTTTAGTGGATCGAGAATTGTAAGATTGGCTATCTCACTTTGGCCATCCGTTTGTGTGTGATAGGCCGAAGAGAAAAACAATCTTGTACCTAGATTTTCAAAGAGACCTTTCCAAAAATTAATGGTGATTCTAGGATCTCTATCCGGATGGTGGCAATCCATTGGTGTTTGAAAATCTTGGATATGAAGAGGGTTTCCAATAGGTGTGCCTTAATAGTCTTTTTGATAGGAATAAAGTCTGCTTGCTTGCTAAACATGTCTACTAGTGTCCATATTCCCGTATTCCCATGGATAGACTTGGGTACTCCGAAGATAAATCCATGGATATACTCTCCCATGGTGAATTAAGGATTGTCAATGGCTGGAGTAATCCAGGTTGCTTCCCTCTATGATACTTGGTCTTTTGGCATACCACACATTTTGAAACATACTCTTGTATGTCTACTTTCATGGTAGGCCAATAGAAGTACGTCTCTACTCCTCGAAGAGTAGGTTGAATGCCTCTATGCCCCACATAGAGGCATTACCACACATTTTGAAACATACTCCTGTATGTCTACTTTCATGGTAGACCAATAGAAGTACGTCTCTACATCTCGAAGAGTAGGTTGAATGCCTCTATGCCCCGCATAGGGAGGAGCATGGGATTCATACATGACTTTCTCACGAAGGAAGTGGGTAACACATAGCCTATTTCCATGGAGAAGATAACCATCCTGCAAGGTGAATGGTTCTTCTTTCTTTCCCAAGGCAAGGGACAACATTATGTCTTTAAAGTCAGGGTCAAGAGCATACTCATATACCATACTAGATAGATCATTGTGAGGTTCTATAGGCAACACATTGACTCTTGGTCATCGTGAAAGTGCATCGGCCACTTGGTTGTTCTCACCAACAATGTGACCAATATGAAAATAAAATTTCAAAAGAAAATTTGTCCACCTTATTTGCTTGTTGGAAAGCTTCGTTTGTGTCATGAAGTACTTGAGACTTTGGTGGTCCGTTCACAAAATAAATGGAGTCCCCAGTAGATAGTGTCTAGGCCATGTAGAACAGCTAAAAGCTCTTTTTGCTATATGCGTAAGACCCGTTCATCAGTATTGAGCCTTCGGATATCATATGCTATGGCATGCCCTTCTTGAAGAAAGACTACTCGAAGGCAATTACCACAAGCATCACATTGGACCTCACATGGCTTTGAGAGATGCGGAAGCATAAGTACTAGTTGGGAGGTAAGCTTCTCTTTGAGCTTTTCAAAAGCATTTTGCTAGCAATCCATGAGTACTTAACATTCTTCTTTGTTAAGTAATGTAATGATCCTGTATTTGAGAGAATTTTTCTATGAAGCATCTAATAGTATGCGTACATACTAATAAAGCTTCTACATCATGTAGATTCCTTGGAGTAGGCTATGCTTTTATTACCTCCAACTTTGATGGATCCATATGGATACCATCTTGAGAGATAATATGACTTGGTTATTGAATCTCTTGAAGGAAAAATTCGCTCTTCTTTTGATTGATAAAAATATTTCTCTCCCTCAAAGCTTGAAAAATTACCTAGAGATGTTGCTTGTGCTCCTGCAAAGATTTGGAGTAGATGATAATATCATCAAAGAACACTCCAGTGAAGTTGCGATAGGGTCTAAATATTTTCTCCATCAAATGATTGAATGTGGTTGGAGCATTTGTCAAATAAAAAGGCATGACAAGATATTCATAAAGACCAAATGTTGTACGAACGCGGTCTTTACGATATCTTCATTCACTATCCGTATTTGATGATAGCCACTTTTAAGGTCAATCATATTGAAGTCGGTTGAACCTTGTAGCTTATCAAAAAGATCTTTGACCCATGGTACGAGAAATCTGATTTGATAGTGATATGGTTTAGTGCTTGATAGTAAACACACATGTGGTATGTACCATCTTTCTTTTGTACTAAAAGGACTGGAGAACAAAAGGGAGAGGAGCTAGGCCTCACCATCCCTTTGTCTACCAATTATTGTACTTGCCTCATGATCTCCTCTTGTTGAGCTTGGAAAACTCGATAAGGAGGCTTGTTAGGCGGCGAGCTTCCTAGTAGGAGCTCAATTTGACGGTCATCATCCCCTCATTTTGGAGGTAAGTCCATAGGGATATCTTCAATAAAATCATCTTGGAATCCATTTAGAAAATTAGAAAGTCTAACTCTTCTTGATTCCTACCATTTTCATTTGATAAAACATTAGGACCTTTTGTGGATGGTTTGACAAAAATCATGTACGCAAAAACTGAGCTTTTCATTAATTTGTCAAAAGCAGGAGAATTTACAAGGGGTATGGTACGACTAAGCTCATTAGCATCTATGCACATGTTCTTTTTCCTATACTTGAAATACAACCTTCTTTTAGGGAAATTTACATTAACAGCCATACGGTCAAACCATGGTGTCCCTATGAAGACATCTTCATGTTTGAGAGGAGAAATGAAGAAATCATCTTTGCTCAACATAGCCTTGGGCATGAAGCCTCAATCTCCTAATCAAGGAAGTAACTGCGGCTTCCTACCCCTGGAAGGCTCCATCGGCTATAACTACATCTCCCATCTCATGAGCTTGAATGATTTACTTGGTGGCCAACTCCATGGATATGAAATTGTGAGAAGAGCCAAGGTCAAACAAGATGGACATCATGCTCCCTTACCTTTACCCAAGCATAGGATAGCGGTGATCCTTTGCAATGAACATCCTCTTTTGGAGCTTTGATCATAGGAGCTCTAGGAGTCTCATTGCGGGTACGTCTTTTTAGGAAAGAACGGTAGCCATGTCCTTGCTCCCCACACTTAAAGAATTTGTGGTCCTTACAAAAAGCTTCTAGCTCTTCAGAAGAAAGTTGATTTTTATCTTTGTAAACTCCCTTTTCCTTGGACCAATTGTTGTTTCTCTTGTTGTTAGAAGTGCCTTGGGAAGATTTTTCAGCATTTTTATTTCCCTTTGCTTCATTCCCACCTTTGTTTTCCATGGGCTTGACATTCCTTTTAGCCCATTGTTGGAAATTGATGTGCAAAGCAACCATAGTCTGGTGTATTACTTCGGTGATAGAACCAGGCCATCATTGGGAGTTGACATACTCAGCCATTTCTTCAGATAAGGCCATACACAATTGTTGCTTTTGCTCGGTGAAGTCTACCTTTTGAAAGGCAGTAGCCTTGAGATGTAAATACCAAAACTTGTCCACAACTTTATGGATAGACTCGTTGGAGAGCAGCTTCAAACTCCTCCATTTGGTAAGCACTTTGTCTTTGCATCGCTTGCAAAGAATTGCTTCTTGATGGAGACTCATAGAGTTTTCCATGTCTTTGGGGATTCACCATTTCCATGAAGGCTAGCCCACCATTGACGAGCAGATTTCTAGAAGTGCATAGCTACATGACGTAGCTTGGAGGTCTCTGTGAAGCCCTCATCTCCAAAGGCCACATCAAATTGATGGATGAAGGCCAATACTTCCTCGGTAGCACCAAAGATGCCACCATAGGTGAGAAAAGAGATACTCTTTAATCCCTCTTTGAACTTCTTGAGCTTTTGGGACCTTCTCCATGCAGGGTAGGATTTGTGATGTCCTCTCCTCTTGTATTCTCTAGGAGAATAACTGTTGCATTCATTGGAAGAGGAGGAAGGTGAAGAAGAAGGAGAAGAAAGTGACCTCTTTCTTGTCTTTTCCTTCCTTTGTTTTCTCTCTTTCCTTTCGAAGTGGCGAGGAGAAGGACTATGGGTTGACCGTTTCCTCTTGGGAGGAGTTGACGATCGTCTAGACCGCCGTATTTGTGGAGCCACATTTTCAAAGGAACTTAGTTATTTACTTCTTTCTTGTTCTTTGGATTCCTCCTCTCTTATGGGAGAGAGTCTTCTTCTGGGAGTCTCATCGAGAGGCCTCCTAAGCTCTCTCTCCTCTTGGAGAGGAAGGGAAATCCCATAAGCATGAAGTTATTGAGTAACTTCGGCTTGCAAAGTAGGGTTGCCCACAGTTTGTTGCAACCTAGTAACAAAATAATTAACAAACATGGGGGAATCATCATTAGCACCTTCATGTAAAAAATCAAAGTTGTCAATATTCATTCTACTCTCTTGATTATTGTCAGCCATGCTAATTAAACTTATGGATAAATTACTTTGTGCTTTGGTACCCTCAAAAACCTTAGTCGCTACTCTTCTTTACCTTTGAAAGCTAGTTCTCAAGCATCCACACCCGTGGTTTAAAGACTGTTGATTACAAAGACTAGTGAAGAGGGTCTAACATTGCTTGGTTGATTATGGTTCCTGTTGAGATTGCTAGTAGCTCAATAATGGTTAAGCCAAAGGCAACTCCCAAGAGACTCCATTATTAAGACTATAGTTTCCAACGGTGTACCTCAAACTAAGTCTTTTCAAGCAAGATAATAGATCCCTATCCCACTTATCCTATTGCAATAAACAGGTCCAAGATTTTATGGACAACTTAAGGACCTATCTTCTTAAGCAATAAATCAAAACCAATAGCTCTGATACCAATATAATGGAAATGGTCTATGAACATTGAGAATATCAGAATTAAGAAAATTATAGTGAGCATTTTTATGAGGCTACTTTGAGAACATCGAGGGTGAACTTAATTAGCGGTAGCAACACAACCATTATACTTAATTAACTTGGCATGAACAATACTTTTTCAAGAGAGAGAATTTGAGAACATGACAACAACTAAGGATTGGATCTATGTGGAGCCGGTTTCCCCCCCAATAGGCTTTTGTATTATAGATTCTCCCATAAAGAGAGACTTGATACAATACAATCTTTGTGTTCCTTGTGACCTAGGTGATGCAATGAATATGGAAAGCTTCATGCATCACGAGCATAGAATAAAATTTGTAAAAGAATTAACCATCCCCGACCTCAATCCCAAGGCCTCATACATATTCAAAGTAACATACGAGATAGAGATAGTTCCTCACTTATCATCACTCTTCTTTCATAGCATAGCATAATAATGATGATGAAGAAGATGGAAAGCTTAAGCATTGAATAATGGCTCTTGGTAGGATTTGCATTCCATAGGCAAGAGTGTTGGTGTAGGCTCTCAACTTCTCAGCAAGCTTGAAGAAGGAGACGGAGTTCCTGCAATTTGCCAAGTAAGAATGAGCTTGTGAGTGTGTGTGTGTGTGTGTGTGTGTGTGTGTGTGTGTGTGTGTGTGTGTGTGTGTGTGTGTGTGTGTGTGTGTGTGTGTGTGTGTGTGTGTGTGAGAGAGAGAGAGAGAGAGAGAGAGAGAGTATACCCCCCAAGCACACCCCTATCTTCGTTGGTTGACCCCTCATTGTAGCTCAAGCTTCTATATGATTGGACCCCTACAAGCTTAGCCAATCACATGCATAGTGCATATCAAGCAACCACGTTAGGCTTAGGACAAGTATCCCCCTTTCCCCTTTGGGAGAGAGGACTTGATAAATGCATTAAAAATTGATTTAATTAGCTAAATTATCATTGGATCACTTGAGAGGCCAACCAATAACCTTTAGTCACCTTATGAGGGCAACATGGAGAGGAACTTGATATGTGTCCTTGTTGCTTCTTTAGACAAGGCTTGCCTTGTGTGAGGGTGTCACAAAAAATTAATGGAGACGGCGATGTGAGGAAGCATATTGAAGTATTTGAATAAATATGTGATTCCTTAGGAGATCACAATGACCTGCATAAGAGTAATGCTTTAAGCATGACCTTGAGTGGAAAGGCTGGGAATTGGTATAGAACCCTAAGGGTGGAAGAAAAAATGATTTACCCTACTCTTAGGAGACTGTTCTTGAAAGAGTACATACGAGAGGGAGTGCTTTGGGGTGTAGCATCTCACCTCCAGAAAGCCCAACGAGAGGAAGGAGAGTCCGTGAGAGACTTTATTAGTCGCTTGAAGCATTTGAATTCTCACTGTAATCCAAATGAGCACTTCAATAATAACCAATTGCTTGATAGATTCATTAGGGAACTACAACATGAGGATATCTACAATGGCCTAGTCATTTGAGGTATCACCACTTGGGAAGTAGTCACCACCAATGAGATCCAATTGGAGGACAACTTAATGATTCAAGGAAAAAGAGGGTCTGTTGAGTCTAAATCTACTAGGTCGCAAGCATTGGGTCATGAGCCAATAACCATAAAGCATATTGCTCCACAAAACAACCTTATGTATCCAAGAAGGGAGCAACAATGGTGCTCAGTTTGCTATGGTCCACATAGTATCAGTGAATGCCCTATGTTTAGAGTAAAACTTAATGGCAATTGCAATGCCTGTGAGAGGTATGGTCATCAAGCCAAGGATTGCATAGTATTTAAACACGCAATGGCCAATAGACCAACCTTAGCATGGACAGACACACCTCGAGTGCCTGCATAGATGCCGGCCCCGCCTCTTGAACAACCGTCACAACACATGGTCCCTAGGGCCCAAAATGTTGTGCAAACAACACCATTACCACCTTCAATGCTAGGACCGCAACCCCCACATCTAAGAATCACTTATGTAAACTGAGTGGGTTGTGAGTCATCTACAGCTTATGTGGATTGCAAGGATGAGTTAGACCCTAATGTTGCCTATGGGATTGATGCACTTGAAGAAAGTCCACAATACTATATGGAAGACTATTGGAGACAAGTCATACTTGTTTATCAGTAGTAGCTACTCTTGCAGCAAGAGGCCAAAATATCAATTTCATTTCCAAGAGACCACCTCTTCAATGCTATGAGTGTGGAGGTCCACATTATGTAGCCGAGTGTCCTATTAGATTACAAAAGAATACCACACTAATGCAAACCAATCAAGCGAGCACATCTACAATGCCGATACTCATCTGTAATTGATGTGGCATAGATCATTTGACTACCCAATGTATTAATAATCCAAACATGCCAAAGATCATGCCATTGAATTAAATTGAGGTTATTGAGGAGCCCTCACAAAGTATGCTTGTGGTACTAGTAAATGTACTCACACGATCGATGCTCCAAAACCAAAATTATATTGAGGAGCCCTCACAAAGTATGCCTGTGGTACTAGTAAATGTACTCACACGATCGATGCTCCAAAACCAAAATTATATCCTTAAAGAAAGAGACACAACATCAATTGCCCAATCTCAGAAGAAAGAGACACAACATCAATTGCTCAATCTCAGAAGAAGAAGAACACGAAGGAAGAGATCGCAAAAAGCAGTGAAGTCATACCCCAATTCAAAGATGAACATAGGGATTGGTGACGACCCCGTATATATGAACGACGCTGAAGAGGATTTTGATTCAGGTGAGACAATGGAGACTAAAATGACCATTAGGAAAAGAAAAAACAAGGAAGATCATCAGAGCCATAATGGCTAGGACCCAAGAAAAAGATAGGAACGTACCCAAACCCTAGAGAGGAGATCGAGCGAGTGAAGCAATTGATGGGTTTAGTAGAGGAGACCCAAAGGGATCTAGAGCCAGCACCTAGGCAGATCCAGATTACCAACAAAGTGTTCCCTACTGCAGTGTGTTGCCCCCGATGAGAGCTACGCGCCAATACCTATATTGCGCGCGTACGGTCCGGTTTTGCGAGCTCCATCTACGAGCTTCATCTGATGATTCGGTGAGCATACGTTGTCCGTTTTTGCATTGCAACATATCCACACGTTTGCATTGAGTAGAGCTACACATTAGGCACTTTAGTTTTCGAAAACGACGACCTGAAAATTTCGTCCGGACATCCTACGTGATTTTGCACCAGGTGTTTTGGTTCATAGACCTTAGGGAAAGTGACCTATTGGTGTTAGTAGGGTCTCCTTCAAGTTCTGTGGCGTTTCGAGATTGTTTGATGGGTATTCGGCTCTAGAAAGCATTGTAGGAAGTTTCTTCTTATGCACTCCTGAAGGCTGTAGCTTAGACATTGGGTAGAGACCTCTGTAGGAATTAGTTAGGAGTCGGTCAAGTGTAGGTTGACACCCTATGCTCGCTTCCACGCGCCTGCGAGTCGAGCTTCGTCCTTAGATGAAAAATCTTGTTAGGTGAGTTCTCGTTGTGCTGACGTTGGTCGTGGCGTATCCGTCCAACATTGGTGTCGCTGCCGAGGACGAAAACCCTAGGTAGGTGACAGAGACTAGTCCTTGAGGATAGGGATTCTTTGGCTTGCCAAGAGTCTCATTTTACATTTATATAGGATCAGAGGGTGGTCGACTCTCTAAGTCTTAGAAGGAGTCTAGGGAGCGTGTGTCTGGCCTAGATCCTTCGACTTAGGTAGAATTAGGTATTTTTTAGTTGAGTTGTGGTGTAGAGAGTAGGAGTTGGAGTGGTAGAAGCGATGAGAGGAGAGCTTGAGAGTCCGGAGAGACCAAGAAGCAACCGAAACACCATTGTCACCATTTCACACGATGAGTAGGAGTCGAGTAAGTAGGACATCATAATTCAGGATCTAGAGCACTTCATGCATGTATACTTGCTTGTTGAATTCATCACAAGGTGTAAAAGACGCTAAAGTGTGTTTGAAAGCTGAAGTGAAGGCCAAAAGTTGTTGTGAGTGTTTCTGATAGAGCTGCAGAGCATCAGGAGAACTTTTGTCAGGAAAAAAATAAATTTTAAGCCAGGAGACATCCTACGCATAGGATGTCTACAGGTTAATCTGATGGGAATTTTGGAATTTTGAGTTGACCAGTGTGTTCAGAAGGTAAGTTTTACCCTATTTTCACCTGGAAAGTGGAAATTTGACCATATCTTGACAGGATAAGGCCAGATAGACTGAAATTGATATACATCCTACCCAAATTGTGCCAAGGCATTATTTTAAGACCAAAACCATAGGATGCCTGCATGGACATTATCTACATGATATATTGAGTGACTGAGAAAGTTTTCATCTCATTTGGGTGAGAAAATTGGGTTCTAAGCAGACTTTAGCATTTTTGACTGAAAAGGGCTAGAACAGCTAAAATTGGGGTCTTTTGAAATCCAAACCAAAATTTAACACTAGGTTGGTAATGGGACACTTTTATGTCCTGTGAAGTGACCATTTTCCTTGAATTATGTCAAGAGTTTCAAAATAGATTTTGAGGTGCTATTTATTTAGAAAGTTGTCTCATGAGCTGAAAAAAACTCGACATTTTTTTGGAATATCAATTCCATCTTTAACCTTGTCCTTGCACAACATTTCACAACCTAAACTGTGTGAAAAAACGGGTCCTGTTTTTGGCTTTTTTCAACTTTTTGCAACTATACCACTCTAGAATTCATGTTTGTGAGGTCTATAATGCTAGAGAACTATCTTTAGTAGCCCTCAACATGTCCTGATGCTTCTAGGGAGAAATAAATGTTAAAGTTGTAAGTTATGACCAAATTACAAAAATTGTCAAATCCTGTTTTTTTAGCCAATTTTAGCTCTTCTATGATTTTTTTGGTGGCTTTCATGATATCCAAATGCCGTTTTTATTTTCCATGTCGCATATTGTAACATAAAGCTAATATTCCTTGAGTTTTGGGGCACCTAATACCCTATTTTGCATAGTAGACAACGATGGTTGATTTTTTCAATTATAGAAGAAAACGAAACACTCTAGTATATCAAGTATAGCTTTTTCAATATTGTTAGTTTCTTGTGACAACTACATGCATTTTGTAGGTAGTAACCATATCTAGTCATAAGGATCAAATTTGGCTAGATATTGAATATTTTCTATAGGATTCTACAACTCATAATGTTGAACCCAGTTTTTTCATGTTTGTTGTATTTAGCACTTCATCTTTGTCCCCAAGATTCCCCTTGGTAAGAGATGTATTATTCTTTTGACATGCTCCATGGCTTCTTATGAACCTAAAGGACAATAGGGAACTAAGAAAACATGCATATATTATTTGTATTGAGCGTGGATATAGAAACTTTGATGATAGGTTTGCAGAATGGTAAACATTCAACATTTTTGTACCTATTTATTTTGGCAAAACAAAAAATAGTGAGTGAGAAGCAATCATATGTTTTGATCACCAACCCATTGAAGTAAACTAGGGAATTTATCTCAAGTCCTACAAAAATCCCTAATCTTATTTTTATGCAACAAAACGTAAGAAATGTCTGTTTTGATGAAAATGTAGTGGTCCATCAAATTTGGAGGCTTGGTGTGACCAAAAGATGAGAACTTTTACAAGTTTCTTATTTTTTCCATGTGTAGTAGGCCTTGAACTATAACCTCATGAAAGGATTTCACAAAATGAGTGGATCTACTATGGTTTTCGAGGTTTTTTTCAAAATCCTGAAAGGACACTTTTATGTCATGTTAGGTTACCAACCTAGTGTTAAGCATACCACTGGGTTGCTGTCATCAAGGGAGAGTTGTGGGTCAAGTCTGGGGCAAAACAGAGCAGGAGACATCCTACGCGTTGTCGAGAAATTTGCGGTCTTGCCAGGAAAGCACCGGGCTTATGGCTGTGAGAGTTTGTGAGAGAACTCAACCAAAAGTATATGAAGGACTTAAACCATAGATGCCATGAAGACTAGGGTTTGGAAAGAACTGTTTCTCTCTTGCACTCACACACACAAAGAAAGAACACAAAAGAGAATGTCAAAACAATACGAAGATGAAAACATCAAGGCTATGGTCATATCGTATCATGGGTAATATGAAAGGGTTAATAGATGAGTTAATGGCATTCAATCTTGGCTGACCAAATAGGCTACGAATTGTTCTTTGGAATTGTAGTTTTGTCCTTACCATAATATATATATTTTGTCTAGTGATTGGATTAATTGTGTGTACAAATCCTCTTGGTTCATAGCAAGATAACTACACTTACGTCAAAAGAAAAGTTATAGTCTATGAGAGGAAGTATGATGGGATCCAGTGATAGAAGTATTTCATTGGGCCTTTCTAGGCCAAAGAGAAACACTATACGTTGTTGGAAGTGTATTTCACGGCTAATCCATACGTTAATTCTAATAGATTGTACAGAGTGAAAGCGGTAGAAATGATCATCATGTGGGTTATTCATCTAGGATAGTATGTGAGAAATGTAGATATGAGAGAAGTGAAGAGATGAGAAGTTTCCCTCCCAAGCCCTATTCTTGCCCGTAGGCAATAAGGATACTACAGGGAGAGATGTACCTGTAGCAAGGAGAACCTAAAATTTGTAGAGAGGATGAATTACTAAGAGTGAGAGAGATAGGTGGTTAAGGAGATGAGATTAGATATATATATATGTTGGGTTAGAGATGAAAAAGAAAACAACAAGAAATCAAGAAAACATCAATGTAGAACACATCTTACTTGACAAACCCTTCGGCACCATTATTGATGGAGAGAGAAGAAGAGGGGAGAATTCAACTTTGATTGATATGCCAAGTCCACACCCTTCTTTGATTAGAGCTGATCTTCCAAGGATAGCATGCAAGGATGGCTAGTCTTCCTCTAGGAGAAAGTGTAGGCTTAGGCTTATGTTAATGGCTAAGTACAATTAGGCATTACTACTCACTCTCTCAAGAATTCCTCTCATCAATGGCTTGAATGCTTGAGTTTTCTTTTCAAGGAAGAAGAGGTCCCCTTTTATAGGTGAAGGGAACCCCCAAGGGTTTACACAAGAAGAAAGGAGCCAGTGTGAATAGGAATTGGAAAAGTTGGAAATGAGCTGTCCCCACATGATGTGGGCAGACTGGGGTCCAGTATTTTGATCATATCTCCTCAACCGTGGCTCCAAATAAAAAAGTAAAAATATGGGAAAAAACTTCATCTCATTAGCTACGATTTTCATTTTAAATCATTCTCCAATTCGGATTGGAACCTTGTGTAAAAAATTCATCAAAATAGGGTTCTGGCAGCAAAAGTCTTCCCGTGGTCCCCTTAGCCTAGACTTTCATTTAATTCCAAAGGACACCTCATGCCATATGAAAGCATGACACTCCTTGAAAAAGTTTTGTAATCATGCTTGCAATAATGCATTAAAATAAGTGTATCTTTGAAATCGTGCCACCTAGTGTCCCACTAGGATTTGATTCTCTCCTAGTAGCTATTTAAAAAGAAATATAAGAAAAGTATAAAAAATACATAGAATATATATATTGGAGTTTACCCTAGATATAGGATCTAGCTAGGGTGTGATATGATAATGAGATAGTAGAAATAAAGAATCAATGCTTTTTGCCCCAAGTTAAAGAGGCGGAGCTATTGATGCTTTTCCAATAGTATTTTCTGATGGTAAAGTAAGGATAGGTTACCCTTGAGAAAAATAATAGGATGAGATAGAAGGCTTATTATTATACTTAAATATGCATATGTACATTATAGGAAAGATAATTATGTATCTAAAAAGTTACAAAATAGATCTTGTAGCATGCGTTCCCACTATGTACGTGTCACAGCACAACAGCGTAGGATGTCATCTGTGTGATTTTGCACTCCAAACTCAGTTTTGAACATACCCAAGTGATCAGCACCTTAAGGAGAGTCTGTGCTTTGCATTTGAAGCCATTTTGAGCAAAAAGACATGCTACGCGTAGAATGTCTAATGCATGAAGTTGAAGCCACTGTGGACATAGCAGGGTGTTGTATAGCCTGAGGCAAGCCTCCTAGTCAATTTTGGTCCAAATTGGAGTTGATTTGACTGGTCAGACCAATAACAGACTGCTGGAACAGATTTTTGACCAATTGACTAGCTTCTAGGTGTCCAAATCAAAACGTGAAAACAGCTGTGGACTCAGCACATCAAGGGGAATCCATAGTGCAAAAATCCAAGAAAAACAGAGCAAGAGACATCCTATGCGGAAATCCATACTGCAAAAATCAAGGAAAAACAGAGCAAGAGATATCCTACGCGTAGGATGTCTACTGGGGCTTAGGGAAGAGAAAATTTGACTGAGGACATACAGTGAGGTTTCAATTGACTTGAGGATTCTAGAACTTCTTTCAAAAGTGAATTTGGACCTTGTTTGACCTTTTGACAGAGCAAAGACAAAATTAAGACTTTTTCAGGTAAATTGACCGACATCCAAGGGAAGTACAGTTCCAGATTAGCAGACCTAATCCAGAACATCAAAGTGTATAAATACAGTAGTGGTTGAGGTTAACTCTCTAGTTATACTAATCATTACTAAAATCACCTCTAGCGGTTAGATGCTTTGATTCGATTGCCGAAATTAAACGCTTGTGTACATGTATATTCAGCAGCAAAGCAAGAAGTTGTGTGGAGACTGATCCTTTGCCAGGTAAGTGGTTGGAATTGTGTAAATTGCATTGATAAGTTTGATGAATTTAAGATTAGGAAGATACATTTTTAGAGACCAAAAGGTGGCAGGTGATCAGGGTAGCTTAGTGTCCACCGAGGAGAGTGTAACTTAGGCAAGGCTAGATCCACTAGCACCGATTATTGAGGAGGGTAGTGATACTGACACTTCATCAGACAAATCCTTCTTCATGATGGGTAGTCAACAGCCATGAGGTTTCACCTATAAAGGACCAATGCCAGGAGGAAGAACCTCCCTAAATCCTTTGAACGATTCCAAGTTCACTACTATCTTCTTAGAAGGAACAAACTCAAGGGGAGCCCTAGTTTATTCTGACTACCATCGAGGACGCAAGTGTATTTGTATTGAAGAAAGGCCGGCTCAGAAACTGGAGATAATTAGAGTCTATGATGATGGAGATAGATTCTGAGACGAAAAGGGGAACCACTATTTGATAGTTAGTAACCCCCAGGATTACAATAGATATGGAGATAACGTGGCGAAAGGAAAAATGGTTTCAGAAACTCAAGAACTGCCACCAAACATTGATCGACATGGAGCACTTTTTATGTACGATAAGAAAACAAACAGAGTCTCAACCTATAATGAGAATGTGGGAATTTACAAGCATGAGAGCAAGGGAATAGTCTCTTACTTTCGTTGCAAAGAACCCTATCGAAGCAAATTAAGATAAGACAAGGTTCTTTACTTATTCTCTTATGAAATTGCTATGGGGAAGGATATGGTTTTTGTTGATAGGTACGAGAGAGAATACCAACGGATTCTTCCAGAGGAGGTAGAAAAGGCAACAGTTCCAGAAGCATCAACATATGCCCCCGATGAAGTGCCAAGAGCCACCTACACCCCTAGCAAGTCGACAAATCCCTTTTCAGAAGATTACGACGTGACCTCACATTCTACCCGACAACAGACATTCAACAACCAAAATCAACCAGCAACTCAACCATCATTGCAGGCATGGCTTCGACAGAGTGCAACATTGGAAAAAAACCGAAACCAAGATGGTTATCAAGTCGCACGAGGGCTAAGGGATTTACAAGAACCACCACTCTATTCAAGGTATCAAGGCGAGAGTAAGCCAAAAACTCAAGGGTCAACAGAGCCTGGAAGACCACCTATAAAGCGAGTTCGAAGAGATGAACCATCTCTTGCAAGAACTGTTAGAAATTATGGCTTAGGAGCACCATTGGGAGAGGAACCCGCTTACTGCCGAAGGCCAGAAGAGGTATATCGATTAGGACGAGGAGATCCAATGATGAGATTTGTAGACCATCGTAGAATTAGACCTTCTCATGTGCAAAAATGGGTAAACAATAAATACACGGGAAACAGAGATCCTAGAGATCATGTACCAGCCTTTGTGCGTGTGATTAGAGCAGAAGAGTTGTTAGACTTCCGTATCCAATTTGCAGGGTTTGGACTAACCCTAGAGGATGATGCTGCTACTTGGTTTGACTCTGTGGAGCGTAGAGACTTTGAGTCTATGGAGGAGGTGTTTGACGAGTTTATCAAGGAATTCTCACAAAGGGGGATAGCTCATAATACAGTCTCACAAATCCATAAATTCAAACAGAAAGATGGGGAATCTGTGCAAAAGGAAGCCCTACGACTAAAAAGATATGTTAAGTTCTGTCCGATGGAAGAACTGCCAACTCAGTCCAGACTTATGCTTATATTTATCCAGGGACTAAGGAATGCAGATCTCCAGAAGGACTTACATATGAAGAGGAGCACGACGTTAAATGAGTTAACTAAGGAGGCTCTTTACCTTGTAGACAATTGTGCGGTCTACAAAGAGGGTGAGTTCAAGGATCTTGACGATGATTCGTTCTCACAACAAAGTGGAAGCAAGTCCGCTAAGACGGCACCGAAAGGGGAAGTAGCTGTAAGCCAAGAGCAGCTTGTAGAGGAAGTGCTAAAAAATATTAACTTGTATGCCAAACCCCAGGCTAAACAGCA
The DNA here is from genome assembly GCF_014529385.1 of Adiantum capillus-veneris. Taxonomy (NCBI): domain Eukaryota; kingdom Viridiplantae; phylum Streptophyta; class Polypodiopsida; order Polypodiales; family Pteridaceae; genus Adiantum; species Adiantum capillus-veneris. The sequence continues at coordinate 155,207,926 of NC_140931.1, forward strand.
CAAGTGGTGTGCTATTGAACAAAAATGGACAAACCATGGGACGGAGGAATGTTATTATAACAAGGGATATGTGAGAGAGAGACCTTACACTCCCCAAGCTCAGGTAGCATCTCCTCAAATTCCACCGATGCCTAGGTATCCAGCAGGCAACCTACCAGGACCTGTAGGTGTAGAAAGACCACAACTAGTGTTGGGGCAACAACCACCCCTACCAGGATTACGACCAGTCGGCATAAGATACACACCAACAGTAACCGAATTAGAAGAGAAGGCTTTGGTACCTATGCATGCATATTACGAAGATCCCAATGGATATGCTGTCTACTATTATCCACCAGAAGAACCCTCAACGCCAGAACCATGGAGCATGATAGGAAGTGCAGGACCACCAACAGCTGCACAGGCAGTAGGAGAAGGAAGATATATCTTGGATGAACGAACATTGTTGTTCATAGCCAACGGAGGCATGGGAGGCAAAGACATGCATACCAACAAAGAGGAGCTCAAGGAGCACCTCAACAACCTAAGGGACCCTGCTACAAGTGTGGTGGAGACCATTGGATAAGAGACTGTCCTCATGATGAAATCATTAGAGTCAACGCATATTGCACCGAGTGTGGAGTTACTCATTTGATTCTTGATTGCCCTAAGAACTCGAGCAAAGGAGCAAAAACTACCTTGAACATGCTGGAAGCAGTGCTTTCCAGTGGAGGGTCAGAAAACGAGACAATAATACCTATTCAGGTAGTAACACGAGCCCAAGCTCCAAGAATGACGAACGAACCAATAATTGAAGAGCCAAAAACCTATGCCCCAAGTTCAGAAACAAAAAATCAAAGAAGCACTTGGAAAGCTAGAAAGGCGTGTATGAAAGCCAGGAGAGAACGAGAGCAAACGGCTCTATCCGAGGAGTTAAAACACACAAAGGATAGATTAGAGCGGTTAGAGGATCTAACTAGCCTAAGCTCACACACTACGGCAACCATAGCACCCAAGGAAATAGCAGAGCCCAAAAGTGCAGGATCAGGAGGATTAGAGTTGACAGAAAAGTTAAATGAGCAGTTAGATGCACTTCTAAAAGCTTACGAAGCCAGACTAAAAAAGAATCAAACCCAAGAGCAAAGATGGATGACTTATCCATATGCTGAAATAGAAAAACAGAGTGTCAAAAGATGATTGAAAAAGCTCAATCGTTGATGGAAAACCCGATTGGTAAACCTGCAAGTTGGTATGAAGTACCAGCTCCAACCCCTATCAAACCAACTTTAGAGAAACAAGTAGAAATGAAGGAAAGACTCACGAATTCCTCTGAGTCTAGGGGAGAGCCTATCATAGTGCCAAATACAACGGATGAGACAAGTGACGGGTTCCATCCTAAAACATTGGCAGAAATGGGTAAGGATTGTAACGATCTAGATGACTTGTGGAAGCAAATCCGTGATGCCAACAAAGCTAACAGGGTGAGTTACCACATGAATAGAAATGAGATCTTACCTCCTATTGAAGAATTTGAGGCAAGATCACAAATGAACTTTGATATACATTCACAAGGGGGAGACCAGGGATCAATTAGTTCGGGGCACAGCCAACCAAACTCGCTAAAAACTCTACCCTCTTACCTAGGAGAGTATGAAGCCAAGTCTGAGGTGAGAGCAATCCCATCTCAAAGACTGTCTTCTAACAGAGTGATGGATTCACAAGGGTTGATTGAGTTATTGTCCACTCCTGTGGCATGCACAATCACATTAGCAGAACTCCTAAGGTTACGAACCAACATGTGGACCACAAGGCAAATTCTTAGAAAAATTTGGAGTGAAAGACCCCACCTCAAAGCTTCAAGAAGGGATCAGAGAATTGGACAGGCCTCAACTAAACACTAGGCCAGTACCTTTAAACAAGGTTGGAGAATATTGTGAGGGAGAAGATGGAAACACCACGCTACCAGTAGAATTCCAAGGAGTAGTTTCCAAAGCTATTCTTAACAGTGGAGCAGGAGTCACTATAGCCACTAAAGAAATCTGGAAAAAATGGGGAAAACCGGCTTTTAGAGCTATCAGAATGAAATTTCAATTGGCAGATGGGTTCATGGAGAAGCCTCTTGGACTCTTAGAAAAAGTAATTGTCACTTTGTGCGGTACGAGCATACATTTGCAATAGTCGATTTCGACAAAAAGAACAATTACGAAATCATCTTGGGAAGACCATTCATGAGACAATTAAAGATGGTCCAGGATTGCGGTTACGACCACATATACCTTAGACATGGCAAGATTACAACCAACATTCACTTAAAAGACCATAGTTACAAGGATGTGAACCAGACACCAGAGGAAGAGTTTGATTCAGCTACATTAACAGGGTCAGAACTCCCAGCATGGTTAGGGCAACAAAAAGAGCTATGGATATGCGGAGCTTCACATTGTGGGAGCTTAAAAAGAGAGGAATGCGTCTTAGAAAGAGCGATCAAGGACAAGGATTATATTCCATAACCTTTTCCTGAAGATGCCTTAGAACCTCTGGAATGGGAACACATACTAGCAACATTGGATGTATGTACCATTACAGATAGTCGGATGGCTATGATGTGCTACCCTATTACATGGTAAGCATTATACCATGAGGAGATGAGTTTGTAAAACCACCGGAACAAGAAGAGTTTTATAACTCCTCTGAGCATCTGGAGGTAAATAACGATGCAGATAATGAGTGTTCAGACAGCTCAAGTGAGCGTGGGGAGAAAACAGAGAATATCAAGTTTTATGATTTTGCCAATCAGCACCCTAGACGCCAGGAACACTATAGGAGAAAATGAGCGGAAACCAAAGCGAGAGAGAACCTGATGCCCAGGATAAAAGATAAAACTCACTATCTAATGCTTGTCAAAGCAGAGGATTGTGTAAAAGACCAAATATCATGAAGATTCTCGAAAGTTCGAAGGGAAAGAACGCGAGAGGAAATAAAACAAGTACGAAAAGCTAAAACAGGAACAAAATCACAAAAATCACAAAAATCAAAAAAATCAAAATAGGAAAAAACAAAAGACCCAGAGTGGACCAAATTGGAGCATAAAAAGAAATACCAAGAACTGAAACGGGGTCATTATGAGAGGTATGGACTACTGAGGGAGAGTGTGATGGTAAGGAGGAGTCAGAAAAAGGAAACATGAATGTACCATCACACTATCGAAAATTCACCATCCAGGACAGAAAAATCATAATGACACCACCAGTCAGGGAAAGAACAACCAGGAATCTTACGATGGGCCGAAAATGCAAAACAGATAGACCTCGCTGAACCAGGTGAAAAGCCTCAGCCTGTCTATATAGCAACTAACTTAGAGCCTGAAAAAGAAGAACGACTAACACAAATTCTCAAGAAGTATAAAGATGTGTTTGCATGGTCCTACAAAGACCTCAAAGGAGTTGATCCATCGATATGCCAACATACAATTCCTTTGAAATCAGATGCCAAACCTAGCAAACAACTTCCTTATACATATAATGACACATTTGCTAAACGAATCAAAGAGCAGATAGATAAGCTGATGGATGTTGAATTCATCTATGAAATCGAGCATACAGATTGGGTGTCACCCATTGTGGTTGTCCCCAAAAAGAACGGAAAACTGCAAGTGTGTGTAAACCTCAAAAAGGTAAATGCAGCCACCATAAGGGATAATTATCCCTTGCCGATCACAGAACATGTACTTGAGAGGGTGGCCTGGAAATGGGCTTATTCCTTTCTAGATGGATTTTCAGGGTATAACCAACTAGCAATTGTAATAGAGGATCAACACAAAATAGCGTTTGCCACAGAATGGGGAATACATGCGTATAGAGTTATGTCTTTTGGCTTAACTAATGCCCCATCTACCTTTCAGAGGTTAATGACGCATGTGTTCAAAGAATACCTGAGAATATTCTTAGAATTATACATGGATGATCTTTGTGTACACTCTCTTCTACGTGAGGAACGTATAGACCATTTATAAAAGGTATTTGAGAAGTGCAGAACATATTGAATCTGTCTTAACCCAGAAAAGTGCATTTTTATGGTTAGGCAAGGACGCATCTTAGGACACATTGTCTCAAGAAATGGCACAACCACTGACCTAGACAAAATCAAAGTCATAGTAGACCTGCCCAGGCCTACTAATGCGAAACAAGTGCAATCCTTCATGGGAAACTGCGGATATTATCAAAGATTCATATATATGTATGCAGTTATCGCACAATCTCTTTATCGATTGTTAGTCAATTTCGACTGGACTGAGGAGTGTGAAAATGCATTCCAAAGCTTAAGGAAAACCTAGTATCAGCACCTATACTTAAAGCACCAGATTGGGAAAAGATATTCCATGTTCACATTGATGCTTCTGTATATGCCATAAGGACTATTATGGCTCAACCTGGAGATGGAACAATGGATTTCCCAGTTTGTTATGCAAGCCGACAGTTAAACAGTGCAGAAAAGAACTACACAACCACTGAAAGAGAGGGGTTAGGAATGATTTATGCTGTAAAGAAATTTCAGCATTATTTGCTCGCAAACAAATTTGTGTTATTCACAGATCATCAAGCTCTTTTGTATCTGGTAAATAAACCATGCAATACTGGGAGAATTGTACAATGGTTTATTATATTGCTAGAGTTTGATTTCACAGTGGTGGTCAAAAAGGGTAAAACTCATCTACGGGCGGATCATCTTTCAAGGTTGCATAACGGGGAAGCTCCTGAAGGAGTAGATGATGACATACCTGATGCTTATCTTTTCAATATTGAAATGATACCCAAATGGTCTCAGGAAATTGTTAGCATTCTTTCCTTTGGAGGAAGTTTTGATGACAAGGAAGATAGATCCAAACAACAAACAATTCGACAAACAAAAAAACTTCCAGTTGATTGCAGGACGGCTGTATCATCTAGGGCCCGGACCAAATTCTACGATTATGTATAAATCCAAAAGAATTCGAGTGTTATCTTGAAGAAGCACATGTATAGGATTGTGCATTTCATTGTTCAACAGTGAAAACACACCAGAGACTGAAACAATTAGGGGTTTATTGGCCAAGTATGTACACTGACGCACATGCTTACGTGAACAATTGTACTATATGTAGTGCCAAACGACCAATGGATCACGCGACATTGTTTTAGGTAAACATTGCACAAGCATGGAGCCAATATATCATTGATTTCTTAACCACAAGGACGTTTCCGGAAAACATAACAAAAGCACGGAAAAGGGCTATAGAGCTGGAGGCTCGCGACTTTAGTTTAATTGGGAACCAACTCTATAAGCGAGGAAAGGACAATCAACTTAGAATCTGTGCAAGTGAAAGTGAATAACTGCTGATTCTAGAACACGCACATGGCGGAATAAGTGGAGGCCATTTTTCAGGCGATAAGACGATAAAAATTGTCTTAATCGCAGGAATATGGTGTCCTACATTGCATATGGATGCTGAGGAGTTTGTAAAGCGTTGTGACGCTTGTCAATGCACCAAGGTGCCGATAAAGAGAGATGAGATGCCACTACGGCCAATGATGGGAGCAAGGGCATTTGCAAAATGGGGCATTGATTTTGTGGGGACCTATTTCACCCCCTGCATATCGCACCCATACCCAATATATCATTGTGGCTACGGACTATCTCACAAAATGGGCAGAAGCTAAGGCAACACAAAAAGCAGATGCACGAACCACTGCACAATTTTTGTATGAGAATGTCTTTGTAAGATACGGATTACCAATAGAAATTGTCAGTGATCGAGGGGCACATTTTCTTAATGAAGTCATTGAATATCTGCTAGAGGAATTCATGGTCATACATAGAAAATCTGCTCCATATCATCCATAGGCAAATGGACAAATTGAGGCAACAAATAAAACACTATGCACGATTCTCACTAAAATTGTATCAGAGTCAAGAATAGACTGGGATCAGCAGCTACACTCAACACTATGGGCATACAAGGTAGCTTACAAAACATCAATAGGAACGACACCGTACAACATAGTGTTTGGCCTAAATGCTATTTTTAATTCCAACTCTACGAGTAGCAAAAACACTTAGAATGGACACGGCATGAGCTCTCTTCAAGAATAGATGATCTTGAAAAGCTAGATGAACTTCGCTACGAGCTGTAGCTTCGATCTATGCTAAAAAGAGAAGACAAAAGGAGTTTTTTGACAAGCATGTACGCACGAAAGAGTTCAAAACAGGTGATTATGTACTTGTTTATACCTTAAAGCAATATGCCAAGAAACTTAAGAAGCGAGGGATGGGACCCTTTGTGATTATTGATTTATCACAAAGTGGAGTTGTCAAGCTTGCTACATTAGCAGGAGAAGAAATGCCAAATTGGATTAGTGGGTGTCGATTAAAGAAATATCATTTACCACTAACACAAGATATGCTTCAACAAATCCATCAAGAAAAACAACGGATGAAGGATAAACAAAGGGTACAAGAAGAGGCTCAATCAGAAGAAAAAGAACGCATTGCAAAAAGACGGCTTCTACGACAACAACAACAATGTGGATCACCATTGCGAATAAATTCTATTCGACTAACAAATTTTGATGAAGACACAGTGGAGCCAATAATTGCAGTCAAAGTGGGTAGCAATCAAGTTGAATCGACAGCATTGCTTGATTCTGGAGCTCAAGCAAATCTAATCTCTTACAGATTATACACACAGATCAAGCCCAAAGGTCAACTGCATCCTACTCCACAAGTGCTAGAAAGTAGTACATCACATTCGCTGAAAACATTGGGCTGGATTATATTGCATGTACAAATACATCAATATATTTACCCACACAAGTTTTATGTGGTTGAAGATGAGAGCACACAACACCCCATGTTGTTGGGACAACCTTGGCAAAAAGAGTATAATGTCCAGATAGATTGGAATGCTAATGCAGTCAAGATTCAACATGCACAAGAACAACAGGTGGTAGCCTTTGCTCAGCAACCCCGGAAGAATCAGCTGCCAGCAATGCAATCACTGGATAAAGAGCCAAAAGGAAGGGTGCCACTAAAGAACAACATGATACCCAAGGCTAACAAACAGGGAACTGCCAACCATGTTCATTACAAGTATAAAAAGTCACTGACCGCGGTGAAAAAATCAAGGTTATCAATACGAGAAAAACAAGTATGGGTGCGGAAGGATAGAAATGACATGGCAGACAAACAACAATACAACAGAAGAAGTCAACCGAAGCAGACAGTTCAACCAAAAACCAAGGAAATAAAACAGATATGGATTCCAAAGAAAAATCTCAGGAACAACTTAAATATGACTCGCATTTGGCTCCCGAAACCAAAACAAAAGGAACTCCCTTCAGTACAAGCAATATCGGAAGGCAGACAACTGCATATGAAACCGGAAAACCAATTTATGTGGGTGCCAATCCGCCGCAAAACAATGACAACCGAGGAAGTAGCAATACACCTACAAAAACTGGCAAAGCAAAGCTACAAATGGAAAGCAAAAGAGGCAAAGCCTATGGCCAATTTTGCCATGAAAATTCTCTCCAAAGAGACGACTACGGCCATATCGACAGTAGCGGCAAACCAAGCGACTTTTGCAAGAAAGACGATCAAACAAAGAGTGGTAGAGTTCCAACTTTTGCTTGCAAAGAAAATCCGCCAACCAAATCAACATATTGCTTATACCCTTCTCTTACACAACATTAATTTGTCCATGCATTGATCGAGTATGCATTATATAGGGCCACATTACACGGCCAAGCATTAGCACGAGTTTTCCCCCATGCATGGCACATACTACGAGGCAATACCTTGTCGTCCGGGAGGACTCCGGCTAGGAGGGGGAGGCATGAATGCGGACCCAATGGCAGAAAGAGCAAAAAAGGGCATGTTTTTTGACTATTTTAAAGGGTTGTCGTTTGATTGCAAAATTTTCTTGACTAACCCAAGTACATAAGCCCTTATACAACATAAATAGACAAGTATATGGGGCCAAACGCCAAATCAAGCCCCTAGGTGTGTGTATATAAGTAAAAATAGCCATTTTTTGGACAAAATATTGGAAAAACGGAGAAATCCGACCATAAAAATTGCATGTGAGTGTATATAGTTTTTTGCGGTGATGTTTTTTATTTATTATGATTTTTGGGGATTTTTTGGGTTTAATTTTCTATTTTTCTTTTAATTTTACTAATTTTTGGCAGAAAAACTTCAAAAATACAAAAAGCAGGTGAAAAATGGTCGTAATGAAAAACAAAAAATATGGGGATGATCAGTGACTATAGAAAAACCTATGGTAGAATGGGGGTGCAATTATGAGACTGGAGCGGAGAGCGTGTTTTGACCAGATTTTGACCGAAACGTCAAATTTCTCGGAAACTGGGCAAACGGAGTCCAAATCAAGAAATTTTTGAGCCTAAACCGCATCTCACAAGAAGTTGGGAGCACATGTCAAATTTCATGGAAAGAGGTTCGGGGACCCCCATTATAAGAAATTTTCACTTCATTTTAAGCTCATTTCCACTATTGACTTTTGAGAGAGAGCTTTTGCCCCCTAGAGCGACGGAACTTCCAGTAGCTTCTACGGCACGCACGACTATCCGACAGGCTCCAAACATGAGAGGTAGGCTCACCACCTTGAGCTTTTCGCGCATGTTTGTCGTTTTGTCGCGAAAACTAGCATAGGGTTCACACAGAAAGCGAGCAGTAGAGACCTACAAGTAGAAGTGGCCACCTAACGGCTAACCCAAAAGCAATGAGACGTCATCGGTAGCTAACCCTAGCATAGGAGACGAGTCTTGGATGCCCAAAGGTAGTAGAAAACCATCGAGAAAAACCCTAATTCCTAGAGCCCCGCAAGACGCCACCAAATGGGAAATCGGCGGAAAGGCGCCCAAATGCTACCAAAACTCATGGGTAGGAGCATCTCGACATGCTCGACAAGTCTATATAGCCCACATGACCAAAAGGTGACCTGGAGTGGCACTAAACTTCAGAAACGGCATCAGACACACAAAGCGTCAAATAGCCCTCGCGGCCAAACCGCATGTCTGTTTGTCACCAAACTTCACGAGCGGCTTTCCTAGACCATCAACCCATCAACCACCAAGTCCTATGGTGGTAGACCACCCCAAGTCATCGACGATATGTAAACGCAACCATGGGTGCTTCTAGAACGACAAATTGCCAAACGGAGCTTCGGTGAAGCCAAAGTCGACAAAAACCATACGGCAAGGATCCCCAAGGGATCGGGAAGCTATGGAGACCAACATCAAGAAATTTCATCGCCGAAAAGCACTCCAAAAGTCAGAAAACAGCTCGGAGACTCTGAAATCCACACAGGGAGTTACTTTCTATCTAGTTGACTTTTTTGTTGAAATAGGGCTTAAAAGGGACTCAGGGGGGCTCAGGGCAGGCACCAGTAGCACCTTCAGTAAAAATTTCATCAGCAGACATCCTATGCGTAGGATGTCTCAGGGCCATTTTTGGGCACCAACCCCAACATTTCACATTGCACAAAGTTTCTAAATAGCCTCTACATGCTAGCCACCAAGTTTCATCACATTTGGACAAAAATTGACCTCATGTGCACCAAAAAATGCAAAGTCAGGGCATAGAGGCAATAATAGGCCATGGACCTTCCAAAACTTGTCCAAATCACATGAAACTTACACAATACACTCATGGGCACATTGCCAAGCTGTCTAATGATGAAATAGACATCCTACGCGTAGGATGTCTAAATGACATTTTTGGCCCCCAGCTGGCATTTTTCAATTCTAGATCTCTTCATATCACCTTCAAGAGCTCATATATCAAGTTTCAAGCCATTACCATCACTTTTGGCCCCCAACACATCCAAGATACACTTTTTGAGCTCAAAAACACTACACATGGTCTTACCAACACCAATTCTTGTCCAAATCAAAATCCAAGAACATAGCCATGTTCCACAGGCTAAGAGCTACCCACAGAACAAATCTCAAACTATTTTGATGAAAAAGACATCCTACACGTAGGATGTCTCCAGCTCAATTTTGACCTTCTGTGCAAGAAATGACTTCATAGGAGCAGTTACCATGGTGCAAGGAGCCCATATATCAAATTTCAACCCATTTGAATATCATTTGCCACCTGTTGTGGACGTCCTACCCAATTTGTGAGCCTAAAGCCTGAATCTGCCCAAAAATGCACTTTTTAATGCCCGAACCCAATTCCAATCACATAGCCATGTTCCATAGGCCAAGGGCCACCAGCCTGACAAGTTTCACCAAAAACTGATGAAAAAGACATCCTACGCGTAGGATGTCTAAATGCTAAATTTTGGCCAAAAAGCCATTGTGAGCACCTGGAGGGTTTCCCAAGTTCCTTTTAAGTTTTATTTTCAATTTTCAAGTCATTTGGATAGTTAAAACTCAGTTTCTCAGCTGATATGGAAAAAACGCTAACTTCGGACTACTGAGTGCAACAAGATCTATGGCAGCCGCAAATCAACGACAAAAAAGAAGAGGATGACAATAAAATATTACTTGGAAGAAGTCGAGCCATTTGTCATCCCAGAAGGAACTCTAAAGCCAACAAGCACGTGGATTTAAGAGGACTTGCTAGAGTCTAATGATTTGAAGATCTACCAAGGCGTGCTCAAAGATACTGAAGGAAATGCAATAGAGCTACCCATGCTACCTCGGGAGCTCAATGAGTTTGTCAGAAGAAAGATGGCAGAGTACCTGGAGAAGATAGATCTCCATAACTATTTTGAAGCTGTGCCGGCAGGAATCGACATAAAAAGGGTATGGGAGTTTGTCACTACTATCAAAGAAGATGGAGTGGCCAGAGTTACTGATCTGCAGGGCAAGCCGGACACTGTGATTGTAATCACAGAGAGAGTGGTGGCAGCCGCACTAGACCTCTCCAACAAAGGTGATAGTGTAACCAAAAGAAGAGATGAGGTCAAGGTATACTCTGGAAAGAAGAGCAACTACACCTTTGAAGATATAGCAAACCCTAAAGTGGCGGTCATGAGCCAGCTTTATAACCAGTACTTCCATATGTGTACAAAGCGGCCACAAAAGTACAGAATGCCGCAGAAGAAATTTCCACAACCTTCACCTGGGCAATGCAGAAGAGCAAGCCGAAGGTGATCAACTATGCTTCCTATATCCATGACAATCTGGTGAAGATGGGCAACAAGAACCCCACCTACATTGTGTCGGGTGAGCTGATAACGAAAGTGGTTTATGGGGCATTGCACGCCAAGGGAAGATGGCCTGACCCTCCATCACAGAATGACTGGCTAAGGCTCAAAGAAGATAAAGAGGATGAACAGCCCAAAGCACCCAGAGTTGCCACAAGATTGAAGCACCGGTTAGAGACCGTGCAAGAGGAGCAGCCAGATTTGAAGAAAGGAAACAAAGAAACCATACAAGTGCTGATCAAAGAGACAAAATCACAGAAAGCGGCATGGCTAGAGCGGCTAGTAATGGAAAGCTTCAGAGCCGAAAGAGCCCTCAAGGGAGATTTGAGTGAATTATGGAAGCCGTCCTTGGAAGCCATGTTGGGATCATCCCGAAGGGTGCACAGAGATAGGTTTGAAGATTATATCAAAAATTTTGAGATCCTGGATACTACGACAAAAAACATCCCTAACATCCCATTTACAAAAGAAGAAGTGGATGAAGTACAACGACAACTGCTAGAAGAGCAGGAAGGCCAGGAAAGAGAGCGGAAGACCAAGGCGGACCAGGACTTCAAGAAGAAGCCACCAACTCCATCGTCAAGCCCGGTCTCCAGCCCACCGCCATCACCACCTCCTCGTAGCCCTCCACAAACCAAACAAAAGGAGGAGGAACAAGAAGATTTTCAGCAAGAAAAGAGCCAAGAGCAAGAGCAGAAAGAAGAAGATGAACAGAAAGAGGAAAAGATAGATCCAGAGGAAAGAAGGTTTAACACATTTCGTGATCTACTAGCTGCGGGATATTCAAGAGAAGAGGCAGCCACAGTAGCATTTGACTTGGCAAGCACAGGGCCCAAAGAACAGATGCAGAGCCTGAGGTTAGTGGAACTAAAAGAGATGGCCACTGAAAAAGTGGACCTGCAGCCACCCACCAATGATTGGGATGGGGTGATGAACAAGCCAACCGGGTTCATGGCACAATCGATGGCCACGGAAAGTGAGATGGCTAATCTCAAAGACAATGAAGTTCAGATCAAGGCTGAAGTTGACTCTCTCCAAAAACAAAGCCCAGGGCACATAGAGAAAGAAGTAGAGTTGCAAGCCAGTCTGGCCACGACATTGCAAAGATGCCAAGAAATGGAACGAGAGAATCATGCAGCAGCTCAAAGACTGCAAAGAGCTGAAGAAGAATACAGAAAACTCAGCAAGACATTGACAGATGCAGAGAGGGAAAGGGACAACCTAACCCTACAACTTGCTGAAGAATCCAAGGAAGTGGAAGCCATGAGGAATACCAAAGAGAAGGCAGAGATAGAGCAGGAAGCTAGCCAGAATGAGGTAATCAAGCTAAAAGACCAGATTAAAGTCAAAGATCAAACCATCCAACGGCTACGGGCATCTCCTGCCAGAGAAGGCATGGCTGAAAAAATATCCACAATATCTAATCCATCTGGTAGAGGCACCTAAAGTCATCAGAGATAACCTAAGTTTCTGCCCTCTACCAAGGATACGGACGTGGAAGGCCCATGAGCTATTGCAAAGAAGCCAACCTACTTGGCTAGATTACCCGAAGCTGCCAGGCTTGAAGACAGGTGAGAGAATAAGTGTTCAATACATGGTAACAACCCTAACAGGTGCCATCAAATTATTCACTGGATCGCCATCAAACCAGGCCAAGCTACAGACGGTATCTTCTTCTTTCAAGATACATACAGATGTGCATAGGATCTGTCTGGTCATCCTTCCAAGGAGGTGATACATGCATTGTATCAAAGGATCATGTCCTATCACCTCCAAGCCTTTGAAGAAGCTTTCTACACCGTCTTCTTCACAATCAGCACAGATATATTCGGCCCGACGCTATTGGCTCCACATGCAAGATATGAATCACTGCTCAAGATGAGAGAAAGCCTACAATGAAGAAGCAGCTCAACAGCCATGTCGAGGACGACATGAACAAGGAGGGGGGGAGTGTTAGAAGCTGGACACACCCTACGGAAAATGACTGCTCGACGGATTATTATTTTTTTGTAATTAATCATTTATTGAGGAAACCCGACATTTCACCTTTCTAAATATTAGGGCTTACAGAAGTTTCCAGATTGTATCCCAGTTTTGACATTTAGATTGAGTAGATGGTTAAATTGGAACATTAGGGTTTGAGAATTGTAAGGTATTTATACCACTTTGTGACCTTAATGAAGGACTTTTGTCATTTAAAAAAGTTTTGAAGTCTGTGAGTGAGCGTACTGTGTATGAGAGAGAGTGAGAGCTTCATCTTGACTCTACGCGCGCATCGGTGGGGTCGGAATCGAGTGCGGAGAAGTGCAGTGTGTTGCCCCCGACGAGAGCTATGCTCCAATACCTACATTGCGCGCGTACGGTCTGGTTTTGGGAGCTCCATCTACGAGCTTCATCTGGTGATTCGGTGAGCATACGTTGTCCGTTTTTGCATTGCAGCATATCCACGCGTTCGCATTGAGTAGAGCTACACATTAGGCACTTTAGTTTTCGGAAACGATGACCTGCTAATTTCGGCCAAACATTCTACGTGATTTTGCACCAGGTGTTTTGGGTTGGGGTTTTGGTTCATAGACCTTAGGGAGAGCGACCTATTGGTGTTAGTAGGGTCTCCTTCAAGTTCTGTGGCGTTTCGAGATTGTTTGATGGGTATTCGGCTCTACAAAGCGTTGTAGGAAGTTTCCTCTTATGCACTCCTAAAGGCTGTAGCTTAGACATTTGGTAGAGACCTATGTAGGAATTAATTAGGAGTCCGTCGAGTGTAGGTTGACACCCTATGCTTGCTTCCACACTCTTTGAGCTTTGTCCTTAGCTGAAAAATCTTGTTAGGTGAGCTCTCGCTGTGCTGACGTTCGTCGTCGCGTATCCGTCCAACACCTATGCAAAAAAAACCTCACAAAGACCATAGACCACTAGTCATACCTAGCGTCATCCAAGAAGAAAGTGATTTTAAGTCATTGGTGTGCGCGTATGTCGCACATGTCAATGCAAGGAACTTGCCGATACACCGTGTGCGAGCCACAAATGGCTCCAAGCACACAACAAGCCTAAACTAGTAAGCTCAAAGAAGGCGATGGTGTGTCACTCACCGCTCTACACTTGCTTCGTGGAGGATTCCTCGTCGCGAAGAAGAGGGAGACGCCGCTACGTCGCGCTCAACCGCCTCGCCGCCGTCGTGCCGCCGCAATGCTCTCTCTCTCTCTCTCTCTCTCTCTCTCTCTCTCTCTCTCTCTCTCTCTCTCTCTCTCTCTCTCTCGCTCTCTCGCATACGCACACACACAAGGAGATGAAGAAGAAGAAGATGGAGATGGAGCAAGAGCACTCTTCAATTGCACAAATGAGAGAATGAGTGAATTTTAGGTTTAGTTGACTTTTATATGAGCTCGCCCCATTCACACTTGGGCACCCATGCTTAGCCAACTAATCCCTTGAATGTTCCAGTTAGAGTGCGCCTCTCATCGGCGATCACTCTTACCCTTTTCCTATTGGACTGACAAGCCCGATACCTGACTCTACCAAGTAAATAATACAATGTCCGTCGTAGGTGATAGGGTGTCCGTGAGCCATGAGGGTTAACATGCCCCCCTTCCTGATGTAGATTCCGTCCTCGGAAGCTATTGAGTTGAAGCTTTTCATTGAGGTGGAAGAGCATTTGAGATGAATGTCCTTAGCCTTCTGTAGTCACTGCAAAATCAAACAACATTGGCACAGTAATTGCATTCTCATATAGAATTAAAAAGCATATGCAATTGTAGGCAAACAATGTGATTGGTAACAAAAATTTAAACCATTTGTCAGCTATAAACATTAAATTGCAATATAATCAAATGCATAAACAGATGTAAAGGTAAATAATTAAACAAGTTTGGGGTCGCTAATTTAACGGTCGAAAGGCACTAGAGATCGACTATTAATACCATGGGAGAGCCAAGTATTTCATGTTCGAGGTTTGACTAGAGGCTATACCTAGAAGACCTTGTAGTTAAGCTACAATAAAAGGAATTTCTCATGAAATCATCGCCTGACTGCTTACCTCTTCTTAACCCCCCAAAGTCTTTTCACAGTGATTCAATTTTGATGTGTGTGCTTATTTTGTATGCCTTGGGTTTTTTGCTTTTCAAAGAAAAGCGCCCACACTGGGAACCTCTAGGGCTCTAGTACCATAGGCGATACATGTGAGTGAAGTACCAAATCAAGCTGAGATTTCTCTTCCAGCTTAAGATTTTACATTGTGGCACTTTGAATTTTTGTTTGTTCGTTTTCAGCATTTTAACTTTGTAACTTTGGGGGTCATATAACATTGTTACACCTCCCCAGGCTCATCACACTAGTAAACTCCCTCTATAATACTTAAGCTAAAGTTCAATAGGGACTAAGCCCACTAGAAAGCCCTAGTACATTTCACATAATGTTGCCTAAATCGGATTAATAACCTAAGTAACCATTAATTATTAGGAAGGCATTCCCCATGGTATTAAGAGAAGATCTCTAACACCTAGCTTGGTCAAACTAGCTTAGTCAGACTGCTTGATTTTTAAGCCTAGACAAGTGATTATGACAAAAAATAACATTGAATTTCATGTTTGGTGCTAAACAAAGGAACTAAATATTATACTACCAATCACAATCAAAGCAGACAAACATAGATGCAAAAAAGATAAGAGGCAATGCTAATGGACAAGAAACACCTGTTTATGTTGGTGGTCGCGCTTGATTTGAAGAGTGAACGAGAGAAAGATCCCATGAAGGTCCAAATCCTAACAACTGCAAGACGTTCCTTTACACACGAGGAAACAAAAGAATACCTCTAGGAGGCACATCAGTGGGAAAAAGGAACTTTGCTAATCACTCAACTCTAAAACAGAAACACTCCTATCGTACTAATTCTACCGACCCTCCATCACTCGAGTGTTGAGGATCAAAGGTGTTTGATGACATAGGTTTCTATTTTTAGTGTACCGGATGTGAATGTGTAGGCTTGGGTCAATGTTTTGACTTTTATTGTGCATACTCATTTGCTAATTGCTCTTGCTCTTTATTATTTTTGTTTTTTTATGAGTATAAGGCTATATATATACATTCCCTAAGATTGGGAGATTGAGAGGTCAGGGAGGAAGGTTGAGAGAGAAATGATTCAATAGGCTGACATGAATGAAGACTTCCCCCCTTCCTTGGGTAGGTCATACTGTTTGAAATGTGTTCGTCACCCTTTGAAACCAATTGTTCCAGTCGATAATAGGTGAGGATTTTTGCCATTTGTTTTCTATTACCTTAGGTGCCTCATCGAGTTGCAAGGGTTATTGCTGAAGGGGTTGGTGATAGTGATGGCCTGAGTTGATGATAGGGGATGTTGTAAGATTCATCACTATCGCTACTATCCTCAGCAAGGTTGACTTCTTGTACTTTCCCTTGATTTTTTGGCTGGCAGCGGAAAGTTACTGTCTGTTTGCTTGTGGGTGGTAGTTTCTTGGAGGACTTTTCTAGCCCACTGATTAGAGCATTGTTAGCTCGTTGCTCTGGTCCTATTCCTCCTAGCTGAGTCTTTGCATCCTTATTAGGAGCCATGTATGAGGATGCTTGTGGTGGTTGTGTCTTCACCGAGGACTTTGGAATCCACTTTTGATGCACTTTATTTGTGTAGCGATGACATTGATTCCCGAGTCGTTGATCTTCTTGAAGCTCGAAGTGTTCTACAGAGTCATAGAACTCGTCGTTTTCTTCATCTTTTGATTCTCCACATTTCTTTGTTTGCTCCTTATTTCAAGAGCTTGTTGATGTCTGGATCTCTTCGTTTTCCTGGATTACACTCACTGCAAAATAAGGAATGACATCATAGCCATTTCATCACAAACCTTTGTTGTGGGAGCATCCTCCACGGCGCACACATCCAGAGTAGCCAAGATGTGTTCCCATCCAAAAGGCTCTAACTCTTCTTCAGGAAATGGTTCTGGGATATAGTCCTTATCCTCTATAACCCGCTCTAGGATACATTCCTCACGTTTCAAGCTACCACATTGTGAAACTCCACACATCCACAGTTCTTTAGGCTTACCTAATCAAGCTGGAAGTTCTGATCCTGCTACTGTGGCGGAATCAAACTCCTCAACCGGTGTTCTCGTCACATCCCTATAGCTATGGTCCCTCAAGTTTATCTTTGTTATGGTTTCCATATGTCTCAGGTATATATGGTCATAACCCCAATCTTGGACCCCATTTTCAATTGTCGCATGAATGGTCTTCCCAGAATGATGTCATAGTTGTTCTTCTTGCCAAAGTCAACAACAGCAAAAGTGTGTTCATATTCAATGCCACAAGAAGTAACAAGTACTTTTTCTAGCAGTCCAAGGGGATTTTCCTTGTGTCCGTCTGCAAGCTGCAAGGTCATTCGTGTGGATATCAAGGCAGGTTTTCCCCATTTTTTCCAAACCTCTTTGGTTGCAATGGCCACACCAGCTCCACTGTCAAGGATTGCCATGGTTTTTACATTATTGAATTCCACAGGAATGGTGGTGTTTCCCTCTTCTCCATCGTAATACTTGCCTACCTAGTTTAATGGAACTGGCCTAGTATTTAGTTGAGGCATTTCAAGCTCTTTGATGCCTTCCTCGATTTGAGTGATTGGGGTTTTTACACCAAATTTCTCTAGACATTTACCCACATTAGCCCACATGTTTGGTCTCATTATGAGAAACTCGGCTAACATTATTGTACAAGTGACTGGGGTAGATATAATATCTACTAGTCCCTTTGAATCAATGGCCTTGTGAAGGAGTACGAGCGGAAGTGCGACGCGAGAGAGAGTGCGAGAAGAAGAGCACGACGATATGGTGAACTCGCTCTACTATAATGTGTAGAGCATAGTAAGTTCTTATTAGGTTTTAACAAAAGAATATGTGTACATACCTGGCGGCCCGCCCACTTACCTGGGCGACCACATTGGGCTTTATATCCCAACAACCTCCCACTTAAAGTCCAATGTGGTACTTTAAGTGTGAGAGAAGCTACTATACAAGCTAATATACAAGAGATGTAGAGAAGTGGTGTACTACCCTACACCTAACTGCTTGCGAAAATGCGCAAAGCTCTCTGAGGGAAGTCCTTTTGTAAGTAGATCAGCAGGATTTTTTGTGGTGTGAACTTTGACAAGCTGAAGTTGCTTATCCTCGAGCATTTCCCTGATGAAATGATACTTCACATCCACATGCTTTGTCTTTGAGTGATAAACTGGATTGCGAGCCAATTGTATAGCACTTTGACTATCACAATATAACACAGGCATCTCTTCTTTGATTCCCAAATCTGTTACTAGTCGATTAAGCCAAATTGATTCTTTGCATGCCTCTGATGCTGCAACATATTCAGCCTCTGTAGTAGACTGAGTAACACAATCTTGTAATCTAGAACGCCATGATACTGCTCCACCAGCCAATGTAAAGACATACCCTGACGTAGACCTTCGGTTGTCTAAGTCACCTGCATAATATGAGTCTGTAAAACCCTTTACACTTAGCTCCTGACTCCCATAGCATATACGCATACTCTTTGTAGCTTTCAGGTATCTCAATATTCCTTTCACTGCCTCCCAATGTTTCTTGCCTGCGTTTGACATGTATCGACTTACTACTCCCACTACAAATGCAATGTCTGGGCGAGTAGCAATCATTGCATACATCAAACTACCCACTGCAGACGCATATGGAATCTTATCCATTTCAGCCTGTTCTTCCTCAGACACAGGACAATCCTGTTTGCTAAGTTTCACATATGGTGGCAATGGAACACTCAGTGCCTTTCCCTTATCCATATTGAAACGTTGCAAAACCTTGTCAATATACTCTGTTTGAGATAACCAAATCAACTTCTTTGATTTTTCTCTCTCAATGCGCATACCAAGTATATGACTTGCCTCACCCATGTCTTTCATGTCAAACGATTTTGCCATCTTTGACTTCAAAGCTGAAATTTCTTCCAAGTGCTTGCCAGCAATCAACATGTCATCCACATACAAAATAAGGATCAGCCAACTACCATCCTTAGCCTTCTTTGTATATAGACAGTGATCGAACTCACTACGTTTGTAGCCTTGAGAAAGCATAAACTTGTGGAATTTATGGTACCATGCCCTCGGAGATTGTTTTAAGCCATAAAGACTCTTTAACAACTGGCATACCCAATCTTCCTTGCCTTTCTCAACAAACCCTTCTGGCTGCTGCATGTAAATTTCCACATCTAAATCACCATGCAAGAAAGCTGTCTTGACATCCATTTGGTGCAACACCAAATCTAATATGGCAACCAATGCAAGAAAGCATCTCAATGTAGTCATCTTGACCACCGGAGAGAAGACTTCATCAAAGTCAATGCCTTGTTCTTGCTTAAAGCCCTTGGCAACAAGCCTTGCTTTGTACTTTGGCTGACTATCATGAGCGGTGATCTTATACCTGTAAACCCATTTACAGGGTAGAGCCTTTTTGCCCCGTGGTAATTTAACTAGCTTCCATGTCTGGTTTTTATGCAGAGCTGTCATCTCTGACTGCATGGCCAATTGCCAATTCTCGGAGTCCTTCATTTGCACTGCTTCCTTGTAACATGAAGGCTCATTGCAATCAGTCAACATGACATAATTCATATATGGAACAAACCTATCAGGAGGTCGCGTGACACGTCGAGATCTATGCACAATAGGTGGCTCAGGCTCAGCCACAACTTGTGGTTCCACTCTATCCTGTCCTTGCTCCTCTTGAGCCCTGACATTTTGTCTTGCACGTGTAGGTCCATCTTCTTGGAAGACAACTCTTCTAATCTCCTCAACCCTCTCTGGTTTAGAATGATATTTGGATTCATTAAAGTGAACATCATTGCTGCGGACAACCTTTCTAGATTCGGGATCCCAAAGTCTGTACCCCATCTCACCAGAATTACCATAGCCTAGAAAGATGCACTTTCTACTCTTTGGCTCAAGTTTGTTCCTAAATTCCTTTGGAACGTGAGTATATGCCTCACATCCAAAGGCTCTGAGATGCTTTTATGAGGGCATTTTGCCTGACCATACCATCTCTGGCACTGAATCCTTCTGCAAAACATTGCTAGGAGATCTATTTACAAGATGAACAGCTGTTGATACAGCTTCAGCCCAAAACCCATTTGGCAGCTGTGCATTAGACAACATACTTCTGACCTTCTCTTGTATGGTCCTATTCAGTTCTCAAAGCATTGAAAAAGGATGAAGAAGATGATGTAGTTTACAGTAGGAATAAGACCCTTTAACCATAGTCCCTAATCCAGCATCTGCCAAGAACACACATGCTAATGAAAAACAAGAGCAATAGCAAATAGTGCATCAAAAATGAGATGAAGACACTCGCTCAAATCATGCATGCAATATCAGCCTTTTTGCCAAGAAAGGAACAAGACCCTTTAACCATAGTCCCTAATCCACCAACTACCAAGAACACACGTACCAATGAAAAGCAAGAGCAATAGCAAATAGTGCATCAAAAAGGGGATGAAGACACTGGCTCAAATCATGCATGCAAACCACGAAAGAACAAAAGCCAGTGAATAAGCCAACATATAGTATTTTAAAAAATGACTTAATGAGAATGAGAGAAGAGCTTAGGTACTTTTGGCATCAAAGGCTAGAGTTGCAAAGACAAGTGGAAAATTACAAGAATGCATATGCGCGCAACAAACGAGGACAAAAGATGAAAATGAAGATGAAAGATGTCAAGTGCACAAGAGCCCAAGCTCGTGAAATTGTATTATAAATTTCAAAGAAAGAAAAAGAAGACATTGAAGCTCACCTGGTCATACCTATTGAAGTATACATGGCCAGCGATAGCTCCCTGAGTCTAGATGTGCAACGGTATCACACACTCTTCACGTCGGTGGTGTAATACTTGAAAGGAATTTTCAAAGACATCCTTGTCCACAATGTGTCAATTCCGGAGCCAAGACACTAGAGCTGAATTTGATTGTTCTTTGAGAGCAATAAAACTCCAATGCTTTTGTGATCCTGCAACTACATCTAGTTCCAATGTAGCCACAACCACTACAACAAAAGAAGGTGTTATCGACGCATATATCGACGCTGCCCGTCACTATGACGCTGATAGCGACGCGTATAGCGACGCGCATAGTGACGCATATAGCGACGACCATAGCAGAAAAATTTTTTCTTGGGCAGAGGGCAGGTAGCCTGGCCTGTGCCCAGTTAAAAGATGGACACAGCCACAACCAGACTTCTTGCCCTCTGCCCAAGAAAGCGGGCAGCACCAAAATATCAACCATGCTCCCGCGCGCAAAAATTTTGGCAGAGTTCCCTTTGTTTTTACATAAACTTTTCAAAAAAAACCATATCATGTATACGCCTCCTACATGCTATCCATGTAGGATCTCACATAAGATTTAAGGCCAATGAAAGACAACCGTACCAACTGAAAAGCATAACCATAATGAACCATAACCATAACTTAAAAGCATAACCATAACCAGCTATAATCACTTTGATCAAAACCATAATGCAGATAACCATAACCATAAACAAAATTAACAATAACCATAAGCATAACCAGAAAGAGAAACAATAACTGTCTATACAATGACAATGACAATAATCATAACCATAAGGGAAACAATAACTTTCTGAACACTAACTGTTTGTACAAAAAAGAGACACAGAAGCATGTCTGTGTCTCACAAAGCATATAGATGAAATCTGGTCCACTAATGACTAGGCGTCACAACCTGCACATAGGACAACTCACAAAATTAGTATTGATATTACTTCACATTTACTGACTTAATTAAATCAACTCACACATATTAACGTCTCACCTCAAGCGCATTAGGAAAAATATGAACCCTCTAGGGGCCCTTTGGGATTAAGGTTAATTAGAGGCCAGCCAATAGGAAGAGGGTGGTGGACACACTCTATACCCTCAAAAAAGTAGGGGGACAAGGTAGCTTTACACCTCTTAATGGCCTCTTACCTAGTGAGAAGGTAAGGGAGGTGCCATAGGAGAAAGGGAGGGGGGGGGGGGGGGGACCACTTTGACCTTTTTTCCCCCACTTTTTGGCCCAGATTTAAAAATACACTAAAAATTTCAAATTTTCAAAAAATTTCAAATTTCAAGTTTTCCCTCCTTAAAAGGTCCCCTAACCTATTTCATGGTCAAAAAAGTATTTTTGACCTCCAAAAGTCAAAAACGTACACTAAAAAATTCCAAAAAATTTCAAAACATCATTTTCCATCCTCCAAAGTCTTTCCAAACCTATTCTATAGCTAAAAGTGATTTTCTCTCTCTACAAACCCTTTTCCAAGCTGTCCATGGTTGCAACAACCACATGCACCCCCTATAGTCCAACATTATCTCTCTACTAGCTTTCTCCCATCTCCATTGTAGCACCAAGCAAGCTTCTTCCCCATCTCTTCCCCTTGCCCACCACATAGTTCCACACCAAGCTAGCTCCTCTCCCTTCTCTCACCTCCATTACAGCATGAAACAAGATTCTCCTCCTTCTACTTTCATTCACTTGCACTACATGGAAACCTCTACTCCCGAAGGTGGAAAAAGCATCAACTCACATGACTTGCATACCACAAGAACAGGAGGTGTGAATAGTGCATGGGCATTGCAAGGATTCATCTCCAACATAAAGATAGAATGGTGAGAAAACTACCCTTGTAGCTTACATTCAGAGCTTAAGATCATCTCCGTCTTTAAGTTTATCATGCTGGAGGGAATTAACCTCTTTATGGCTTTCAATGTTTAGGCTTCACACCTCATAACATTGGGTGGTGCTATTTTGTTGATGGCTTTGGTGCGCCATCTATAGTTTTGTAGCATGTGATTGAGTCTCACAATGTAAGTAAGTTGTGTTATCTATGGAGAGTCATCAAATATTTTTCTTATAATTTATTCTTTGTATAGTTGTCATTAGATTATTAGAATGATATCATTTGTACTTTATAACTTTGTGCTCACATAATCTGTTGTTTACTTACAGAGTCAACTTGTTCTGAGAGGACATGAGCAAGCAACCATGTGCAGAGATGGAAATCACCCTATTTTTGTTCCGTGAGGAACCTTTCACTACCGTGTTAAAAGATTTTGATAAGAATAGTAGGATTTTTGTAGAATCTTGAACCAATAGGTACTCTCTAGGAGCTCTTAGAAAAGCCATCCCTATAGTACTACTATCTTCCCTAGTGTCATAGACACACAAATACTTGTGTATATGAATCTCTAGATAAGAAAGACAAATACTTGTAAGAGAAGCCTAACAGCAACAACATTGTCTCCATTTGTAATTATTTCTATGAGGCTGGATTCCTCTATAAATGCAATATAAATATTTCTTTTTGTTAAATGGTGTCGCACTGAGTGAGAGTATTTTATTTAGATTACTGGAGTTTCATACAGATTTGAGAAATATTGTTGATTTTTTTGGATATTCTGATTTTCTTGTAAGATGTTTGAAGTTTCAAGTCTTAATCATTCCACCATGAAGAAATTCATGCAATATTTTGATTTCAGTTTAATCACTAATGGTTATTCTCATTAAGTGGATCATAACCTTTGTCAAGATGTCCTCATTTGGGGATGTTGAATATATATCAATAGCAACATTTCAAAAGTTGAGAAAGCTAAATTCTTGCTTTCGAAAATGTTATTGTTTCCATACTATGCTTATGCCAAGCTTGACTTAGAGAAATGACAACTTGAGATGGAGGTGTAGATATATAGGGGTGAATTATTATTGATTCTTGTTTCATCATATATATTATAAAGCCTTTAAGTTTCCACTTTTTTGAGTAGTGTTGACAAGTTTTTGGTATCAAACCTTCTTAAATATCCCTATTCATTTGCTATTGGTAGCTATTTATTTGGTATTGTTAAAGATCATACCAATAGCTATCACCTTGTGAACTTAATTGTTGAATTGTGGATTTGATTTTTACTATGTATCTCATTTGGATAGAGAAAGTGTAAACATAAATTATAGATACATGCATTGTTAACATAGAAGATATGTATCACTCGAACCTATATAACTGCTAATCAAGAAACCTTTGGTCGGATACTATAACAATAGGGGTCACATGTGGTTTTAAATACCAAAGAAATGGCTTAACCAAAACATTTCCAAGAACACGAGGTGAACACAAGGAAGTAAAAATTGGCTCCTTGTTTGGTTGATTTCTAGTGTCAAATGTTCTGAGTGCACAAAATTTGTGAGGCCTTTGACCTTGCGAGTTCACTAAAGTATATGTAACATAGCACATGTGTTCAACAGAAGGGAATTTATATTCTTGTAAAGTTACAGAAACATGTGTAGGTAAGGCCTATAAGGGCTACTTTCAATCTATTGTGGTGAATGCACATGATATAGGAAAATTTGACATAGTGAATACTCCGGACATCAAACACTACAACTCTATCTCATGGCCATACATTAAAACAAAGCCCCTATTTGTCATTTTGAAGCCCCAGAGACCCTCAACAAGAGGGACCACAACGGCGCGTAGAATGCCCATCCAGGCACAAATAGGGACCAAGATATTTCCAAGAACAGGGGATGGACACAAGGAAGTAAAAAATGGTTGATAAGCATGATACAAGGTTTAGGTAGGTGCCATTTGGGGGGGGGGGGGAGGGGTTGCTATGAACACATTAAACTGCCCAGTTCTATCTCATCGCCATGCATTAAAAAAAGCTTGTACTTGTCATTTTAGGGGCCCAGGGACCCTCAACAAGAGGGGCCACAAGGGCGCGCAAACTTGCCATCCAAAAATTCTGATTAAGGTTATGAACACATTAAACTGCTATGAACACATTAAAGTGCCCAGTTCTATCTCATCGCCATGCATTAAAAAAAGCTTGTACTTGTCATTTTAGGGGCCCAGGGACCCTCAACAAGAGGGGCCACAAGGGTGCGCAAATTTGGATGGCTGATTTGCGCGCCCTTGTGGCCCCTCATGTTGAGGGTCCCTGGGGCCCTAAAATGACAAGTACAAGATTTATTTTTATGCATGGTCATAATTCAAGTGGTAAGTTTTTTTTTTTTTTTTAAGTGTTGGACTTTTAGGCTGTTTTCAAGAGCTTCTAGTGTTCAATTGGCTCTAAATCTGTCTAGGCTTGTCTCACATAAATTTGTTCATCTCGTCGTGCTCTTCGACTATCGTGTGATGCAAAAAAATCATATCCTACTCGGATTTTCCAAAAATCAACGTACAAGTTGGCAATTTCTTAAAAAATGATGTAAAACAGACATTTCTTACTTTTTCCTTAATCTACGGGCTCGAACGGGCATTAAAACCATGGAATCTGAAAATACTCAGAGAACCAATGTTTTTTATTGTGTTAAGGACTGCATTTCCTACATACAAAACTTTCTCAAAATCTCACCCTAACACCTTCAAAAGTGGCTTCCAAGGAGTGCCCTCGATCAAAAATTGAAACTGAAGGAAAACAATCAGAATGAACTCCTAGACTGTGTACAAACTTTAAAATAACCAAAATTTCCTTTTAAAAAAAGTTATTGCTAAAAATTTGAAAATAGACCACCCTTAGACTTCCCACAATGATAGAAATCAAAAGGTTCAAGGAGAGGTCTGGTGTCACAAGTGCATGGTAGGAATCTAATCGAGGCTTATTCCGTCAAGATCTCTTATACTTTATTATGTCTTCTCATGTACAATCTTACCAAACAAAAACAAACTTACACTTTAAATGACTACAAATTTTATTTAACTTATCAAACAATCTAAAATATGGTAGACCTAGAGTGCTCTTACACATCAACAAACAAAAAAGTTCAAATTTCTTCTCATTAACTTTGATAAACATACATCTGTGAACACTTTACAAGGAGTAGTGTGGTCATAGTTCTTACATCCATTCCATGACATGGTATGCTCCTGGGGTGACCTATCACATAAAAATATCTTTGGTAGGAGTGCCCTCATGTTAGGAAAGAGTGTGTTGCTGCTGATGAAAAGTTTTTGCATTGTCCTACTAGGGATCTCTTCATGTCAGGATAATGATTTTTGGTGTAGTGGGAGCCACATTGCCGCTGAGGAGAGCTTTGTTCCACCGTAAAAGCTTCATGTTATGCCAGTTCCTTGAGCCATTCTTGCAAACAACTCCACTCAACTAGCATAGCAAGAGGTCACCTTGTAACAAAAACATGTATGAATTCAACATTTGCAAGCTATATAATGAAGATACTTGTTAAGTATATGTTGTACAAATTTGCAAGTATTTCTATCTAGCTGGGAATAAACAATATAAAAATATACATTAGGATGAGACTACCACCCCTAATAAGCATGGATTTGAAGCACCTACCTGCAAGATGTATTAAAGAAGACTGTTTTAGAGGAAAAGTGGTGACACTTGGCCTCTCTAACCTGCAGCCTTTCACTATTTGTGCATAAAAGCAACCTTTGTGCCAAGCACTACAAAACAAGTAGAGGCAACACCTTAGACTTCAAAGTTTATGATAAGAAGAACACAATTAAAAGTAAGAAGTATATTATTACCTTGCATAAAGGGGTGTTTTATTCAAATATGTGATGGTATTGGCAAGATATTGAAGAATCGTCAACATTCATCTCACCGATCGTACGACCTTCCTAGGATGACCTCTGCTCACCCTCACATACGGCCTTCGATGCAAACGTTGCGAACAAGCAAATATGTATGCATACGATTTGTGATGTCCTTGAGCACCATGGTAGCTGTTACATGAGGAAGCAAAGGATGAAAAGAGAGAGGGGGGAGGGAGAGAGAGGAACATGGGAGAAGACAAGGGGGTAGTGGGGGGGAGAGAGAGAGAGAGAGAGAGAGAGAGAGAGAGAGAGAGAGAGTGGAGAAGGAGGAGAGAAGGGGGCAGGGAGGGAGAGGAAGGAACATGGGAGGAGAGAAGGGGACAGTGGGAGAGAGGGAGAGAGGGGAGGAGGAGGAGAGAAGGGGCAGGGAGGGAGAGGAGAGGGAGAAAGGAGGGAGGAGGAAGAGAGAAGAAATGTTTTTTTTTTGAAAAATTGGACTTTTAGTGCTTGTAAGTTTAAAAAAATGTCAAAAAATACTTTTTTGATATGGATATATGTTGGGGGGGAGTTTTAAGTCAAAAATAAGTAAAAATAACTTTTTTTTTTAAAAAGTCAAATTTTGGCTCTTAGTGATCCACGTTTTTTATGATGTGGCCACACCTCTTTACTCCCTTCACTTTCAAAAAGCTAGAGAGAGAAGGTGACCTCTTAGGTCCACATCCTACATGTGTCTAAAAAAAAGGCTAGAAAAGCCTACTCAAAACTAGCTTCTTGAATGCCCTTGTCCCCTTAACCCTACACACCATTAGCCTTAATCCCTAAAAATTAGGATTCCTTACAAGGCCCATGCAAGGTTCATATTTCTCCTAATGGATCAGCAAGACTGTAAGGCCTCCCAGTCTACAGGCTCTCCTGAAGCTTCAAGATCATTCAGTACTTCATAGATACCTCTGCAATATCCATCTGACTCCTCCTCGCGTGATGGAGCTCGATGCATCGCAAAATTCTGCGTTTATACAAAAATCAAAGTAATAAGAATACATGATTCATCGCGTTTTAAAAAACGCCATAGTTAAGATTGGATTAGAAACTCACAAACTCATAGCGAAAGGTGTCGAAGCCTCCGCTGCCAAGATGAGATGTCCCCCTAGTCATCTGTCATACCTGCGCGGCCTCACGCTGCTGTCTGAACCGCGTGGCCGCTGTTCGCTCATCCTCACTGATCTGCAGCCACGTCTCGTGTGGGATGTCCGTTGGCTTCGGCGAGCCGGTCCTCAAATCCTTCCGAGCTGCATCTCGTCGATGTTTGATGGTGTCTCGTGCAACACCCTTGATCCACCGCGCCGAAACAACGGAAGAACCCGGAGCAGGCTGGTACTCTCTCAGGATGGTCTCCACTATGTAAGTGACTTTTTCCTTTTCTTGCTGATCCCAAGATGTCAGAATGCTGGTCGAAAACTGCAGCTCCACGAGCTGGCAAATCCGTTGTCGCATCTCAGTCCCGACTCTATCCATGTCAACAGAACCATCTCCCCATACAGTATAGAGCTTAAAGGCACTAGGATCGTGTGCCCCCCAAGGTGTCCGAGGTGTGCCAAGAGGTGTGTCGAGAGGTGTGCCTGGGTAAGACGGGGGTCGTGAGCGAGGAGGGGTCGAAGCATCTGTGGACCCTCCTCGACAGCAACCACCACCTCCACCTGACGATCGTCGAGATCGGCGAGTGCGCTTGTGCTGCGGAGATGAGGACGTACCCGCCTCTGCCCCACCCCTAGGTGTCGAAGCGGCCGTGATGGGAGAAGAAGGCATCGTACCCGTAGGCGTCGTACCCATAGGCGTCCTGAACCCCGTAGGCGTCCCCCCCCTAGGCGTCGGTCCCTTGGGTGTTAAGCCCGGAGGCGTAGTACCCATGCCTCTGGCTACCCAGTACTGAGAAGCCTCTGCCATCTGAGCAGGCGTCATCCGTGTAACGAAGCCCATAAATGCATCTGCACTCATGGAAGCGGGATCTGGAATCTCGTCTGCCATACTAAAGTCCTGCAGAAAGAAAGTAAAATAAAGCGTCAGAACACAGTTGTTTAAATTAACTTTAAGCTTAATTTTAAATCAAAGTCTTCACACAAACACTTACAGGCCTAGGCCTTGACGAGTGAGGCATCATCGATAAGATCTTGCACCGTATCATCGTCTATCTCTAATTGCAAACATAACTCTGCCCCAACTCGTTCTGGCAGATTGTCTTAATCCATTGCATCTTCATCTACAAGTGTCAATTCTGGCTCGTCTGCGTCATCCCTCGTATATCTGTCAGCTTCCTCTGCCATACCTTCGTCCATCTCATCTAATGTCACAGTATTATGGACGTCGTCTGACTGACTTTCCTCCAAGAGATCTTGCCCTTCAGATACTTGTTTATTTCTTGGAGCAACCTGAACAACAAACCACCATTGTCGCTCTCGAGGATCCGGTACAAAGACCACTTGCTCACAATGTTCGGGGAGAGCAAATGTGTCGCTCGCATCTGTCCAAGTCTTTGTAGAATCTATTTGCACAAGTTTGTTTCCATCTCTGCGTACCGTTGCATTGCGACCAGAAGTAATCACCTTGAACCACTTCAAATCCAACAAAAACATCTCAAACCGCTTGAAGCTTACTTTCAGGATATCTGACACCAGACCACAGTAATCCAGGTTGTTAGTGCTCTCATTCGTGTCTCTAGCACTGGCCCTGCTCTTTTGCATGAAACTAACCATTACCCCACTGTCAAACGTGTTTCTTCTGCTGTCAATTTGTTGTCTTCTGAAATGCTTTCCATGCGACCACAGTGCCATGTATGTATGATACTTCTAGTCACATCCAATAGCCAGCTCTTCCTCTTCTAGAGATATGGGTTCTCCCATCTGTCAAGCTGCTCTCACTGTCTTGTCCAACCATGCCATTGTAGGGAATTCAGGTAGAGGAGCGAGATAGTCTGGCAAGGGTAAGCCTCTAGTTGTTCGACTTCGCCTGAAATCCTGTCGCTCTAGATTGAGTCTCTCTTTCTCTTCTTCGTACCTTTCGAGCCATTTTTGCATCGGCGCTGAATTTAGTATACAAAACTTCATGATCTTCTCTCGCATGGCCAGGTTCATTTTCTTCGGCACCCCTTGCCCTTGCGGCTCCTCTCCCACCAGTCTTGCATCCTACTCATTGCTCCACAGTTGAGGCATTTCTGGGTCAGAAACGGATAGAAATTCGATCGTCAATACAAGAGACTCTTGCACCAGCCATCCTTCTGCCATGCTCCCCTCTAGACGCGCTTTTTGGCGAACAAAACCCTTAAGTGTTTTCATGAACCGCTCTAGAAAGAACATCCAACGGCTGTGGACTGTACCTGCCACTGCAACCTCATCTACTACATGGACGAGCAAGTGCATTTGGATAGTTAGGCAGCTCATGGGTAGATACTTCTCAATCATGCGAACTGCCTCAATGGAGTTAGCCCTTGCGATTGCAATAGATTCCTCCCGTATCTCCTTGGAAGAGATCCATCGCACTAGCTCTGAAATCTTGTATATGCAGGTCCGCACTTCCTCCGTTAAACACCCCTTGATCGCAATTGGAAGAATGAATTCAAGAACTTATGCCAGTCGTGAGATTTCAACCCTGACAGTTGATCGTCACGGGTGAATGTTGTCTTGAGACATCGCATATATCCTGTTGGCGTCCTGAACTCTGAAATCACCCTTTTCACTTGTTGCTCTTTGTTTTTTAGCAATACCCATGGCGCTCTTGGAAGTTTTGTTTGACCAGCTGCATTGGTGAAAGGCCACAGCTCTGGCATCTTTCCAACCGACTGCAAATCATCTCGTGAAGCTCGATTGTCTTTCATTCCCATGATTGTCTTCCAGAGGAGCTCTCCCACATTCTTGAATATATGCATTGGATCCAGCAAATGGTTAATTAGTAGATCACCCCAGTATGGCAACGTATGGAGAATGGACAAACGTTTCATTCCTGGAACAGGTTGCCCCTCATGTTGCTCCCATCGGCGACGCCACTCTTGTACATGCATAGGAAGACATTCGATTCGACCAAGCTGGCCTTCACGCAAGTGATGGCCATCTGGAAGATAACGGTGGTGGCCTTGATAAATTGTCTTTCAAAGAGAGGTAGAATAGCGCACATCCAAAGACTGCCCGCAAATTGGACATGCATTGTATCCCAAAGTTGTTAGTCCTGCATATATCAAAGCATGAATCAGGCCAAGGCAAAGGGCTTGCGAATAGCGAGAATTTTGTAAATCAATAACCATTACCAGAAGCTTCTCCGTATCCTGGCCAATCATGCATAGTCCACATAAGAAGTCCATGGATCCTTGCATGTTGTTGTCCTACTGGTTCAACCGCATCTGCTATGTTGATCCCATGCCATAACTCCTGGAGCTCGTCAACTAGTCGAGCTAGATAAACATCCATGTTTTTTGCCTTGAACTTACCAGGTACAATCAAGCTTAAAATCAAATGACCCTTCTTGATAGCAAGCCACGGCGGGAGGTTGTAATTGATAAGGCACACAGGCCAAGTGCTCCATGACGAGCTTCTCAAGCCAAATGGATTGACTCCATCCATTGCCATGCCCAAACGCAAATTGTGTGGTTCACTCTTAAAATGTGGCCAGGTATCTTCAATGTGCCTCCAAACCTTCGAATCAGCGGGCACCCTAAATGTTGCGTCAGTGGATCTATTCGTAGAATGCCCGTTCCGTAGGAGTCGTATCGCTGATTCTGTACGGTTTCTCTAGCAAACTCTCCGTACTTGTACACATGCTCATTACATATCCTACGCTTGCGCAGGATTTGATACTTGCAGAGCGTGCACGAGCATGCAATCTTTTCTTCCATGTTAGTTGATGACGTTGCCATCTACAATGATTATGAATGTTGTTTTAATATATATATATATATATACTCCTCACAATGTAAACTACCTCGCATTCTCTAGTCTTGCCCAATCTCCGTACACCTCGGTCCAGAGGTGTACGGAGATCTGGACCACCTGGTCAAAATCTCGTCTTTATTGGTCAAATCCTATATGGGTAGACACATACGTGCACTCCCAAGTGTACATGGCAATGCATGTAGCAGGCAAAATTAACCCCTTTGCCTCTTTTAGTTCCATAGTTTCTTCTCTGTCTACGAACCCACCTGCCTCCATTCCGAGGTAGCCTGTCAGAAAAAGCTTTCCAATGCCGCACTTGATGAATGATATATTAAAGCATGACCATTTTTGTAATGTTCCGTCTGTTTGCAATTTTTTGCACAGGTTTTTCCAAGGATATTATGCCCATCCTGGTGTTTTTTTCACCACATGCACAAGCCATGGAAGTTCTCAGCCCAATGAAAGTTTTCTACCTGATTGTAAACCGGACGGGGCCTCCATGTCCAAGCCAGAAGATAATGTGGAGATGGATGAGCAACTTGAGAAAGATTCAGAAGCCTTGCATGGTTCTTGCTCAAAAAAGCGATCTCGATCTCTCTTTCTCTCTCAATCTCACTCTCGCTATCTCTCTTTCTCTCTCTCTCTCGATCTCGCTCTCGCTATCTCTCTTTCTCTCTCTATTTCCTTATTTTCCTATCTCTCTCTCTGTCTCGCTCTTCACTTCCCTACCTCTCTCTCTCTCTCTCTCTCTCTCTCTCTCTCTCTCTCTCTCTATATATATATATATATATATATATATATATATATATATATATATATATATATATATATATATATATATATATATATATATATATATATAACTCTCTTTCTCTATCTCTCTATTTCCTATCTCTCTCTCTCTCTCTCTCTCTCTCTCTATATATATATATATATATATATATATATATATAGAGAGAGAGAGAGAGAGAGAGAGATAGGAAATAGATAGAGAGATAGAGAAAGAGAGTTATATATATATATATATATATGAGAGAGAGATAGGAAATAGAGAGATAGAGAAAGAGAGTTATATATATATATATATATATATATATATATATATAACTCTCTTTCTCTATCTCTCTATCTATTTCCTATCTCTCTCTCTCTCTCTTCTTACCTCTCTCTCTCTCTCTCTCTCTCTCTCTCTCTCTCTACTTCCCTATCTCTCTACTGATCGAACGAGCGACTGAGCTAGGGAGATCTAGACGTCCACGACTGCAGAGGACTACACAACATCGATAGAGGCTGCATCAGAGGATCTAGCTAGGTCACTTTGGCTCGACATGCATAACGCCCAGTCAGACTACTGACCATGGAGGAGATTGATGAGATCCGCCAGCGACAGCTGCTGGATCTCCTATGATCTACCTATCCCAGCTAGCTAGTTTAGCCGTTTAGTCCATACCCAGCAGTTTAGGATTCCATAATATTTTATTTTGTCATCTTCTTACTCTGACTTTGTATCAGATCCATCACATTGTAACTCACTTGTCTCATGTCTCATAGGTCACTTTGGCCTTTCGAAGACGTTAATATAACATTTCATTTCATTTTTCTCTTTAATTATTTTTCTTTAATTTTAATTTCCTAAGCATACATTAATTCTCTCTCTCTCTCTCTCTCTCTCTCTCTCTCTCTCTCTCTCTCTCTTTCCTACACACACACACACACCTCTCTCTCTCTCTCTTTCCTACACACACACACTCTCTCTCTCTCTCTCTCTCTCTCTCTCTCTCTCTCTCTCTCTCTCTCTCTCTCTCTCTCTCTCTCTCTCGCTCTCGCTGAACCCTAGCTCTCTTGCTCTCCAGCTTCGCTGACCTCCCCTTGGGCGAGGGGCTGCCCTACGGGGGGGTCCCCTGCTCTACAGCGCTGCCCTATCCCAGCTCCAGCCCGAGCGGCTCTGCGTTACAACTCCAGCACCAGCGCCGCCACCCTGTCCGGCCACTAGCGCACCATCACCTGCTCTAGCAGCGCCATCACAGGCTCCCTGTTCCGCCCACGGACTGCCTCTGCTCCACATACCCGCCCCCGTCTCCTCGTTGTCGAGCATTCACATTATTCTTTACCTTTCAAGCTCACACAGTGACACATTAAAAACCCTAAGCGGCCTTTCCCACCCCAAGCCTAAGGACAACCCACCTCCGGGTCTTCTAAACAACAGAAATGACCACTCGAGCTTCATCCCGCAGCAAGCTTACTTTCGCAGGAGTTGTAGCAACACCCCCGAAGCAGGACAACGTCGTCGGCCTTCAAAATGAAGTCAGACAGCTTCGCAAGGAGAATGAGGAGCTCAAGCTAAGACTTGCCGCCATCGAGACACGGCTTGCCGCAATGGAAAACTGCAAGAAAGAAGAGATGGAAGAGATGGAAGTCAAGTTCAACAAAACAAAGGCAGAAGTGGAGACCATACTCACGAAGGAGGTCAAAAATCATGTGCACGAAGTAATCTTTCGCAAGGTCGAGGACCGTGTGACATCCACACTACGCGAGCGACAACGACAAGAGGACATCTCCCTCAATGTCCGCATCGGCGGGCTCCCAAGTGACTGGAAAGGGGAGGGAGATCACAAGTTTCACAAGTTCTTTGCCCGTATCCAAGCAGTAACCCCTTTGGTACAATGGGATCCAGCAACAATCACCTTTCTTACACATGAGCATCGCACCAATCATGCAATCCTAACTTTTAAGACCAAGGCGGATCGAACCGAACTCCTCGAACAATCAAGGCTCCTCAAGGATACTAAAATTTGGTTTGCAGAAGATCTCACACCCGCCCAACTCAAACAAAAAAAGGCAGAAGTCCAGAAGATGCGAGAAGCACGCACAGCAAGGAAATGGGCAGTCTATCGAGGAGGTAAAGCCATTATCCAGGAGTTTCCAACCCCCAAGCCGGCCCCGCCCTCACCTTCCCCTTCTTAGTTTTGTTCATTTCAACTTTTCCTTTTCCTTTGACACCTCTTTGGACCCTCAGTCCTTAACTGAGATGTATCTCATGATCCCCCTGTTTAGAAGAACCCCTTTGTAATGTTTTGATTTCGGTCCCATGGGTCATATTTGACCTCCGCGGATAATAATTCAATCATCATCTCTCTCTCTCTCTCTCTCTCTCTCTCTCTCTCTCTCTCTCTCTCTCTCTCTCTCTCTCTCTCTCTCTCTCTCTCTCTCTCTCTCTCTCTCTCTCTCTCTCTCTCTCTCTCTCTTTCCTACACACACACACACGATGTAGAGAGAGAGAGAGAGGGGTTGGGGGGGGCATAATACCTGCGCAGCAGGTGGAGGCCAAGATTTGAGCAGAGCGCAGGCGAAAATGGCCCCTGCTGCTCGCGGGTTTTGCTTTTTTCCCCCAAATTTTTTTGCGTCGCTATACACGTCGATATACGCGTGGGAAATAAAGCCTTTCCACGTGTATATCGACGCACATTGCGACGCGTATATCGACGCGTATATCGACGCCCGCTAATTTCGTCGATATACGCGCGTCGATATCTCCATGTAGTGTTGTAGTGAACCATTGCCACCTCCTCCATTTCCGCCAGTTGTACCCAACCTTGACATGGAAGAACAGATCAATGATCCCCATGAATGATACAAAATGGTAACAAATACAGCGGCTAATGTTGAACTACACAAATGTTTCTTGTGTAGAGTTGTAGGAAATTGTCTTTTCCACAACAAGAACAAAAATAGATGCAAAAGAAGTTCTACTCGGAGATTTATGAAATAATTTGTTGCATACCAATTGTGGCAAAAAATATCCTAATTGAAAACAAAATATGTTTTAGAATTGAAGTGTTGTTGTGAACCAGATTGTGAACTGTAGGAGAATCAAAGTAAATTTGGAAAATGTTTTAACTCTCTTGCTGAGTTTTTGCACCCGTTCTCCTAAGTTGTTGTGTTTTGAGTCTTCAAAATTCCTTTTGAATCACCAAGTGTGCCAAATGTTATCGGGTTAATGTGCTATTTGTAAAAGTAGGTCACCAGGCATAGTACCTGTTTAGATCATCCAAACCCCGTCGATAGTCACAAAATCAAGTCATTAGTAGACAAACATTGTATGCACACACATTGATTTAGATGCATCATTCATTCTCCAATAAAGAGCGATGCATTCTACATCTTGTGCAATGCCTTTCTTTTAGCTTGAGAGAGGTGCACCACGAAGCATTGGGGGAGCATTCCTGCACAGTAGTTTAGCATTG
This sequence comes from Adiantum capillus-veneris, assembly GCF_014529385.1. NCBI lineage: Eukaryota > Viridiplantae > Streptophyta > Polypodiopsida > Polypodiales > Pteridaceae > Adiantum > Adiantum capillus-veneris. Next base: position 155,243,836 of record NC_140931.1, read on the forward strand.
CATAGAGTTGGACCATAAAGATCAACAGATATGATCATGCTAGAGGCTGACATGGTTATGCTAGGCCATGTGGATCCAATGTGGGGATGTGAGTGCGGAGTAGTGTGTGAAGAGAAGGAGAGAGACAAAGAGATCTGGGTGAAGTTATCCTCCTTGAATGGTGAGAGCCCGAGAGCCCCATATTATCTATGCTATAAAGAATAAGTAATGGGTGTATAGGGAGTGGCTAGATGTTTACGGCATTTGGCTCGGGGTAATAGACACACACCACCTTTACCCCAAGAACCTCCCAGTTAAAGGCGAGTGTGCTAATAAGTGGGACCTATAATAGGACCTAGTAGTATATACAATAACACAAGGATATCTGATCTTCACTTATATCCATTGGAGCAGTGTGTTCAAAGAAGGAGAGAGACAAAGAGATCTGGGTGGAGCTTTCCTCATAGAATGGTGAGAGCCCGAGAGCCCCATATTATCTACACTATAAAGAGTAAGTAATGGGTGTATAGTGGGTGGCTAGATGTTTACAGTGCATTTGGCTCAAGGTAATAGGCACACACCGCCTTTACCCCAAGAACCTCCCACTTAAAGGCAAGTGTGCTAATAAGTGGTACCTACAATAGGACATAAATAGGACCTAGTAGTATATACAATAACACAAGGATATCTGATTTTCACTTATATCCATTGGCTCTCTCAAAATACGTGCACGCCTTCATATAGGCTCTAGTGATGTATGAAAGGATATATCCCTTGTAGAATATCCGATAGGTATCTTGTAATTATATGCATAGCTCTACCATGCACTATACTAGTGTCATTCATCACTTGATTGACAACCCCAACTACAAATGCTCCCACTGTAGTTGTTCTCTTGGGTCTCGACACTAAATGGTCATAGATCTTGGCTATCTTAGCCACTCATTGCTTTGTGCATATTCTACACCATCAAGACTACTCATTGTTAGGTTTAATGGCCATGTGGCCGACCGCCCATCACTAACTGCTACTAACCCTAAGTATACAACTATACACTTGTGTAAGCCACTAACACTAAGTACGATGTGTATTGTGCCTTAGTGCATAAGATAGAGAAGAAATAAAGAGGGCACACAATACGTGTCGGCTCTCCCCCTTCAACCTGTGTGTGGCTATGGTGGTGTGTGTGAGTGTGTGTGTGTGTGTGTGTGTGTGTGTGTGTGTGTGCGCGCGCGCGCGATTCATCTTCCACTTCTGTTGTGCTCTCGGCTCTCCCACTTCATCTGGTATCAGAGTAGTTTCATTCCCAAAATTGTTTCCGCACGAGCTGCACTTTTAAGAGTGCAAACAGGGTTTCGATTTAGGCATCGGCAAATTCAGCTTTTTGAGAGTGTTTTCAGTAGGCGTCCTAGGGTTTTACCCCCCTTTCGGAGCCATTTGAGCCATCAAAAACCTCATTCGAGCTACAATTCAGGAGATAAATTTTTCATCCCTCTTTTGGTAGTTTGTGCTACAAAGCTTCCATAACCAGTTACAGGTACCATTGTTGCAGTCTCTTCCATCTACAAGAGCCACGGCTCATTCGGGAGTGTGTAGCCTCTTTTGGAGTGGCCTCATACACACACATAGAGTGGGAGTTTGACATCATTGTCTTCTTCAACTATAGATACAGGTATAGGTACATGTACATAGAGCGGCTTGGTTAGCTTTCTCTATGCTTCTCGGCCTCGATATTGGCTTTGGCTACGGCATCAGCATCAACTTATAGGCTACAGGTTTCAGTGCTTGTGATACTCTGGTCCCATTGGGAGCAATTGTTTATGCGTACATGCATATGTTGACACTTTTGACAGAGTTTGAGCTCTTTTGAGAGCGATTTGACTCCCCGCTAGGATGTTTATTTGCATGCACATGCTTTTGGTGCCTGTTTGAGCGTCTTGATAGACCTTGTGGAGCCATATTTTAGCTAGTACTACCGTCTCGGCCATTTCTGAGACTTGGCTATATGTTTTGCTGCATAACCTACATTGTTGAGGGTTGATAGCGTGAGGTTTTGATTGAGCTGGGGTATTCTCAAATGTGGAGATACCTTCGGTGATACAGGTAGCTAGGGCATCCCTTATTACGAGGCCTCGCCATAGGACATGTATAGTGTGGTATAGGTGCTTTGGACGTCGAGTTGGCGGTCTATGGTCAGTTTGACAGTTTATGCACCTCAGGCTAGTCTCTATACTGTGTGCTTTTGAGAGGCATTGCCCTCTTTTATGCTTTGTAAGTGACGTACTTGGTCATTTTGTCTCATATTTTGGTTGACATAGTCCCAAATACAAAGGAGATTCTATCAAAATTTTCCCATAATCTTTTGATAGTTTTGTCACCATGTTTACTAGCAAAGACTGTGACATTTATGACATAAAGAAGTTTGATGGCACTAATTTTCAGCTTTGGAAGAACCAAATGCATGATCTGCTTGTCCAAAAGAAGCAAAAGTTGCCTATTGCCTATGCGGCTAGAACTGAAGATATGCACATGACTCAGTTTCAATGGGAGGAGCTTGATGAGCTATGCAGGTCTACAATTAGACTGTCCATGGTGAGTTAGTGTACTTTTCAGTGTTAGAATGCCAGACTGCTCATGCTTTATGGAAAAAATTATGCGACAATTACAAAAAGGATACGGCTAGCAATAAGGTTTTCATAATGCAAAAACTTTTCAACCTTCATATGAAGGAGTCAGCTAGTGTTGCCAACCATATCAATGATTTTGATTCTCTTTTTGCCCAAATTCGTGCACAGCGCATGACCATTGATGATGAGATGAAAGCAATCTTTTTGCTTTGTTCGTTGCCACCCTCTTGGGATATCTTTTTCACAGTCGTTAGTAACTCTGCTCCTAATGGTACGCTAAAGTATGATGATGTTACTAGGGCACTTTTGTAGAGGAGATGCAAAGTATGATGGTACACTAAAGTTCATGGCAAAGCTCATTATGTGCAAAGGGATTATGAGCAACATAAGGTCCGTTCTTGGCAACATGAGTCCAAGAAAGAGGGCAATATAGATGCATCAAAGGGTAGATCAAAGTCTCGTGGTCGTTGAAATGTTCAATGCCATTATTGTGATAAGTTTGGTCACATAAAGAAGGATTTTTATGCTTAGAAGCGTGACAAAGAGAAGGAAAAAGGTAAAAGCAAAGACCATGATGATAAAGAGGAGAAACCAAAGAGTTCGGCTAAGATTGAAGAACTAAACATATTTCAGGATGACCGTGATGTGCAAGACATTAATATGTCAATAACTGAAAATAATGATGTCTTTTATGATGCACAGGAAACTCTATCTTTGCAAAGTTCTATGCCAGTTGAACTCCTTGTTAGTGGTGAAGTATCCCATACATGGATTCTTGATTCGGGTGCTTTGTTGCATGTCACAATTCATAGGCATTGGTTTACTACATACGAGGAGACCATTGGCTTTGTTACACTTGATGACAATTACTCTTGTGACATTGTTGGCGTAGGTGATATTGCATGGTTATGGAAAATGGGGTGAAGTCTATCATCCATAATGTGCGTCATGTTCCATCCTTGACACGCAATCTGATTTTGATTCAACATCTTGATGACTTGGGTTACAAAGTCACTTTTTATCAGTAGTTTTGGCGTGTTGCAAAGGGTCATCTTATTATAGCCCATGGTTTTAAAGTTGGTTCACTTTATCCTCTTTATGTATCTGATAAAAGAAATGTTCTTTTTGTAACCGAGTTTCCAATTGTTGCTTTGTGGCATAGCCGGTTAGAAATATGTCAAAGAAGGGAATGGAGACACTCTCTCGTTTGGGCTACTTACCATCTTTGTCATTTTTTTATTTTCCCTTTTGTGAGCACTGTCAATATAGAAAGCAAACGCGGACACATCGTACATATTCTTTTGACAAATAAAGAAAACCCTTAGAGCTTGTGCACAGTGATTTATGTGGGCCTATGCCTTCTAAATCCCATGGTGGTGCATCCTATCATGTTACATTCATTGACGATGCAACACGGCATGTTTGGGTCTACGCCATGAAGTCTAAAGATGAGACCTTTTCTTGCTTCAAGAAGTTATTATCTAATGTTGAAACTCAGTCTCAACATAAGTTGAAAGCTTGCACTCAGACAATGGTGGAGAATATGTCTCCAAAGAGTTTACAAACTTCTGTTCAAGTAGGGGAATTAAGCATGAGTTTATAGCTCCTTATACCCCTACACAAAATGGTGTTGCGGAACGAATGAATAGGACCATCCAAGAGTGGATTATGTCTATGCTATCACATGCTAATTTACCGCAAGCGTTTTGGGTTGAAGCATTATACACAGTCGTGTACTTGATCAATAGATCACCACATGCTTCATTACAGTTTCATGTACCTTTGGAGTTATGGTCAAGACATAAATTGTCTTATGAAAAACTCCGCACATTTAGCTGTGAAGCTTATGCACATGTACCCAAGGAGTTGCGTGCTAAGCTAGATCCTAAGTCCAAGAAATGCATCTTCATTGGCTATGGTGTAGATGGTCAATTTGACTATCGTTTCTAGTTCCGAAAAGTCAATCAGTGATCCATAGCGATGATGTTGGATTTAATGAGACTAAGATGCATAGACAGCCAGTGAAAGAGGTTGAAGTTTTGAAAGTAACATTTTTCAATGTATCACCTCTTGTCTAGACAGCTCCCAAACCAATTACTACAGAGGCTAGTACGAGTTCCGATCAGCCACAGAGATATCAAAGAGTCTCACATCCGCCAGACCGTTTTGTTCCAGGCTTGGATTCTGTTTTGCTGACACATAGTGGTGAGCCTTCTTGTTACGAAGAGGCTATGCTAGCCAATGATAAGCTTCATTGGAAAATGCTATGAAGAGGGATATGTCCAGTACTACAAAGAACAAAACATGGGAACTTGTTCCACTGCCAAAAGGTAGGAAAGCATTCCCTTGTAAATGGGTTTACAAGAAGAAGATTGACAATTACAAAGCTCGTTTAGTGGCCAAAGGTTTCAAGCAAGAATATGGTGTCGATTTCTAGGAAATCTTTTCTCCCGTGGTCAAGATGACCACACTGAGAATGTTGCTTGCTTTGGTTGCCACTGAAGATATGGAGCTTGATCAAACGGATGTCATTACAGCTTTCTTATATTCTTCTTGATCCTAGTACATAAAATGTATCAACAAGTTTGAAGGAACCACCATTTGTAGCAGTAAGCACAATCTTTTGGACTCCCTTGACCGGATACATGGTGATCTCAAGGAAGAGATTTATATGCAACAACTTGAAGGGTTTGTGCTAAAGGGCAATGAACATTTGGTCTATAAGCTTCTGAAAACTCTCTATGGCTTGAAGCAATCATCCAAACAATGGTATCAAAATTTTGATGCATTTATGCGTTCCCTAGGCTATAAGCACAATAATGAGGATCCATGTCTTTACATGAAAAGACAACCCAATGTACATCTTATTATGCTTATCCTTTATGTAGATGGCATGCTTATTGCTGGTCATTCCAAGAAGGACATTGCTGACTTGAAAACCAAGCTGAAAAGTCAATTTGACATGAAAGATTTGGGTGAAGCCAATCACATCTTGGGTATGTGCATTACTTGTGACCGTAAGAAGAGGTCATTGTATCTTTCTCAAAAAGAGGATGTGCACAAGGTTCTTGATCGTTTCAACATGCAGAAGGGGAAGGCTTTGAGTACTCAAATGCCTACATATTTGAAACTTAGCAAGGACGGTTGTTCCAAATCTGCTGAGGAAAAAGCTGCAATGGCTAAGGTTCATTATGCTTCCACTTGTGGTAGTCTCATGTATGCCATGGTGGCTACAAGACCTGACATTACACATGCAATGGGAGTTGTCAACAAATTTATGTCTAGCCCTGGTAAAAATCATTGGGATGTTGTCAATTCGATTCTCAGATAGTTGAGTGGCACTACAAATAGACAGTTATGCTATGGTTGTGGATAATCATCCATTCAGGGATTTGTAGACAGTGATTATGCAGGCTGTGTTGACAGTCGTAAATCAACAACAGGTTGGATTTACACATTTGGTGGTTCTCTTATTTCTTGGAGATCCCTTCTTTAAGACTGTACATCCATTTCTACCACAGAGGCAGAGTATGTTGCATTGAGTGAAGCATGCAACGAAGCTATTTGGCTTGCTCGCCTAGTGAAAGATCTTGGATTGGAGCAGCGTACACCAGTTCTTCATTGTGACAGTCAAAGTGCTATTGCCTTGGCCAACAATCCAGTGTTTCATTCCAAAATGAAATACGTTGGTGTGTATTTTCACTTCAATTGTGAATGCCTGGCAAACAAGAGCCTTGATTTAGTGAAGATTCCTACATTAGAGAACACAGCGGATGCACTCACTAAAAGTCTCTCCAACCATCAATTTCAGCATTGTCATGAGTTGATGGGCATTGGAAGAAGAGTGGTTCTCTTCCATTCTTATGATCTCCCACATTGGTCATCAAGTGCCAGAATGTTAGGTTTAATGGCCATGTGGCCGATCGCCCATCACTAGCCTGCTACTAACGCTAAGTGTGTAGCTATACACTTGTGTGAGCCACTAACACTACGTACAATGTGTATTGTGCCTTAGTGCATAAGATAGAGAATAAAGAAAGGGGGCACACAGTAGGTGTCGGCTCTCCCCCTTCAACATGTGTGTGGCTATGGTGGGGTGTGGGTGAGTGTGTGTGTGTCTGCAATTCATCTTCCGCTTCCGCTGTGCTCCCGGCTCCTCCCCTTCACTCATCACATAGGGATATGTCATACCCAAAACAGGATGGTCATCACATCCCTATCATCCATAGGTGGACCTACATGTCTTGGCATCACCATATCATCCTCAACATGAGTATATCAAAGAGCTCCATAGCATTCATCTCCATCAAAGGAGGTATCTGTATATGAAGAGGATCAACTTGCTACGTCTTGCTAGAGTATAACCGCTCAAGCTTTGCATCTACAAATGTCATAAAATCTAATATCTAACCAACCCAAATGATTTTCTCATATTAAACTGATCACTTAATGTGGGAGAATAAACGGGAACAAGGGTTAAGATATAGACATGTGCTTATAGATCTATCTCAACACGGGGCCAATAGTAAAGGGGCCCAAATGAGAGATGGTCTATCAAAGAGAAAGGCTAATCAATGGAGCATAAGACCTTAGGCTTAGCTTCATTGAACACCTCCAACAACGTGTGTAAAAGTCCTTTGACCTTAGGTAAGCTAGGGCTAAGCTTGAGGCAGGAACCCGACTCAACTTGAGGTGCTTGTCCTGCTTGTCATGCTTGATGACTAAGGTGCTTGAGGTGCTTGATGATTGAGGTGCTTGATGATTGAGGTGATTGAGATGCTTGAGGTGCTTGAGATTTAGTATGGATGTACTTGAAGTGAGAACCCATCCCAAGATTTAAGTGTTTAAGGGCCATCCAAGCTTGTAGTGGGAACTGAGCCTATGCATGAGGGGCTTGAGGTGTCAAAAAGTCAAAATTCCAATCCCTACAAGGAGGGGGCAAGTCCTATAAGATGGGGGATGAGAGAGAACACCCACACACTCACACAAGGTCTACTTGGTACAAAGAAAGCATAAAGGAGACTTGGCAAGTTCCTCCTCATGTTGCCCTCATGGTGTGCCTGAAGCCTATTGGTTGCCACCCAAGGGGTCCAATGATAATTTAGGAGATTTAATTAATTTATTTTGTATTTATCAATTCCTCTCTATCAAAGGGGAAAGGGGGACACTTGTCCCAAGTCTACCCCTGTTGCTTGGTATGACTCCTGCTTATGATTGGCTAGGCCTGGAGGGGTCCAGTGAGCTTCAAGCATGAGCTACAAGGGGGGTTCGACCCAAGCAAGCTAGGGGGTTGCTTAGGGGGTATACTCACCCACACACACTCTCATTATGCAGTATGCAAAGTGCAAGAGCTCCATCTCCTTCTCCAAGCAAATAGAGGTTGAGAGCCTACACCAACACTCTTGGCTATGGAGTGCAAATCCAACCAAGATCCATGCTTCAATTCTTAAGCTTTCCATCTTCTCCATCTTCATTATTATGCTATTATGTATGCTAGCAAGAAGAGTATGATAAGTGAGGAACTAATTCTTTCTCCTATGAAATGTTTCTTCTTCCTCTTCCCTACCCTCATTCCCTGCATGTTCTCTCCACCTTCGAAGGTGTTTGAGGTCTTGGGACTGAGGCTTGGGATAGTTAAATCTTTTTTCAAGTTTATGTTATGCTTGTGAAGCATGAAGCTTTCCATCTTCATTGCATCACCTAGGTCACAAGGAACACAAGTATTGTATTGTAACAAGTCCCTCTTAATGGGAGAAATCATAATATAAATGCCAATTGGAGGGGGGACCGGCTCCACATAAATCCGGTCCTCAATTGTTGTCATGTTCTCTAAATTCTCTCTCTTGCAAAAGTATTGTTCATGCCAACTTAACTAATTTCTATGATTATGTTGCTATCTTTAATTATGTTCACCCGCTATGCTCACAAAGTCATTTCTCAAAAGTATTCTCATTAATTGCCGCTACTCTCAAGTTAAATAGGCCAATTACATTACATTGGTATCAGAGCATTTGGTTTCTCTTTTCTTGCTTAAGCAGAGAGGTCCTTAAGTAGCCTAAAAATGGTTGATGTTGTTAATTATATTAGGGTAACTGGAATTGGGAACTATTATCGGTTTTGTTGAGCGGGATATGGTGCACACCTCGGGAGCTTTGGACTTAATAATGGAGTCTTTTTAGACTTGCCTATAGCTTTACCATTATTGAGCCATAAGAAGTCTGAAGGGGGCTAGCCCTCAGAAACGTTTCTATGTTAGACCTACTCCACTACTCTCTATAATTAACCACTTCGAGCCGTGGGTTTAGATACTTAAGAGCCAATTTTCAAAGGCTAAGAGGAGTGGCAACTAAGGTTTCGAATTGCCAAAGCATACACTAAGTACATACATAAATTTTGTTACCATGGCTGACAATAATCAAGAGAGTAGAATGAACATTGATAGCTTTGATTTTGCACATGAAGGTGCTAATGATGATGCTCCCATGTTTGTGAATTACCTCATGCAGCAAGCTATGGGCAACCCTGGTTTGCAAGCCGAAGTTACTCAACAATTTTGTGCTTATGGAATTTCCCTTCCTCTCCAAGAGGAGAGAGATCTTAGGAGGCCTCTTGAAAAGACCCCCAAAAGAAGACTCTCTCCCATACGAGAGGAGGAATCCAAAGAGCAAGAAAGCAATGAAAGTTTTAGTTCCTCTGAAGATGTGGCTCCATGAATACAGCGGTCTAGATGATGGACCACTCCTCCCAAGAGGAAAAGATCAACACACAGTCCGATGAAAGCTATGGCTATTCTCCTAGAGAATACAAGAGGGGAGGACATCGCAAATCATTCCCTGCATGGCGAAAGTCACAAAAGCTAAAGAAGTTCAAGGAGGGAGGAAAGAGTATCTCTTTTCTCACCTATGATGGCACCTTTGGTGCTACTGACAAAGTGTTGGCCTTCATCCAGCAATTTGATGCGGCCTCTGCAGACGAGGGCTTCACAAAGTCCTCCAAGCTACACCATGTAGCTATACACTTTCAAAAATCAGCTCATCAATGGTGGGCTAGCCTACATGGCAATGGCGGAGCCCTAAAGACATGGAAAACTCTACGAGTTTCCATCATGAAGCAATTCCTTGCAAGCAATGCAAAGGACAAAGTGCTTACCGAATGGTGCAGCTTGAAGCTTCTCTCTCATGAGTCTATCCACAAGTATGTACACAAGTTTTGGGATTTACATCTCAGGCTATTGTCATTCAAAAGATAGACTTTGCCGAGCAAAGGCAGCAATTCTGTGCAAGATTACCTGAAGAGATGGCCAAATACATCAACTCTCAGTGGTTTGGTACTACTAGCAAAGTAATCCATCACACCATGGTTGCTTCACGCATCAATTTCCATCAAGGGGCTAGTCGTAATGTCAATCCCATGGACAACAAAGGCAAAAATGATGCAAAGGAAAAAACCAATGTTCAAAATTCTTCCCAAGGCACTTCCAACAACAACAACAACAATCGGTCCAAGGAGAAGGGAGTTTACAAAGGTAAAAACAAGCTCTCTCCTGAAGAGCTTGAAGCTTTTCGTAAGGACCATAAGTGTTTCAAGTGTGGGGAGCAAGGACATGGCTATCGTTCTTGCCCCAAGAAGAATACTTGCAATGAGACTCCTAGGGCTTCCACCAATGAAGCTCCAAAAGAGGATGCTCACTGCAAAGGATCATCACTTTCCTATGCTTGGGGAAAGGTAAGAGAGCATGATGCCTTCATCTTGTTTGACCCTGGCTCTACTCACAACTTCATATCAATGGAGTTGGCCACCAAGTTGGGCATTCAAGCTTTCAAGATGGGAGATATGGTAATGGCTGATGTAGCCTTCAAGGGACATCAAACCTACGTTACTCCCTTGATTGGGAAGTTGAGGCTTTATGTCCAAAGCTATGTCGACAAAGAAGACTTCTTTATCACTCCTCTCCAACATGAGGATGCTATCCTAGGGGCACCATGGTTTGATCACATGGCTGCCAATATGAAGTTCCTTGAAAGGAGAATCTACTTCACCTACAGGGGAAAGAATATGTATATAGATGCTAGTGAGCGTGGTTGCACTATTCCACTTGTAAATCCTCCTGATTTTGATAAGTCAATGAAGAGCTCAGTTTCTGCGTACATGATTTTTGTCAAAGAGTCTCTAAAAGATCCTAATGTTTCATCTAATGTAAATGATAGGAATCAAGAAGAGTTATACTTGTCTAATTTTCTAAAAGGATTCCAAGATGTGTTCATCAATGATATCCCTATGGACTTACCTCCAAAACGAGGGGATAATGACCATCGTATAGAGCTCCTTCCGGAAAGCTCACCACCTAACAAGCCTCCTTATCGAGTCTCACAATGTCAACAAGAGAAGATCATGAGGCAAGCATAGGAATTAATAGACAAAGGGATGATGAGGCCTAGTTCCTCTCCCTTTTGTTCCCCAGTCCTTTTAGTGCAAAAGAAAGATGGTACATACCGTATGTGTGTGGACTATCGAGCACTAAACCATATCACTATCAAAAACAGATTTCCCGTGCCTCGAGTAGAAGATCTGTTTGATAAGCTACAAGGTTCTACCTACTTCATTAGGATTGACCTTAAAAGTGGCTATCATCAAATAAGGATAGTGGATGAAGATATCCTAAAGACCGCGTTTCGCACAACGTTTGGTCTTTATGAATATCTAGTCATGCCTTTTGTCTTGACTAATGCACCAGCTACATTCAATTGTCTAATGGAGAAAAAATTTAGACGTTATTGTAAATTCACTGGATTGTTCTTTGATGATATCATCATCTACTCCAAGTCTTTGGAGGAACATAAGCAGCATCTCTAAGTGATTTTTCAAGCATTGAGGGAGAGTAAGCTTTTTCTCAAACAGAAGAAAAGTCATTTTTTCCTTCAAGAGATTCAATACTTAGGTCATATTATCTCTCAAGATGGTATCCGTATAGATCCATTGAAGTTAGAGGTAATAAAACCATGGCCTAACCTAAGGAATCTACATGAGCTAAGAAGCTTTATTGGTATGTGCGCATACTATAGACGCTTCATAGCAAAATTTTCCCAAGTAGCAGGACCATTACATGACTTAACTAAGAAGAACATTAAGTATGTATGGATTGCTAAGGAGAAAAATGCTTTTGACAAGCTCAAGGAGAAGCTTACCTCTCAACCAGTCCTCATGCTTCCCACTCTCCCAAAGCCATTTGAGGTCCAATGTGATGCTTGTGGTGATTGCCTTGGAGCAGTTTTGCTTCAAGAAGTGCATGCCATAGCATATGAGAGTTGAAGGCTCAATACGGATGAACGAGTCTTGGGCATTTATGAGAAATAGCTTTTAGTTGTTCTACATGCCCTAGACACATGGAAGCACTACCTATTGGGGACTACATTTATCCTACGAACCGACCACCAAAGTATCAAGTATTTCATGACACAAATCAAGCTTTCTGACAAATAAATGAGGTGGGAAATTTTTCTTTTGCAATTTAATTTTCATATTGCTCATATTTCTGGTAAGCACAATCAAGTGGCTGATGCACTTTCACGACGACCAAAAGTTAATGCGGTGTCTATAGCTACTCACAATGATCTATCCTCTATGATAGATGAGTATGCTATTGAACCTGATTTTAGAGACATAATTTCAGCCCCGCTTTGGGGAAGAAAGAGGAACCATTCACCTTGCAGGATGGTTATCTTTTCCATGGAAATACGCTATGTGTTACCCATTCCCTTCGTCAGAGAAATTTATGTATGAATCCCATGCTCCTCCATATGCGGGCATAGAGGTATTCAACCTACTCTCCAAGCAGTAGAGACGTACTTCTATTGGCCTACCATGAAAGTGGACATAAAAGAGTATGTTTCAAAATGTGTAATATGCCAAAAGACCAAGTATGATAGAGGGAAGCAACCTGGATTACTCCAGCCATTGCCTATTCCAAATTCACCATGGGAGAGTATATCCATGGATTTCATCCCATGGGAATACGGGAATATGGACAATACTCAACAGGTTAAGTAAGCAAGCACATTTTATTCCTGTCAAAAAGAATATTAAGGCACATCAAATGGCAACTCCCTTCATATCACAAATTTTCAAACACCATGGATTACCCACATCCATTGTGTCAGATAGAGATCGTAGAATGACTAGTAATTTTTGGAAAGGTCTCATTGAAAATCTAGGGACAAGATTGAATTTCTCTTCGACCTATCACCCACAACAGATGGCCAAAGTGAGATAGCCAATCTTACGATACTCGATCTACTAAAGACTTATGTTATAGAAGTAGATCAACGCTCACAATGGGAAAAGTACTTACCACTTGTAGAGTATGCTTACAATAATATTGTACATACTTCTACGGGAAAGGCACCTTTTGAGATCATTGAGGGAAGACCTAAAAGTCCCTTGCTACTCAAAGTACATGGGAAGATCTTCACCGTCGATGAGTATAGCCATGACCTACAAGAATCTTTTCAAAAGATTAAGGAGACTATATCCATCTCTCAACAAAGGTAAAAATTTGTTGATGACAAGCATAGAAGGGCCTTAACGTTCAAAAAAAATGATTGGGTCTTAGTTAAGTTTCCTAAGGCTTGATTAAGGCAAACGACGGGCAAAAATCCTACGGGCCATCAAAAGTATTATGCTAAGTTAACAAAAAGATATTATTGTCCTTTCCAAATTTTGAAGCCTATCAATGAGACGGTCTACCAACTCAAATTTCCCACCATTGGCTCATGCACAATGCTTTTCATGTGAGCCTACTCAAGCCCTACAAAGGAGAGCCACCAAGTGAACCAATTATTAAAGACCTACCCGAAGTTGAAGACCAAGAAGAGGTGCTACAACCCGAAGCTATCCTTCGCCATGAAAACAAGGTACTACGACATGGTAAGATTATCCGACGGTATCTTATTAAGTTCAAAAATTATCCTTTTCAAGATGCTAGATGGATGCAAGGAATATAGCTTAAAGATAGTATGAACCTTGTCAGTGCTTACATTGCCACATTAGAGTAAGCAAATGTACAAATTTCTTTTAAATGACCCATGTTTTTGTCTTATAAGACTGGTTCTCTTTTTAATTGTGCACAAACTTAAATAGTATGCATGCTTAAAATCATGTTCGTGATGACGACCTCTCTCAAACACTAAGTAGAATTTGTCACTCTACTTTGGGAGAATGCAATGGACTAAAGAGCAGACATGCTTGCGGCAGCTATGTCTCCCAAGCACCAAATGGATTAGTCATCCATCTTGGAAAGATGTCGTAGGGTAAAAAGGGATCCTCTACCCGCTAAGTAAAATTGAATAATGACTAAGGATTTATCTCTTCTATCTCATAGTCGAGGACGACTATGATTTCAAGAGAGAGGTAATGTCATAAAAATCTAATATCTAACCAACCCAAATGATTTTCTCATTTTAAACTGATCACGTAATGTGGGAGAACAAACGGGAACAAGGGTTAAGATATAGACGTGTGCTTATAGATCTATCTCAACACGGGGCCAATAGTAAAGGGGCCCAAATGAGAGATGGTCTATCAAAAAGCAAGGCTAACCAATGGAGCATAAGACCTTAGGGTTAGCTTCATTGGAGACCTCCAACAACATGTGTAAAAGTCCTTTGACCTTAGGTAAGCTAGGGCTGAGCTTGAGGCGACAACCCAACTCAGCTCGAGGTGCTTGTCCTGCTTGTCATGCTTGATGATTAAGGTGCTTGAAGTGCTTGACGATTGAGGTTCTTGAGATGCTTGATGTGCTTGATGATTGAGATGCTTGAGGTGTTTGACATGCTTGAGATGCTAGGGCTATACTTGAGGTGAGAACCCATCCCAAGCTTAAAGTGCTTAAGGGCCAAGCTTGTGGTGGGAACTGGGCCTATGCATGAGGGGCTTGAGGTGTCAAAAAGTCAAAATTCCAATCCCTACAAGGAGGGGGCAAGTCCTATAAGATGGGGGATGAGAGAGAACACCCACACACTCACACAAGGTCTACTTGGTACAAAGAAAGCATAAAGGAGACTTGGCATGTTCCTCCTCATGTTGCCCTCATGGTGTGCCTGAAGCCTATTGGTTGCCACCCAAGGGGTCCAATGATAATTTAGGAGATTTAATTAATTTATTTTGTATTTATCAATTCCTCTCTCTCAAAGGGGAAAGGGGGACACTTGTCCCAAGTCTACCCCTGTTGCTTGGTATGACTCCTGCTTATGATTGGCTAGGCCTGGAGGGGTCCAATGAGCTTCAAGCATGAGCTACAAGGGGGGGTCGACCCAAGCAAGCTAGGGGGTTGCTTAGGGGTATACTCACCCACACACACTCTCATTATGCAGTATGCAAAGTGCAAGAGCTCCATCTCCTTCTCCAAGCAAGTAGAGGTTGAGAGCCTACACCAACACTCTTGGCTATGGAGTGCAAATCCAACCAAGATCCATGCTTCAATTCTTTAGCTTTCCATCTTCTCCATCTTCATTACTATGCTATTATGTATGCTAGCAAGAAGAGTATGATAAGTGAGGAACTAATTCTTTCTCCTATGAAATGTTTCTTCTTCCTCTTCCCTACCCTCATTCCCTGCATGTTCTCTCCACCTTCGAAGGTGTTTGAGGTCTTGGGACTGAGGCTTGGGATAGTTAAATCTTTCTTCAAGTTTATGTTATGCTTGTGAAGCATGAAGCTTTCCATCTTCATTGCATCACCTAGGTCACAAGGAACACAAGTATTGTATTGTAACAAGTCCCTCTTAATGGGAGAAATCATAATATAAATGCCAATTGGAGGGGGGACCGGCTCCACATAAATCCGGTCCTCAATTGTTGTCATGTTCTCTAAATTCTCTCTCTTGCAAAAGTATTGTTCATGCCAAGTTAACTAATTTCTATGATTATGTTGCTATCTTCAATTATGTTCACCCGCTATGCTCTCAAAGTCATTTCTCAAAAGTACTCTCATTAATTTTCGCTACTCTCAAGTTAAATAGGCCAATTACATTACAACAAACATGTCATGCATAATATTCTAGAGCTCATCATCTACAAAAGATACACGTTTCATCTCTCCCTAACACATCTACAACATATTTAAGATCTAATTGTCTCATACCTCAGGTACATGCATAGGATAAACCAAGCCACTACTGGTTCCTTTTGCAACAACAATCACCAGAAATTTGCAATGCATTTGGAAAGACTGATCTCTAAGCAACAGACAACACCACTGTCAAACTATCTCGCCAAGATAAGACTTTGCCTTAGTTGTGAGGAATGCAATGAACAAGACAAAGCGTGTACAATGCACCACCACTGATCAATGACAAGCACATTTCTTCTACACCATCAATGTCATACGTTAAAGCATCAGCAAGATGTTGGTTGCGGAAGCGTACTCCCTAATCACCAATGGCTAGCATTAGGCTATGGAGAGTGAAGACTTTGCATAACCATCATGTTATGGATAGGGTTAGAGATATGGATAATAGGATTAGGTTATGCCAAGTGCAAGAGCATAACCAGAGAGAGAGAGAGAGAGAGACAGAGTGTATAGACACAATGATAATGCTCAAAGTACAAATGATTGATTAGAGAATAGCCTCTAATATAGGCTTAGTGCTTTACAATCATTGGCAAGAGGGTTTGCAACCTCTTATTATTGGACCATCTCATCATTTATCTTTTCCTAGGTGGCTAGAGGGCATTCCCATATGGTGCCACAAGTTGGGCTTGCCCTAACAATCACGCCCTTAAGCCAAACTTGGTGTTTACAAAGACTTCATGTGTTTTTGTCAGGTCATATTGTACTCCTAGGCTAACATTATGTGAGGTCCCCTCCCCGCCGATACCATAACCTTTGGCAACAGGAGGGCACCTAACAGGTCGTTAGGCCCTATTCGATTGAGAAAACATAGTCAATATAGACAAGATTCTAATAGACAGGCTCTCGTCATCGAGTAACTTGAGCCCGAACCATTAAAAAGGATTCCTAGCAATGTCTCACAGGGAAAGCATGAACTATTACAATACTATGACGTTCCTAATTCTCACCTTCCGAGAGAGAGAAACCCCAATTGCCTTTTTCCCCATAACTTTCAAAGGCACGTACAATTGGAATTTTTGACTCTTGGCACAATGACTCTCTAATTCGCTCTTTTACAAGAGGGAGAGGAGACTTTTTCGACTAATCGAGACCACCCATCCTTGACTGGCAACCTGCGCCAGTCCCCACTTTCCACCCCCACACTCACACTTTGTTCTGCTTGTTTTCTAATTACTACCACATGATTGTTCATACACAAAGTTCCTTTTTAGGGTTTCCATCACAAGTTCATTAAGACAGCCCTTCAACCAATTTCAAATCGGCACCAAGACAATCCTTCTAGAAGAAAAACAACATACGATCCTTCTTCATTAAAATATCCCAACCCCAAGAGTTCACTTCTCTTGGCGAGAGTTTATTGCTCCCGGTGTCTTTAGTTGCCCATACAACTAAATTGTACTGCAATCTAGGCACCAACCCGCAGTGACTAACTTGTAATCTGGGCAACAACCCGCAAGTACTATCTTGCATTCTGGGCACCAACCCGCAAGATGTGTGCAACCATATGCAATGCTTAAGTGTTCACTTCGTTAAGCTCTCCTCCATGGATATCAAAGGGAGTTTTAACTATATCAGTATAGGATTTTTAATGAAGAAGGTTCGAGAGTTCTTCTACTATGCAAACATTTCTTTCCTACAAGCAAACAGATTACTTTCCAAACAATCTTTCACTCTTCAAAGAAAATTATATAAAACATATGCCGTAGTTTGTGATGGTTTTATGATCCATAGAGATTGTTTTCCCTTATTCTACTCTATCGTCTAAGCAATGAATGCAAATACTTAACAAAATTAATTCCAACCTTGTCTAATGTAGGACCATTGCCTGGCAAGTTTGGTGGCACATCCTCCAAGGCAATTCTTTTTCCTTTATCATCTTCTCGGCTAGTGCCAACCTATCATTGTGAGTCTCGCTAACACGGATCCTTTTTGGGGCTATCTTGTCTCTAACAAACTTGAAAATCTGTAAGAACTAATTGTGCAAAAACCAATTTGATAATAAGATTGATGGAATGTTAATTTCATCTATTTTTACACTTCTATTCCAATGATTTATGCTTATGGTAGGCAAGAAATTTTATGTAAGGTCTAATAGACAATACTCATTCACACCTTCCAGTTATGCACTAATCTCATGATTAATCACTTAGATATATTTGCAAGAACAATCCATCATTTTAGTTGGACAATTCTTGAATATTCTTAGCTAATTCATGCAAATATTTAGGTTACATTGATGAATAATTGTGCATGCAGTCAACACAATCAACTATGTAATCGAGCGGTGAGACCTTCATTACTTTGTAATGTAGAGAAATTACCATAAAATAGATATAATGATTGTTGATTTCCAATTGAGGATAGGTAAATAAGAGTATAGTATTTGATAGTAGAGTAGCAATTGGAAAGGATTCCAATTGAATGGCAATATGATAGCAATTGGAAAGGATTCCAATTGAATGATAATGTATGGAAGCAATTGGAAAGGATTCCAATTGAGAGAAGAGATTGATAATAGCTTGATTAAACAATAGATTTACATTACCCAATGTGCTTTGGAGGTATTGATCTCTCAAAGCTTTGATGTAGAAGCCACCAAGTTATTTTCCACAGCAACAGAGCTCCCTTCTCCCAAGTGTGTTCAAGTGTGTCCAAAATTGAGTGTGAATGGACTTTATATAGGGGTTTGGAGGTTGCTTGAGGTCCAAGGCATGCCCATACCTCCCTTGATCGCCCCCTCTTGCCAAATGAAGGATTAGAGGTGTCACAAGCCTCTCACTTACCACTAGAGGTGTCCCCTTTTACCCAATTGAGTGATACACCTCATGTACTTACCCATGCTTCGGGTCAACATACCATAAGAGATGTGCTATGGCCATGGGTCATTTATGGTCATACATATACATACCCATATATACACATGCACATAGATGCTCATGCACATGCATACATATGCATACCTTAGGCTTAGGATTTAATTTATTAACATTAGGATGAAATTTAATTGTCTAAAGTGAGCTTGGCTTGTCAGAATTCAATTCTAAAACTTGCTATTAAAAGACGAGCTTGAGGATGAGAGACTAAGGTGTCAAATGCACACACCTGGTATATTTAGTAGTTTCCAAGACAGACAGCTATTTTTATGGAAATTCGGGACGGGATAGATTTAGACGAGACGCCCACGTCTAGGTGGGTGTAAGCACCTCAAAACTTTCTATTTTTGGACGAAAATGATAAACAAGTAAAAATTTTATTTTTGAAAATCTTACAATAATTTATTTAACATTGGCTCATCAAAGCTGGAAAAACTGTCCAAAATAGTAACTTTTTGTTTATGACCAAAATGGCTTTATATGTATTCCATTACATGGGAATCCCCTTTCCAATGGTGGCAGAGACCTTACATTCTCCCCAACTTGAAAATTGAGATGTCCTCATCTCAAAGGTATGTCCGGATGATCTTTAAGAAGAGTTGTTTCATCTTCCCATGTTGCACCTTCTTCAGGGAAATCTTTCCATTTGTGACGAGGTGTTCCTTGATGCTTCTATTCCTAGGTTTTCTTTCTCGAGTTTCTAGGATATAGTCAGGTTGAAGTTCAAGGACTCCTTGAGTTGGAACAACTATTTGTTCGGTATCCAAAAGTTGATCGGGGTTAGCAACATAGGGTTTTAGTAGACTAACATGGAAGACATCATGAATTTTGAGATTAGAAGGTAGCTTTAGCTTGTAGGCCTGATCACTTATTACTTTGCCAATCTCATAAGGTCCGCAATATCTTGGGCTGAGCTTCTTGTACTTTCCCAAGGATAGGTTACTTTTCTTGGGCCAGACCCTAAGGAATACCTTGTCTCCTTCTTTAAAGATTTGGTCTGATCTCCTTTCATCTGCATAATGCTTTTGTCTATCCTGAGCAGCTTGAATATCCTTACATATTGCTTTGGTTTGGGCTTCCATATCTTCAAGCATTTGCTTTGAAGCTTCTACCTTGATAGTAGGATCTGAGAAGTTTAACGGAGCCAAGAATTCTTGACCATAAAGAGCCTTAAATGGTGACATGCCAATGCTTCTATGGTCAGAGGCATTATATTCTAGGAATAGGATACTTGTTCTTAACGGTGACTTGATTAAGACCATGGTAGTCTATGCAAAGTCGTAAAGAACCATCCTTCTTCTTTTGGAAAAGGATTGGAGCACCCCAAGGAGAAGTACTTGGTCGGATAAATCCTTGCTCAATAAGTTGCCTAAGTTTCTCTTTAAGCTCCATTGCCTCAGGGAGTGACATCTTGTACGGTCTTTTTGAAACAGGTTCACAACCGGGGATAGTCTCTATCTCGTGATCAACCTCTCTAGGTGGTGGAATACTTGTAAGATCTTCAGGAAACACATCTGAATACTCTCTCAACCAATTAGGTTGAAAGTTTGAATATGGGTCCTCTACCTTGTTGAGTTTAACTGCATAGATTTGCTGACCCTTTTGTAATCCCTTAAGAAGTCTACTAGCCTTGACTAAGTGAGCTTTTGGATTCCCATTCTTTCCTTGAACTAAAACTTCATTCCCTAGTTCGTTTGTAAAGGTAAAATTCCCTTGTGCACAATGAATATGAGCTTGATTTTGTTTCAACCAGTCCATTCCTAAGATACCATCATAAATGCCTAAAGGTAAAGTGTGAAAGTTTGCAGAAGTAGAGTATCCCCCTAGTTCAAATTCTACCTGTCCTTTTGTATGCTGAGTTAGGACTTCCTTCCCGTTTGCTGGTTCCACCATTAGTCTCCCAACAGGATACTGGTTTAGTTTTAGCTTTCTCATGCATTTAGGAGAGATAAATGAGTGTGTGCTTCCACAATCAATTAAAAATTCAATTGTTTCACCTTGGCGAGACCCTGGTGCTTGAATGACTGCATATTGCTGGCGAGCACTCGGGTTGTCAATTGCGGCATGCAGAGTTGCTCTCTCTTCAGCTTGGTCTCCCCCTGCTAGTTCTTCCATAATAATGGCATGAGTTTGAGCCATTTCTCCTCTTCCACGTCCTCTTCCTGCATTCCTTCCTCCATGACGAATAGTTCAACCTCTACCATTTTATGCTACAAGAATGGCATTTGCGTTTGTTGCTATGCTTCTTCTAGGACAGTGACTCCTATAATGACCTAGCTCATCACACTCGTAGCACTGAACATTTGGATGTTGCGGTTGAGTTACTGTAGTTGTTGCTGCTATAGGGCGAGGTTGATAAGCTTGATCAATAGGTCCGGGGCTCCAATTGTTGGGTCTGGCCCTTTGGCTTCTAAAGTTTCCTCTTCCTTGACTCCTAGTTGTTTCCTTGGCAAGCGGTGTTGCCCTTAAGAGAGCATCCTGGAGAGATATAGGTCTCAGTGCTTCAAGGCATGTATCCAGTGGTTGATTCAACCCTTGACAGAATCGTGCAACCTGTTGTTTAGTAGACATTTTTGGGGCATATCTTCGCAAAGTTACAAATTTGCAGTAATACTCTCCCACCGATAAAGATAACTGCTTTAGAGCAAAGAATTCATTCATTTTGGCATCACGATGAGCAGGTGGAAGATATCGTGGTGTAACGGCTTCTTTAATTTCCTCCCGAGATTGGGAAGATCCTAAAACACTCAAGTCCTTGCAATGTTGTTTCCACCATATTTTTACATCACCAGTTAGAGTAAACAATGCAAGCATAGTCTAGTTTTCTAGTTGGGTACCTGCATGTTAAAAATAGTCATCCATTGCTTCTAACCAGACTTCAACATTGTGCTCTACATTAGCTCCTTCTCCCTTGAAATTGGGAGGTTGGGCTTTCTTGAGAAGAAGTTTCTTCTCTTGAGTGGTGGTGTAGAGATCGGTAGGTGGTACCTTTACGATAATATTCATGTCGGTAAATTGACGGAAACCTAGAGACTTAACACACCGATTCAATCTTAAAATTAACTTCAAAATAAATCACAAGACATAATAAGGTACTCATATCAAAAAAGCTCAAACTTATATTTATGCTGGAATATTTACGAAGGTAGCCTTTCCAAGAGGCTAAGGTACACTTTATTTTTAACTTATTGCAAAGCTTGGCGGCATCTAAAGGATCCGCACAGCTGACTGCCTAGGAACATGGTGATATAGACGATAGGTGTCTGAAGTCAAATGCTTATTGTCTTCTATCTCATCAGAGTAGTACCTCTTGTACACATTGCTAATAGGCTCAAATAATACAAAATTCTCATTTTGAAGAAATATATCTGGAACGGTAATAGGCTTAATCCTATCACTAGGGATTACTTTCTTCGCTTGATCAAAAATCCATTTGTTCAAGGTTGTCTTGGTACCATCAACAGTGATCTTGACTTCTCTAGAAGTCCCAAGGAAGTAGAAAACTTGGATAACCCGCAACTCATGCGCCCAACAAATTTTCTTCAAATCAGTGGGGATAGGTACTCAAATTTTGTAGCATCGATGTAAAAGATACCACCCTTACTATTCCATGCAAGGTTCCATCCTTGATGGATTCCTCTTGATGGAGGAGCAAAAGCCTTAATCAAAACTTCCATCATACTTCAGCGGAAATTGTAATTTGGAGAACAACACGCCTCCGTATACATAATCTCAAATGTTTTGAACTTGCGATACTCAGCGTCGGCATCTTCCTGAAACATCGATGCTGGTGAGTTCTCAAACTTTAAGTTTCCAATTCATTTTTCCAAATTTTTCAAACAATGTCGATTTTTCCAATTTCCTAACTTAGCTCTGATACCACGTGTGAGGTCCCCTCCCCGATACCATAACCTTTGGCAATAGGAGGGCACCTGACAGGTCGTTAGGCCCTATTCGATTGAGAAAACATAGTCAATATAGACAAGATTCTAATGGACAGGCTCTCGTCACCAAGTAACTTGAGTCCGAACCATTAAAAAGGATTCCTAGCCCTATCGCACAAGGAAAGCGTGAACTGTTACAATACTATGACGTTCCTAATTCTCACCTTCTGAGAGAGAGACACCCCAATTGCCTTTTTCCCCATAACTTTCAGAGGCACGTACAATTGAAATTTTTGACTCTTGGCACAATGAGTCTTTAATTTGCTCTTTTACAAGAGGGAGAGGGGAGTTTCTCAACTAATTGAGACCACCCATCCTTGACTGGCAACCTGAGCAATCCCCACTTTCCACCCCCACACTCACACTTTGTTCTGCTTGTTTTCTACTTACTACCACATGATTGTTCATACACAAAGTTCCTTTTTAGGGTTTCCATCACAAGTTCATTAAGACAGCCCTTCAACCAATTTCAAATCGGCACCAAGACAATCCTTCTAGAAGAAAAACAACATACGATCTTTCTTCATTAAAATATCCCAATCCCAAGAGTTCACTTCTCTTGGCGAGAGTTTATTGCTCCCGCTGTCTTTAGTTGCCCATACAACTAAATTGTACTGCAATCTGGCGCACCAACCCGCAGTGACTAACTTGCAATCTGGGCAACAACCCGCAAGTACTATCTTGCATTCTGGGCACCAACCCGCAAGATGTGTGCAACCATATGCACTGCTTAAGCGTTCACTCCGTTAAGCTCTCCTCCCTGGATATCAAAGGGAGTTTTAACTATATTAGTATAGGATTTTTAATGAAGAAGGTTCGAGAGTTCTTCTACTAGGCAAACATTTCTTTCCTACGAGCAAACAGATTACTTTCCAAACAATCTTTCACTCTTCAAAGAAAATTATATAAAACATATGCCATAGTTTGTGATGGTTTTATGATCCATAGAGATTGTTTTCCCTTATTCTACTCTATCGTCTAAGCAATGAATGCAAATACTTAACAAAATTAATTCCAACCTTGTCTAATGTAGGACCATTGCCTGGCAAGTTTGGTGGCATATCCTCCAAGGAAATTCTTTTTCCTTTATCATCTTCTTGCCTAGTGCCAACCTCATCATTGTGAGCCTCGCTAACATGGGTCCTTTTTGGGGCCATCTTGTCTCTAACAAACTTGAAGTAAGAACTAATTGTGCAAAAACCAATTTGATAATAAGGTTGATGGAATGTTAATTTCATCTATTATTACACTTCTATTCCAATGATTTATGCTTATGGTAGGCAAGATTTTTATGTAAGGTCTAATAGAAAATACTCATTCACACCATCCATTTATGCACTAATCTCATGATTAATCACTTACATATATTTGCAAGAACAATCCATCATTTTAGTTGGACAATTCTTGAATATGCTTAGCTAATTCATGCAAATATTTAGGTTACATTGATGAACAATTGTGCATGCAGTCAACACAATCAATTATGTAATCAAGCGGTGAGACCTTCATTACTTTGTAATGTAGAGAAATTACCATAAAATAGATATAATGATTGTTGATTTTCAATTGAGGATAGGTAAATAAGAGTATAGCATTTGATAGTAGAGTAGCAATTGGAAAGGATTCCAATTGAATGATAATGTATGGAAGCAATTGGAAAGGATTCCGGTTGGCCCTCTATAGTCAGTGACAAATAGATAGTCTAACCCTGGTTGAAAATGCTCAGGTGCACAAGAGACTCTCACATATCTCCTCATTACTTGACTACTAGAATTTGCTCTCTCTAGGGCACTACTAGTGGTTGGATCATCACATGTAGACTGAGTTATAGATCTAATCTTAGTTGAGGTCACATCTTCAAATATAAATTTTTGATATTCCACCTCTTTGATAGGTTTCCTCTACATCTTTGATTCATTGAAGATAACATGCAAGATTCACATCAAGATTTTGGATGCTAGAAATGATATCCCAATTCTCCATCAACACAATAACCAATGAAGGCGCATTTGTGTGATTTGGGGTCAAGCTCTTTGCATTGATCTTTAGGCACTTTTGAGAACGCCTCACACCCAAATACATGAAGTCTATCATAGTTTGGCTTCTTGCCAGTCTAAATTTACTCTAGAATCTTGTAATTGAATGGCATACTAGGCGTTCTATTGACAATTTAAACCTTTGTAAGAATACCTCTTCCCAAAAATCTATGGGTATGTTTGCCATATATGGCATTGTTGTGACTTTCTCTAGTATGTTTTTGTTGATACACTAGGCTACACCATTCTAAGTAGGTGTGTTTGGTGCAATATACTGATGTTTAATGCCTTGTTTGTCACAAAAATCTTTGAACCCTATGGAGATATATTCTCTCCCATTGTCAGTGCACAAAGCCTTAAGCTTTTTGCATGACTAGTTCTCAGGCAACACAAGGATTTTCTGGAAAATAGCAAAGAGTTTGTCTTTCCTCTTCAAGAGGTAGACCCACACCTTTCTAGTAGAGTCATCTAATATAGTGCCTTCCTAAAGACTTATGTGGCATACGTCCAATAGGTCACTATGTACCAATTCTAGAGGGTTTCCTAACTTTTTATTCAATGGCAAAGAAGTAATTTTAGTTTGCCTGCCATATATACAATGTTCACACAAACTAAAATCAAAATAATTTAACACATGTAAGTAGCCTAGATGTTGAAGTTTTTTTTTTCCCTTTTTGACTGATATGACCAAGTTGGCTCTACCATAACTCAATACAAGGCAACTCGGCAACATAGATGGAATTATATTTCATAAAAGAGACATACAAAGGATACATCGAGCCAGAGACTTTTGGCCTTTCAAGATAACCAAGTTCCCTTTGTGAATCATCAAAGATCCATTTCGAAAGATAGTAGTATAGCCCAAGTCGTCAAGATGACCGGTTGACACCAAACTTTTAATCAACTTTGGCACACCTTGAAGCATAAACTCAATGTCAATATACATATATAGTTTCACATCTCCAATGCCACAAATCTTAAGCCAATTGGAATTTCCAAGCTTAACCAAACCATGTGTGGAAGCCTAACTAGAGAACCACTCCCTATGGGGAGTAACATAAAAACTGAAACCTGAGTCAATGATCTAGTTTTGCGCATAACATTCATCTAGAGCCAACAATGCATGTGGACTCAAATCAGTAGTGAAAATCAATATATTTGATGGTTGTGGTATGTCAAGAACAACCTCAGTAAGTGGAGACTTAATTGCATTTAGCTGCTCAATCTTCACGGTACTCTTATGAGGATCACACTTCACGATGGATATCCCTTTCTCACACATCAAAATATAAAAATATTTCTTTAAATGGCCCTTCTTGTGGCAATTGTAGCATTTCACATTACACATCACATCCACGGCTCTTGCTACAAGAATTTTGACAGTGTGTAGAACAACCATGACTACGACTATGACCTCTTTGCCTTTGATAACCACCACTAGCCATATATGCATCTCCATGCCTACTAGAATCAAGAGGTTGACATCGTCTCTCTTCCATGACAAAAGTGCTAGTAACATCATTGAATGCAAGCTTCCTACTAGGTACGGAGTTACTTATGATTGTGTAAACATATCCCATGATGATGTCAAAGAGCATAGTAAGAAGATGGATTCCATATCATCATCAAAGTTGAGTCCCTTTGAAGTAAACTATGTAAACAAGCTATTGAATCCAAATGCTAACTCAAAATGGTACCCTTTTTCATGTCTAAGTGCATAAGTTTCTTCATAAGAAACACTTTGTTTGAAGCATTTTTACCACCCCATACTAAGCATAAAGACTCCCATAAATCCTAGTCTTGTCCATAATAGTGAAGAATATGGATTCACCAAGGTACAAGCAAGTAGTCGCTCTAGCATGATCATCAAGCTCCTCCCATTGATCACCAATATATGCATTCTCTTTGCGCTCTTTCAATGGCACTACAAGGCACTTATTGCTCAACACGTCTAACATGCATATTTCAAATCCTAAATTTTGTGCCATATTCATCTTTCTCAAAAGAAGAACGAGCCATAGCTACCAAGAGCAAATACAAGAGAATCAAACTTTGAATTCATGGGAAAATTTTTGTAGAAATATTGGTTGTCTCCTTTGCATGGAGAACAAAGTCTCAATGAAAACTCGGCAATTTATCAAGCAAAAGAATATAATTTGGCATAAACTAAAAATCTTACTGACAAGTGACTGCCAACATGGCATCAAAGCTCTTATACCCCTCGATACATAGCCTATGCCGAGCCTATATCAAACTAGAAAACTCCAACAACGTGAATCACCAAAGGTATCTCAAAATTGAGAATACCCCAAATCAATAAAACCTCATGCATGGCCCTCCAAAAAGCTAAGTAGACACAAGACATTGACCACAATTTCAACGGATGCAAGTAGCCCAATTGTCAAAAATTAAATGGATGTCATAAGCTGAGAAGTGTTGAAAGTCAAATCCAATGCTAAAAACAACGACTGAAAACTACCTTCTGCTATGTTACTCAAATGCAGATTTTGAGGGCAAAAATGGCTTCAAAAGGTGTGTACAACTCCAAGACACATGCTAGGAGTACTCTTTCCCAATGACGAGAAAGTTGCAGCAACAACCAACCAAAATTTGACCTAAAACTATGTGCATGCAACACTGACGATAATTTTAGATGTCTCTATCTCACCTACTTTGAGCTCTTACAAGCCCTCTTTTCTCTCTACTCTGATCACTATGTGCTATCAAGCTCACACAAATTTCTAAATTTTTTTGCACACAACATTAATCCACCCAAGCCTTAGTTTTTTTAGTAGAGGGAGCTCATGTAGATGCATGAGGGGGAAGAGATGCCATCACCATAGCTCTATTACCATGTGGTGTGAGTGTGTGTGGAGCATGCATGCAGTGAGTGCGGGAAGGAGAGAGTGCACATAGCATGTGGTGGAGCTCATGATGAGAAGAATACTTCTCCACTCTTTATTTTTCTATTAAACCAATAAGTGAATTATGTTAGTGATGGGTTAGTTGGTGTGCAGCCTAGTTGGCTTGAAACCCCAACAGAAGGGAGAGGGTTTAAGTAGGAGAGTTGAGGATGAGGCTCTATTTTCCAAAAAGGTACGGAATTTAAGAGGGATAGAAACAATTTTGGGAGGGATAATTTTATACAATCAAGAGGGTTTGTGGCTTCATGGGATTTGATACAATCAAGGATGTACTCCTCCATAAAGATAGAGGGAAAAAAGGGTAAGTGGAAATTAAAGATAGATAAGATAGGAAAAGTCCCAACACAAGGGTATCTTTTAGGACTTTATTACAAAAAGAAGTATAAGAAGAGGGGTATAAGGCCTAGGGTAACTGAACCTGGGATCCTCCTCCCTACCACCCCTTATATAGGCTGGCTCCTACCACTTGCCCTAAGCGGATCCACTAGGTTGGGCCTTGCCTGGTAGGACCCTTGTCCTCACATTACTCCCCCCTTAAGGAAGAGTTTTCGTCCTCGAAAACACAAGTAGTAATATCTTCTTAAGAATACTGATGTTCTCTATCTGTATGACCGATAATTGTTGCAGTGAGGAGGTTCAATGAAACCAAGAGCAATATCTTGATTTTCAACATTGTTGTCCGTTTGCAACCACTTGGGTCTAAATGGTAACTCCATTTATAACTCACTTGAGTACTGTAAAGGAGAAACCATAACGAAGAGTTGCCCAAAGGCATAACCATTGTAAGGATCTTCTGAAGGTACTGGAATAATTCAAGGAAACCTTGGTGCAACTATCCCTGAAGTTGAGAGCCAGATTTCCAACTTTCATGAGTATCTTAAAAAGCTTCATAGCTACGAAGAAGTATAGTAGGGTGTGTCCTTATGGCAGACTTTTGAACATATTGGAACACATAGAACTACAGGTTCTTCCCTAATGAAGGTTACTTGCCAACATACTTTGTCAGCACAACTGGTGAGTCCTTGATGTATGAAAGTATTGACACAATCTCCAACCCCACCACAAGAGGTTTTCGAAGTCGAAAATCGTACTTAAGCAAATTCTAGAATAGGGAGAAAATCATCTATTCAGAAATGCTTTGTGTTAACGTATGCTTTTAGCAGATCCTTTAGCACAAGATTACTCTTTGTAATCTGCCTATCCCCTTGGATGACTGACAGTACTGAGGTGTGTTTTCCTCACGGTTTACAGACAATCGTCCCAGATGATTGGTAAACGAGGAATCACAGTAGTGTATAACCATCGTGGTTAACTTGAAAAAATCTACAAACGCCCAAACCGAGCCATGACCTCTATTGGTGATTAGTAGACCCAAAAGTAATCTCATAGAAATAGTGCACATAGAGTGCAAAATGCTTCATAAGCAACAACCTGAGGAATATGCATGCCGTTCCAAATCAGCCTTTGCTAAACACTAGGGCCCATAACACCTAGTGTGCATGCCTTTAGCAAAAACTAACCCGAACCTGTATATCCATAATGGTCCTTGCCAATACTGATTGAAAATGTGATGCGCCTAGCACACATTAAAAGGATTGTAAATAGTTCTAAAAAGAAATTAAATACTTTTAGTTGCAATCTTTTGCAAGCCTTGCTGAAACGTGTGAGTCACAATAGAAGGTGAAACATTGATCACTTCTAGGTACAGACAAGGAAACTTTTCATTAACAACTTATAGCCTTGCTATATGTATAAACAACCATCTGTAATGTTGTTTAGCAGTACTTGTACCTTAACAAGTCATTCTGAGTATTCGACAATTTCTGGCCATGAAATTGCTCCTGATACGTCGTGCTAAAAAATGGTCTAGAAAACAGATGTGACTAGAACCTAGGGACTTTGTCGTGACACATAATTGAAATAATGGCACCAGTGTCAATCCAGAGACTCATATTCTCCACATGTGGAATATGTCTTATGTAAGGATGTGTAAAAAAGAACATCCTTCAAGTACAAGATGTACTTGTGTGTGGAGGTAACTGCAAACACTCTACGACGGGAGTGAGAGGGACCCTCATTAGCCTTGCTCCACACTTGCTAAACCGAACTCCTTGAGTTCCTAGACCATGCTGTATCCCATGCGACAACATGTGCCAAATTGAACCCTACAAGTAGGTTCGTAACAACATAAGGCAGAAAGAGAGATTGGACACTTGGCCCAAAATACTTTGTGCCGACATGCCCTTGGCATGGCTCTCTAACATTCAAGCGTACTTATACGTCTTGAAAAACCGAGCAAAGCATACAAAAAATGGAATAACACCAAATCAATAGACGCGTACCTGGAGATTTGAACGTAATGTACACTTACCTGTATTCAAATGGAGGGGAG
This sequence comes from Adiantum capillus-veneris, assembly GCF_014529385.1. NCBI lineage: Eukaryota > Viridiplantae > Streptophyta > Polypodiopsida > Polypodiales > Pteridaceae > Adiantum > Adiantum capillus-veneris. The sequence continues at coordinate 155,273,739 of NC_140931.1, forward strand.
CATGTCCCCTACCTGGGTGTTGCCTTTGCATCCAAGCCCTTGGATTAGAATCTACGTAGTCAAACCTCTTGGTAAGACTCTTTGTAGAAACTGCTCAACTCTAGCAGATAACGGTAACCAACATAGTCCAGCGTGTTCAGAATGATTGGAATCAACTTGAAAAGTGTGTTCCTCCGCTACCGCGGTTGGTAGATTGCGGAATTCTTTTCTTGAAAGTATAACTGGGAGAGATCAACTGTGATCCTCAATGCAGATCAACTGTGATCCGCAATGCCTATGGGGTGATGTAGCAGTCACCCGCCGGGTTGTACCCCAAAGCAATATGTCCATAGACACTCCGTAGTGCCATGGAGAGAGCAGGAAATCCACACAAGTGAACTGCTTAGCTCTTGTGGATAGCCATGTTGTCGCAACTGATTGCTGCATCTATACTGCCTTGTAGAGATCAGCTGCTGCTGTGAGGTGAAGATTATCAAAAACTCACCTTGAGTGTCTCACTGAAAACATGTAGTGCAAAAATGACACACTAAACATCCGTAATGACAAGACTCTTGCTTGTCCATTAACGTCGATGTGTACTCCCCTCGGTAGATCTGTTCGAGTTGGAGAACAATCTCCCAAGGAATACCAACAGTTGGGTCTTACCCGAGATCTGACAATGACTCTTAGCCAGTGTGTGTCATCTTATGCCTGACTTGTAGCTTATCGTATAAGCAGTCCACAATTTTCTGGTATGACTCTCTCATCGAGAGAGGTAATAGAAAAACATAAAACTCATTCCGACCCACCTACCTTGTAGGGGTCGTGATTGTATGAGGATGACATGGCATTGGCACTTTTCCTGGGAATCAAGTCAAAATTTTTGGTTCTTTTTAGTGTTGTTGTGTTGACAGCAACCAAGAAACACATTAAACAATCCATCACTTGGTCTGTCTTGACAGAGTTGCGAGTGTGATAGCGGAAGCGTAATCCATGAAGCGGTGGAATTCATGCCACCTAGTTAGCATGCGGTGCATGCAAAATTGTAAGCCCTTGGCTACTATAACGGCCTCAAGCATGAGATCCGAAACCATAAGTGCCTTGCAGAGTCTGCCTTGGTAGCGATGCATCATAATGTGTTGTTGCCACACATAAAATGGGAGCAAATTGCAATGGTAACAGTTTCCCAAACTGACGTGCCAATGCCCTTGATGCCAAGTCAATGGGCAGTATCGTGGCACGCGTGAGAAGCCTTGCTTCATGTGAATTTGTCAAAGCACTTTGCTTTACATGACAGACAACGTGTTCCAATGAAAACATGAAAAACAAAAAAATTTAAAATTAGGCTAACCTGGTTATCCCGTTGTAACTAGTCTTTCTGAAATTTTGATGGAGAAGAACTCATTCCATAATGGTTCATAGCCTAGTCTGCTGCACGAGAGAGAGTTGTCGCGTGTATATATATATGTCCCTTGTATCATATACATCCATCTGGCATGTAATGAAAGAACCTGCAAGCAGATTACCAAATTCCTCCCAAGTTTGTATGCTCATAGCATATGCCAAACGTGGGGAGTCTCAATGCAAGATGCCTAACTTGAAGCCTTGCTTCACAGAAATTGAAGCCTTGCTGATAGCCAACTGAGACGGTTGTTGACATGCAGAGAGCATGACAAAAAGAGTCGACCTTGTCGAGGAATTTCAGCTGACATGAGCTAAGACTGTGTGACAAGCATCCTTTGGCAACGGCTAGAAACAGTGACAAGGAGTCGGCCATGCCGAACAACATGCCTCCTGCATCAAGTCAAGCAGTAGGATGTGCTAATCTCCTTGAGATTACAAAACATGGCAAATTGGCAAAAACGAATTGACCTTGTCGAACACTTTTAGCTAAATGACCATGTTGAATATCTCACCATCTCGTGAATTATAAAAAAGTTTGCATAATTGATGTATTCTCTGCCAATTTCTAGAAAAAGTGACAGTAGGCGGTCATACCGAGCAACTGGGCACTGTACATCAAGTCGATTAGCAAGCCAGGTCAATCTCCTTGAGATTCCAGAACAATGACAACTTGCTATGCTTTTGCATCAAACCGACCTAGCTACTATTCTCAAAGCCGTATAAGTTATCACACATACTCCATGCATGATACACTTTCTAGTCCTGTCGGTCATGTTTGTTCGTGTACATGGTTGACCTTGGCAAGCGATATGCGAGGGCGTAAACATTGAAAGCACTTTGCTTAGTCCCAAAAAACTTGTAGAACAGAGGCAACAATTTCTTGCCATGCCAAGAGTAAACATTGAAAGCACTTTGCTTAGTCTCAAAAAACTTGTAGAACAGGGGCAACCATTGCTTGCCATGCCAAGAGTACGAAGAGATCTGCAAGATTTCAAGAATACAGAATGTAAAGCACAAACGTGAACTTGCTTACCGATTCTTATAGCCCGCTTCGAGCGGTGGAACGGAGTCATCATAATCCCGACTCCGTTGAATTCGAAAAACAAAATCTGCAAACTGTGCAGAATTGCTGCAGCAGATATTGGTAACATGGTTCGTTTGTACCACGATTGTGTGCGGGTCTAAAGGCTGTCACCATCCGTGTTGGACTTCGTGCATGAGTCGAGACGTAAAGTAAAAGTGTATGCACAATCTGCGTAAGAACTGCATGCAAAATGTAATGCCCATCTGTAGAGACTGAAGATGAAGTCCCTTGATGAAGCTGGAGCAAGATGATGCTTCAGATGCCCACAACCGGTTGCTCCCGGCACTTCGCATGGGGCTTGCCTCTTAACAGGGAGTGGATGCCCTAAAAAATAAAAATAAAAAAAAATATAACGAAGCTTTTTATAGCCGCCTAATGCACCGACTGCCATGGCGCCCCCTGTAGTGATCGCCCCGCCCCGGCCCTGTGTGAGAAGTTCCCTGGGATGGCGGCGCGCTCCTGTCAAGCATGCCCTCGCGGCCATTGATGCCGGGCTCCATTTCTCCCCCCCAAGCGGCTGTGCACACACGGGCAAGCGGCTGTGCACACCAGGCTTTCGATTTCGACCTCCTTGCCTCCTAAGGAGCCATGCCCACGGTAGTCAAGGTCTTCTCCATGTCCTGCTTAGGGCGCTTGCCCATTGCCCCGCAGCTCCTCCCTTGCAAGAGGGATTGCCCACGACCCGAGAGAGAGAGAGAGAGAGAGAGAGAGAGAGAGAGAGAGAGAGAGAGAGAGAGAGAGAGAGAGAGAGAGAGAGAGAGAGAGAGAGAGAGAGAGAGAGAGAGAGAGAGAGAGAGAGACTGCTAAAGAGCGCCATGCCTCCATGCAACGCCTTCCTCCTTGCTCCATAGCTCCTCCCTCCCCTTGTGCTCTGATACCAATATAAGTCCTAGGGTAACTAAACCTGGGATCCTCCTCCCTACCGCCCCTTATATAGGCTAGCTCCTAGCACTTGCCATAAGCGGATCCCTAGTCTACACTGGTCTAGCCGGCCCTTGGCCTAGGTCCCTGACCCCCTAGGTTGGGCCTTGCCCCGTAGGACCCTTGTCCTGACAAGGGGTGTCCATGAAAGTGTGCTAATACATCATTCGAGTGAATTCGAGAAGGATGCCTAATTACCATGGTCCAAAGGGTCTTGCAAAAAGAAGGGGGGGAGGTTGTCCATGGAAAGGAGTTTGCCAAGGTTGGGTGAGTTTAACCAATGAGTCACTTGCTTGGAAAGATGTGAAAGTTTGGACTTTTGGATAGCCACTTCATGAGGATTTTAGTAATGGAGCGTGCTAAGTTGAGCCGGTTGATATAGGATGAAAATCGCACTTTGACAATGGTTGGGGGGGAGGGGTTGATTAAGAGTTTTTTTCAAGGAGCAATGATCTAAAAGCATGCCATCAAAGAGGGGAGGGACAACCTTTTGCCCTTAGTCTAAAGAAGAACAAGTTGCAGGATAGAGATAAAACTTGAAAGTGAACTCCTCTAATGATGTATCTTTTAAGATCCGATAGGATAGTAACAAATTTTTGATGTGTGGGGTACCAAGATTGCCATGGAATGTAGGTACAAGAATTGAGAATTTTGTAATGGTAGTGTGTGCTTAGTATACCATGCGCAACAAAAGAGGGTCCCTTGAAGAAGTGCACGTCTAGAATAAAGGCTTCAAAGGTAGAAACAAAATGGGAGATTCTAACGTGCTCTTTAAGAGGGTACCCATCTATGAAGTGAAAATAGTTATGTATGAAAATTCCTAGAGCTTACTAATCTTTTGCTTGATTTTGTGCACTTAGGAATCATTTTGTGTTTGTGTTTGTGCAATTTCACTCAAAGAGGGCCACTAATGGTAGGTTTAACTATGCCCCATAACCCCTACTTCATTAGGTGGCCTTGGAGCTTAGTTTTCCATGTATGAAACCCATCTCTTGTAAACCTCTCTATGACCTTCTCCCCCATAGTGTTGTGAATGGGTCTTAATCAAGGAGACTCTCCGTTGATCAAAGTCTAGCCTCTTCACAAAAGCACAAGGAGAAAATCATCTCTAGAGAGGAATATTAAAACATACATATTAGGTTGTGCTTTGTGGATGCAAAGATTTTGAGTTTAATATAATGTAGAGAGATATAGGTAGAGAGAGAGAGAGAAAGAGAGATAGTGTAGAATGCTTGTTGTGCATTGCTGGGATGTTTTTAAGTTGAAATCAATGTTGTTTTCATGTTCTATTAGGGTTTGTTCGATTTTGGAATAAATTTTTTTGTCTTGTTTTTTGTGCCTTTTGGTATTTTTTGTGAAAACCAAAGCCAAATCCTTCTTCTAATAGGTCCAAGGAAAATAAGGTTCAATTTTGTTGAAATATTTTTTTGAGTGCTTTTCAATGCTTTTAGGTGAAAAGCAGGTTCGTTTCCTAGTTGAAGTAGACCAGGTGAAGTCGTGGTTCAATTTTAAAAAAATGACTTTTTTTATAGCTATTCACATTTCTTTTCTTTTCTACTTTATGGCACTTTCAAAAAGCAATGTGCTTTTTAATATCGTCTAATCTTAAAAATATTACTTTTTAGTCACCTTATATGTGCAAAATGGGATCAAGGGTACGGGGATTATTTTTATGAGCAACAACATTGAAAAATTGTCGGGTCATACGGTGAGTGTCGTGATTTTGCAAGGGCATCATGGTGTAGTTTAGTTCACTTATGTTCATATTAGTTGCCTAGATATCATTGCACTGAACAAGTTATAACAAAAAACTGGATGGTGTGGCTAGAGCTGACTTCTAAAAGCAAAACTTGCTTTTGGCAAAGATTGGGGTTTTCCCCATATTTTTAGACATGCTTTTAGCCAGAGAGGGATTGCCTTGTTTTTTCTTTGGGTGCAGTCCAGCCTATAGATACATAAAAAAAGGAGCAGTAGATGGATGCATAGAACTCTATGTGTGTATTATACAAAGGTGGTGCAAGCTCTCCATCACCATCTCCATAACAAGAAGAACCATCTTTCTCTACTGCCTTACTATATTCTCTTCTCTTTTCACGGTGAACGTGTTTTACATCAACTTCATGGTGGAATCCTTTATGTAGCTCTCATCATCACTGCTCTATTGTAGTAAATCAAGAAGACTAAGAATCATTTCTAAGAAGCTCTAAACTCCATAACCACAGTTTTCTTCTCTCTCTACTTTTGTTTTTGTTACATGTAGGGAAACTACGCTCTTGGTTGATGTTTTTCTTTGTACATAGGCACGTATGGGCTTGTCAAGAGTGTATACAATGATGATTCATGCTTGTCTTATCATGTTTAGCATACTGATATATACATACGGTGCGTTTATGATCATATTGGTATAGATAAAAAATAAGTTTTCTTTTCACATTGTGTAGGCAGTAGGGACATTGTTTTGGTTGTATCTCCCAAATTGTTATGAATCAAGCCAAACCCTTTTGAATCAAAGATTAACACGTCATGGTTTAGAATTTTCTATTTTACGTGTCATGTGAAAATTTTGCTTGAGTGAAGAGTTATGGTCAAAATATAGCTAAATCACAAAAGATAGATGTGGATATGTCATGTAAAAATGTGACCTACTTTCCACCCATTTAGGTCAAAAACTGGCTCTATATGCAAGGAGGTTGATGTGCAGCTGTGATGCATCACTTGCATATGGTTAGATGCTCTTTAATTGGTGATTCAAGAATATGCTAGTCATTGGTTAGACTTGTTTTTTGTACATAAAAATTTGATCTTTAAGGGCCATGTGTGTTGGCTTAGTTGTTTGTTAGCAAGTATTCAAACCTTCAAGTGTGGGAATTGGGTTCACTCATGAATATGGTTTATGGTCAAGGATTGAAGTTCCTTATGGTTATGGTTATGATTTTTGGTTTGTGGTTGCTGGTGTGGCTCGTGGAATATATTTCTGGTTATGCATGTGTTGCCAAAAATTGCATAGCCACATGCTAAAGTTGTTTGCAAGACGGTTGTGCATCACCCAGAGTAGAGTGGAGTGCTCACACATGTGATGAGAAATTGGATCATGGTTTATGGTTTTGAATTTGAATCGTTAAGTGTTTTTTATGGATTATGTCAAACATGTAAGGGTAGAGATCCGTAGTTGGACTTATGGGTTATGTTCTTATGAAAACATCGATACAAGATTAGGTCCACCTACATCCCTTAGCCTTAGATGAAAGGGTTGGTGACCAAGGAATTTGTTGGATCAGGGGTGTTGTCTATATCTTCTTTTTGGTTAGGCTTATCTACATAGTTAGGGCATTGGGGGTTGAATGATCTACACAGCTAATGCATTGCGGATCTTACCTCAACTTGGCTTATGGCACCAAAGAGGTGTGTTGCTTAAACTGGTATGGTTCATGTTGATAATTTACCATCCGTTGGTATTTGGAATCCTTTCAAAGTTCAGGTTCATAAAGGGAGGCGAAGTAGCCTTGGCTTATGTTTGGCTCTAGTAAGTTGGAGGTGGTCTGGCTCATCTTGGCAAAGTAAAATTCTCTTTGTCCATAGTAGGAGCAGACTTGGATGGGTGAATCACTTGATCCCACATAGGTTCCGGTGCTTTTACTTAGTCATTTATGGTTTTGAAGCTATGATGGACTCATTTTTGATAGCATAAATTCATGGTTTTCCTATTCATTTAGTTGGATTGAAATATTCTCTTTTGTGATTCTCTTGTGTAATCTAGGCACTCTATTTCACCCTCCATTTTTCTTTGTTTCTCTATTTTTGTAGATGCGGTGTAGACATATATTCATCCTCCACTTGATCATTTCTTTTCAGTACACTTTCATTCATACACATTCAATCGTAGCACTAGTCGTCGCTAGATACCTCTGGGTGCAATTTTGCTCATGGCAAATACTCCATGCTAGGTTGGGCATTGAGAAATCCTCCCCTAAGTTATTGTTCCGCACTTCGATATAGATTTAAATTTTTATATTCATGGAAAGGTGTAAATTGTATAATTCTCACATAGATCCCTAGGGAAGGGATTCCTTACATGGTATCAAAGCCCACGGTTATGGCAAAAGCTTGGAGCTTGATCCTAGCCGGGTCAGTAATGCATCATGCATGCACTCATGAATGTTGATTGGAAAATAATATTGTATTCACGAATGTTGATGAATGGCATTGATTGGTGATAATATTTGCTTGAGTATGAGTAACGATTGAGTTATTTTCTTGTGTAAACTTTGATTGGAATTGAAATGCAATAAATTGGATTGGATTATTGGATAATTGTATTAAGGACCTTTGATTACTTATTTTTGTAGTTAGCAATGTCTTCTAAGGTGACTTCTGAGTGCTTTAATATAAGGGAAACAAAGTTTTGGCATAGTATTCAACAATACAGTGACTCAATCGCCAAAGGATGCGAGAGAACTCTTTCACCTTGAGATCACAACCAAAGGCTTCTCATTATCGAGGATCAATACTTATCTGGAGGGCATTGACCATAGCTACCTCACTTGCCACCAACAATATTTTCGTCAGTTCTTTGTTTACGTTGATGATAGCTCAAAGAATTGGTTCACAAACCTAGAATTGCTTCAACTTAAGATGTAATTAGATTTAGGATATATTTTTTATTACTTGGCATTAAACTCTGAAATTCTTAGGTAACTAAGGTTGCCAAGAAATTTGAGGCACTTGCAGGCATTGTAGGGTAGGAAAGACTAGTGGATACTTATAGGCCTTAGTGTCATATGAGAGGTCTGAGAGATTTTCCAGTGAGATGAGAGTAGAAAGAGTATTTAGAGAACTAGCTCCCCGTCATGCATAGTAAAGTAAACCCAGATAAAAATAAATTTTGATAAATAAAAAGTATACCTCAATTTTGGTATTTATGTGTACTAAGTTCTCTCTCTCTCTTTCTTGTAATTACCTAGACCTCTTTTGAACGTTTACATGAACTTCCAAGTGACTTCTAAGCAACTTCTTTTTTGGCTACATAGTTGGGTTGAATGTTTGTTGGGGAGTCATAGTGGTTCGAACTTCAAGAGGGACCAGAGATAACATTGTCCCAAACTCCTACATAGCCTGGGAATCATATGTTTATGCCCAATCTAAACATCAAATTCAAATACCTTATAGATACATGACTGACCTAGAACTTTGGGTTAAGGAAAATTTCCAAGAGCATGAGATCCAAGTCAAAACGTATACTATCATGTCAACTTTTTCTCACCAATGAAAGTATCTAACCAACACATCATTCTCGTTAAGATTGTGCATATACGCACTAGAAAAGATTCTATGTGATGTAAGGCATTCTCGTTAAGATTATATGAGAGGTCTGAGAGATGAGAGGTCTGAGACTAGTGGATTTTGTAAGAAGATCACATATCATTATGCATATAGGCACTAGAAAAGATTCTATGTGATGTAAGGCACAATGAAAATACCTTTAGGAGTAATACTTCTAGTGCAACATTGTGCCAGTCGAGGCTTTGGTCACATATAAAATTGCTCTCTTTGACTCAAAATATGTGTGTACTTCAAGGTCAACCCAACAGTTGTGAGCGATAATTTTTCCGTTGGCTTTTGAATATTGGAAATGGTTCCATAGAGGGCAATCAACACAGTGAGCAAGTGACATTACTTGAACAAATGTTATTGGTGAAGAATGGATTGCAGGGTTTGATTTCTTGGGTTTATAGAAGGATAAATGCAAACATTGATCATGTCAATTTTTAAAAGGATCGTGCTATCTTGCACCTTGCAATCAAGAAATTGATGAGATAAATGAGTGTGCCTTGCATTTGTTTATGGGAAGCCCAATGGAATTAGTGAGAACTCTATTGTACCTACGTCAAATGGGAATTGCCCTCTCTACAAAGCAAAACATATAAATAGCTTCAATTTTGGTGGTGGGTTTCCTCCTCACCAAGATTGGTCTTGAAGCACAATAATGCACCTATTATGTTGCTTAGAAATTTGGACCCTTGGTGGGGCATATGTAATGGAACACGATTGATTTGCAAAACTTTCTTTCAAAGGTCATAGAAGCACAAATAATTATAGGTGATAAGTGTGGGGATAGAGTATTTCTCTCAAGCATCAGCTTCCTTTTTACATTGGAGACGACAATTTTATGTTGCATTTGGCCTTTGGGATGACAATAAACGAGGCTCAAGGGCAGACTCTTGATGTATTGGGCCTTTACTTGCATACAACTATATTTTTGCATGGACAACTATATGTTGCTTTGTCACAAGTAAGATCATATAGAGCTTTGAAAGTGCATGTAAGGAACGATGCAGCATGCCAGTGGGTGGTGTTGGAATTAGGGTTGCAGAGAAACACACACAGCTTGGAGAAGACGAAGGAAGCTCAAGGCACACAATAGAGAGTGTGTTACTTAGTGTGAAATGGAAAGATAGATAGCCCTAGAGTGATGGGCGTATATACGATGCACGGGGGAAAAAACCTCCTAAAGAGGGAAAAAATGCCCCGGCGGTCCTAGTGTGTTCACACACATCACTACCACATGTAAATGGTAACAAATCCCCCCTGGAGTGATGCGGTGAACGAGAGCTGGCACATGAGTAAAGGGAAGTGCCATGCCCTGAGGACAGGATCAGTCCACAAAGGGGAGTAAGCCCAAAGCTTTGCGGAAAGCTTCAAGCTTCTCACGAGACAATGCCTTTGTGAAAAGATCTGCAAGGTTGTCCTGTGTTGGCACATAAGCCAAGCTAATCTCTCCTGCTGAGAGCCTCTCCCTGACATAGTGGTAATGCACCTCAATGTGCTTTGTGCGAGCATGAAAAACTGGGTTCCTCGCAACTGCCAATGCGCTCTGACTGTCAGTGTAGATAGTGTTGGCAGTGTCCTGTCCAACACCCAAGTCAGCCATAAGGCGTCTGAGCCATACACACTTAACCGTAGCTGTGAAGACTGCCCTGTACTCAGCCTCACAACTCGAAGTGGCCATAGTAGGTTGCTTCTTGCTCAACCATGATATACATGAACTGCCAAGCATGAAACAAAAACCACTTGTGGACACTCGCGTGTCAAAACAACCAGCCCAATCTGAGTCCGAAAAAGCATGTAAGTCTGACGGCAATGATCCTCCCTTGGGATAAAACAAGCCAAGATGTAAAGTGCCACTAAGGTAGCGGAAAATCCTCTTGACAGCCTGCCAATGCTTAGACCCTGGGCTATGCATAAATCTGCTGACCTGCGAGACTGCAAACTGAATATCTGGCCTCGTGTTGCATACATAAATGAGGCAGCCAACAGCAGTTTGGTAAAGAGTGACATCAGCAGGATCGCCAGCATCATGTAGACTCAACTTCAAACCTGTTTCCATGGGTGTGGCAATAGGTTTGCAGTCCTCAAGTCCAAACTTACATAGCAATGTCTCTATGTAACTTTTCTGACACAAGGCAATACCACCATCACACTGCTTAAACTGTATACCCAAGTAATGATGCAACAGCCCCAAATCTTTCATCTTGAAAGTAGCATTCAAATCAGCCTTAAATTCAGCAATATGTCTCTCATTTGGTCCAGTGATCAGCAAATCATCAACATAAAGAACCACAATGAGAAATACATCATCCTCACGTTTTACATACAATGTGCTTTCTGTTGGACTGTTACGAAAGCCTCGTTTACCCAAATGAGTGTCAGCTTTCTCATACCAAGCACGAGGAGATTGCTTCAACCCATACAAAGCCTTCTTACATTTGCACACTTTGTCCTCTTGTCCTTTTATGACAAAACCGCGAGGCTGCGTTACATAAACTTCCTCAAATATGTCACCATTGAAGAAAGCAGTAACAATGTCTGATTGATGTACATCCCAACCAAAATGAGCTGCCAATGCACATAGAAAACGCACAGTAGTCATACGACAAGTGGGAGCAAAAGTCTCTTCATAATCTATGCCTTTTTGTTGTGCATAACCCTTTGCAACAAGTCGAGCCTTATGGCGATCGATCTCACCATCCGGCTTGCGTTTCAACTTGTAAACCCACTTCGTACCAATGGCCTTTTTGCCAGGAGGCAAATCACATAAAGTCCATGTGTCATTCTCTATAAGTGCATCATATTCTGATTTCATGGCAGCAATCCAATTTTCTGAATTTTGTGCTTCATCAAAAGACAGAGGCTCCTCAACATCATGTAAACTAGACACAGCCAAAGCATAATAATCTGATGCATAAGATGCATGGCGAGAGCCTGAACGAGTACGACTAGATAAAGGTGCATCCAATTTACTGTCACGCAAAGTGTGCACCAACCATTTTGGCATACCTCTAGCCTGCTCATTTTCAGCCCTTTCCTCATCAAGTACATCATGTACATCTGCATCAGTAATAGGCTGTTCTAAAACATTTTCAGAAACCCCCATAGGCTGTACATTTGCCTCATTGGAACTTACATTCGTATTTCCACCACTGAAAAGAGGCAACAAAGTGTCATAAATGTCCTGTGAGCTTACATTACTGTCTCTAGTACATGATAGCAAGGGCTGAACAGAATCTTCCACAAACACTACATCCCGTGAAACCAGAATACGTTTTGTTTGCGGATGATACAACCTGTAACCTTTGCTTTCAGCACTATAACCAACAAAAATACATTTGACAGCCTTATCATCCAATTTTCTGCGCTGCACTTGTGGCACCAAAGCATATGCCAAACAGCCAAAAAAACGCATGTGCTCAATAGAAGGTTTTCTATCATGCCATGCTTCATATGGAGTAATAGACTGCAAAGCTTTCGTAGGACACCTGTTAAGTACATAAGTGGCACACATGATGGCCTCAAGCCAAAAAGAATGCGGCAAAGCTTGACTTTTGACCATACATCGTGCCATTTCCGTTAGTGACCTGTTTTTCCTCTCAGCAACACCATTTTGCTGAGGTGTATAAGGCACTGTACATTGGTGTTTTATCCCACGACTAGCCAGAAATGCATTAAATTCATGAGACATATACTCCCCCCCTCGATCGGAACGGAGGGTGCCCATAGTACATTTCGAGACATTTCCAGCCATAGCCAAAAATTGTTTGAAGCACATAAAAACTTTGAACTTCGCTTTAAGCGGAAATACCCATGCATGCCTGGAGTAATCATCAATGAAAGTCATGAAGTACAGGTAATTGCCCAAGGACGGAGTTTGCATGGGCCCACAAACATCACTATGCACAAGTTGCAACCTGCATGTGGCCCTAACTGAACCATCCTTTGGAAACTTAGAACGCTGCATTTTACCCAGAATACAGCCTTCACAAACATGTTTGACAGGTGCTTCAAGAGGCGGCAAAGAAGCAACCATATCAGATTTCTGCAAACGCAGCAAACTGGCAAAATTCAGATGACCAAAACGTGCATGCCAAAGTTTTGCATCTGAAATAGCCCTTGAATCTGCAACAGCATTTGCAAAATTTTGTCCACACTTGTCATACAAAGTGATCTTATACAGCCCATGGCACAAAAGCCCAGATGCAACAATTTCATCACCAAAACTGAGATCATGAACTGTACATCTGTCATCCACAAATTTGACTACAAGTCCAAGTCTAGCCAGTGCGGATACAGACAAGAGATTCTTCTTGATCCCAGGTACATAAAGTGCATCAACAAGTGTGAAGGAACCGCCATTAGCAGCAGTGAGCACAATCTTTCCAACTCCCTGAACTGGATAAGAGGCATTGTTGGCACAAGTGACTGAATTCCCATGAGGGACAGACTCGAGAGAGGTAAACAATTCACGATGTGAGGTAATGTGCTTTGTAGCACCACTGTCGAAATACCACACATGTGAATCTGCAGCAACTGACAAGCATGCATCATGGACAGCAGGATTGTAAGTGCACTCTGCGCTAAAAGCCCATTCTGCATCAACATCAACATCACAATCTCTTTTCACAGAAGACTCAACAATGGCTGCATTTGTAGTGGAACCAGCATTTGCAGTGGAACCACCCTCTTTCTTCTTAGCCTCTTTGGCCTTCAACTTAGGACACGACTTGATCAAGTGATCATTGGCTTTACAATAATGGCAACGCATCTTCTTTTTGCCCTTATCACCAGAATTGCCAGACGAAGTGCTGCCACCAGAAGCATTAGGAACAGAATTTTTGCCACTCGTAGCAGAACCATAAGAAGTGGCTGCATTACTATTACCACCCTTTCTTTGAGAAGCAATAAAAGCCTGTTCAACTGCACGCTGCCTAGTCCGGTTTTTTCTAGAAAGTGACTCTTGCAACAACAATGTGCATAATGCATCAAACTTGACAACTTCAGGATTTCCTTGGGTCATGACTCTCCAAGTACTAGCAAAAGTCTGGTAGGAATCTGGTAAGGCATCAAGAACAGTCTGCACAAGGGAACTGTCCGAAATGACTTCACCTGCAGAAATGAGTTGCTCATTGATATCCTTGACACTAGCAAGGAAAGTGTCCATATCATCTTCCTCATGCATAATCTTCGACTCTAGCTCTTTACGCAGCAAAGCAATTTTAGCCTCGTTGCAGCTTGCATAAAGACCTGCTAGAATATCCCAAGCCTGTTTTGCAGATTTTGCTGAACGGATGTGAGGAATAATGGTGCGCTTCACAGACAACGCAATCAATGCATGAGCCTGCGCATCCTTAACATCCCAACAAGCTTGTTCTGCCGTAGGCAAAACAACTCTAACAGCTGCAATCCTTGCAGCAAGACCTGCAACATCCTCAACATCGCCTACATCTTCAGAACCAGGACGTACATCAATGCCCTGCACAATGTTCCAGACACCTTTTGACACAAGAACATGTTGCATCATATAAGCCCACATAGGGTAGTTGTCCCCATCCAACGTGTCCTCAGCAGCAAACATCTTGAACACATCTGTGTTGTTGTTGTCAGCCATGGTAAATGATGCACCTGATGTGAAAACTGCCCGAAAATAGGAGAAATGGAGCGGGAACAACTTGTGCTATATAGCACAAACCGTAGAAGACTATAAGGCACCTGTTATGCAGAAAACGGCACTAACAGAAAATCTACACAAAATGACGAAATAGCCTGTGCAGTACTGCCCGTAGTGGAAGCGGAGGCCGAAATGAGCCCAAATCAAAATTCTGAGCAGACCAAGCTCTTCGAATTCTCCCAAAATATTTGTCGACCTACGAACGCTCGCCAAAGCTCACTGAAATCAAAGAAAGTGAGCAGGCGTGTGCTGGAGCAGCTGGTGACTAAGCCCGGGAGGACGTGACTTGCTCTGATACCAATTGTTGGAATTAGGGTTGCAGAGAAACACACACAGCTTGGAGAAGACGAAGGAAGCTCAAGGCACACAATAGAGAGTGTGTTACTTAGTGTGCAATGGAAAGATAGAAAGCCCTAGAGTGATGGGCGTATATACGATGCACGGGGGAAAAAACCTCCTAAAGAGGGAAAAAATACCCCGGCGGTCCTAGTCTATTCACACACATCACTACCACATGTAAATGGTAACAGGTGGTGATCAAAGATAGATACTTGATGTTACCCAAAATATTGTATACAAGGAGGTTTTACAGATGGCAATGTAGACTACAACGGCATGAACTGCAAGCACACGTATTCTCGCATGGACATGTATAATGTTGTGTTGAGATGCTTCAAATGATTTGAAATGCATGTATCTACAGTAATGAATCTAGAGATGAAGCAAGCTCACTCAAAAAAATTTGTAGATAAGAAATTTTCTATAGAAAGTAAAGTCGTGCAAGTTACACACAGATAAACAATGATGCTTATCTATAGAAAGGTACACATTCCTAAAATAGCAACAAAATTGTGGAAATATTTGAAGGTCCATGTAATTGAAATGACAATTAGTAATCATGCAAACATGGATCAATTCTTATCTAAAATATTGTATATAAAGTGGTTGCATACATGGTAGTGTACCCTTGTCTTTCTATATGTTTTTGGATTAATATAAGCGTGATTCAATGTTAGGATTATGTGTGTGAGAAATCAAGGACTTTTGAGAATGTGAAAATGGATTTCAAAGAGAAATCTTTACAACATTTAAAGGTTTATGCAAAAGAAGAGTACATAAAGAGATGTGGTTATATAAGATTGGAAACCTTTCATCTTTTGCATATACAAATCTATAATCCTTTGCCTAATGACACATTGATTACACATGAGTATCGGCATTGTAGACATGCTCGCTTGATTGGTTTGCATTAGTGTGGCATCCTTTTGTAGCCTAATAAGACACTCGACCACACAATGTGGACCTCCACACTCATAGCATTGAAGAGGTGGTCTCTTGGTAGTGTGATTGATATTTTGGCCTCTTGCAGTAAGAGCAGCTACTTGATAGATAGGTTTGACATCCCCAATAGTTCTCCATGTAGTATTGTGGGCTTTCTTCAAGCACATCAATCCCATAGGCAATATTAGGGTCTAAATCTTCCTCACAGCCTTCCAAACAAGCAATAGATGACTCACAACCCACTTGATTCACATAAGTGATTCTTGGATGTGGTGGTTGTGGTCCTAGCACTGGAGGTGGTAAGGGTGTTGTTTGAACAACATTTTGGGCCCTACGGACCATGTGTTGTGATGTTTGTTCAAGAGGTGGGGCCGGCATCAGTACAGGCACTCGAGGTGTGTTTGTCCATGCTAAGGTTGGTCTATTGGCCATCGTGCGCTTAAATACTATGAAATCCTTAGCTTGATGACCATACCTCTCACATGCATTGCAATTTCCATTGAATTTTACTCTAACAAGAGGGCATTCATTGGTACTATGCGGACCATAGCATATTGAGCACCATTGTTGCTCCCTTCTTGGATACATATGATTGTTTTGTGGAGCACGATTGTCACTAAGACTCTCTTGAATGGCCTTGGTGAGATCTACTAAAGTCATCTCATATATCTTTGGCTCCTTAGCAATAGGCTTTAGGGTCACTGGCTGATGCCTTGACGCTTGCGAGCTAGTAGAGATTTAGGCTCAATAGACACTCTTTCTCCTTGAATCATTAAATTATCCTCCAATTAGATCGCATTGGTGGTGATTGCTTCCCAAGTGGTGATACCTCTAATGACTAGGCCATTGTAGATATCCTCATGTTGTAATCCCCTAATGAATCTATCAAGAATTTAATTATTATTGAAGCACTCATTTGGATTACAACGAGAATTCAAATGCTTCAAGCGACTAATAAAGTCTCTCGCCGACTCTCCTTCCTCTCGTTGGGCTTTCTAGAGTTGAGAGGCTATAACCCAAAGCACTCCCTCATGTTGTAATCCCCTAACTAATCTATCAAGAATTTAATTATTATTGAAGCACTCATTTGGATTATAACGAGAATTCAAATGCTCAAGCGACTAATAAAGTCTCTCACCGACTCTCCTTCCTCTCGTTGGGCTTTCTAGACTTGAGAGGCTATTCCCCAAAGCACTCCCTCTCGTATGTATTTCTTCAAGGATAGTCTCCTAAGAGTAGGGTAAATCATTTTTTCTTCCACCCTTAGGGTTTTATACCAATCCCCAACCTTCCCACTTAAGGTTAGGCTTAAAACATTACTCTTATTGTGTTCTCGTCGAGAATCGTATATTTGTTCAATCACTTCCATATGCTTTCTCACATCCCCGTCTCCACTGAATTTTTGTGTGAGCTTGGCTATTTGTACTACCTTACTTCTAGTCTCTCTATCAGGCGTGTTATGCATATTCTCAGCAATTGATCGACCGATAGCTCGAGCAAATGTTCCCAAGTCACCTAAGTGAACAGGCACCGTGGGTGAAGGCGCTCCAAAGACTACATGTGGAGTAGGTATTGTCATTAGGCTTGGTGCATAGGAAGCCCTTGGGTTCCAAGTTTGGTACGGTGTTGTGCCATGTGGTGGCCAAAAGTTCATATGTGCGGCCCTAGGCATAGCAGACATCGCATGTGACATGCTAATGCTAGCCGATATCGTCCCATTGAAATAAGAGCTTGGGTGTTGTGGTTGTGGAGCATAGGTTGTTGAAACAATGGGAGGGGTAGGGGCTACATGAGTACGAGGACCCATAGGTGTATACGATTGGTACACACTTGTAGGTACTGTTGTTGCAGGCATTGAGCTACCATGTAGCGGTGCTTTACTAACAAATGAGGTGTGGTGTCATCAAGAGAGAGATGAGCTAAACTTGAAAAGGTAAAGCTATCACTTATGGGCTCAGATTGTACTGAGAACCCTGGAGAAACAACATACGGAGGATCCATCGGACTAACCGAGGGAGTCTCCATTTGTGACAAGGTTGGTTGCCTAGCCTTCCCCGTATCCAAGAATCTCATGAGACCCGTTAAAGGCATATGGATCCCTTTGTTTTGCCTTTCTAGCTCAATAACCCTATGAATAACATCACAAAAAATCTTTGTTGTTGATCCTCTACACTAGTAGCACTCATTGTGGATTGTAGGACATCTAACCAACCCACATGATAGGTGTGACCTGTGCATAGGTCGGTTAGAGTCTCTATTTGTAGTTCATACTCCCAGTTCTCATTTAGAAATGCTCCATCTAGGATTGAGCTGCTAGGGATGTCCTTTGAGCTAGATGCAATGTGGCTCTCTATGGGTTGGCCCTTAGTGGTTGCTAAGTCAAGAGCACTTGATTGCTTGACTGGCATGGTTAGTGACATAAGGACCTTTGCCTTAAGTTCTCTCCGTTGCTCCGCCTTGCATAAGATCTCGGTTTCTTTTTGCCTCGCAGCAAGGATATACCGCTCAATCTCTTGCACTTTGACAAGGCTTCTACCATCAGGTAATAGAACCTTGGAGGGGAATAGCTCTGAAGAGTCAAGGGGTGCAATGAACGGAGAACACTCTCCAGAAGCATGGGATTTACATTGGTCAAAAATGGAAAATTTACCTCCCCAGCCCCCTCATTTACATCGCTAGCTCCATGTTCGGAGGCGAGTGGCTCTACTAAAGGTTTCCTTCAAGCGGCTAAGCACGCTCAGCTCGGATCGTGGGTCCATGGCATGCATGTCTTGGCTTGAGCTATCGGGATTAAGCATTGGGTAATCCTCCATGATGTTGTAGTCAAAGGAAGAGTCACTAGCCGCTATGTTTGGGTCTTGGGTTGTACTACCTTGGGTCCCCGCAGAGGGCCCGGTACCTAAGGTAGGTGGGTATTGAGAATCCACATAAGTCGAAGTGCTCACTAGTTGCTCAATCTCTAGCACACGACGAGAGTTCAAATGCATGTGCCTTTGGCACCGTACAAGCGTCGACAAATACCCTCGAAGGTTAACCGCTTGATTTTTTGGGCGTTTTGCACCCCGTTTTCATACATTTTTTTATGTTTTTTATTGTCTTTTTACGATCTAATTTTGGATTAGAGCGTATGATAGCTCAAAAATGAGCGTATCGCTCAGAGGGTCATGGTGTGCTTTACAGCACAGTGATCGGTTATTCGAACCTCCATTGGTCCTCAAAAGGGTCGATTTTTACTTAGGAGTGAGACCAAAATAAGTAATTCTAAAGGGTGACTGAGACCTGAGGCTTGGGCTTGGGCCTGGGGAATATTCCCAATCTCGGTCCTACCTTTAAAATTTTTTACTTTTTTTTTGTTTTTTATTTTTTTGGATAAGGTCACCGTGGTCGCACCGCGTGCGCGAGTACACACACACCTAACCGAACTACTTGCCACTAACAAAGCTACTGTTACACACTAACATAGTACTACAGCAACTAATTAACTAGCAGATCTACTTACTGCACCTTACAGATGTAACATTATAGATCTAATACCTCAAAGCTAACACCTTATCAACATAAAACAGTACCTTACAACAAAAAAGCTAAGACCTTATTAACAGAAAACAGTACACTGGAGCAAAAACAAAGGTCACAAAACCTTCTCAACAAGCCACACACCTTCTTTCTCTACCTTTCCTACATTTCATAATGCATCACAAAGCAACATAGAGTGCTATCGAGCTTAGTGCAGGGCATTTTCGCGACAGCAGCGCCAAAACTGTGCGCATTTGTTGCACGTGTCAAAGCAAGGGACTTACCGTACACTGTGTACGAGCCACAAATGGCTGCAAGCATACAACCAGACTAATCTAGCAAGCTCAAGAGAGCAAGGGTGTGACTCACCGCCCTACGCTCGCCTTTGTGGAGGATTCCTCGCTGCAAAGTAGAGGGAGCTACCGTCGTGCTGTGCTCAACCGCCTCGCCGCCACCGTGCCGTCGCAATGCTCGACCACACTCTCTCTCTCTCTCTCTCTCTCTCGCATACACACACACAAGTTGATGAAGAAGAAAATGGAGATGGAGCAAGAGCACTCTTCAATTGCACAAATGAGAGAATGAGTGATTTTTAGGTTTAGGTGACTTTTATATGAGCTCGACCATTCACACTTGGGCGCCCATGCTTAGCCAACTAGCCCTTGAATGTTCCAGTTAGAGTGCACCTTCTTATCGGAGATCACTCTTACACTTTTCCTAATGGACTCACAAGCCCGACCCATGACTACTAGAAGTGGACGCCGGTGGTTAACACATCTTGTTCGAAAAGCTCAATCTACTGGTCGGTAGAGAGTGGGTCAAAGAGGAGAGAATCATCGGTCGGCATAATACAACATGTTAAAAGTGTGGGGCGGTATGCACAGCACCATAGTCGTATGCGAGGCAAGTTGAATCTGTGGCTTTGGCGAGTAGCTACAAAGCAGCTTGCTTTTGTTGGAATCTGAAGGGATTAGTTTTTGGTGGAGCAAGCGGCGTCTTCAATTTGCATCAATGAGCGGTGATGAAATCGAGAGAAGCCATCAGGTCGTCAAAGAGATGCCCGAATGTGAAGATTGTTCCATAGCACGATGTGTGTGTGTGGGAAAGAACCCTTGAGGTGTACTTTTTAAAAAACAAAACTCGCAGATCATACTACAAGGCTTCTAAGGGTGTGTGTGTGTGTGTGTGTGTGTGTGTGTGTGTGTAATTGTGAAGGAAGTATGTGTGGAGGGACGCTTAAGGTTGTGTATGTCGGTGTTTCTTCAGAGGGCAGACCGATCTACAGTCGTAAGAGGTGTATGCGCACGTGTGTGTGTGTGCGCGCCAAGGGGGCAAAAGGGCAAAATGATGCAGGTCGTGTTGCAAGGGGTGTGTATGCGTGTGTGTGTGTGCGCGCCAAGGGGGCAAAAGGGGAAAATAATGCAGGTCGTGATTCAAGGGGTGTGTGTATGTGTTTGCGTGGAATTAAGGTGGCGAGAGGTGACAATTAACGCAGGTGAGCACTATGGGAGACAAGGACAAGAGAAAAGGAAGCCGTCTGTCAAGGCTGAACCTGGAGTGGCATCACCAAAGCCATGCAAGGAAGAGAGGGTGGAAGATGGGCAAAGTAGGAGCTGGCACCCACTATGACTTTTGGTAGGTGCGCCCTTTTTCTTTGGTAAAGTGGCCGCTTGGTCGGGAGTAAAGGGTGCACAAGAATCAGTTAGCTGGGAACGAAGGCACCAAAATGCAAAGTGAGTGTGTAGGAGGAGGCGAGAGTTTCTGAGATCGTTGGGAATATGCATGCCACTTCCATGCAGTCATAGAGAAGCGTGTAGGTGCCCGCAGCCCATCCGAGCGTCCAGGGCCAAGTGACGGTTGAGAGTTGACCGCCTGTGGCACCGTCGACTGGAGTTCCACCTGCAACGCATGAGGTAGCGCTACAGCACAAGGTGGCCATGAACTTGATAGGGGATGGGAGCTCTACACCTGGCGGAGCTGCTGCTGATGGAGATGGGGAAGTAGCACTTGGTTAGGCAGCTATTGCTGCTATAGGTGCTTAGCAAATAGGAGGAGGGGAAACGATGCTGCAGGCCCCCACTAAAAAAATTTAATGCAAATGTCTACTATGTAGTAACTTAATGTGGAGTCATTTCGGAGTCATTTCACACGTGCTCCCATGACCTTTTCGCTGTCGTATCCTCCATCTTTTAGTCCTTCCAAACCATCCCGCACGAGTACAAACGGGCTGTCCATGCCTCCGTGTCAGCATGTGTTCTTGTTGGACGTACGCCTGCATCTCTATAGCACAAATGGTTGTGCTCCCTTTCTTTATGGAGGGGAAGATATGGGTTCGAATTCCATCAGAGATGAATTTTGCCTATTGTTACATGCAAGTAAGATGTGATTAGCAATGACACTATACAGTTGATGAAAACTTTAAGCAATTTCTTAATCATAATTATATTACTTAAGATCAAAGATGTACTTATCTTTGCATGCGTAGCTTTCATAGTGTTGAAATTGATCGGAGCGTAGGCCCGGCCTCTGATATTGCTTTTGTGAGTAGGGACATTGTCGTGGCACAAAACACATCTCACACCCGCGTGCATGCCCCTCCATACCAAAAGTGCCATGCATAGAGAGAGAGAGAGAGAGAGAGAGAGAGAGAGAGCATTGGGTACAATAATCCCCCCATGCTTAGAGTGAGTTGGCTTCCTCTAGGCATGTATTTATATCAATTGCAAAAAGGGACAGCTCATAATGAGTCTATTTACATTCCACTTTGGGGATAAAGACTTTAGTGAAATAACTAAAAACCCTATTGCTTATTGGCTTATTCCATGTCCTGCTATTTGGTGTCAGTCACCTACCCATAACTCAACTACCTTGACCTGCTACACATGACCATAAGTATTAGTGTCCAACTAACACTTCTCATAATCCATTCCATAACAGAGACACTCCTCTTCCATAACAGGTGTCAGTCACATGCCCATGACTCAGCTACCTTGACCTGCTACACATGACCATAAGTGTTAGTGTCCAACTTCTCATAATCCATTTCATAACAGAGACACTCCTCTTCCATCACCCATCTGGTTTACTCGTCTACTTAGCTCACTCGCTTCATTGGCCTCTCTGATTTGTTTCCATACTTCATCAAGACCATCTATTTCCTTAAAACCCTAAGGTATAGCTAGGTTAAAACCCTTGGAAGAGTTATCCATGGTATTCAACACTATCCTCGGCTCTAATACTGGGTCCTTGAGCTTTGGTCCATGCTCGTGACTAGAATCTGGCTCTATTTGTTCCAAGTTTGGTGGGATTACTGGTGTAGGTGGGACAAGGATCACACCTCAGGTTTTCCAACTTGTGGTTCTAGTGAAGCTCGCACTGTTTGAATCATTTTTTGACACATTTCAATCCTTTGATTTTCTAGTTCCGCATATGGATATGTCATCCACCTCTATTCTTGGGTTTGAGCCGTGTTTCATAGGCTTTTAAAAGGACGTCTAATGGCTCATTAACCTTCTTGACCAACACTGATCCTTGTGAACTAGCACTTCTTGGCTCACTTTTTGTTGATGGTTCTTCTGGAGGTTGAGATATCTACTTAAAAGAAGGTGCAACCCTTTCCTCATGTTGTCTTATCTTCTCTTTAGCTTGGGTAAGCTCCTCAGCTAGAGATTTCTACTCTTGTTCCCTACGTGCTTTCATCCTAGCCTTTCTAGCTTTCCAACTATTTTGTTTGCTCACGGTTTTTTTAATAGGTGCGTTGGTCTTTGGTTCACCCATCTCTGGACTTGCATCAGTTTCCATTTTCTCTGTCTCAAGGTTCTCATCAGCTTCCTTTTGAGCTTGCACTCTTGTAACTACCTGAACTGGTACAACCTTTTTGTTTTTTGAGCTATTGGGTAGCTAAATGATTCGTGAGACATTCCTTGTGATCTTTCTAACTCGGTTTGGGTTTTTGGGACATTCGAGGATCAAGTGAATGACACCATAGTCAAGACAAAAGTCATTTACTTGAGTGATCTCTGTGTAAGGACATTGTCTGACCAAGTGGTTGTCACAACTTTTGTGACAATTTGTCTTTGGTTGAGGAGCTTCTTCTTGCATCCCTCTTGACTGTAAACAGACTCTAATGTAGCTAAGCCGCTATTCACAATGAATTGCAATGTCCTTTTGTCCATCTCATACCTTCTTTCTTCAGATTGAAACACTCTCATCTTCTGTCGCTTCGAAGGGTAGTACCCGTTTGGTTGTTATAATACATTGTAGTTAGTACTAGCACTTGTTTAGTAGATGCTTCCATCATCCATGTGTATCTCATGTCTACGTCAAGCATTCTAACACCTGGCATTGGAGGTTGTTTTCCTAAGACAAGTTGTGGCCTTGAAACTCTTACTGGACCTGATGCATTCTTCGTAACATATCAGGGTGGAGTAGGTGCTACTAGAATAGGTAGTACATACCTCTCCCTAGCATATTCCATGCTATAGTAGCACTCTTACCTCGTATGGTTTGTCCATTTTCTCTCAATTTTGCACCACTTAAGCTCGTCCGGCTCAAACTTTACAAGAGGAGTCAACCTCTTGACCATTTCGTCGATAAAATTTTCTTGATCAATAGGTTCCACTGGTTTTGCAATGGACTCAGTAATCTATGAATCACTGTGCTAAGAGATGTGTCATCCTCGTGACTCTCACAATCCTTTTCTTTATATTTCTCACAATTATCCACTAGATAAAGAGCTTCTTTGATCAATTCATTTAGCGTCAGGCTCCTTATCATATGCAGATCCTTCTGAAGATCTGCATGTCTCATTCCCTAGATAAAGGTCAGCATCAATTGTGCCTGCATAGGTAGTTCCATTCTCAAACATTACTTGACATATCTCTTGAGCCGTAATGCCGCCTTGCGCAATGATTCACCCTCTTTTTGTTTGAATTTGTGTATTTGCAAAAGACAATACTGTGAGCTATGCCTTTCTGCAAGAATTATTCGGTGAATTCTTCAAACAGCTCGTTTAGAGTCTCAAAATTGCGTCTTTCCATTGAGTCAAACCATGTAGCTGCGTCATCTTCTAGAGTTAGTCCATCTCGCAAACTGTGTCGCAAAATCCAAAACTTCCTCTACTCTAATTACTCTTCTAAAAGCCGCTACGTGATCTGTCGTATATTTATCTTCGGAGTATTTCCTGTTTACCCATTTCTAGACTTGGGTCGGTCTAACTCGCCGATTGTCTACAAGTCTAACCATAGACTCTCCCGATCCTTCTCTCATTATCTCTCTTCTACTATGCCTAGGTTCTTCTCCAAAGGGATTGGTCGTTTTGTTGGATACTGGTCCATTAGGGAAATTCACTCAAGGAGGCATGTCTACCATCTATGTGATCATTACATCTCTCGTTATCGCTCTAGCAGGGAATCCAGATGGCTCCCTCGTTGGAATTCTCGTGTCTGCTGGAGGTATCTGTGGCCCTTCATTGACCAAATATCCACCTATTTCTAATGCAATCTGTGGATTTGTGCTTTCTACAGCTCTGTATTCTTTGCCATACTTGTCAAAAACTATAGATTTCCATTCACTGTCGACTCCATATGTATAGACATATAAGAGCTTGTGTTAGGAAATAAGACGTAGCTAAATAGATTTTTGAGTAGATTACTTAATGGAGAGAGATAGATTTCACACACAAGAGATTATAGAGTAGAGAGAGAGAGAGAGAGAGAGAGAGAGAGAGAGAGAGAGTACACACGATATACGTGGTTCACCCAATGTGGGCTACGTCCACGGGAAAGCAGCCACTCAATGGCTTCAGCACTTCAAAAGAAGAAGTAGTTTACAAAGGGATTAAACCCTTGATAGAGCTCCCGCCTTGCTTCACTCTCACCACCTCACACTCACCTTGTTGCATCAACTTCACACTATAAAATGTGTGTAGAAATGGCCTCCTTTTATAGGCCAAAAGGGCTGCCCTCTCTTATGAGAGACAGCCATGTGTAGCCACCCTTGTGCGAATAAGTCCAAATCGGACCCTCCAATTCGCCCATGTGTGGCCGCCCTTGAGAAGACAAGTCCGCTTTTGAATTCGGCCACTGGCCATTGAATTCGGCCACCGGCCATTGACTTCCGATCACCGACCACCGGCCATTGACATCCGACCACCGGCCATCGGCCATTGACTACCGGCCACCGGCCAACCGACCGGTTGTTTTCCGACCACTTTCCGGCCGCCGTCCGGCCATAATATTCCGACAAAAAGGAATATTCCGGTGAAAAAAAAGTCCGACAAAAAAGGAATATTCCAGCCTTTAAAGTTGCCCCTGATTCTTGTCCATGAAAATTTTGGTTTCCGGTGAGTGATTTTCCTTCACCCACGATGGCTTCTCCTCATAATGGGGGCCTTACAAATGTGCACTTTTACCACAGAAAATTACAAGGGTACATCAGGCTTCATACTTAACAATCTCCCACTTGGAGACTGATCTCCAAACCAAACCTGTGACTGCTTTCCATTCTGGCTTCTTATCCTTGAATGCCAATTGAAGATGAGCAAAAGCTCAACTTCTCCTTGTTGACCACCTTTGTAAACATGTCTGCAGGATTTTCACTTGTATGCACCTTTCCTAGCTTTAGCTGTCTCTCTTCCAAAAGAGTGCGTATGAAGTGATCTCTCACCTCAATGTGCTTTGTCCTTGAATGAAAGGCTGAGTTCTTCGCAAGATGGATAGCGCTTTGGCTATCACTATACAAGACACAATTGTCTTGTTTGAATCCAAGCTCTTCTAAGAATCTGTGAAGCCACAGAATTTCTTTGCATGCCTCCGTCATTGCTACATACTCTGCTTCCGTGGTAGAAAGTGAAACCACTTTCTACAGCTTTGAAGCCCAGCTTACTGTTGTGCCTCCAACCGTGAACACATAGCCAGTAGTGCTCCTTCGAGTATCTTTGTCACCTACCATATCTGCATCAGCATACCCTTCTAGAAAAATATCAGTTCCTCCAAAATACAAAGCATTTGTTGTATTCCCTTTTAGATACCTAAGTATCCACTTCACAACTTGCCAATGCTCTTTACCTGGGTTGTCCATGAACCTACTCACAACTCCCACTGCATGTGCAATGTCTGGTCTTGTCCAGACCATAGCATACATTGGAGAACCTACCGCTGCAGCATATGGAACTTTAGACATATAGGCTATCTCCTCTTGTGTCTTTGGACACATATCCTTCGTTAGTTTAAAATGACCAGCCAAAGGTGTAGAAACTGGTTTTGCATTTTGCATTGCAAACCTTTCTAGTACCTTCTTGATGTAATCTTCTTGAGATAGCTTTATTGTCTTCTTCGTCCTGTCCCTTGATATTTTCATACCAAGTATCCTCTTTGCAGCACCTAAATCTTTCATTGAAACAGATTTAGACAGCTCCTCTTTTAGGTCTTTGATGTCCTACATGTTAGCACTTGCAATCAGCATGTCATCAACATACAACATTAGGATGATGAACTTCCCATCTCCCAAATTCTTCGTGTAGACGCAGTGATCCGAGTTGCATCTTGTGAATCCATGATCCAACATCCATCGATCAAACTTCAAGTACCATTGTCTTGATGCTTGCTTTAAACCATACAAGCTCTTCTTTAATCTGCAAACCATTTTCTCCTTACCTTTTACTTCATACCCCTTTGGTTGAAGCATGTAGATTTCCTCCTCTAAGTCACCGTGAGGGAATGCCGTATTTACATCCATTTGCTCGATATTTAAATCATGAGCAGCCACAAGGCTTAAGACAAGCCTAATTGAGTTCATTTTTAAAACAGGAGAAAATATTTCATTGAAGTCAATACCTTTCTTTTGATAAAAACCTTTTACCACAAGCCTAGACTTGTACCTTTTCTTCCCACCTTCTTCTTCCTTCAGTTTGTACACCCATTTGTTTTGAAGTGCCCGCTTACCTTTAGGCAACTCAACCAACTCCCATGTTTGGTTGCGATGTAGTGAGTCCATCTCCACTTGCATGCTCTTCGTCCATTCTTCTTTGGATTCATGTTGCATAGCTTCTTCGTATGATTCCGGCTCTCCAGAATCTGAGATCAAGAGATGGTTGAAGGAAGGAACAAACCTTTCTGGAGGTCTACTTGCTCTTGTAGATCTTCGGGGAATAGGTTGAGGCTCCTCATTTGGTTGCACATTGTCACCGTTTGCAGCCCTTGAGTCTTCACCGTCATCAAGCTCCATGTACTCATCACGTGTTTCTTTTGTTTGTTTTCTTTCCAAGTAATCTTTGTACATATTTTGTTCGTTAAAAATTACATCCCTACTCCTTAAGATTTTACCATCTTCAGGATTCCATAGGCGATACCCAAAGTCTCCTTCTCCATAGCCAATGAAGAAACACTTTTTGGATTTTGCATCTAGCTTTGATCTTAGGCTTCTATCTATGTGCATGAAAGCCTCACACCCAAACACTTTGAGAAATGCATAATTCACCGGTTTACCTGTCCATGCCTCTTCTGGAACTCCCCCATCCAATGTCGTTGAGGGTGACCGATTGATTAAGTACACAGAGGTACTTACAGCTTCCGCCCAAAGCTCAAGCGGTAGGCCTGCATGTAGCCGCATGCTTCGTGCTCGTTCCATGATTGTCCTGTCCATCCTTTCCGAAATCCCATTTTGTTGAGGTGTCCTTGGGGTTGTCCTTTGCCTCCGAATTCCATTGCTAGCACAAAAGCTTTCAAAAGCTTGGCTGCAATATTCGCCTCCATTGTCAGATCTGAGGCATTTAACCTTGGTACCTGTTTCATTCTCCACAAAGGCTTTCCACCTTTGAAATATGAAAAATACATCGGATTTATTCTTCATGACATAAACCCATGTTTTTCTAGTCGCATCGTCTATGAATGTTACATAGTACAATGAGCCACCAAGTGATGGTGTACTTGCAGGACCCCAAACATCAGAATGAACCAACTCAAGTTTTTTATTTTTTCTTTCATTTCCTGATTTTTGAAATTTTACCCTCTTTTGTTTACCATAAACACAATCTTCACAGAACTCTAAGTCCACTTCTTTCAAACCTGGTAGAAGGTTCTTTGTTTGAAGGATTTGCATTCCTTTGGCACTCATATGCCCAAGTCGGTAGTGCCACACCGCACTGTCGACTTCTGTAGTTGCTGCACAAGCTGAAGGTTGCGTGCTAACAGTACACAAGTAAAGTGTACCGACTTTTTCTCCCTTGGCAACCACCAAAGATCCCTTTGAGATCTTCCACCGTTTGTTTCCGAATGCAATGTTGTGACCTTCATCGTCCAATTGTCCTGTAGAGATCAAATTTTTGCGAAGAGAAGGAACATGCCTAACATCTTTAAGCTTCCATTCATTTCCGTTAGCAGTTTTGACAGAAACTGTACCTTTGCCGACAATCTCACAAGCTTCATCATCTCCCAAGTATACATACCCAAAATTACCTTTGGTGTAGTCTTGGAAATGTTGCTTGTGTGGTGTCGCATGGAATGAAGCCCCGGAATCTACTATCCAGAAATTAGACACATTGTCTAATGAGAGAATTAGAGAATCTTGCTCTACTTTACCTGCCACGTTGGCCTCCGATGTTGGCTTGTTGTCTTGAGACTCTGTCTCCTTCTTCTTCTTGGACCAGCAATCCTTCTTGACGTGGCCCTTCTTGCCGCAGTTCCAACATTCAAGAAGTGACTTTGTGCGTGACTTGCTCCGCCTTGAGCGATCACGACCCTTTTGGTTTTTGAACCTCTCCTTAGGCCTTCCTCTTGTTTCCATTGATAGTGCAGCACTTGATGATTCTCCTGTGCTTCTCCTTCGCATTTCCTCGCTTAGGAGAACACCCACAACATCATCAAACTTAAGAGTATTTGTGCCAGAGATAGAATTACTTACAGCCATCACAAGGCTGTCCCAACTATCCGGTAGAGATGATAGTATAAGGAGAGCTCGCACTTCGTCATCGAAATTGATTTTCACTGATCGAAGTTGACTTATGTTTGTGTTAAAGTCATTTAGGTGTTCTGCAACTGAACCATTCTCTGCCATCTTTAGATTGAACAAGCGCTTCATAAAAAATACCTTATTGGATGCCGATGGTTTCTCATAGAAGTCGTCAAGTGACTTCATCAAGTCCTCCATGGTCTTCATCTCCGAAACATTGAAGGCCACCGTTGACGCCAAGCTTAACCGGATTGTTCCCAGTGCCTTTCGATCAAGGACAATCCATGCTTCATCTGCCATTGTTGCGGGCTTCTTCGCAAGACCGCCCAGTGGCAAATAGAGGTCCTTCTGGTAGAGATAGTCTTCAATCTGCATCTTCCAATGTTGGTAGTTTTTGCCGTTGAACTTCTCAATCTTGAGCTTTCCTTCCTCCGCCATAACTCCCACTCAATTCAAGGAATCCTTTCCTTGAGATAATTTAGCTACGAGCAAACCTTGCTCTGATACCAGTTGTTAGGAAATAAGACGTAGCTAAATAGATTTTTGAGTAGATTACTTAATGGAGAGAGATAGATTTCACACACAAGAGATTATAGAGTAGAGAGAGAGAGAGAGAGTACACACGATATACGTGGTTCACCCAATGTGGGCTACGTCCACGGGAAAGTAGCCACTCAATGGCTTTAGCACTTCAAAAGAAGAAGTAGTTTACAAAGGGATTAAACCCTTGATAGAGCTCCCGCCTTGCTTCACTCTCACCACCTCACACTCACCTTGTTGCATCAACTTCACACTATAAAATGTGTGTAGAAATGGCCTCCTTTTATAGGCCAAAAGGGCTACCCTCTCTTATGAGAGACAGCCATGTGTAGCCACCCTTGTGCGAATAAGTCCAAATCGGACCCTCCAATTCGCCCATGTGTGGTCGCCCTTGAGAAGACAAGTCCGCTTTTGAATTCGGCCACCGGCCATTGACTTCCGATCACCGACCACCGGCCATTGACTTCCGACCACCGGCCATCGGCCATTGACTACCGGCCACCAGCCAACCGATCGGTTGTTTTCCGACCAGTTTCCGGCCGCCGTCCGGCCATAATATTTCGGCGAAAAAAAAAGTCTCGGGGGCCTCCGCCCCCAAGGCCTCTAAAGTTGCCCCTGATTCTTGTCCGTGAAAATTTTGGTTTCCGATGAGTGATTTTCCTTCACCCACGATGGCTTCTCCTCATAATGGGGGCCTTACAAATGTGCACTTTTACCACAGAAAATTACAAGGGTAAATCAGGCTCCATACTTAACAGCTTGTGATCCGTCGGCTCTTCTGGGTATGGCTCTGAGCACCTATAAAGGTTGACCTCATTGCCTTCAATGTATTTGTACAGTCCTTCACTCTCATGACATGTCATCCAAAATCTCTCAATAATAAAATTGGTCTTTATCGACTGCAAGTTTGGAAGATCCATTACGGGTGGATGCTCCCTATCGCTGGGATCCCGAAGCTTGTGTAAGCTGAGTTTGAATCTAAAGTAGACATGATCTTTGGGCTTAACATCTCTAGCTTGATGTAAGAATAATTATACCAATGTGTTCAAGCACTTTGGTTAGGCAAAAGTCGAAACTATGTCCAAAACTACGACTGTTTCCTCACAATTCTCTCAAATTGTCACTTTTAGACACCCCTAACTTTCGGATGCATTTTGAGGCCTTAAAGGAAGTTTTTTGAATGCTGACAAACAATGAATGACCCATAGGTCTTCAATTTTTGTTCAGGGGTCACATTAAATGTTGTAGAGCTACTATGGACCTTCGTTTTGATAAAAAAAAGTTTCTGAATTTGATACCAAGAGCTCAAGTTATGGCCAAAACAATCTTCTATCGCATTCAATCTTCCTGTAGGTCAATCTTGGCAATTTTAGAGTATCAACACTAGATGCATACTTTGGTCCACTTACAAGTGTCCAAATTTGGTTTTGGAATGATATTTGGAATTCTAAGGTCAAAAGGAACTCCTTTGACTGGTCAAAGTTCCCGTATGGCCTCAATCTAGGCCTGCAGACTTTATACGCATATGATGTCTCCTGACTCAAAATTTCTCCAAACTTTAACTTTAGACTTTCCTTGATGTACTCTAACCACTCTAAGTCTCAGTTTGTGATTCTAACACTTTAAGTCAGGTCTATCACTCCTTTTTCTATTTGGTTATTTGCCACTTCCATGGGAGGTTAGCTAAGCCAAAAGTGATCCAAATTGAAAAGAAACTTGGTCTCAGGCCTATTTTGTAATGGCAAACACTTCTGTAAGCTCAGATGTAGGTTTTGGCTTCTAATTTGGCGCTTGAGACATCATACGCGTATGATGTCTTCGCGTATGATGTCTTTGGTAAAAAAATGAAGTGACTTTTATCCCAAAGACACTTTATCACTCAAGCAACTTTTAGAATTCAATTCCAACACTTCTTGTGCAAGTTATGGTCAATAAAAGCTTGAACTTGCTCAATTTCTATCTGTCAGCACTTTTTAGCCCAAATGTGCTCCAAATGCAATGAAATTCTCGCTAGGGATTTCTTTCATGCTCTAGGACACTAGGGTATACTCATATGTGTGATTTGACCTAAATCTGGCTGTAAGACATCATATGCATATGATGTCTTTTGGCTCAGATTTCACTTTTTCTTCTCTCCAAGGTGCTCCTTGATGTATACAACAAGAATACGTGCACACAAATTGAATGTCAAAAATGTACAAAATCACTACTTTTGACTTTTACCTCCTTGGAATTGCAAAAATCTTATTAAATTTAAAGATGTGTGTCCAAATGAGATGAAATTTTGCAAATAGGCTTAACACATCATTTTCAAACCTCTTCTGTAGTCAAAAGGGCAGTTGGACTTTCAAATCTGGACTTGAGACATCATACACGTATGATATCTATGTGCTCAGAATTAGCCCAAACTTGGTCTCTAAGCTTATTTTGTGGTGCTAAACACCCTAGTAAGGTCTGATATCAACTTTGGTCCCTAAATTTCCCTTTAGACATCATACACGTATGATGTCTAGCTGGTCAATTTGAAGTGAAACTCACTTTAGAGGTCTCCCACCTCACAAGCAACTCACAACAGCTTTCAGAATTCATATCCAACACTTTTTGTGCTAGATATGATCAATTCAAGCATTCACTTGCGTAGATCTTGTTGAAAGGTGGGCATGGGAACTTCTTTGACACCTAGTTCATTTTTCATGTGACACATATTACATATATGTGTGTAGCCTTTTGAAAAAGGCACCTGGAGATATGAGCTGCCGGATACTAGCTGTGAGACCTTTTGTATATAAACACTTCCTTTTGTATATGAATTATAACATATGTTGTAAATATATTGCATGTACATTATAGTCTATAGAGTGTGACTCTCTCTCTCTCTCTCTCTCTCTCTCTCTCTCTCTCTCTCTCTCTCTCTCTCTCTCTCTCTCTCTCTCTCTCTCTCTACTGTGTGCAACCATGGTTGTTCCAAGCTTCAAACCACCTTGAGCTCATTGCATCAATCCACCCACCTGCTTCCAACAACTGGTATCAGAGCTTTGGTTAGGGTGCTTTGAAGTCTAATACTTTTAGCTTAATCACTCCTCTATTAACTCTTAATTAGTTGTGGTTCTTTACTCATCAATAAGCACAATATTTTGAGCATTATTTAAGAATTTCTTGTGTGCTCATTGTTAATAAGCCACTTAAGGAGCACTTTGTCATAATGTGTGCATATCATAACTTAATTCCACGAGTGTACATTGCTTTGTAAAACCACTTTCAAGCTGAGCCATTTCCTATTGTTGTGTGTGTGATTCCAAGGCGTTCAACATTGAACTTCAATTTTGACAAGAAAAGGCGAGCTGCCCAACAAGTCATTGAAGGTGCAAGCTCGGTCAACAAGTGCGCAACACCTCAATTTGCAACTTGGAAGCCTATGCAGTAGCCAACAATCAACAGCTAACAACAAGTGGAGATGAAGGATGCCCCAATTCGGTCATCGTTTTCATCAGATGCAATAATTGCAAACTGATTGGCAACATCTAGAACCGGAAATAACGGGTCAACCAAGCTATTGCAGGAGAAGCAAAGTTCGGTGAGTACAACTCACACACGAGGAGAGCGTCGTGGACCAAGTGCAGCCCTCAAGGGGAATTGCGCAAGCCAAGTCGAGCAAGCCTGCAGGCTTGAAAGAAAGCGCGTGCAAGGCTTAAGAAGCTGAGAGGCTCAATGCATACGAGCTTGTGCAGGCCAATGCCTAGCTTTGCGGGCAATTCGGTATCCTTCTATGTCTCGGCTCTCTAGTAACCTGTGTACTCTCACACACACACACAAACACACACACACACACACACACACACACACATTTGACGCATCGGTAGAAGACGCCAAGCTTGGCCCGAGGCTTTTGTAGACTAACACTAACGCCACTTAGTTCCTATTTATTTTTATCTAGTTTTGTTTTCTCATGAGCTAATCACTTTTCACGAGTGCTTGTTCCCACATTCCAAAGTTTATTCCCATGCATTTGTTAGTTGTGTCAGCCATACCAAAGTTCGTGTGTATTCCCATGCATTGGTCATTTTTGAACTTCATAAAGAAGATCATCTCCTTGTTTTAGCGGGCATCCCCACTGTTGGTAACATGAAAAAGATAGGTCCCTCATCACGACTTGGGAGCTCTATTTTTATGTCCTTCAAAGAGGGTATCACACATCGGCAACAACGACCCAAGCACAAGGATGTGTGTGAAATGTCCAATTCCAAGATTGTAAAACTCCACATCATATATTTGCATATATATATATATATATATATATATATATATATATATATATATATATATATATATATATATATATATATATATATATCCTTGCATTTTGCACAACAATGTATGAAGGTGTGTGTGTGTGTGTGTGTGTGTGTGTGTGTGTGTGTCTGTGTGTGTGTGTGTGTGTGTGTGTACTGTGTGCAACCATGGTTGTTCCAAATCAAACCACCTTGAGCTCATTGCATCAATCCACCCACCCGCTCCCAATAGATCTGTCTTATGGTTTATAAGCCCAAAAATGCTTTAAATTCAATTGAATTTTGCCTATTTTCTTCCTAAATACTTTAGATCATAAGGGTGCACTCAAATGTATCTTTTGACCTCAAATCTAGCCTCTAGGACATCATACATGTATGATGTCTATCTGGTCAGAATTGACTTCTACTTCTACCCCATGTATCCCTTGGTATATGCTACATGCACATGTGCTCACATTAAATTTTGAAAATCAAAATTGCACAGATCACCACTTTTTGACAAGGAAATCCCCGAAAGAGAAAAATCCCCTCAATTCTCAATCTATATGCCCAAATGAAATGAAATTTGGTGTATGTGCTCAACACAACATGCAAAATAGGGGTGTAATGTCAAAAGTTCATTTTTGCTGCCAGCATTATCCTTCAAACATCATATGCATATGATGTTTACTGATGAATTTTTGGCCAAAATTTAACCACAAGCATCCCCAAGTCTCCAGCACTGGTTTTCAAGCGATTTTACTAGTTTTCATGCAAAAATATGCTCAAAATCACAAGTTCCTCTTTTTTTCGTTTTTGACACTGTCTTTTGTCTTTCGGGTACCAAAGCGCCGTCAAAAATCTAGTGTCAAGGTGTACTTGGGGTTAAAAACCCCCTTTTGAACACTCTCGTGTAGTCCGATTTGTCAAAGTTGGTCTCCAGTTGCCTCTTGAGACATCATACGCGTTTGATGTCCAAGTTTATAAAATTGTAAGTTTTCTACACAAAACTCTTGCAAATGTCCTCTTATATGCACAACATCAATCAATCATGAAAATCTGTCAATAGAAACCTGTTTATTGCATTTTTTTTTCAAAATTAACTTTTCAAAGATCATGAATGCAAACAAGCACTTCAACAAATAAATCAATGATGAATAGCTCTAGACCAGAATCAGATCAACTTACCTAAAGCTACTCCTACTCATCATATGGGGTTTTGTATTTATGAGTAGAAAAATGATTCACTCCACACACAGACTAGCAAACACTTTTATCACCTCACAAATCACTCGACCACCAACAACTACTCCAATCTACAACTAATACTACAAATCCTAACTAAATCTATCTAGTCGCATACCCTCGATAAGGCACATGCTTCCTGGCTGTCCACTTGATCTTGGAATATCCTTTTCTAGACCCATTTGAGGAAAATGCTCTCTTTAGTCAAAATTAAAGTAAGCAATTATCACACAATTGTTAGTAGGATTACCTACTCAAGTCCTTGTGTCCCCGACAGCGGCACCAATGTTGTGGGAGCGAATCACACCACCTATAAAGTGCATGCAACACTACCTAGATCAACACAATGCCAATCAAGAACACAGATGGCACGATAGGCACAAGAAGGCAATCTCTTTAGCTTGTCAGGCTGAGACCATCTCACACATACAACACTTTGGAAGGCTAACTAAACCACAATCAAGAATCTCAGTGCTCTCAACTACACTACCCAACCCACATACACACAAACGGAAGGAAACTCATCAAACCATACTAGAATCGTATGAAACTTAAGGAACACCATCCCCTCACTAGGATACACCTGTCCCAAAGCCTCTACGCTCACAATCCTCACTCCAAACCCATTTGCAAAAAATGTGTATGAAGACAGAGAAGAATTCCAAAAGTGCCTAAAACTGAAATATATGAGTACCTATGTGTAGCTTATGTCACCACGATTCTAATGACTACCTGCACGCCAAAAACAGACATTGTTTGATACACTTATGGCCACAAATAGCTCGTAGATGCGTTAATGCATGTGCTCTGTTCCGTGTGGAATGCTTTGCGTCGTTGCATAGCTCTCTCCAAGCCTATCGTGATGGTGCAGTTGAATCTCCATTGTGATGAGCGAGCGGGAAGTAGTGTCAATATGAAGCTCACACTCTCTCTCTTTCTCTCTCACACACAGTCGACGGCAACTCAAAAACTTTGATTATGATAAAGTTCTTCTTACAAAATGACGTAGGTACCTTATATACTAATGCTACCATAGGGTATACCTAAAACAAAATTCAATGGGTCAAACGGTTTTGTATTTACAATCTGGAAGTCCCATTGCACTCCGGCTTTTGCAACTAGAATATTACAAATGATGTTTTTAAGCATAATCCATATCATTTCATAACTCTCAAAAATTAAGGCTTTAGTACGAAAACTGAGTTATGCCATATTGTTGACCTATGGTCAACAAATGTCAAGGTAAGACCTTTCTCATGAGCACTCACAAGATCACACATGAAGATCAGAAGTGAACATGTAAATGATGTGTATATGTGTTTTACACCTTTAACCATAAGGGCGGACCCTCGACAAAATAGACCAACAAAAATCAAGATACCAAAGATCGACATTGACATACAAATGAAGTCAAAGAAAACGGCAACAAAGATTATCTTGAAGAGGACACACATAACAACCTCTTCACACATAAATGAATGAATGATTTTTGTACTATCTACTAATAGTGAACCTACTAACTCCCACTTGTGAACCATAGTGATGAATCTGGTAGAGAATTGCTATGATGTATCATTGGACATTGAACCATGGTTGCTGAATCCGCTCAAAATTGCCACGATGCATCCGATTGAGAACCGTGAAGTGTTATATCCAGTGAGAACCACCATGATGTATTAGGTAGATGAATAATGTGTAAGGTCTCTGCCACCCTTGGAAAGGGGATTCCCATGTAATGGAATACATATCAGGCCATTTTGGTCATAAACAAAAAGTTACTATTTTTGGTAGTTTTTCCAGCTTTGATGAGCGAATGTTTAATAAATCATTGTAAGATTTTCAAGAATAAAATTTTGTTTATCATTTTCGTCCAAAAATAGAAAGTTTTGAGGTGCTTACACCAACCTAGACGCGACCGTCTCGTCTAAATCTATCCCGTCCCGAATTTCCATAAAAATAGTTGTCTATCTCGAAAACTACTAAATATAGCAGGTGTGTGCATCTGACACCTTAGTCTGTCATCCTCAAGCTCGTATTTTAATAGCAAGTTTTAGAATTGAATTCTGACAAGCCAATCTCACTTTAGACAATTAAATTTCATCCTAATGTTAATAAATTAAATCCTAAGCCTAAGGTATGCATATGCATGCATGTGCATGAGCATGTATGTGCATTTGTATGTATGGGTATGTGTATGTATGACCATGAATGACCCATGGCCATAGCCCATCTCTTATGGTATGTTGACCCTAAGCATGGGTAAGTACATGAGGTGTATCACTCAATTGGGTAAAAGGGGACATCTCTGGTGGTAAGTGAGAGGCTTGTGACACCTCTAATCGTTCATTTGGCAAGAGGGGGCAAGCAAGGGAGGTATGAGCATTCCTTGGACCTCAAGCAACCTCCAAACCCCTATATAAAGTCCATTCACACTCAATTTTGGACACACTTGAACACACTTGGGAGAAGGGAGCTCTGCTGCTCTAGCAAATAACTTGGTGGCTTCTACATCAAAGCTTTGAAAGATCAATACCTCCAAAGCACATTGGGTAATGTAAATCTATTGTTTAATCAAGCTATTATCAATTTGTTCTCTCAATTGACTACCAAGAGGCTATTCAAATGGAAGATAGCATGAAGTGAGAGTATCTTTTGCGCTTAAGCATTTTCAACCAGGGCTAGACTATCTATTAGTCATTGATTGCAAAGAACCAACCTACTACCAAGACGCTATCCAGATGGAAGATAGCATGAAGTGGGAATAGGCTATGCAACCAAAATACAATTTGATTGTAGCAAATGAGACTTGGGAATTAACAAAATTGCTAGGGGCAAAAAAACCTTGCCTTGCAAATGGGTGTTTAAGAAGAAATACACAGCAAAAAATCTTGAGCCTAAGTATAAGGCTAAATTGGTTGCTAATAAGAGACTTAAGTAGAAGAAAGGTTTGATTTCAATGAGAATTTTCTCCAGTGGTCAAGATGATTGCGTTATGTCTTGTGCTTGGACTAGTAGCCACTGAGGACATGGAACTTGTCCAAATGGACGTGAAAAAAGAAATTCTTCATGGGAATTTATAAGAGAATTTTTACATGAAGCAACCAAAGGGTTTTGAAGTTAAACTTGACAAACCTAGCAAGGAGAATTGGTGTGTAGACTATGAAAGACATTGTATGACCTTAAGCAAGGCTCAAGGTAGTGGTACCTAAAATTTGAAAGGGTCATGCAGTCTCAACGTTATGTGAGGAGCCAAGAAGACCATTGCTTGTATGGTCAAAAGTTTGCTTGGAAGTTGAAGAATGGTTTGCTAATCATATTGATACTTTATGTCAATGATATACTTATTGTCAAGAAGTCTAAGGACAAGATTGTCATCTTGAAGGAATCACTTAGCATGAAATTTGCTAGGAAGGATTTGGAAAATGCAAATCACTTTCTTGGTATATGTATCAAGAGAGACAAAAAGCGTAGAATATACAGTTATCTCAAGAGACGTATATCCATAAAGTCTTGTAACGTTTTAATATGCAGGGAGGGAAGGCTTCATTGAGTATCCCAATGCAAGAATATGCAAGACTTAGAAAAGATGATGCTCCCAAATCTAATGCTGAGAAATCAAAAATGGTAAAGGTGCCATACCCTTCTCAGCAGTGGGGTAGTCTTATGTACACCATGGTAGCCATCATACCAAACATTGCATTTTTAGTGGGAGTGGTTAACAGGTTTATGTGGAAAATTGTGACAAAAATCACTTGGAAGTAGTGAAGCACATTATGAGATACCTTAAGGGTTCAGAGATCAAGTGCCTACCATCAAAAAAAGGCAGCCAAGACACAAACAGAATTGAAGAAGATACAAGCTCAAGGTGAGGCTAAAGAGCGACAACAACGCATAAGACGCCAACGAGAGGCCAACCTTGGAGTTACACATGCATTCCACGTTGAAACAGAGGATGATTGGTTGGACTATGACACACCTCTACGATACCCTATTGAGCTAAATAGCACCTATGGAAAAGTGTTATATAATGCCTTATTGGGCATGGGTGCTAAGTATAATCTGGTATCATATGGGGTGTGGTGTATTATCCAAGTCAAGGGTGTCAACAAGAAAAAAACCACGGTTTTTGGAATCTGGCACACTTCTGTCAGTTATGACAATGGAGTTGTAGCTCAAGACTTTTTGGTCATGCCTGCTAAAACTATGGAGGGTAATATAAACCTAGGACGCACGTGGATGATAGCCACCAAATGCACTATTGATTGGGGGACTAGGGTGTCACAATGCAGAAACCAACTCTTAACCATACCACTCAAGCCATAGTCCCTGAGATGTTGCCTCTTAAGGAAATAAAACCCAAAACATTGCATGTCCAAGAGGTTGAACCATATGTCCCCATAGCCCAACTCTCTAGAGATTCAACTGTTGTAGTTGAAATAAAGCTTGAGACACACAAGACCCATCCTAATATAACAAAGAAAACATACAAGTGGGTCCTTAAAGCTTCTTTAGCGACCATAGCTAGCGCTGGTAAGAGATGTCCCACTTGCCCCAAGAAATGTAAAGAAACATTGCGTTGGATTGTCAAAAAACTATTGGAAGCCCGAGGATACTATGAAGGAAATGATCAAATCTGGGTGTCAAAACGTAAATTTTGCACTTACCTGTCACTACTTGACCCATGTGAGCCCAAACCTGTAGCTACAAAACGAATTGACGATCGTGGAAATAAAAAAATCACAGAATGCTAGACACCTGCTCCAAAGCTAGTTTGGGTACCGAAGAAAGAACGATTTGTTCCACCTAGCTCAAGAACACAGAAGTCAAATGAAGCTTCTTGGTCATCATGTAGTTCCTATACAAAACTAGAAGCTTCAACACAACCTCTACCTACCATTGTACATATCCATACAAACAAGGAAGAGTTTGCACCTCCCATCGTAAGTTCACCACCTACAACAACGTTGCAAATAATATCATGGGAGAGTACCTTACCACCCTTGCAACTAGATGAAATGCATAGGGTGTTCGAAAACTATTGGTTAAATCCTTCACCCATAACAACTTGGAACAATTGGTTTCAAAAGGTGATGACATCATTCCAAAAGGTATGATCTATCCAAGGAAGGGGGGAGTGTTTGATGACAGTCATCATTCACTCACTCCCCTCTCATCCTTCCTCCCTGACCTCTCAATCTCCAATCTTAGGAAATGTATATATAAAGCCTTATACTCACAAAAACAAGATAGGAAAGTAAAAGAGCAAGAGCCACTAAACAATAATCTGGAAACTTACAAGTTCTATACATAACACAAAATCATAAAAACACATTATGCACAAGGACACGACCTTTTGACACGACCCTTATAATATTTGCACTCTAACCATCATCTATCGGTGTGTACAGATATGGCTAGTACGCTAGAGTCATCCACTCTGCCTTGGGTGAGAGGTACCCTCATTACTTTTCACAAGTGTTTCACATGGTCTTTCCGATGCTTGCCTGTTAATGGGATTTGGTAGGTACGCTAGCATGTGAGAGGAATTTTAACGAGTTAGAATGGGTTATATGTCTCTTGACCACAAGTGATCCATACTTAGTAGAGAGTGTTTCTCCCATTGCACAAGCCTACCCTTTCGACCAAGATGACTATAGACGTCTAGTGACCTTCTTAGTAAACATTGGTGCCTCTAATGATGATGAAGACAATTTACATGATTACTCGGATGGCACATATGGTCTCACGGATGATGACTTTGTTTTTCTCAACGACGAGGATAGGGGTTTAGCCTTAGGATTCCTCCCCAATCTCTACAATATCCTATTCCTTGACTCTCTAGGGGGAGTGCAAATAATTAGGTTAGGGTTCCTTATGTTGTTTAATTGTGTTCAATAAGGGTTGGTACCTCTTCCCACTGATGTGCCTCTGGAAAGTGGATGTTTGGTGGTGACTATTGTGCAGTTTGTGACTACATAAGGATGCCTTCGAAGGACAACGACAATGGATTTTTACATGTTACAATGGATGTTCTCCATTATATCAGGTGTACTAGTTCTTTTTATCTATGCTTTCCACAGTTAGACGTTTGCATCTTGTCATTTGAGTTTCTAACAATGCATAAAATTTATGAAGTTATGACATTGCCAATTTAGATGCTATAATTTTTTCAAACTTCTCGTATCTTATTCTTCTCTTTGAGTTTGGTCTATTAGTTTGCTTTAAGTAGGTATCAGGACCTTAGGCTAAACTAGGCCACTTAATTGCTGGCTTTAATTCCTAAATAGTCTATTAATTGTAGTAACTTTAGTAATGTTTTAGGCTATGAGGATATAGTTCTCTCTAGCTTATTCCACCTAAGTGTGACTTGTATTGTGGAAGTCCATGTGTTAAGTTGGTATTTGAGACCTCAAATCTCCCGGCTAGTTTATGCTCAAACTAGTATTTGAGACCTCGAGTCTCCCAGCTCTGCTGGAATTTAGGACCTCGAGTCCCCCAGCTAAGGGTTAACTACTCTTTAGTCGACATTTTTTAATTAACATTGGTCAATCTATACTTACTTTAGCCCTAGCTCTTGTATATTTCTCTTAGAGTCAACCTAATAGACCTTAACTCAATTGCATTCTATTCAGGTACTACGCTTGTTCTAGTTGGCAATGTTACAATTCATGATTTTTTTTGCATTTCCTAGAATATCATTTATGCATCTCACTTATTGCACGCCTGCACATGCTGTCTTTGAGCTTTCCCAATGTTGTTTTTCTTCTACTACAGGTACTCCTATCATGGATCTCGATGCTAAACTACTATATTTCAAGGGTGAAATCTACATCAGGAAGGAGGGCATGTTAACCAATGGCGTCCACTTCTAGTAGTCATGGGTCGAGCTTGTCGGTCCAATAGGAAATGGGTAAGAGTGATCGCCGATGAGAGGCGCACTCTAACTGGAACATTCAAGGGTTACATATAAAAGTCACCTAAACCTAAAAATCATTCATTCTCTCATTTGTGCAATTGAAGAGTGCTCTTGCTCCATCTCTATCTTCTTCTTTATCTCCTTGTGCGTGTGTGTATGCGTGAGAGAGAGAGAGTGTGTGTGATCGAGCGTTGCGACGGCATCGTGGCGGCAAGGCAATTGAGCCCGGCTTGGCGGTAGCTCCCTCTCGCGGTGAGGAATCCTCCACGAAGGCGAGCATAGGGTAGTGAGTGACACACCCTTGGTCTCTTGAGCTTGCTAGATTAGTCTAGTTGTGTGCTTGCAGTCATTTGTAGCTCGCACACAGTGTACGGCAAGTCCCTTGCTTTGACACGTGCGATAGACGCGCACAAGATGTCCAAGAGCTTCAGCATCAATTTGCTGAACGCAAAAAATGGGACTGTGATGCTGAGCTTAGTGACGAGCGACCTCAAGGCCGCCTTTGAAAACCAAACCGATCGTAAAGAACAAAAAATCAATCGTCGCGCTTTCACTTTTTCCCACTGTGATGGCCACAAAATTGGTAACGTCGTTCTTTCTTGGCTTAATCAATTTGATGATTATTTTGCTGACGAATCTTTCTCTGAGAAGGACAAAATCAAGTGAGCTACGAACCACATGACTGGTAAGGCTTTGCTTAGGTGGAACATCACCCACAACAATGCACACCGCCTAGCCACTTGGCTCAAATTTCAAAGCCAAATCAAGCACAACTTTCTCCCACCCCAATTCCACTTGTAGGCTCGACGTGCCTGGTCCGCTTTCTCTTGGATAGAAGGCGAGACAGTGAGCCGATATGCTAAGAGATTTTGGCAACACCTGCTGCTTCTGCGTATGATGGAGGATGTT
Organism: Adiantum capillus-veneris; assembly: GCF_014529385.1. Classification (NCBI taxonomy): domain Eukaryota; kingdom Viridiplantae; phylum Streptophyta; class Polypodiopsida; order Polypodiales; family Pteridaceae; genus Adiantum; species Adiantum capillus-veneris. The sequence goes on from NC_140931.1 coordinate 155,316,749, forward strand.
TTCAAAGATACACTTCAAGTCAAGTATGAAGACGGACTTCAACGCGGTATTCAAGCCAAGCTCCATTCTTTGAAGCCAACCACTCTCTACGAAGCAATTTCTTATGCACATGATGCTGAAAAGGAGATCAATTTGATCACACGTATACTGCAAGTTAATCCATCGCGGCACCAACCACCTCCTTTCAACAATTTCTCGTGCTTCAACAATAAGCATTGGTATAACCCCACTAATTATCAGACACAACGCACTCATAATTTTGCACCTGCACGTGCTTTGATTGCGCCACGTAATCCACCACCTCCCCACATTGTCTTTAATTCTAGTCCACGACGCCCTACATTTGGACAAACACCTCATAATTTTGCATCTCCACCAGCTACACGCACCACTACACCTCCCACAAACAATCATCCTTGCATAATGTGTCATCATTGCCATAGAATTGGCCATGTCATGGTCAATTTCCCTCTCAACCGCCAACATCCCAATCAAGTGGCTGAGCTACATACTCTTGACATGAATACAAAAATCTATTATGACTGGACTATCATTCCCTAACCTACCGATCTCAATGATGCCAATGCAACATGTACTCCTCTTACTATACACTCTTTGTTGTGAATGACTGCTTCTATACACGTTTCTCTTTTGCATGACGATGGCAGCACACATGATTTTATTTCTGAACGTCTTGCACAAAAATTCCATTTAACTAAAACAAAGTCACCCTTTAAAGTGAGAGTGCATTCCAAGGCACACAGTTTAATGGTATTTACATGGTTAATGATGTTGAAATCACTTTAGGTGCATACACCCAAAAGCGTAATTTCCTCGTTGCACCACTGCAATCCACCGACGTAATTTCAGGTATGCCTTTTTGTCATGAGCATAACCCCAGCATTGACTACACAACGCACACGATGTACACTTTTCAAGATCAACAAATCACTCTCACAGACAACCCCAAACTTGAGACGCACCCACTCCTTTCCCACACTCAAGTTAAACGTGCACTTAGGAAAGAAAACAAAGCGTATATGGTATATGTCACACAGGTTGAGGAAGAGCAGCAACCCCCTCTCTCTCCTCAACACCAACAGTTTTTGCATGCATATGATGATTGTTTTTCTCATGATTACCAACCTCACTTACCTCCCTCTCGAGGAGACATAGATCACACTATAGAAATCATCCCTGGCAGTCAACCACCGCACTGTGCACCATATCGGCACTGTCCCATGCACCAACATGAAATCCAATGCCAAGTCTTTGACCTCTTAGAAAAAGGACTAATTAGACCTAGCTCTTCCTCATTTGGTGGTCTAGTCCTACTTGTCCAAAAAAAAAGATAAATCATTTAGGATGTGCATAGACTATAGGGCTCTCAATAAGGCCACTTTGAAGAGTTGCTACCTATTCCCCGCATCGATGATCTCCTTGATAAGTTAAAAGGTGCCTCTATGTTTAGCAAGATAGACCTCAAGTTCAGGTATCATCAACTTTGTATGCACCCAAATGATATTTTTAAAACCGCATTTCACAAGCAATTGGGGCACTATGAATTTATTGTACTCACCTTTGGTCTCACAAATGCACCATAGCAACATTCTCTCGCATGATGAACAAAATCTTTTTGGAGCACTAGCATTTTGTTATTGTCGTCTTTTATGATATTTTGATTTTCAGTAAGTCGCACACTGAACATGAACAACATTTGCAAATTGTCTTTGTGCTTTTATGTTATCATGATCTCTATGCTAACCCTAATAAGAGTTACTTCTTTGAGACAACAATAGAGTACTTAGGTCACATCATCTCTAGTGAAGGTATTCACCCCGACCCCAAGAAGATAGAGACCATCCAAAATTGGCCAATCCCTAAGATTGTACACGAAATAGGCTCATTTCTAGGTCTCTCTGGCTTCTACTATAAATTTGTAAAGAATTACTCTCACATTGCACTCTCACCTTTCTCACACATAAGCTTACCCTTTCTCCTGGGGCAAAAATCAACAAAAATCATTCGACACACTCAAGTATTTTCTCACTCATGCACCTGTTTTGCAATTGCCTGATTTTACACAACCTTCCTTTATTGTAATCACTAATGCTATTGGATCTGGAATAGGTGTTGCGTTAATGCAAAATGACCACCCTATTGCATATGAAAGTAGGAAGCTTAAACCTAGTGAATCCAACTACAACGTCTATGATAAGGAACTTCTCGCAACAGTTCATGCATTAGATATCCGGAAACATTATCTTATGGGCTCTAACGTTCTCATTAAAACAGACCAATAGGCTATCAAGCACCTTCTCTCTCAATTTACTATCTCTGATAGACACATTAAATGGGCCGGTTTATTCAAAAGTTTCAATGATACAATACCAACCTAGCAAATCCAATGTCGTAGGTTGACGCCCTCAAACGTAGGCCCATAGGGTAGATGATGCGCCACCCCCACACCTTCACTCTTGCACATTTTCTCACATTCAAGTGATGTATCTTAATCATCTTTATGTTGCTGAAATTCAATCTTTTGATGCTATGATTGCTGCTTATGAAATAGATATGGATTTTCACATGCCTAGTTGCCAATAATTACTTGCATGTCGGTGACTATTCTTTTGCAAATGGTTTTGTCTTTTATCATCAAAGGCTTTGTGTCACTGCACACTTTAGAAAACTTGTTATTTACAAAATGCATGCACCAAAGTATATGGGTCACCGTGGTATTCAAAGCACTTAATCTGCTTGCACTGACTATTTCTTTTGGCCTGACATGAAGCATGATGTTGCACAATTCTGCCTTCTTATGCCACTGCCTATTCCAAAGGGCCCTTGGGAAGAGATTTCCATGGATTTCATCACAAGTTTTCCACCCACCTCTTCACACAATGATATGATTTGTTGTAGATAGGTTTAGCAAGCAAGCATACTTTATTCCCTGTAAAAATACTCTAACTGCACCTCAAGCTGCAAAAATGTTTTTGAATCTCATTTTTCCTCACCGTGGTTTTCCTAAAGTATTAATTTCAGATCATGATGGTCAATTTTGCAATCATTTTTTGTCTGCACTGTGCATTAATTTAGGCTCCAAAATGGACTTTACGTCTACTCCACCCTAAAAGTAATGGCCATACCAAAGCTACGAATAGTACTATCCTTGACCTCCTTAGGGCCTACACAATAGACAATGCATCAAATTGGGACCAACACCTTCCTCTCCTACAATTTTCTTACAGCAAAACCCCACACTCTGCCACTAACAAAGCTCCCTTCAAGATTGTCTATGGTAAGAAGTTGCCTATTCCTATGGCCACCCTCACTAATGATGTTCTTGTGGCCAACACCCTTGTACAAGGTCACGTTCGCATTTTGCAAGAAGTCAGCAAGAAGTCACCACCCACAGCTATCCAAAAAGCCCAAGTACGCTACACAGCAGAAACCAACAAAAAGCGTAAATGCATTGAGTTCCATTTAAATGATTATGTTTGGTTGCGTATCGAAAAGCATCGTTTGAAAAACATTGAAAAACACCCCAAGGTCATGTTAGCCCCTAGATTTTATGGTCCCTTCAAGATCACCAAAATCATTAACCCCAATGGGCTAAATCAATGCATACACTGGCGCATCCACAACTCTTTTCATGTAAGTTTGTTGCACACATTTAAAGGCACCCCACCTATTGCACCTATTTTTGACAACCCACCCTTACTCAAAGATGATGATGAATTATTACTTCTAGAATCAATTGTTGATCATGATTTCAATACTACACTCATCGGTACACAATATCATAGATATCTTGTTAGATATAAGAATTACTCTGGAAGAATGTCAATGGATCCCTGCAGGCACATTAAGTCCCATGTACCAACACTTGATATCTGTATACCATAATCACAGTAACGCATTTAGGCCTGACAAGGCACCTTTAGGCAATGCATAGCATCAACTTTGGCGGAATGGTTTGATTGTCAGTAAATGGAATGGAATACAATGATTGACTTGATTGGTACATTGGTTGGTGAAAAAGCAGTGGTAATGTGTGTGCTAGTCTCCACCGAATCATGCTATCTTATAGCCTCCCCCTAGTGTACACACTGTCCGGCCATGCGGGTGCCATTGCCCGTAGGACCTATGTCCTTACATTATCCCCCCCTTGGAGAATCATTTTCGTCCTTGAAAATGAACGTAGGAAAACGTTTCTTAAGTGCTTGCGGAGACATTCTCCCATGTAGAACCTTCTTCAGGTCTATCTAGCCATTTTACCAACACTTGTCGTTTGACAATATGATGTCTGGTGCAAAGCTCATGAGAATCCAAAATCTTTTCGGGCTCATGAGGGATGCTTGGCGTTCAATAAGGTCAACTAACACACTTGTGTCAATGACATTATCATTCTATCCTAGCTGTTTTCATAAACGACTAACATGAAAAACAGGATGAACTCGTGAGCGCTCTAGAAGAGCTAACTTATAAGCCCCTTGACCTATACATTTGAGAATGGTAAACGGTCCACAATAGCGTGGTGAAATTTTAGCAACTTTCCCGTCTTCAGACTTTCTAAATGCTCCGAAACTTTGAGGAAAACCTTGTCTCCTTCTTTGAAAGTAGCAAGACGACGATGCTCATCGCGTACTTCTTGTTACCATATACATGTGGTAGTGATGTGTATGAACACACTAGGACCGTCGGGGCATTTTTTCCCTCTTTAGGAGGGTTTCCCCCCCCAGCATTGTATAAACGCCCATCACTCTAGGGCTATCTATCTTTCCATTGCACACTAAGTAACACACTCTCTACTGTGTGCCTTGAGCTTCCTTCATCTTCTCCAAGTTGTGTGCGTTTCTCTGCAACCCTAATTCCAACAATTGGTATCAGAGCAGGTTGTGTCCTCCGGGGCTTAGTCACCAGCTGCTCCAGTCACGCCTGCTCACTTTCTCCGATTTCAGTGAGCTTTGGCGAGCGTTCGCAGGTCGACAAATTTGTCTGCTCATATTTTTGATTTGGGCTCATTTCGGCCTCCGTTTCCACTACAGGCAGTACTACACAGGTTGTTTCATCATTTTGTGCAGAATTTCTGTCAGTGTCATTTTTTGCATAACAGGTGCCATACAGTCTTCTACGGTTTGTGCTATATAGCACGTGTTGTTCCCGCTCCATTTCTCCTATTTTCGGGCAGTTTTCACATCAGGTGCAGCATTTACCATGGCTGACAACAACAACACAGATGTGTTCAAGATGTTTGTTGCTGAGGACAGGTTGGATGGGGACAATTACCCTATGTGTGCTTATATGACGCAACACGTTCTTGTGTCAAAGGGCATCTGGAATATTCTGCAGGGCATTGATGTACGTCCTGGTTCTGAGGATGTAGGGATGTTAAGGATGCGCAGGCTCATGCATTGATTGCGTTTTCTGTGAAGCGCACCATTGTTCCTCACATCTGTTCAACAAAATCTACAAAACAAGCTTGGGATATTCTAGCAAGTCTTTATGCAAGCCGCAATGAGGCTAAAATTGCTTTGTTGTGTAAAGAGCTGGAGTCGAAGATTATGCATGAGGAAGATGATATGAACACTTTCCTTGCTACTGTCAAGGATATCAATGAGCAACTTATTTCTATAGGTGAAGTCATTTTAGATAGTTCCCTTGTGCAGACTGTTCTTGATGCCTTACTAGATTCTTACCAGACTTTTGCTAGTACTTGGAGACTTATGACCCAAGGAAATCCAGAAGTTGTCAAGTTTGATGCATTATGCACATTGTTGTTGCAAGAGTCACTTTCCTGAAAAAATAGGACTAGACAGCGTGTAGTTGAACAGGCTTTTATTGCTTCTCAAAGAAAGGGTGCTAACAGCAATGCAGCCACTTCTTATGGTTCTACTGCGAGTGGCAAAACTTCTGTTCCTAATGCTTTTGTTGGAAGCACTTTGTCTGGCAATTTTGGTGATAAGGGCAAAAACAAGATACGTTGTCATTATTGTAAAGCTAATGATCACTTGATCAAGTTGTGTCCTAAGTTGAAGGCCAAAGAGGCTAAGAAGAAAGAGGGTGGTTCCACTGCAAATGCTGGTTCCACTACAAATGCAGCCATTGTTGAGTCTTCTGTGAAAGGAGATTGTGATGCTAATGTTGATGCAGAATGGGCTTTTAGCGCAGAGTGCACTTACAATCTTGCTGTCCATGATGCATGCTTGTCAGTTGCTGCAGATTCACATGTGTGGTATTTCGATAGTGGTGCTACAAAGCACATTACCTCACATAGTGAATTATTCACCTCTCTCGAGTCTGTCCCTCATGGGAATTCTGTCACTTGTGCCAACAATGCCTCTTATCCAGTTCAGGGAGTTGGAAAGATTGTGCTCACTGCTGCTAATGGCAGCTCCTTCACACTTGTTGATGCACTTTATGTACCTAGGATCAAGAAGAATCTCTTGTCTGTATCCGCACTTGCTAGACTTGGACTTGTAGTCAAATTTGTGGATGACAGATGTACAGTTCATGATCTCAGTTTTGGTGATGAAATTGTTGCATCTGGGCTTTTGTGCCGTGGGCTATATAAGCTCACTTTGTATGACAAGCGTGGACAAAATTTTGCAAATGCTGTAGCAGATTATAGGGCTATTTTAGATGCAAAACTTTGGCATGCACGTTTTGGTCATCTAAATTTTGCCAGTTTGCTGCGTTTGCAGAAATCTGATATGGTTGCTTCTTTGCCGCCTCTTAAAGCACCTGTCAAACATGTTTGTGAAGGCTGTATTTTGGGTAAGATGAAGCGTTCTAAATTTCCAAAGGATGGTTCAGTTCGGGCCACATGCAGGTTGCAACTTGTGCATAGTGATGTTTGTGGGCCCATGCAAACTCCGTCCTTGGGCAATTACCTGTACTTCGTGACTTTCATTGATGATTACTCCAGGCATGCATGGGTATTTCCACTTAAAGCGAAGTTCAAAGTTTTTATGTGCTTCAAACAATTTCTGGCTATGGTTGGAAATGTCTCGAAATGTATTATGGGCACCCTCCGTTCCGATCGAGGGGGGGAGTATATGTCTCATGAATTTAATGCATTTCTCGCTAGTCTTGGGATAAAACACCAATGTACAATGCCTTATACACCTCAGCAAAATGGTGTTGCTGAGAGGAAAAACAAGTCACTGACGGAAATGGCACGATGTATGGTCAAAAGTCAAGCTTTGCCACATTCTTTTTGGCTTGAGGCCATCATGTGTGCCACTTATGTACTTAATAGGTGTTCTACGAAAGCTTTGCAGTCTATTACTCCATATGAAGCATGGCATGATAGAAAGACTTCTATTGAGCACATGCGCATTTTTGGTTGTTTGGCATATGCTTTGGTGCCACAAGTGCAGCGCAGAAAATTGGATGATAAGGCTGTCAAATGTATTTTTGTTGGTTATAGTGCTGAAAGCAAAGGTTACAGGTTGTATCATCCGCAAACAAAACGTATTCTGGTTTCTTGGGATGTAGTGTTTGTGGAAGATTCTGTTCAGCCCCTGCTGTCATGTACTAGCGACAGTAATGTAAGCTCATAGGACATTTTGACACTTTGTTGCCTCTTTTCAGTGGTGGAAATACGAATGTAAGTTCCAATGAGGCAAATGTACAGCCTATGGGGGTTTCTGAAAATGTTTTAGATCAGCCTATTACTGATGCATATGTACATGATGTACTTGATGAGGAAAGGGCTGAAAATGAGCAGGCTAGAGGTATGCCAAAATGGCTGGTGCACACTTTGCGTGACAGTAAATTGGATGCACCTTTGTCTAGTCGTACTCGTTCAGGATCTCGCCATGCATCTTATGCATCAGATTGTTATGCTTTGGCTATGTCTAGCTTACATGATGTTGAGGAGCCTCTGTCTTTTGATGAAGCACATAATTCAAAAAATTGGATGGCTGCCATGCAATCAAAATATGATGCACTTATAGAAAATGACACATGGAATTTATGTGATTTGCCTCCTAGCAAAAAGGCCATTGGTAAAAAGTGGGTTTACATGTTAAAACTCAAGCCGGATGGTGAGATCGATCGCCATAAGGTTTGAGTTGTTGCAAAGGGTTATGCATAGCAAAAAGGCATTGATTATGAAGAGACTTTTGCTCCCACTTGTCGTATGACTACTGTGCGTTCTCTATGTGCATTAGCAACTCATTTTGGTTGGGATGTACATCAACCAGACATTGTTACTGCTTTCTTGAATGGTGACATATTTGAGGAAGTTTATGTAACGCAGCCTCGCGGTTTTTTCATAAAGGACAAGAGGACAAAGTGTGCAGATGTAAGAAGGCTTTGTATGGGTTGAAGCAATCTCCTCGTGCTTGGTATGAGAAAGCTGACACTCATTTGGTGAAACGAGGCTTTCGTAACAGTCCAATAGAAAGCACATTGTATGTAAAGCGTGAGGATGATGTACTTCTCATTGTGGTTCTTTATGTCGATGATTTGATTATCATTGGACCAAATGAGAGACATATTGCTAAATTTAAGGCTGATTTGAATGCTACTTGCAAGATGAAAGATTTGGGGCTGTTGCATCATTACTTGGGTATACAGTTTAAGCACTGTGATGGTGGTATTGCCTTGTGTTAGAAAAGTTACATAGAGATATTTCTATGTAAGTTTGGACTTGAGGATTGCAAATCTATTGCCACTCCCATGGAAACAGGTTTGAAGTTGAGTCTACATGATGCTGACGATCCTGCTGATGTCACTCTTTACCAAACTACTGTTGGCTGCCTCATTTATCTATGCAACACGAGGCCAGATATTCAGTTTGTAGTCTCACAGGTCAGCAGATTTATGCATAGCCTAGGGTCCAAGCATTGGTAGGCTGTCAAGAGGATTTTCCGCTACCTTAGTGGCACTTTACATCTTGGCTTGTTTTATCCCAAGGGGGGATCATTGTCGCCAGACTTACATGCTTTTTCGGTCTCAAATTGGGCTAGTTGTTTTGACACGCGAGTGTCCACAAGTGGTTTTTATTTCATGCTTGGCAGTTCATGTATATCATGGTTGAGCAAGAAGCAACCTATTATGGCCACTTCAAGTTGTGAGGCTAAGTACAGGGTAGTCTTCACAGCTACGGTTGAGTGTGTATGGCTCAGACGCCTTATGGCTGATTTGGGTGTTGGATAGGACACTACCAACACTATCTACACTGACAGTCAGAGCGCATTGGCAGTTGCGAGGAACCCAGTTTTTCATGCTCGCACAAAGCACATTGAGGTGCATTACCACTATGTCAAGGAGAAGCTCTCAGCAGGAGAGATCAGCTTGGCTTATGTTCCAACACAGGAAAACCTTGAAGATCTTTTCACAAAGGCATTGTCTCGTGAGAAGCTTGAAGCTTTCCGCAAGGCTTTGGGCTTACTCCCCTTTGTGGACTGATCATGTCCTCAGGGCATGGCACTTCCCTTTACTTGTGTGCCAGCTCTCGTTCACCGCATCACTCCATGGGGGATTTGTTACCATATACATGTGGTAGTGATGTGTGTGAACACACTAGGACCGCCGGGGCATTTTTTCCCTCTTTAGGAGCTTTTTTCCCCCGAGCATTGTATATATGCCCATCACTCTAGGGCTATCTATCTTTCCATTGCATACTAAGTAACACACTCTCTACTGTGTGCCTTGAGCTTCCTTCGTCTTCTCCAAGCTGTGTGCGTTTCTCTACAACCCTAATTCCAACACTTCTTGTATCAATCTTGAGCTTGCTTAACATTCTGTCGAGCAACTCGAAGCACATCAAAATGGTCTTGGAGAAAATACTTCGCTTGTTGTATCTTCATTTAGCCAACCCCACCATAACGGGTGATCTAGTTGAAATCCATACAAAAGCATAAATGGACTAAACCGTGTAGTCACATGCTTTGAACTATTATAAGCAAATTCCAATATAGGTAAGTAGTCTTCCCAATTGGTTTGCTTCTTGCTAACATACGCTCGTAGCATATCCTCTAGCACTTGATTAAATCTTTCTGTTTGACCATCCGTTTTTGGATGATCATCCGTAATTAGATTAAGTTTAATTTCCAACTTTTGGAACATAGCTCTCCAGAAGTGCTTATCAAACTTTTGATCTCTATCACTAATGATACTAGCTGGAAGACCGTAGAGTTTATATATATGCTCTACAAATAGCCGTGCTGATTCCGGTGCCTTAACCGTAGTCTTAGTGGGAATGAATCGACCCATCTTGGTGAGACGGTCTACAATTAGCCATTTGGCATCATGGCCATGATTTGTAGTAGGTAGTCCTACTACAAAATCCATAGAGATACTCTCCCACTTACCTTGTGGAATCTCTAAAGGATGTAAAAGGCCACCTACCTTGAGGCACTCTGCCTTATTAACTTGGCACTGTTGACAGTTTAGTACGTAATCTTGAACATCATGATGTAATCCCGGCCAATAAAATTGATGTCGAACTAAGGTATACGTCTTAGAATACCTGGATGACCAGCACTTTGACTATCGTGACACTCAAATAAGATTTGGCACCTAGTGTTTGAGTCCTTTGGCACACATACTCTACCTTTGTGGAGTAAGTAGCCATCATCAATGAAAAAATTCTTTCATCGCTGAAGCTCTTCTTGAGTAGGGGTGGAGCTCTGTGTGTTGGAGTTTTTATCTACGCGTGCAGAGACATGTTGACCTGGCTGTACAGAGACATGTGAGTGTGAGGGATCCCTTTTTAAAACTGCACTCCACACTTTAGCATATGATTGATCTTGTGCACACTTGCCACGTAATGACTCTAAAAATCCACTGTTTATTTTCCGTGAAAGCAAGTGAATTAATTTGTGGCATCCGACTTAGTGCACCCGCTACTACATTATATCACTCCTTGCAATATTGTAGCTTACAATCAGGATTTCGGTCCATCTAGCTTTATGGCCCTTCAAGTCCGTTTGAGTAGTAAACCATTTTATACTCTCATGGTCAAAAACTACTTCAAACTCGGTATCGTATAAATAGTGTCGCCACTTTCGTAAAGCGTGAATTATGGCATAGAGCTCTCTCTCATAGACAGAATAATTTTGTTGAGCTCTATCTAACTTTTTATTTTCAAAGGCTATAGGTCTTCCCTCCTGGAGAACTACCGCACCAATTGCTTTATCACTAGCATCAATCTCTACCACAAACGGCTTAAGTGGGTCGACAATTGCTAGGATGGGAGTAGTGGCTATAGCTACCTTGAGCTGTTCAAAGCTGCATTTTCGGGCTTCTTCCCAAGAAAAGGTCTTACCTTTTGCTTTAAGTTGATCCATCATAGGAACATCAATTTTGGCATAATCACGGATATATTGTCGATAAAATCTAGCTATGCCTAAAAATAATTGAAGCTCCTCAACCGTGTTGGGATGTGGCCATCGAAGAATGGCAGCAACCTTGTCAGTGTCCATTTTGATGCCAGAATAAGAGATCACATCACCGAGGTAATGTATCTCTGTTTTAAATAAATCGCACTTGCTTTGCTTAGCATACAGCACGTGAGCTCGTAGCTGTTCAAACACTGAACAAGGAAGGGATCAAAGAACTTGAAATGCCTCAACTAAACACTAGGCCAGTGCCATTAAACAAGGAAGACGAATAGTATGAGGGAGAAGATGGGAACACCACTCTCCCTGTGGAATTCCAAGGTGTAATAACCATGGTTGAAAGTTGACGTATTCGGCCAACTCTTCAAGTAATCCCGCACAGAATTGTTGCTTTTGCTCAGCAAAGTCTATCTTTTGGAAGGCAGTAGCCTTGAGATGTAAATCCTAAAACTTGTCTACATATTTATTGATAGACTCATGAGAGAAAAGCTTCAAACTGCGCCATTCAATGAGCACTTTGTCCTTTGCATCGCTTGCAAGGAATTGCTTCATGATGAAAACTCGTAGAGTATTCCATGTCTTTGGGGCTTCAACGTTGCCACGAAGGCTAGCCCACCATTGAAGAGCCAATTTTTGGAAGTGCATAGCTAGATGGTGTAGCTTGGAGGACTCCGTGAGCCCTCATCTCCAAAGGACGCACCAAATTGTTGGATGAAGGCCAATACTTTGTTGATGGCACCAAAGGTGCCATCATAGGTGAGAAAAGAGATACTCTTTCCTCCCTCTTTGGACTTTTTGAGCTTTTGTGACCTTTGCCATGCAGGGTATGATTTGCGATGTCCTTCCGTCTTATATTCTCTAGGAGAATAACCATAGCTTTTGTCAAAAGAGGAAGAAGGTGAAGAAGAAGGAGAAGAGGGTGGCCTCTTTCTTGCCCTTTTCTTCCTTTGTTTCCTCTCTTCCCTTTTGAAGTGACGAGGAGAAGGACTATGGAGTGGCCGTTTCCTCTTGGGAGGAGTTGGCGATCGTCTAGACCGCCATCTTCGTGGAGCCACATCTTCTGAAGAACTTAAAGATTCATTACTTTCTTGCTCTTTGGATTCCTCCTCTCATATGGGAGAGAATCTTCTTTTGGGGGTCTCTTCAAGAGGCCTACTAAGCTCTCTCTCCTCTTGGAGAGGAAGGAAAATCCCATAAGCGCAAATTTGTTGAGTAACTTTGGCTTCCAAAGCAGGGCTGCCCATAGCTTGCTGCAACCTAGTAACAAGATAATTGACAAACATGGGGGCATCATCATTAGCACCTTCATGTGCAAAATCAAAGTTTCTAATGTACATTCTACTCTCTTGGTTATTGTCAGCCATGTTAACAAGATTTGTGTACTTATTTAGTGTATGCTTTGGCAATTCAAAACCTTAGTTTCTACTCCTCTTAGCCTTTGAAAATTGTCACTTAAGTATCTACACCCACAGCTCGAATTGGTTAATCATAGAGATTAGTGGAGTGGGTCTAATATTGCAGAGTTGCTGAGGGTAGCTCCTTTTTTTATGGCTCAATAATGATAAAGCCGTAGGCAAGTTTAAAAAAACTCCATTATTAAGACCAAAGCTCTCGAGGTGTGCACCATATCCGACATAGTGGGCTCAACAAAACCAATAATAGATCCAGTCCCACTTACCCTAATATAATTAACAAAATCAACCATTTATTGGCTACTTAAGGACCTCTCTTCTTAAGTTATAAAGTAAAAACCAAATGCTTTGATACCAATGAAATGGAAATGGCCTATGAACTTTGAGAGTAGCGCAATTAGGAAATTAGATAAAGCACTTTTGTGAGATCACTTTGTGAGCATAGAGGGTGAACTTAATTGATGGTAGCAACATAAACATGGTACTTAGGTAACTTGGAATGAAAAATACTTTTGCAAGAGAGAGAGTTTGAAGAACATGACAACAATTGAGGATCGGATTTATGTGGAGCCGGTCCCCCCTCTAATAGGCATTTGTATTATAGTTTCTCCCATCAAGAGAGACTTGGTACAATACAATCTTTGTGTTCCTTATGACCTAGGTGATGCAATGAAGATGGAAAGTTTCATGCATCACGTCCATAACATAAACTTTGCAAAAAGCATTACTATCCCAAACCTCAGTCCCAAGGCCTCAAACACCTTCGAAGGTGGAGAGAGCTAGTGGGGAATGAGGGTAGGGAAGAGAAAGAAGAAACATTTCATAGGAGAAATAATTAGCTCCTCACTTATCATCAGTCTTCTTCCTAGCATACATAATAGCATAGTATGAAGATGGAGAAGATGGCAAGCTTAAGCATTGAAGCATGGCTCTTGGTTGGATTTGCATTCCATGGCCAAGAGTGTTGGTGTAGGCTCTCAACTTCTCTACTAGCTTGGAGAAGGAGATGGAGCTCTTGCACTTTGCACTTTCCACAATAAGAGTGTGTGAGAGTGTGTGTGTGTGTGTGCGGGAGAGTATACCCCTCAAGCATGCCCCCTACTTGCTTTGGTCGACCCCCTCTTCTAGCACAAGCTTGTAGCTCATTGGACCCCTGTAAGCCTGCTGGCCAATCACATGCAGGATGCATATCAAGAAAGTATGCTAGCCTTGGGACAAGTGTCCCCCTTTTCCCTTTGAGAGAGAGGACTTGATAAATGCAAAAACAATTAATTAAATCTACTAAATTATTATTGGACCCCTTGGGAGGCTAACCAATAGGCTTTAGGCACACCATGAGGGCAACATGAAGAGGAGCTTGAGAAGTGTCCTATATGCTTCTTTGTACCAAGCTTGCCTTGTGTGAGGGCATGTGTGTTTTCTCTCTAGCCCCCTCTTGTAGGGCTCTCCACCTCCTTGTAGGGATAAATGTTGACTTTGTGAACATCTTGCCCTCAAGCACCTTAGTCAGCAAGCACGACAAGCACCTAAAGCTTGGGCCCGGTTCCCACCTCAAGCTCAGCTCTAGCTTACCTAAGGTCAAAGGACTTTTTTAACACTAACCTTTGGAGGTCTTCAATGAAGCTAACATTAAGGTCTTTTAAGCTCCATTGGGTAGCCTTGCTCTTTGACAGACCATCTCTCATTTGGACCCCTTTTAGCTAGCACATAAAATAACATGCACAATAAAATTCCATGAAGGGTAGAGTCATATACAAGAGGGTAATATGCATATCCAATAGCTATAAAAGATTGGATAATGAATGAGGTTGATATGTCGTTTTTGCTTTCTTTGCATCAAAATGTAAACATATTTCTATGGCAACACAAAAGGGTGCTACCTACGTAAATGGTACATGTATATCTCGATTTCACTAAGGAAGACATGTCATGTTCAAATTCAAGGTAGCACCATTTTTGAATATTTGAATGTGTTTAATGTTACCTTAAGGTAGTTGGTGTCACAAGGTCCGAAAAGAATGAGCCACTTGAATGAGTTCATTTTAATGTTATTATAAGTGTGGGGTTTTAATTCTTTTTTATTTTTTTCTTTTTATGTCATGGTTAGGGACATAAAGATTGGCTTTAGGTTGGACATAACATAGCAAGAGGCATATGCAATTCTAGGTTGCTTTTCAATGATGTGTGGTGTCAATGTAAAATGATGTTTTTGCATTATTATGTTTAAAAAATTACATAAATGTTTATTTATTTATTTAAACATGTATAGTTCTTAGAGGTTGGATTATGAATGGATGGAGTTGAAACTAAGCAAGAAGTTAGTGACTTTTGGGTGGGATTATGGATGTATGTAGTTAAAACTAAGCAAGAAGTTTTTTTGTCGTTCTATGTGTAGTGATTTAGACTTTTTTGTAGGATTGTGAATACACAAAGCTGATTTACTATAAGCAATAAGTGTCATCTTTGTAATGTCCACCTCATATCTCCATATCATCTTTAGTCCTTTGCATTCAATGCTTGAGACAAAACTGTACCTATGTCAATTAAGCATACATGACTTGCGCTCTTGTAATGTATTGTTACATTTCTTAAGCTTTTATCTTTCTAAAAGATGGATTACTACTTACAATGTTCTTTTGCATGTCTCAAAATAATAATGTGGTATCATGGTTGTTGATTCTAAATCCCTCTATGTAACCTCTCATTGGCCAATGCTTTGAAAGTAGAATGCAGTTTTAACTTTTTTATTAAGTTTTATATGTTATAAACACACATAAAAAAACCCCCCAACAACTTAAGGCCATTCATGTGGTAGAGGGAAACTTTGTTAGTGCTAATTTAGAGAAGTTTACATTAGATTAAACATATACAATGGAGAAATGCCCATTGCCATTCTATAATGTGATAACCTGGCATGGACTAAAACCCCTTTATGTGACCTATCATCAGATAGTGCTTCAAGAGTAAAATAAAATCACAATTATTCATGTTTGGCTCTGTGGCATGGTAAAAGTCAACATGCATTGATTCTAAGTTTTAAATTTAATTTTCAAATTACTACGTTTAAACTTAGGGGGTTACTAAACTTTAAGTGTGAGGAAATTTTTTATGACATTCACTTAAACTATAAACAAGTGTGCCTTGATAAATATTTGCTCCAGTAGAAAGGGATGGTCCATCTCCAAATATGTGCCAAAGATAGAATTTGGGAACGATGTCAACCTTCACAACTTGAAAAAAGAAGTAGAGGAAGAACTCTCTACAACGAGCCCAAAAAGATCATTTTATTTGTAATTATTTTATGCATGTTTTTCTTTGTAGAATTTGATTGATAAAGCTAAACAATTATTTATTTCTTTAATTATGAAAGTTTGATATATTTTTTTCAAGGGAAGCTTAGAACCTACCTAGCGATACATTCCCTCACTTCTCCATTTTTCTCTTGTTGTTGTGCTCCCCTCCCCCCCCAAAGTGCCCCCCATTGATCTCTATAAGCATCTTTGCTCATTTGCATCCAATATTTGGGTCATGACTATACATATGTTGATCGAGTGTACTTGACTTTGTGCTTATGTAATGTATTGCTACATTTCTTAAGTTTTTATATTTCTAAAAAGATAGATTACTACTTAGAAAAGTGTTTTGTTGACAAGCTAAAAAGCTAGCTAGTGATGCACTCGATCTCTCCCTCTTTGTCTCTCTTGCTCATTGTTGCTCTCGCTCCTTGGATCACTCCCATCGCTATTCATGTCGTCCCTCGCCATTCAGATGGCAGGTCACACACTCATATTGATTACATGCTACCAAATACATAAAAAGACATTTATGTTGTATGACTTGAAAGATGGGTAATGATTTTCTAAAATAATGTTTTTTTTTATAAAATAGATCCATAGGAGTAGGTTACACCATTTTTGGAGAGATGCATGATAAGTGGAATCAAGTGAGCTTAAATGGGTTGTTGAAAACAACACCCTCCATAGGGATCCCTCTCTCTCTCTCTCTCTCTCTCTCACACACACACACACACACACACGCACACACACACACACACACACAAATTCATTGAATAAATCTTTGAGGAGACGAGTCTCCCATACCGCTGGATTTATTTGAATGGCATACGTTGGTTGCCTCCTTACCCCTCCCTTGTCCCTTCCACTCTTGACCTCAACCATTGCATGCTCATCCATGTGAAGGACCCACCCCAAGATTTTCTTCCACCATTGTCACCTTAGTTGGATTTATTAACTCGACCTATTGGTTTCCATATGTGTCCATTATTTATTCGTAGATTTATGCCCGACACCACCATTACTTGCCTTGGCTCCGCAACAGAGGCCAACCACCCTGAGTTCCACAAGAGAGGCGAAAGTGTGGCCGGGGCTAGTGCATGGTGCTACCAAGGCTTGTAGAAAAGGGGAAAAGGGGGGGGGGGGGGGGGGGGGGGGGGGGGGGGACATCAATGACAACAAGGTATGATGCAAAAAGAACGTGTAGGGTGGCAACACAAAGTTTGTAGGTAGGGTGTACCATTAGGAATCTTTGACGGGATCTTCAAGGGACACCCAATAGGCAGACCTAGTATGTAGCATGAGTATGAGAAGGCCAACTGCATAGGTTTAATTTTTGCTTTCTAAAAGAAACCTTAGTGTTGTGTTGGGTTAGGGAGACTTTCATTGTTTTCGGTGCATGGTGGAGACTTACTTTAAATGTTTATTTCACTTTCATTTCATATCATGACATTTTTTGCATTTTATTGTTTTAGAATGTTAAAGTGAAACTTCACTTGCATAATTCTAGTAGATTCTATGGATCCACACACACACACACATATATATTAATGAGTTTTTTTAATTTCACATTTTGTTTCACAGCCTCACATGGCTTGACTTTTCTTACATTCTATAACTTAATTCTAGTCAATATTCAGGAAAGTCTCTTTTATTAAGCGGCCGTCGACTAAGTTTCCTTCCCACAAAGAAGCGAACCAAAAATACTAGCATAAATTTTAAAATTTGCAAGATTTTTGAACTATTTTTTCACATATTTCACCAGTTTTTCTTCCCTTTACCATGGTTTGCAACCAGGTAGTCTCCATTTTCAACCAACTCAAGGCTAAGCTGAGGCAATTCTTTCTTGAACACTGATTCTACTTAAACTCAACCTATTGATTTTATCACGTTCTCTTTATTTTAGAAAGCCATCGTGATTCTTTCACTTGTTTTTTTTGAACGATTGTAGAGACCAGTGCTCACATAGCCCGATTTTTAGTGTAAATTTCTTAGTTGATATTGAAATGTCCCGGTTTTTTTGGACCTTGCTTTTAAAGGGTAGATTTTGGGTTTTGTATTTGTAGACCTCGACACATACCTTACATTTTTGTACTAGCTAAATTAGCTTGAATCTTAGTAGCCAAATTAGCTTGCCTAGGAGTGGTAGCAATGTTTGAGAAAAATGTGACTTAGCTTACAAGTGCTCTGATTTGAAAATAAAAAATATCGATTGAGAGGAAGAGGAAATAGGTAAGCCTAATGAGGGTTTTTGGTTTGTTGAGCCTAAAAGTGGCTGCTTGGCATGATAAAAGCCATTGCCCACAACTCGAATCGCACGACCATGAGCCTCCAACGAGGTTATGCACGTAACAAGGATAATAAAAATAATAAACAGTGCCAAACTTGAAAAAACAAGAATAGCGTTGCTTTTTACTTGCGCTAGCGTCAATGCTTCCCCCTCATTTTGAAAGGTTGCACAGAGCTGGCCACCGCGATTCATGTGGGTGTAGAAATCTGTGTCAGTAGTAATGAGACACTTGCCCATGGAGGAACAAAACCAATTTGCAGCTTGTAACTTGCATTGTTCATAGTAACGCATTCAATTGCAGCCAAAATTGAATCTTCATATAGGCATGCGATATTGGCTTTTTCTAGCGCAATTTTCACAAAAAAAGTTGGATTGCATGTGATTGCAAGGGACCCATTGTTGTACTTGCTAGAAGACTTCCATGCCCATAGTTCCTTGCCACTTTAGTGCATATGTTCTTAGTCCCTCCCACGTTTGTCTTTCTTCAAAATCTCCTTACTCTTTTGCATAACGTCATGGGTCATGAAGACGGCACCAATTGATTTGCCCTACAACATCTATAACAACCAATGAAATTAAAAGAAAGGCTTTTTTGGTGTGTCTACATGGCAAATTGGAGCCTGCATGGTTCAAATTGAGAGCCTCTGAGTCCACAATGTTACAGGGAGTGCGGGTTGTTGTGTCTATTATGATGATGACCAGGTGGATGATGTGGATTATAATTCCCACATTGAGAACTTGCAACGTATCCCTGGCAAGGCATGCCCTCAACAACTTGGAAACTTCCTGCACCAGTGATCGCCCTGCAAGCCTCCCCGCCGATGATGACCTCCAACCATCTATGAACTACCCCAACCCTGGTGCAGAACTATCCCAAAGGGAGAAGACTATTGTGCAACAAACCACATAATGCAAATTTTTTGTTTCTGAATGCACTTCCTTATCAAATGTGGATGTTTAAATTTACAATAAATTCTCAATGTGAACATTCGGGCACTTTTTGGTGTCCTTGGTGAATAATCAAAGATCTACAAATGGTGCTTAAGCATGAGGCTAACTTGATTGAAGAGGAAGAACACAAAATTAGTGGTGATGGAAGACATGATAGGACAAGTGAATTCAATAATAGCAAAAGTTTCAGAAGCGATCATGATGGACATTGTAATAGACATGATTGACACAATGATGGAGATTGTGGTAAACAAAATCATGAAGTAGTGGTGATGGTCGACATTATAGCAAAGTCAACGTGAAAATTGATGCGATAGCACAATTCATGGAGGAAATGATGATGGAGATTACATTAGACATGATCAACACCATGTTGAAAATCAACGTGAGACAAAGTAGGAAAGACTAATATAGAAGGGATTGTAGCCATAGGAATGATGATTGAAGGATTCACAGAGAGCATGATGGTCACATGGATAGATATAAAGGATATGCTAGTGTGGATGATGTTCATAAATGCAAAGACTGGAGTAGGAGGATTGACATGATAGCTCTTAAAAAAGGCACTAATAACATGAACTTGAGTAAGCTTTAATGGTGGTTTAATGGTAACAACAACCTTTGGCCCCATTCCTACTCGCAACAGGCTCAACCATGGATGCACTGCTCACCTGTTGATGACTCCAAGTCGACAACACTGCAAGGTCCATCATTTGCATCCAATTCCCCATGCTTATACATTTTCTTGGTCCAACACATAAAGCCTACATGGCAGGGCATGATTTTTGTTTCTTATAATTTTTGGAGAGACCACAGTGTCAACTCTCCACCTTTTGTATGCCACTTTTGCATGATGTGCACTGCATAATTAGCATTTTAACTCTGCGATGCTTCATAACAAGACAAAATGTTTAACTATTCACATTCGTTTTATGTAGCTGGACACGAACATTGTCCTCTGGCTTGGACAATTGGACGACCCCTGTACACAAATATCAGGCTTGTAGTGCAGTTTAATTTTTATAGTCTATTGATGCTTTTTATATTTTTTGAGATTGTCAATGCTTCCTTAAGTTTAATTTAGCTACATGTTTTCCTCACTAGTACATGCTCAATCTCAAATAGATACATATTTTATTTTCTCATAGTTGGGCAGTACTCAATGCACTATGTGCATGCTTATTTTATTCCTAGATGGTTGATGTCAATCTACATATGTCCTTGTTTGGCAATGCATTTTATATATTGCAACCCAACGTTCTCCTCTATATAACCATTCTTTAGCACAAGGACAATCCTTTATCCCAACGTTTTTCTCCTCAGATATGTTTTGCACTAGGTTTTGCTATTGACAGCTAAGACAATACATAACTCTCTCTCTCTCTCTCTCTCTCTCTCTCTCTCTCTCTCTCTCTCTCTCTCTCTCTCTCTCTCTCTCTCGTTCTGTCATAATAACTAATATCTAATTCTCCTAAATGATTTTCTCATGTTAAACTGATCATTTAATATGGGGAAGTACCAGGGGAGAAAAAGCTAGAATATTGGTTAAGCTGGCAGACCATTCACAGTAGGGATCCAAAGGAGGGAAACGAGGGATCCAAAGTGGGGGCCATCTGCAAAAGAGCAATGTACAACAATGGGCTTCAAAGACCCTAAGGTTTAGCCCATTAAAACTTCCAAAATGCTAAGGTTCCAAAATTCAAAGGTTATGTTCAATGGTCAATCTCTAGGTAAATTGGATGCTTGTGGGAAGACTCAAAAGTCTTACCACATCCCTATCTTGGAGAGGGCGAGCACTTTTAGTAGGGGATGAGAGAGAAACACATACACACTCTAGCAAGCTCCCTTTACACAAAGGTAATAGGGGACACATGTCAGCTCTCTAGCCCAATTGCCCCCAAGGTGCATTCAAATCCTGTTGGATGGCCATAGAGGTGGACCAATGAGAATTAGGCTAGAGTAAATCTAGTTTAATTCATTTAAAAACACTTGATAAAAGAACTAACAGAAATTAAGCTCTCCAAAAGATTATTGGACAGTCTCCTAAGGGGTCCAATGAGCATTCAGCAGCCCAATGGCTTGCCTGATTCCTATCGGCCAAAAGATTAAGGGGTCCAATGAGAGTTTAATTGCATTAATTAAATACCTAAATCTCTCACAAAAGGGGAAAGGGGGACACGTGTCACAAGGCTATCACTTATGCTTCTTAATTATCATTGGCTAAGCTTTGCAGGGTCCAATAGGATGCCAGCGTGAGTAAAAAGCAAGAGTGGTCGACCAAGAGAGAGAGGGGGCTGATTTTGGCAAGGCATAATCACACAGACACTCGCACAATCTCACGTGTGAAGTAAAGAAGACTCTCTCTCCTTCTCAAGCTTTAATGGAGAGCTCATCATCTACTCCAAGCTTGTGAGAAGGGAGGCCTAGACCAACAACTCTTGGCTTTGTGATGCAAATCCAACCAAGAGCCAAGCTCCAATGCATGCTCATCTCCTCTACCATGCTAATTACTCAGCTATGCTAAGCTGGTATGAGTGATTATGTTAGGAGATATACTTCTTTCTCGTAAGAATAATCCTTGCTCCTCTCAATCTACACTCATACCCCGCTAGCTCTCACTATCTTCGAAGGTGTGTGAGGTCTTGGGTCTGAGACCGTGAGGGAATTGATGTTGTGTTTTATAAGTGTGAGCTTGGTGCCTGAAGCTTCCATATTCATTGCACCACCAAGTTATTGAAGGAACACAAAGTATTGTATTGTAAAATGTCTCCCTTGATGGGGGAAACCTATAATACAGAGCCTTTTGGAGGGGGGACCTTCTCCATGTAAATCCGGTCCTCAACTGTTGTCAATAGCTTAATTTCTCTCTCTTTTTGAAGTATTGTTCATTTCTATCTAACTAGGTGTTATGCTTTTTGTTACTCTCTCCATCCAACCACTCTTGCTATGCTCATTAGGAATCTTTCCAATGAAATGCTCGCTATGTCTATGCTATTTTCCGCTACACACGAATTACTAGACCATTAAATGTTACATTGGTATCAGAGCACAAGGTTTCTCTTTTCTTGCTCAAGAATGGAGGTCCTCAAGCTAACTATAAATGGTTGGTATTATTAATTGCAATTGAGTAAGTAGAACAGGGATTTTTGAGCCTTGCAATGTGCCTGCTTTGTGCAGATAACGGGACATCACTTGTTATGGAATTGATATTTGGATATTTTATGCGGCTGACATGTGGAAAAGGCCAAGGGTTATACGAAAGGATAATATATTTTATCATTTAAGTGCTCTTTATGAGCCATGGCCGATTATTGTCTAGCCGGTCAATATGTATTCATTTGAGCATTCACTAATCTATAAATAAATACGTGCAAGAGGAAAATGCTCACTCTTGCACGGGAGGAGATTGCACCCAGTGTTTGCATTGTTCTTCTCTCCTTTTCCCTCTTCTCTCTCGCCGTGGCGGCGTAGCACTCCGCTCTAGGAGGTGCACCTGCACGTGCCCTCTCACTCCATCTCGCTCTCTTTTCCTCTCTGTTTGTGTACGATCTGATTACATGCTCACAGGATTCATCAGGTATGCATATTTGCGGTATTGTATTGTTTCTATCATGCTATCCGAGGTATTTTGCAAGGACTCTACGTCTTCTATTTGTAACAATGGTATCAGAGCTAAGGTTGCACTCTTGGTAGCAAGCAAAAACACCTGGTGCAAGATTCATTTTTGAGCAACAAAGCTCTTCACGATTATGTAAATCAAATAAGTACAATTTTATACTCCTATTTTGTTTTATATATTGTTTAATCTCTTCTTCATGATGTAAATATTTGTAAAGATTTGGTATCACAATGCACATCCGATTATGAAAATTACTTGATTGGATCTCATATGTAGATATATGCAAGAGTGTGTGGGAAGAAACATTAGATGATCGCAGTAGAAGAAGTAGGCAAGACGATTGATGCTTGAAAGGCTTTAGGAAGAAGGATGAGAAGTTTTAACTCCATGAAGCTTGAAGTCTTAGGAAGAAAGAGAACTAGAAGCGTAAAACGAAGCTTTTCTTTTATTTTGAGAAAAACAACATTGAGAGCCCTCAAGTAGTTGCTCGACAAGGCTAGTTTGACTTGGAGCAGGAATTGAATATCTAGCACAAACACGCAAGGTATATAAAACTTGTTTTGCACTAATCAACTCGCCCAAGGTCAAATACCTGGAGGGATCTTTTAGACGGTGGGAACTCACCCC
The DNA here is from genome assembly GCF_014529385.1 of Adiantum capillus-veneris. Taxonomy (NCBI): domain Eukaryota; kingdom Viridiplantae; phylum Streptophyta; class Polypodiopsida; order Polypodiales; family Pteridaceae; genus Adiantum; species Adiantum capillus-veneris. Next base: position 155,340,295 of record NC_140931.1, read on the forward strand.
AAATCAACCACCCTATTTATTAAAAGAGACAAGCAAAAGAAAAACTATGGCGCTAGCTGTCCCATGCAATACAGTGGAGCAAATCGAGGCTCGACTCACTACCAACCCTCCCATGTGTGTGACAGGCCTGGCGACTCTGTTGCTCCCATCCTCGCCATCACGGCCATTAGCAACATCGACGGCAACGGTGATGATCGACGGCAAGAGATCTTCTTCTCTATTTATCTCTCTCTCTCCCCTACAACGATGGACACATGCAAACCTCGATAGCTTGCGACTAGGACTTCCCTGTCTTGCCATGCATGGGGTGCCAATTCTCTAACGGCAAGAAACAAGTGACTCACAACCAAAGTTCTCTCTTGGGCCAACCACCTCTAAACTCTCTCTCACTCTCTCTCTCTCTCTCTCTCTCTCTCTCTCTCTCTCTCTCTCTCTCTCTCTCTCTCTCTCTCTCATCACTCGCCAACCATATTGTGGCTAGGTGCTGTCTCTGCGACACCCCTTTACCAACCACCCATCACTTGTAGCCGCCATTTTTCAGTGGTCCACAGCCTCGCCAACTTCTCTCTTCGTTGGTGCCCACACAAGCAATGATACTTTTTTCTTTTTTCTTATTCTTCTCTCTCTCTCTCTCTCTCTCTCTCTCTCACTTCTCTCACCACCACCAGAGTTCGAGGCATGGTTGTTTTCAAAATTCAGGAGAGGAATACCAGTTATTACTGGGATTGACTTGCCTTTTGCTGCTCTCACTTGGTGTTGGAAGTACTGTAGTTTTTCGCTACACTCGACAACATGAGGAGCCCATGCCTGAGCATTCTCACAAATTGGCAAAGTGCCCACGCTGGGCCTCATGCAAAGTAGCATCTCCGTATGTAGCCCCAACCTAGGATTCCTGCTCAGGGAACTTGTGAAACAGGAGACTACGCACATCCATATCATCTGTTGCAATCTGGAAAGGGCCTAGCTTCAAACATCTTATCTCTCCCCTTGTTCTCTCATGGCAATAGTCGTCTACTAGGCATGAAGGATGAGTAGCTACACGTGCAAGAAGTGTCAGTGCCATAAACGGAGAGCAAGGCAGGCCGGCGTGAGCAGCTACGGAGCCTTCGGGCTTGAAGGTGGAGCACCTGGCCTCTCTTGAGGATCCGCAGAAGTTATGGAGGGCTCGTCGTAGGGGGGCAGCAAGGAGAACCATGATGAGTTTCGTTGTGCATAGCAGGGGTTGCGCCAGAGGCTTGGCGAGGGGCATGGTAGGAGGCAACCTACTGGGGCTTTTTAAGGGGGTTAGCAACTACCAAAGGAATGTGTAGAGGCTGTTAGGTATGCGCAGGGCTGCACGTGGGGCTCCTAAAATTAGGGGCCGTTTTATTTTTATTTATTTATTGTCCTTGATGATAGGGTTCATTTCCAACCCCATGGCCTCAAACTTCTTTTTTTTTTTTGCCAGAGCTAATTGCTTAAATGGCCCAAAACGAAGTCTTCTGCAACAACTGAGTGTTCTCAGAAGTTACGCACCACGACAATTTTGGGCAATCATCAAATTTTTGTATACAATACTGGCGTCATGTCCACTCAACAACTCACCGATCGTTTCAACTTGCACCAATCAAATAGCTTTTTTTTGGGTTACCTACGAGCACCATCATCCCATGCACAAAAGTAAATGCATAGGTGTTCCTCATTAACGTGTATATTACAATCCTCTATTCCAATTGATGATGCAAACTTTTGATCACCCTCATGGTCATTTGCAAAGGTCCACCTTGGATGTATTGATGCCGATTAACACAGTGATGGGAAATAGTAGACATGAATTGGCATTTACGCCCGTCTAGTTAGCATTATCGTCTTACAATTTTGTATAAGCTCTCGATCTGTCTGATAAAGAGGATGGCGATGGTGAACATGTGGCATCATAGAGCAATAATTTTTCTTCTCATGGGTCCTGTTGTCTCTTAGTTTATTTTGATACTTTCATGCCCTACATTGTCAACACCATGAATAATCATAACGTGCTAAGGTCAACTTTTCACCCTCAAGATACATCATGCCAATTTTTTCTAGCAATGATGACCCAAATTGACTGTTACCTGGATTATCAAGCAATTATCAAGCATAAACACGAAAGTCCCTCTCTCATCAATATTTTGCAGGAGCCATTATTTCCATAATATAAGTTTATCCCCATTATTATTGATGTAATGTACTTCGATTTTTGCTTTACTTGCTCTTCAAATTGTCTTAAATGTTCCCTCATATGTTAGTCAAATTGTTGTTGCTCCATATCGTTTCATTTATTTGCTTTTGTACCTCTTCACTCCCAACATTTCCAATACTCCTTCTCAGAGGAGTACCCTTACTGACGAATACTTACCTCTATACCCGAATTTGCAGCCAACTACTTTAGGAGACCTCCTTTTGACCTATCCTAACATTCATACATTGAGTGTGGCCTCACTTTCTCTGAAGACCGATATCCATTGGTCATCCCAATCTTGCAAACCACCCTCTCAATTTAGATAACACCTCTCTTATCCGCTCACTTGTACTTCAAGTTGTCTACTTTCATTCTCTTTTCTTGGCAAACAAACTTTGCATCAAATTTTTCCTTCATGGCGTTTCAAATGTTAATGCATTTGATATGAAATTATTGACTTCTTCTTCAATTTAATAAGCAATTGTTTTTAGTGCTTTGTTTTTTATAATAGTTTTGTAGATAAATCTTGGCCCCTCCAAATTCCCCCAGCCTTCACCACATCTCCTTATGCACAAATCCTCTAGTTTAATAGTGGTTTGATAGATTAACATTTATTAGATTTGATTTCTTTTAAGTGAGTCTTTTTGCAGATATTCTCACACCCCTATAGATACCCCATCACCTTTGCAGCAGGCAAGAATTTTTTAGATGCTCCCTTACTTGTTTACATTATGTTGCAAAATCCATTGTTTCTAATGTCATGGGTTCTACTTTATTTGATTAAACTCTTACTAAGATGACTTGTCATACCACTACTTACATGAGCTCAGTTGGTGGGACAATATTCTAATTTTATATCAAACAAGTCATTTATTTTTCACTTTTTATGCTATGTCTAGTCCATTGGTCACAGACACATAGATTCGCCGATTTAGGCAATGTGTCAATGCTCATCCTAGTGCAGATTCGTCGATTTAGGCAGCACACCAACAAACTGCAGATTCACAATTTTTTTATACCAAATGCAGATTCGCCCATTTAGGAAGCATTAGTGCAGATTCGTTGATTTAGGCAGCATGTCTTTTTGGTGTAGATTCGCCGATTTAGGCAACACCGATCACAAAATCATGCTGCAGTGGGGCTGGCCACCACTGTAACTGGTATGATTTTGTTACCCGGGTATACAAACTGAAGGATATTTGAATTTGAATTTGAAATGGATACATGTTGGCAGCTATTTGGATTTGAATTTGGAATTGATATTTCATGATTTCTTGTTGCGACAATATTTGTGGAATTGGACATGAGATTGATAAAAATTGACTTATTGAATGATGAGTGTGACCAATGATATCTTGATTCATCAAGGTATGACATATACTACTTATTCTAGTGGTATGGGACACTAGGATTGGTAGTATATGGATGACGGCAGGCATAAGCAATGTTGTTTAATTTTATGCATTTTTTCTTTTACTATGTGATAGTTTTGATACCGATTTCTAATCATTGTTTTTGACAAGTATTGTTTGCAGATTTTTTTATCTTCGCAACTGAGGACAGTTGCTTTCTAACGGAAAGGTATGTTATGGAATTGATATTTTGATATTTTATGCAGCTGACACGTGGAAAAGGCCAAGGGTTATGCGAAAGGATAATATATTTTATCATTTAAGTGCTCTTTATGAGCCATGGCCAATTATTGTCCAACCGGTCAATATGTATTCATTTGAGAATTCACTAATCTATAAATAAATATGTGCAAGAGGAAAATGCTCACTCTTGCATGAGGGGAGATTGCACCTAGTGTTTGCGTTGTTCTTCTCTCCTCTTGCCTCTTCTCTCTCGTCGTGGTGGCGTAGCACTCTGCTCTAGGAGGTGCGCTTGCACGTGCCCTCTCGCTCTATCTCGCTCTCTTTTCCTCTTTGTTCGTGTACGATTTGATTATATGCTCACAGGTTCGTCAGGTATGCATATTTGCAGTGTTTTATTGTTTCTATCATGCTATTTGAGGTATTTTGCAGGGATGCTACGTCTTCCGTTTGTAGCATCACCCTCGAGAGCTATGGTCTTAATAGTGGAGTCCTACGGGGCTTGCCTACGACTTAACCACTATTGAGCTATTAAAAGCTTGACAGGAGCCGAAACTGTTTTGGTGTTAAAAGACCCTCTCTTCTATTCCTTGCAATTAATGATATTTGAGCCACAGGTACAGGAGCTTCACTGCTTTTCTACATGGGTTAAGAGGAGTAGCAACTGGGACTTGAAGTGTTACTTGACGATGCATCTCCTTCTCAAAGGAGAACTCAAGTTTCAATGGTAGAGCCCCCACCGAAGGAACGAGAAAGAAGTGAGTCTCCTGCCACCTCGACGGAGATGGCTCCACGAAGACGGCATGCAAAACACTCTCCAACACCCTCTAAACGGAGAAGACCATCGCACACTTCTCCAGACTATAATTCAAAGAGGGATGATAGAAAACAAGAGAAGAAAAAGGCGAGAAAGAGGTCGCCCTCTTCTCCATCCTCCACAAATTCTTCCTCTTCTAAGGAAAGTGATGGTGCAACTTTTGAATCACCAAAAAGAAGAGGCCATAGGAAATCCTATGCCGCATGAAAGAGGTCGTCCAAGCTCAAAAAGTTCAAGGAGGGAGGAAAGAACACATATTTTCTTACCTACAATGGCACCTTTGGTGCTACGGACAAAGTCTTGGCCTTCATTCAACAATTTGATGCGGCGTTTGGAGATGAGGGCTTCATGGAGTCCTTTAAGCTACGCCATGTAGCTATGCATTTTCAAAAGTCCGCCAGGCAATGGTGGTCTAGCCTACGGGCAAATGGTGAAGCTCCCCGAACATGGAAAGCTTTAAGAGCTTCCATCGTGAAGTAGTTTTTGGCCACCGATGCCAAAGACAAAGTACTCACCAAATGGCGAAGCTTGAAGCTCTCTCCCTAAAAATCTATTCACAAATATGTAGACAAGTTTTGGGACTTACATCTCAAAGCCACTGTCTTCAAAACGATGGATTTTGGAGAGAAAAAACAACAATTTTGTGCGGGTCTAACTGAAGATATGTCAAAGTATGTCAACTCCCAAAGGCCACGCACCATATCTGTCATCATACACCATACAATGGTGGCTTCACAAATTAATTTCCAACAGGGGCTAAGAGAAAGCTTAAGCCCATGAAGAACAAGGACCGTAAAACAACGAGTCTAAGGGGAATGACACTATCCAAAAGTCTCCTAAAGGCAACGCCAACAACGACAAAGCTAAGGAGAAGGGAGTTTATAAAGGCAAAAATAAACTCTCTCCTAAGGGACTTCAATGTTATCGTAAAGATGACCACTGTTTCAAGTGCGGGGAACAAGGGCATGCCTATCGTGCTTTTTCCCACACGAATACACGAAATGAGCCTCCTAGAGCTACCTTGGTCAAAATCCAAGAAGAGGATGCTCACCACAAAGGAACTCCTCTATGCCATGCTTGGGGAAAGGTAAGAGAACATGATGCTTTTATTCTTTTTGACCCTGGTTCTACTCACAATTTCATATCCACAGAGTTGGCCACCAAGCTAGGCATCCAAGCCTATGAGATGGGAGATGTCCTACCTGCTAATGGTGCTTTCAAGGGGAAAGAAGATTCAATCACTCCTGTAATTGGGAAATTGAGGCTCCATGTCCATGTGGACAAAGAGGACTTGTTTATCTCTCCTCTCAAGCACGAGGATGTAATCCTAGGGGCACCATGGTTTGATCGCATGGCTGCCAATGTTAAATTTCCTAAAAGGCAAATCTACTTTAGGTTCAAGGAAAAAGATATGTACATAGATGCTAAGGAGTTGGGTAACACCATACCCATTGTACATACAGAAGCTTTCAATAAGTCAATAAAGAGCTATATTTCCGTGTACATGATTTTCGTTAAAGATTCCCAAATGAACCTAATGCTTTAGCAAAAGAAAATATAAACAATCACAAGGAATTAGAATTATCCAATTTTCTCAAGGGATTTCAAGATGTTTTTATTGACGACATCCCTTGTGAATTACCTCCTAAACGAGGCAATGACCACCATGCAATTGAACTTCTTCCAAGAAGTTCACCGCCTAATAAACCTCCTTACAGAGTTTCTGAAGCTCAACAAGAGGAGATTATGTGGCAAGTGCACGAGTTAGTTGAGAAGGGCATGGTTAGGCCTAGCTCATCTCCATTTTGTTTACCCGTGTTATTAGTGCAAAAGAAAGACGGCACATATCGTATGTGTGTCGACTATAGAGCACTAAATAGGATCACTATCAAGAATAGGTTTCCCGTTCCACGGGTAGAAGACCTATTTGATAAGCTACAAGGGTCAACCTAATTTAGTAGGATTGACCTAAAAGGTGGCTACCATCAAATAAGGATAGTTGATCAAGACATTGTAAAGACCGCATTTTGCACTACGTTTGGTCTTTACGAATACATTGTCATGCCTTTTGGCTTGACCTATGCACCAACCACATTCAACCACTTGATGGAGAAGCTATTCAGGCCTCACCGAACCTTTACTGGAGTGTTCTTTGATTATATCATCATCTACTTTAATTCACTAGACGAACATAAGCAACACCTCCAAGTAATATTTCAAGTCTTACGAGAGAATAAACTTTATATTAATCGAAAGAAAAGTGAGTTTTTCTTACAAGAGATTCAGTATTTAGGTCACATTATCTCTCAAGATGGCATCCAAATGGATCCATCAAAACTAGAGGTAATAAAAAGATGGCTTAATCCAAGGAATCTACATGAACTAAGAAGCTTTATAGGTATGTGTGCATACTATAGACGCTTCATAGAAAAGTTCTCACAAATCACGAAACTATTACATGACCTAATTGTGCTTACACTGTTGGATCTCTCAAAGCCATTTGAGGTCCAATGTGACGCTTGTGGTGATTGCCTTGGAGCTGTTTTGCTCCAAGAAGGGCAAGCCATAGCCTACAAAAGTCAAAAGCTCGACCTTGTTGAGCAAGTTCTATGCATATATGAAAAGGAACTCCTCGCAGTTCTACATGCCTTAGACTCGTGGAAAAGCACTAGTTATTGGGGACTCCTTTCATTCTGTGGATAAATCACCAAAGCCTTAAGTACTTCATGACGCAGACCAAGCTCTCCGACAAACAAATGAGGTGGGCAAATTTCCTTTCAAAAGTTCATTTTCATATTACTCACATTGTTGGCAAGCATAATCAAGTAGCCGATGCATTCTCAATACAACCGAGAGTGAATGTGGTTTCCATAGCAACTCACAATGATTTAGCTTCTATGATAGATGAGTACACTATTGATCTCGAGTTTAAAGATGTGATTTCAGTCCTTGCATTAGGGAAGAAAGAGGAACCATTTACTTTACAAGATGGTTATCTTCTCTATGGCAATAGACTATGAGTTACTAACTCACTACGTGAGAAAGTAATTTATGAATCTCATGCTCCTCCTTATGCGGGGCAGCATAGAGGGATTCAGTCTACCCTAAAAGGGATTGAAACATATTTCTATTGGCCTTCCATGAAAGCAAACATACAAGAGTATGTTTCTAAATGTGTGGTATGCCAAAAGACGAAGTTTGATAGAGGGAAGCAACGTAGGTTGCTTGAACCTTTGCCAATCCCTAATTCACCATGGGAGAGCATATCCATGGATTTTCTCTTTGGAATGCCTAAATCTATCCATGGAAATACGGGAATATGGTCAATAATAGAGATAGGTTCAACAAACAAGCTCATTTTATACCTGTCAAAAAGACTATCAAAGCCCATCAAATGGCAAACCTCTTCATATCACAAATCTTCAAGTACCATGGCTTGCCAATGTCCATAGTGTCGAAAAGAGATCCTAGAATGACCAGTAATTTTTGGAAGGGTCTCTTTGAGAATTTAGGGACAAGGCTAAACTTAGCCTACCACCCGCAAACAGATGGTCAAAGTGAAATAGCTAACCTAACAATTCTTGATCTACTAAAAGCCTATGTAATGGAAGTAGATCAAAGGTCCCAATGGGAGAAGTACTTACCCTTAGTGGACTATGCCTACAATAACATTGTACATACCTTTCGAGGTAATTGAGGGAAGATCCAAAAGTCCCCTGCTACTTAAGGTACATGGGAAGATCTTCGCTGCAGATGAGTATAGCCGAGACCTACAAGAATCTATCCAAAGGATTAAGGATACTATCTTTATCTCACAACAAAGGCAAAAGGCTACTACTGATGATAAGCACAGCCTTTAAAGAAAATGATGGGCTTTGCTTGAATTTCCCAAGGCTCAATTAAGGCACACGATGGGCAAGAATCCTATGGGATACCAAAAGTACTATGCTAAGTTAGCAAAAAGGTACTATGGTCCCTTCCAGATTCTTAGACCAATCAATAAGATGGCCTATCAACTCAAGTTGCCCAATCATTGGCTCATACACAAGGCTTTTCATGTGAGCATACTGAAGCCTTACAAAGGAGAGGCACTGGAGACCCACCGTAGATCGAGGACCAAGAAGAGGTGCTGCAGCCCGAGTCCATTCTCCGACATGAAGACAAGGTATTGAGCGGTGGTAAGATTATCCAACGATATCATATTTAGTTTAAGAATTATCCTTTTGAAGATGCTAGATGGATGCAAGGTTACAACTAAAGGATAACCTAAACCTTGTCAATGCTTACAACACTTCCCTAGAGTAAGCAAATGTAAAAATGTTTAAAATGAACAAAGTTTTTGTCTTATAAGACTCTCTTTTTCTTTATTGTGCACAAATGTTAAGAAGTCTGCGTGGAGACGATGTCTCCCCAACACTAAGTAAAGCTTGTCACTCTACTATGGAAGATTGATAGGACTAATGCAGAAACATGTTTGCGGCAGCTTAGGCTCTTAAGTGCCAAATGGATTAGTCATCCATTCTGGAACGATGTCGTCGGGTAAGATGGGGATCCTCTACCCACTAGAAAAAGGACTAATGAATAGGCTTTATATTCTCTACCCCATAGTCGAGGACGACTATGATTTCAAGAAAGAGGTAATGTCATAATAACTAATATCTAATTCTCCTAAATGAGTTTCTCATGTTAAACTGATCATTTAATATGGGGAAGTACCAGGGGAGAAAAAGCTAGAATATTGGTTAAGCTGGCAGACCATTCACAGTAGGGATCCAAAGGAGGGAAACGAGGGATCCAAAGTGGGGGCCATCTGTAAAAGAGCAATGTGCAACAATGGGCTTCAAAGACCCTAAGGTTTAGCCCATTAAGACTTCCAAAATGCTAAGGTTCCAAAATTCAAAGGTTATGTTCAATGGTCAATTTCTAGGTAAACTGGATGCTTGTGGGAAGACTCAAAAGTCTTACCACATCCCTATCTTGGAGAGGGCGAGCACTTATGGTAGGGGATGAGAGAGAAACACATACACACTCTAGCAAGCTCCCTTTACACAAAGGGAATAGGGGACACATGTCAGCTCTCTGGCCCAATTGCCCCCAAGGTGCATTCAAATCCTGTTGGATGGCCATAGAGGTGGACCAATGAGAATTAGGCTAGAGTAAATCTAGTTTAATTCATTTAAAAACACTTGATAAAAGAACTAACAGAAATTAAGCTCTCCAAAAGATTATTGGACAGTCTCCTAAGGGGTCCAATGAGCATTCAGCAGCCCAATGGCTTGCCTGATTCCTATCGGCCAAAAGATTAAGGGGTCCAATGAGAGTTTAATTGCATTAATTAAATACCTAAATCTCTCACAAAAGGGGAAAGGGGGACACGTGTCACAAGGCTATCACTTATGCTTCTTAATTATCATTGGCTAAGCTTTGCAGGGTCCAATAGGATGCCAGCGTGAGTAAAAAGCAAGAGTGGTCGACCAAGAGAGAGAGGGGGCTGATTTTGGCAAGGCATAATCACACAGACACTCGCACAATCTCACGTGTGAAGTAAAGAAGACTCTCTCTCCTTCTCAAGCTTTAATGGAGAGCTCATCATCTACTCCAAGCTTGTGAGAAGGGAGGCCTAGACCAACAACTCTTGGCTTTGTGATGCAAATCCAACCAAGATCCAAGCTCCAATGCATGCTCATCTCCTCTACCATGCTAATTACTCAACTATGCTAAGCTGGTATGAGTGATTATGTTAGGAGATATACTTCTTTCTCGTAAGAATACTCCTTGCTCCTCTCAATCTACACTCATACCCCGCTAGCTCTCACCATCTTCGAAGGTGTGTGAGGTCTTGGGTCTGAGACCGTGAGGGAATTGATGTTGTGTTTTATAAGTGTGAGCTTGATGCTTGAAGCTTCCATCTTCATTGTACGAGCAAGTTATTGAAGGAACACAAAGTATTGTATTGTAAAATGTCTCCCTTGATGGGGAAACCTATAATACAAAGCCTTTTGGAGGGGGGACCGTGGAGGGGGGACCGACTCCACATAAATCGGATCCTCAACTGTTGTCAATAGCTTAATTTCTCTCTCTTTGTGAAGTATTGTTCATTTCTATCTAACTAGGTGTTATGCTTTTTGTTACTCTCTCCATCCAAGCACTCTTGCTATGCTCATTAGGAATCTATTCTAATGAAATTCTCACTATGTCTATGCTATTTTCCTCTACACACAAGTTACTAGACCATTACATGTTACATGTTCTATGAGAAATAAGAAAAAATTGACTACGCTTGAGTAAGATGGGTCCCTGATCTAGAGATGAAATGGCCGATATTACTAGGCAGGTTAAGGAGTAGGGTTTAAGCAGAATGATTAAGCTGCAACTCTTTGTTTGATTCAATTACCCCCTTTAGTAGCCCTTTGTTGTGTAGTCAGCCCTATGGGACACAACTTGCTTTTTCCCAATGCTCATCAAGTCCCAAGTTGAGCTATTGTTGTTGCCTGTCAATTGGTTCTACTCATTCGCTTGTGTTTCTCAACAAACGCGGAGGTGACAACAATCACAACCAACTAAGAAAGTAACCAATTGTGCTCCAAAATCTATCAGAACACGTCGTATGGCAAAGAGCAGTAGTGTCTTGGGCTCACTGCTCAAACAATTGTAGAGAAAGCCATGAAATTGGACCATTTTATAGACAGCTATAGAGGCAATCAATCATCATAAATGCAATTAAAAAAAGAAAATTCACCAATGCACTTTGTACTTGTTGGCACTGCTTGCTTGCAGGTAGTGATATAGGCGTGGTGCCTACCAAATTGTGTAAACATTTTTTGGCATTCTTTTAGACTTTTTAAGCTATTTTTTAGGCTTACTAGTAAAAATAACATATCTTTCTCTCTATCTCTCTCTCATCTGTGCTGCCAAAGCAGTCGAGATCTCTCTCTCTCTCTCTCTCTCTCTCTCTCTCTCTCTCTCTCTAACAACAGGCAGTGCCTTCGTCTGCGCGTTTGTGTCGACTTGTTTACTTCAGTGTTAGATGCTTGATGTTTTGTTTTGTTTTCGGAGTCAGGTAGGGCACGCCCGTCAGCTCCCCTCATACACCAAAAAAGTATACAAGAAGAACGACCACGACTATGCACCCAGAAACCGAAGGCATACGCTAGATGCTTGATGTCAATTTGCATATGTCCTACTATATAGAACAACAACACCCACCAAGCAAAACTAGTTTTGAGTAGACAGAAGATTTAAGCGCCACGCTCCTTAACCTAAGAAAGGAGTAGGAAGGACTAAGAACTTCGAACGGCGCTCTCGGAGGAGTAGGGTTTCTGTACTTCGTTCGCGTAAACGCAGGAGAGGGCCTAGCCATGGATGCACCCGGCATGGATTTGAAGAAGCGGAAACTGGAAGAGAACGGGGTGGGGGTACCGGGGGGTCCTATCCCGGTTGCAGCAGCAGGCCCCCCCATGGCAGGAGGGCAATTACAAGCAGACGCTGCCCCGGGAGGTGTCTTGTCTGCAGGGGAGCCCATCACCGAGAGCAATGGTGCCGGTGTGCCCTCTTACCTCACTCTCGACGATGCCCGCCTCATGGTCGACCATCTCTCCAAGGAGGAGCTCGCTGACATTGTAGTAAACTCCAGTGTACGCCACCATGATGTCCTGGAGGAGGTACGCAAGTTTGCTGATGTCGATCCTACTCGCCGCAAAATCTTTGTGCGAGGTCTTGGCTGGGACACCAACACTCACACACTTCGCACCACCTTTTCTGAATTTGGTGAGCTCGAGGAGGCCATTGCCATTATGGACAAGATGACAGGTAAGAGTCGTGGGTTCGGCTTTGTCACTTACAAACACATGGATGGTGCCCTAAATGCCCTTAAGGAGCGTAGTAAGCGAATCGATGGGCGCATGGCTGTTTGCCAGCTTGCCTCTGATGGTGCTGGTTCCTCTCAACCTGCACAAGATCTTGCCCTGCGCAAGATCTACGTCGGCAATGTTCCCATGGACTGGCCTGTCGATCGCATGCTCAGTATTTTTTCTGAATATGGAGAGATTGAAGAAGGACCCCTTGGCCTTGACAAGCAAGTAGGTAAATCACGAGGGTTTGCTCTTTTCATTTACAAGTCATCAGAGTCTGCGCGGCGGGCCCTTGAGGAGCCTGTGAAAAATATAGGTGGTCATCAGCTTTTCTGCAAGCTAGCATCCGAGGGTGCAAGACAAAGATTTAACATGCATGGCCAACCTGAGATGTCCGATATGGGGATGGGGCAGCCTGGGAATGCTGGGCCACCACCTGCAAACATGCCTTATGGGGGTCCTCAATATGGTGGAGGTCCACAGGGAATGATGAGCCAGGGGGTTCCATACGGTCAACCTGCAAATCCTGCCATGAATACTGGCTTGAATACAGCACTTGGCCATGGTATGAATCCTAGCATGCATCCGAATGTAGGGGGCTCATATCCAAATCAGCCCATTGCAGCCAATCCGGCTCTGCCTTCTCCCATGAATTCATCATTGGGTCCCGTTGTGAACACCCAAGTTGGAACCCCACTCATGTCTTCTTACAGCAGCCATGGGGCAGTAGATGGGTATGGTCAGCAGACATCTGCTTATGGCGGACAGCAAAGTGGTTACTCTAGTGTAGGAGCGCCAACATCCCTGTATAACACATCCCAAGGGTCATTAACCTCACCAGCGCCCACCCTTCAAAGCCAGTATGGTTTGCCGTCTTACCAAACTCAGCAACAAATGACAGCACCTTATCAAGGACAGCAGCAGCAAGCTCCTCTGCCATACCAAGGTCCACAATCAGCAGTGTCTTCTGCTCCAAGGATGCAGCAGCCGGGAGGAGTACCATCAATGCCGTACTACGGGATGTAGTTGAAGTACCTTTGCTGGTGAGTGGTCCTCCTTTTTTGTCCAGCTTTTGTGTTCCTTTCTTGTTTGGCATGTGTTGCTCTCACTTTGAAGGTTTGGAGTGTCATTCTGTTATTGTGCAATTTATTTATATCCTGCTACTGCTTGCTTGGGAACTTTATATGTTTGAAACTATAAATGTCCGTTGCTGCATGTGGAACTGATTGCTGCTTGGTTGGTGCACTGCAGTATGCTTTGGCATTTTTGTCACTGTTTTTGCTAATGCTACCTTATTGTCTTTGCTTGTTGTTGCAATACCACTGGTTTGTCATCAACGCCAGGATATGTTTGGTCCTTGTTGAAGCTGTATTGTGTTGAGAATGATATGGACCATCTTGCAAGCAAAGTGGAGATCATATGTTTTTTTGGCAAAAGCTGAGTTTATACAGAATAGAAGATGCTTTGTGCACCATAGTTCACGAAGTCTTTCTATTTTAGATCTTTGAGATGGCGTGCATTGAGCAGCACTATTGTTTGATATTCTAAAACGGCGACTGGATTGAAATGCTTGAAGGGTTGCCATCTTCCAGAACTCTGTTTGCTATTTTGCTGAGCAGTTAATATTATTCCAAAAGTCTAGTTTGTACTAAGTTTGACATTATGGATCTTTAATTGTTGTGTTGATTGATTTGTAATGCTCATCTATGCTGCTCGAGTGTTTTAGTTGAATATGGTTAGAAAAGAGGTAGGCCAAATTTGCTGCTACTGAAGTGCATTCATTGCTTATTCTCAGCAGCTTGTTGATAACCATTGTTGAGTGTTGACATTCCTCTCAATTGCCATTCAATGTCCTCCTGTAGGCATCATTACCTAGAATGGTAGGGTAGACTTGAATTAGGCCAATGTAGAAGCGTTAGCACTTCGTGGAAGCAATGCATATTGTGACCATGGAATTTGCGGATGATAAGGTACATATTTGTACAACAGAAAGTCTTGTAGGTTGCTTTTGTGATTTTGGTCTGACTAATTTGTCTTCATGATCGTGAGTTTTATATGCCTGATCAGTTTTGGTAACAAGGTGGAGGAGCTGTGTGTTCTTATTTGCCACTGATTTGCTATCTTCTGATGCATGGTGCTAAAAGTAATGCTGGTCAGTAAAGTTTTCGGCTTGCTGTGTTGCATGTATGGAACTCTGGTTTTTTATAAATTTGCTTGTAGTTGTGAGGACCCTTTTCAAATGCTTCTACACCTATCTTATTCTGTGAACATACCTTTTTGTTTTAACTTTAGGTTTTTTGTTTGTGCTCACGTCAAAGTCTAGTGAAGACCTGTTGCAGGGTCGAGTGTCTACGGTGAGACGTTTCGCTGCAGGGCCTCATTTGCTCCTTGGGTTGGTCACTTTGATCAGCAAGCATTGGTCTTGACAGATTATTCTTTAGGCGAATATGACCAATGTCATATTGAGTGCCACATCAGGGTGTTTAGGCAGTAAAAAATTTACCTGAGTGGCTTTGTGCTGCGATCTTGTCATATGCATCTATTTTAAATAGCTACATGTGCTGCACAATGTGCGTTCATGACTCGCAATCGGGGAAACAACTTTAGGAACTAGATGGTGTATTTTACTGCCAGGAAGGTTTTCCCCATGTTTGTATTGTAGACTGACACTGTGCTCAGTCAATAATATGCATGACTCCTTGTTGTCTATAACTTGTAATTACCTTGAAGGATAACTACCGCAGGTGTAAACTTGCACCACCTTTGAAGGTGCATTTGGGCTTTTTGTGGGCCCATCCTGATCAAATAATGTGATCGTGATGACATGTGAACCCTGAGATTCTGATAGTTGACAGCCATGATTGAATAGCTGTATATTGGAGTAAGGATGTTAGGATTTGAGCTCTCATGCCACTCAGATTATCTAGGCCTGAAGATGCCATTCAAGATGATTAAGGCTTCTGTCCTCTTGAGGAGAAGATTGTAGAGATCTCTTTTTTGAAGAATTAGAGTGTTGCAATAAGCTTTCAGCTTCCGAGTACTTAGTTAAGCTCTGAAATGGTGCATACTTTCATCCCAGTTTCGGTCTCAACGTTACCTTTACTGAAGTATGATATTGATTTGTGTCATTATACCCGGGGTTCTCTCAAGTTAGTCTAATTCAATAGAGAGTCTGTGTACGGATTTTACTGGTCACTGATTGTGCAATGAAATTGCTTGGATTGGCTGGCTGTCTTCTCAGAAACCACTTCTTTCTTTGCTTAGTATATGTTGATGTGAAACTTTTGTTGGAGTTCTGCAACTGGGCTTGTCTTTGACAAAGCTTTTGTACCATGCCTTTCCAATTGGCTTGTGGTCATGATTTGACCTTTGTGTGAAATTCTGTCCATCGTGTATTTATGTTGAAGCTCAGCGAGCCTGTGTCCAATACAAGTGGCATTTCTTCTGACATGTTTGCAGTTTAGCCATATCTTGTTGGGCACGAGGAGCATAGTCACTGGGTACCCCAAGCTTCCTATGGTAAATGGTCTCTCTCTCTCTCTCTCTCTCTCTCTCTCTCTCTCTCTCTCTCTGTCTTAAGCATTGCATATGAATTGACATTAGACTCTAGGAAGGTCATCTTTCAAGAACCTGAAAGCTTGAATAGTACATCCATTTCTTAACTGAACTAATGATATTTTTCAGTTAGGAGGTTGCATGTGTGCTTATGGTAACTTGTGTGTAGAGTTTTAACTTGAAGCCTCTGCCCTCCCTTGAGTTGGGCATGATATTAGGAGCAGTTTTTGAGCCTTGCACAAGTGCCCTCCCTCCCCCCCTCCCAAAAAAAGAAAAAAGGAAAAAGAAATAAAATAAGAGAAATAGCAAAAAAAATGAAGAAGAAATGCCTTCTGGGCTCTTCTCAGAGTATGCCTGTTAATTTGCCTTCACAATTCAGCAATTTGCATGATCCTTTTGAAATTCTTTTCGAGGCGATTTGTTGCAATGCTGAAAGCGTCCACAAGTCTGAAGCTATCACAGGAATCTTGGTCACCTGATCAAGGTTAAAAATGTGTGCCCTTGCATTGACGTTTATTTTGAACAATCTTTCTGGAGCTGTGTTGGAGGACATTACTTTTGACTTAGTAATTCTATAGCAGTGGGCTCATATACATTACTGTGTCATGGATTCTGTCTTCTATTTTAAATACATTATCAGCTTCGCATGCCTCATCCACTAGGAAGTCATAAGTTTTTAGTAAAGCCATAAAAATTATACTACGAAGAAATGTATGTGAGGGAGGGCTTTCTGATAATTTCTGGAAGCATCAGTTGGCTCTTCTCTTACACAGCTGCAATGGAGAAGTAGATTTCTGTTTGTAATGGAGAAGTAGTTTTAGGCCCTAGCGCATTCAAGCTATAGCAAGAAAACTCAACGCAAGCAAAATTAAGAATGGAGGTATGCACATTTTTCATCTGGAAGGAATTGGGCATATACCAGTGTGCGAATTTACCGAGTGAAGTGCTTTTGTAGGCCTAATGTGTTTGTTTGGGATGATGCGTCAAAGCTTTCTCGTACATACAAGGGCCAATACTTGGGACGTTTGTCTTGATTGTTGCCCAATGATGCAATTTGGGTCTTCCATTGACAGATCCTAGGGTGGACGTCTCCTGTGCATTACTTTTCACCCTCTTAATGATTCCTATGCATGTGATGCTAGTCAATATAATGGACTCTCACTTCATCATCATATAAATCTTTCTTTTTGACGAGTATGCCACATTTGTTATGCACGATTCAAAGTTTTTGTTACGCGTGCTTTGCGCTTATATATGTTATGTCTTAATGCTTTGTTAGATTGAAGTTTTCATTGCATAAATGGTAATTTCCTTTTGATTGCATGAGAGCATCCGTTGTATGGACATCGATTATGATGGGTCATTGACATTTTGTGCATTTGTCGCAATGTTTAGATGCTCGGATGAATGGAGAGCCCTTTTGCACTAAAAGATAAGCTCTTCTTTGCATATGGGTTTCACTTTTGTGAGATTACATTGGACATGCATGCTTGGTCGAAACACTTGTTATACCAAAATTGGATTTGAATGTCCATTTTCGTCTTGATTTGAATGGAAAATCCCTACATATCACTAAACATTGAGCATTGTTGGACCACCTTGAGATAAAACTAAAATTTTGGGGCTGGTATGAGACGATTTTAGTGATTGGATTAAATGCCAACTCCTATAGAGCACTAAACATAGGACTTCTTTTCTCGGGTGGTTGGCAAGTTGGAATTTCCAGTAGATATGTGACAAGTCATCATTGTAATATATTACAATATTTGGTTGTTTAGAGCCATTCCATTTCATTTGAGTACAATTGTATAGGCCTTAGCTCGGGCTTAAAATGCAATTTTTTTCATTTGAGCTATTGTTAGCCAACTTTTCTGGAGCTTCTCAAATGCAAAGTTTAGCTAGCATGAGCCACTTTATTTCATTTGAAGTTGCATTATTTCTAGCTCATCTTGATCTAAAATTGCATATTCTATTTGAGCTAGCAATCAATCAACTTTTGATCATGCATGAGAGGATGTAAAAATTACAGAAATTGCTTATGTAGAAGCATTCTCTCTGTTTTTTGACATGTATGCATAGATTTGCTACCATAGACAACCATGTGTATCAAAAAGATACTTTTTATCCCTAGGGTTTTTTCCTTCGGCAAATTTGGGTATACAAGACCCTAGATTTTGGTCTTCATTAAAGTTTTTGTGCTTTTTAGTTTTCAAAAAATTGTATTTTAGAAGGCTTGGTTTACAATAAATGAATTAAGAGGCGTCTATCCATCAAGTGGATGCTTTGCTCAAATATGCTCAAAAGGGTGCGAATATGTGAAACTTTTTCATGCTATGCTCTTTCTTATCTCTACATCTCTCTGTATGCTTGAATTAAGTGAATTTGTTTCTAGCTATGGTTCTTTTCATTCCAAAAGCTAGGCATACACTAAAGTTTCAACATTTCGCTTTATGAAAATTAAACTCATTAGAATTTTGAATTTATTTGTGTCAATCATGGAGATGGGATCATTGCTTGTTAGTCAAACTCAGAATGATTGCCTTAATACTCCACTCATTTCTAACACAATCGAAGGCTATGATTGTGCTTTATTTCCTTAATCTATTTTTCATGAGCATCTCTCATTATGAAAGCAATAATAGATGCTAGACAATGAGTAAATGAATCAAAAAATTGTTCACACAGTAGCAAAATGCTACCCGACATATTGAAAATGAAATCTTTATGTCAAGTTTGTATCCATGTTAGGCTCAGCGCCTTGACACTTGGCAGACGAGGGAGAAACTAACTTGGCTCGCTTGATCAAGGCTCTAATCCGAGTTGAGAAGGTAAGTCGTCCCCATGGTACACTAGTACACTTTTGGAGCACCTCTGAGGTTTCAAGGAGCCCAGAGTTGTAGTTTGACTTGCTTTGGATTTATCGCCTTATGATGTGCTTTTTTTCCCTATAAAATGCAAAAAAAATAAATATTTTATGAGCTTTATTAAAAGCTAAATAAAAGTGTACTAATGGGTTTGGAGCTTATTTATGATCCATTTTCTACGTAGACTTGGTTGTTATATTAAGGATAATCATATAATTTTTAGGCCAATAGGTTTATGAACTCTCACTAGCTTAGGGTCATAATTGATTGCTTATGTTACATTATTAAATCTAAAATTTTTAGAGGTTTAATCTTCTTAATAGTTTGTGTTTTTTTGCTTTCTGTTGTTTAGTTGGTTGATTAGATCTATCTTTTGAAAGGAAAATTTTACTTTGCATGAATAATCATTGCACTTCCATCTCCCATATAAAATTGTTTTCTTTTGATGCGTATGAATTGGTTTATGTTTTGAGAGCTCAATTTTCCTTCAAGGATGTAGTTTTCATCATGTCATCGTACTTTACTTTAGCGTCACACGAGAAATGTGGGTTTGTTTGCAGTGCGCTAGCCGACACGTGTGGGTGAGACAAGGAGTGAGGGTATGTGTATATGACATGGTGTGTGTTTGTGTGTAAAATAAGTTACAAAGTGGCATGGCCAAGCAAGCAATTAGGGTTCAAGAGCGGCCTTGATTAGCACCATGCAATGGCCACCATTATTTTTAGGAGTGTATTCTGGGATGAACCCAAGCACGATAGTGGAGTTGCGACGAAAATTTGTAGCGGAAATCAGCGGCCAAGTATCAAGTGATGCAGCTATGACTAAGTTGTGGAGGGTATGTCTAGGATAAATAGGTCTTGGGTGACAGATGAGTGTGGTTGTGTGGGGCCATGGCCCAAAAACGATGTTTCTTGTCATCATGGATCAGGGTCATGTATGGAGTTAGGTGATTGGCCAAAGAGTCTGGCACTCTTGCATCGCATGAGCACAAGAAGCAAAGGTGCATGCAACTGTTGTAAGGATGTGTGTGTGTGGCGAGATGCTTAAAGAGCAGCCAGTCGGGTATCGCCGAAAAAGGTGGATGAGGCAAGTGGAGTTGTCCCAGGTGATACGGGTATGTATGGTGTATATTTTGGGTGTGAAGTAGACTTAGTAGAGTAGCGTCTATAGCGGCGTGTGCGACAGAAAAAGGGAGATTGTGGATGGTGGACCTAATTGGGCCAATAGGTAGAGCAAGGGTCTTGGGAGTTGGGGAGAAACTGGTATGGGAGAGAGTGCCACAGATGGCTAGGGCTCGTGTATGTCATTTGCTCATTTTTATTATTACGATTTTTTCACATAAAGGATCTCAAGAAAGTATGCATGCATGAAAATTCTACTTGATCCCATTCTAATCAAACAAGATCGAGCTTGAATTATCAATTTTCAAAGCTATTCAAGTTTGTACTTCAACTTAATTGAACGTGCATGCATAAAATCGAGGCTTTATCCTTGCTTGAACTTCTTGAACAACGTGGTCGTAATACTACCAAAAGTAAGTGAATGAGCCAATATTCTTTGTTGCACACTAATCATTCACGGTTCATACCCTCAAAGTCATTGGATCAATAAAGGTTAAGATTTTCATGAGATGATGCACTAAGTTTGACCTTCACCACACATTTGGTTGGATACACGAAATCCCCAAGTTGACAACATAAATGATTCCACACTTGATTTATCAAACATCACACTATCACGACTTTAGCAGTCCAATTTCAAATGCTACAACTCCAACTTATATGGAGATACATACAAATGTATCCTCTACTCAATTGGATCATGCAGGCATAGATATTGCAAAACCCTTTTCATTGGAAAATCAAATCTCTCATCGCAACTTTTACTTGCACATTTCTAATATCCAATCACTCAAACTCCATTGGGTTTAAATTGTCAATGCGTACCAAACCATTCCTTGTTACACGCGACGATGCATCATCACATCTATATGTGTGCATCATCGAATTGGCTCAAAAATTGAGCAATGTAGGTTAAAAAATCAATCAATCACATCAAAAGATTAGGTATAAATTAGCAAAACAAAACTTGATTAAGTGATCAAATCATCCTCTAATTAAGAAAATACACATACATCATACTTGAAAAGTTAGTGATTAGGTTAGTAAAATTAGTCAAAAATTAGCATGGAATGATTAAAAATTAGCATGAAAATGCAACAAAATTAGTAATGGTTAGTATGAAATTAGTGAAATTGAAAATGGAATTAGGGATTTTGGGTTCTTATAACCTAAAAATTAGCCTCAATTATTTGCACACATAATTAAATCACACTAATTTGAGTTATACATACTCAATCGATAAAATTAGTAGTGAAATTACTCCAATTTTTAACATCCTCTTCTCACTAACATAGGTTCTCGGTCCCCGACAACGGCGCAAAATGTTGAGGTCATTGTACCATCGGTCTGATCGTAATCCACAATCAACAATATTATCAATCCGTGGAGGGACTATTTGGCTAAGGCTTGGAGGCATGAAGGTCATCAGCAGATGTCTCAAAATAGAGAATTCAACGGATCCTTTTATCTATCATAAAGAGAAGCCATGGAAGGGGCTTCCTCTAATCAAATACAAATCTACTCACTAATCACTTTGCATACGTTATGCGATTAAAATTACCCTTTATATTAATTATCCTATTTACAATTCTTAATCACACACATACACAAGCATTGTAATTAACATGTCTAGTTCACAATAGAGTGACCATTCTGATCCAACCTGTCAATGCTGCTATGCATGTATGAACACTAATTACACACTTTGTAAAGAGAGAAAGAGAAGGAATGCATAGCCCTCACACATGACGACCAATCGTGTGGTTGTAAGAGATTAATTAGAAAGAAATTAGTGATCTAAAATTCACTAATACAACTTTATATACACATAATCAATGCTAAGTGGATTAACAAAAAAGAATGAGTAATTGATTAAGAAGATTAAGTTGAAGGGCATGGCAAGCCCAAGAGCCTCATGGCCATTTTCCTTACAAAGAGCAAAGCTCACCCAAGAATGCTTTATCATTTAGCATATGCTACTTTTATAGGGATGGACTTCAAATTTTTTTACAATGGAATGAAATTGAGCCCTTTAGACTATAGCTTATACAAGTTGGAACTCAAATGAACCTAAGGCCTCTACATGTTAAACTTACATGGCCACATGTGCATGACTGTGGCATTCAATAGGCATACATTTTCTTGTAAGAATTACAATGTCCACTTATCTTGCCATACATTGTAAATGTAATTGCACATCAATCATTCTCAATTGTGTATCAATTAAGTCATCCCAAGTGAATTAATCACACACCAATATTTAGGTCAAACAATCATTATAATTGATAATTGCTACCAATTATTCATCCCCAATTTGGATATCTATTGCCATTAAATACACACCCAAATTTAGGCCAAACTAATATGCACCAAACATATCAATGTCTCATTGCATAGTTCAAATTACATACTTGATTAAGAATATATAAGAGCATGCATGCTTTATTTGTCAAAAATCAACCTTAATTGGATGTAGTCAAGCAATTCACACTCCAAAATTAAGTGCAAAAGCTCAAATTTGGTTCAATTGGCAATGCAATTAAGCTTACACCTAATAATTGCACACATTTGATGCACATCCAACAATTAAAATGCATTTATGTGTCGTAATTGGCCATCAATCATCGAAAATCAAGTGGTCTTGAATGGGTGCACACACTCAAGTTTTGTTCAATTTTTTTTTGACAAAATGGCATATCCATTGGTTAGAATTGCCTAACATACATGCGAATTATATGATCATACATTCATGTTGCATCAATTTTCTCCATTTCTATGGATGCACACACTCGGGACTATATGCACTCACCCAAATTTATGACAAAATTTTTCCTTTTTTTTTGCATTGCGCACATTGATCTTTACACGCACATGAATTCTTGTTGAAATTTAAGCTTCATCTTGACACACATGTTTCAATAGTTAAATTGACCATCATTGGTACTCTAATTCAGTCAAATTAGGCACAAAGTGTAGGTCTCCTATGTGCGAACGATAATCTTGTATATGCTAACTTTTGAAATTTGCATGAAAACCTATTGAAACATGCACACCACCTTTATGAAAAACTTTAATTGATCCACTAGCATGCATGACATTAAGTGATCCAAAAGCCACAATGCAAACAAAGTCACTTTTGAAAGGATGTTGGCTTGACGAGCATGCCTTGATTGCATGAGCAAAGATTCTTCTTGAAAGCGCTTCTCTACCCTTACAAAGCACTTGAGTGCTAATATGGATTATGGAAACCATGAACGTGCTTGAGCACTTGAGTTTACTTTGTTTGAAAAGAGAATACACTAATATACCTTGCATGTCATGATTCAAAACTGATTTGTTTAGATGATTAAGCTTTCATATAATTGATTCATGTATGTGGGTGGCTTTACTTGTTTGGAGAGGGGACATCCCACAAACAATGCAATCACATTCAACAAAGATACTTTCAATATGCTCCACAAAAGCATACCAATCTAGGGAAATCAATCAATTTGTGAGAGGCCCGTCATCAAGAGTGAAAAAAATATGTTTGCATCCACCCTTCTACTTCCTTACGCGGTTGGTAAAATGATTCATTGAGTGAGATATCAAGGAGAGGATACCTTGGTATGAGTGTACCTCAACGACCTCTAAACACTATCACACCGGTTTTTAAAAAAACTGGATAAACAAGGGAGTCTTAATGCCAACTATGGATAGATATTTCATGTGACATGGATGATAAAAGACACGAATTGTGTTGAAGACTCATCTTGTCAACCACAAGGGGAGAAGCTATGGAATGGGAGAGTGATACTGTAGAATGGAATGACACTTGGGAACTCATACCCCTTGCCCATTTACTAGCCATGTATCAACATATAATGAAGGGGTGTTCAAGACAAAGAACCAGAGTGTTGGCACTAAACATGAGGTTTGACTTGTAGCCAAGAGAGACCTCGTTGACTAATGGTGACAAGTTTTCACCTATAGCTCAGATGCTCATTTGTTAGTAGGATGGCTATCATGAGGAGGTGGCCCTATTGTTTGCTTGCTGAAAAATTGTTCTTCTGACTGATGATCTCAAGGAGGAGCTTTTACATGGAGCAACCTCTTGGTCTTCAAAATTTCAAATCTAAGGGTATTGTTTACTGCCTCTAAAACATACCTTTTATGTAGACTCCCTTGGGCTAGGAGTAAGAGGACAAAGACTTTTCTTTGCAAACAATAATGATTGGAGAGATGTCTAGGAATTGATTGTAATAGAGTTACGATAATCATTTTTTTGTACATGGAAAATTTTGTTTCTGCAAGTAAGGACATGGCTTACTTTGAGTGCCAAGTTGTTTGGCTTCATTGTTCAATGGAGGACTTGGGTATTTGCACTCGGACACCTTTATGCTTCATTGAAATCATTAGAGTTGCATAGATATTGTTCACAATGCTGTGTTTCATGCTTAAAATGAGCATATTGAGGTCCAATGGCACTTTGTTTATAGAAGAAATTGAGATATTGGACACGATTATCATGGTAAGACCAAGATTAGAGTATGGTAAGATGATTTTTTTGTGTGGACTTCTTAACATGGTGGTTCAGACTCACTCTAGACACAAGAAGATTTAGAAAATTTCTCATGTACAAAAACGGAGTCTTTTCCAATGTTTTTGTTTTTCATACAATGAATAACATCATGAGCTTCTGCTCGAGAGGCACTGCATACCTAGCTAGGTACGATCAAGGACAGGGGACCACCGGGCTGGCGGTCCCCTGTCCCCAATCGTACCTAGCTAGGTATGAAGTCCCTCCCTCATAGAAGCTCATGATGTTGAGGTAAGTCACAATGTGGGAATTATTGTGAGAATGTGTCTAAAACTTCTTGTGAGAACCCTTATGAATGTGAAAATTTCTCTCATCTCTAGTCGGTGGCACTTTGACGACATATGTTCTCACTCTAGTAGCGCTTTGTGTCTAAGAAACGTATTGTTGGTGTTAAGTAGGCTATCACAAGAAGATTTTCTCATGTAGAAAAATGGAGTCTTTTTCAATGTTTTTCATACAATGCATAACATCATGAGCTTATGCTCGAGAGGCACCAGATACTTAGCTAGGTACGATCGGGGGTAGGGGACCGCGGGTCCCCCCACCGGACCGGCGGTCCCTGCCCCCAATCGTACCTAGCTAGGTATGCGGTGCCTCCCTCGCAGAAGCTCATGATGTTGACGTAAGGCTGGGTTCACATAAGGCGATGGAAGGAATCGGAAAAGCTTGTAAACCAACAAGAAAGTGCCATATGGACCTTGTTGTTCACATAGGGCGGCAGAAAAGTGAGATGGAGAGTGCCACATTGGGAAGAGAAAAAGGAGATTTGTTTTGACCCCTCCCTCCCGCCACCCGCGAAGTTCTTTCTACCACCCTTCACCTTGGCAAAAAGTGCCATGTTGGCACCAATCACATTAAAAGAAACCTTCCACCCCTTTGTCCACACTTGCCTCCTCCTCTTTCTTTCGTCACCGCCCGGTGTTGACATAAGATGGTGGTAAAACATTGCTTCACATTTTCCTCCGCCATCAATGTGAACACATGGACGATGGAAGGGAATGTTTGCAAGCTTTGCCACGTGGAAGAGCTCATAAAGTGTCATGCTTTTCGCCGCTTAGATGTGAACCTACCTAAGTCACAATGGGAGCATTAATGTGCGAATCTTGTGTATGTATGGGCGTCTTGGGAATGAGAAGAGGGGCTTCAAAGAAGGATGCGCTAGCGCTTTCGAGGTTCCATCACGATTCACAAGCCATGGATGATCGGTTCATGTCTTGCTTTCACTGCACTCAAGTGCGTGGTTGTTAGGCTGCGACGTGATGAATGAAGTTCACATGGAGAGAGAGAGAGAGAGAGAGAGAGAGAGAGAGGCGCTAGCTTGGACGCAGCGTGCGCGTGCGCCACATTGCACACACACCGGCGTAGGGTGTGTTGTTGGTTGTGTGTGTGAGAGAGAGAGAGAGAGAGAGAGAGAGAGAGAGAGAGAGCGCTGCAGCTGAAGGAAGGCCACCATGCGGTAGTTGAGAAGCAGCAGCAGGCGCAACGCGTGCGCGCACACACACAACCACAGAGAGAGAGAGAGAGAGAGAGAGAGAGAGAGAGAGAGAGAGAGAGATGCAAGTGGGCGCCCTCCTGTCGCGCTTCACCAGCCTGCTCATATTCGTGGGCATCCTTCTCCTGGCCCTTGGAGTGACCCTCTACCAAGTCAATCGAGTCCTACAGGAGCTCGTTCACACGCAGAAGCTGCAGTCCTCTTCATGGAGCCAAATGCAGTGGCTTAGCCGCACTCAAGCAGGCAGCAGTGCCAATTACGACATCGCGTCCGCGCTCACGCATGGCGAGGCTGCTGATCTCCCTCATCAACAAAAGGAGATTGACATTGCGAGGGAGCAGGTGCAGGGCTTGCTCAAGGAAGCCATAACTTACAGGGAGGAGATGGAGGAGCTCAAAGGCAGATTGTCAGGTCTAGAGAGAGAATTCAAGAAAGAGGCCTATAAAGAGGAGACTATAAGGGAGTTTCAAAGCAAGCTCATACAGCTAGAGAGAGAATTCAAGCAAAAACTCACTCCTTCTGTACAAGAGCCCTCCTTGAAATTTTCCCCCCTCAAAGATCAGAAGATGCAAGAAAAGGGGGATTCCCACGTGAACCACTACTTCATGTCTGTGTTGAAAGGAAGGGGCATGGAGGAGGGGCCTCCAGAGCTCTTTGTCTTTCCGAACGGCGCTAATGAGCCTCGACTGCTTTGCCTACGTGGGAATAGCACCTCAGATGGGGCTCACAATTCTTATGCCCTTGCATTCAAAGAGGAGGTTCCCACGGGCGTGCAAATGGTGCCAGGCATAACACTCCTCTCCGATACTTTTTGGGACTTCAACAATCCATGGCATTCCATGTTCAATTTATTGCAATTTGTGTATTGGCATATCGATAATGGGTGTTCCCACGCCAAAAATCTCCTTCTATTTCATCAAGGGGAGTATCGCACATCTATGGGCAGTTGGATAAGGTCTATTTTTACGGCAAGTGGCGTGCCATCAACTCCGACTAGCATAGATGAGCTAGCAAGCAGTGTTTCCCACGCATTAGGTGGAATACAAGCCCCGATAGTCTGCTTTGAGCATGCTGTGGTGAGTCGAAGTGGAATAGGTGGCATGAAGCGGCCCCTACTTAGTAGAATGTTCAGAGAAGCAAGTTGCCAAGCCCGAAGGGCATGCAACATTCATGTTGGCAAAGAAGGATTCACTAATCAAACGCGACGTGTGCACGTTACCTTAATTGTACGTAAGGGCGCTAGAGGCTTTTTGGATGAGGCGGCTTGGCAACGAGTTGTGAAGGAGCAGTGTGAAGTAGCCCTCCATTGCACCTGGTCCCTCATGTATGTAGCCAACCTTACATTTTGCCAACAGGTATCACTCTCTTCTCTCCACGTTGTTCCAATTGCTTTCAAAGCATTCTCTTCCCTCTTTCACTCTTATATGTGTGATTCTTTAACACAACACCTTGGTAAAACATAGTTTTGCATTGAATGTTTTCTTAATACATGCATGGCACACGACAAATTTGATGAGTAAAACATGAAGTGCTCTCCATGTACACACACATACACACCATGTTTATAGCTCACCTTTGATTAGGTAAATGATACAAAGTAGTTTCAACGTCAAGAAATTTGGCCCTCTATATACTTCATACTTGCATTTTTTGATTTTTTAATCCAACTGAGTTGAATAATTTGTTACCCTTTAAAAAAAATTCAAGTTTTATGCAATCATTCACCTATGTAAGAGTTCCTTTTTGTCCCAACTTGTGTAATGATCACACATACTAGAAGTGTTGGAAATACAACTATAGAAATGCACCGAGAAGTTCAAGAGCACACAACACAAGAAGTAGCATTACAGAGCGTGCTTATACAAATGTAAGGCTTTTTCTAGTGTGATGGATGCATAACAAGCTAGGGGAGAGAAACCTCTGAGCAAGGGAATACCCCTATGGTCCTAAGGGTGTTTACACATATCACTACCATACTACAGTAAAAAAATAACCCATGGGAGTGTTGCAGTGAACCTGAGATGGCACTCATGTGTAGGGAAGTGCCATACTCCATGCGATTAGTCCACAAAGGGAAGCAAGCCCAAAGTTTTGTCAAATAATAAGCAGGGTTATCGTGCGTAGGTATATAAGCCAAGCTATCTTTTCTTGTAGAGAGTCTCTCCTTGATATAATGATAACTCAGCTTGATGTGATTAGTTCAAGCACCAAAGACCTCTAGCCGTAATGAAGGTAATGGGAGGAGATTACTGGCCAACACTCGACTCAGTCAAAATGCATTTGAGCCAAATACACTCATTATTAATGTATGTGAAAGCTGCCTTGTAGTTAGCCTCACAACTAGAAGTGGTAAGCCCCTTCTGCTCAACTGAAATATGCACTAGTTGCCGAGGAAACAAAACCAATTGTGGATACTCATGTGTCATAGCAATAACCCAATCCGAGTCTAAAAACAACATATAAATCTAGCAGCGATGATCCCCCCTTGGCATAACACAACTCAAGATGTATAGTGCCACTCAAGTAGAAAATGATCTACTTAACTACCTCCCAGTACATATACCTTGGGCTATGCATATAACTGCTCACCTTGGAGATTGCACACTGAACCTTTGGTCTTGTAATGCACATAAATTAAGCAACCAATAGCTTGCTGATAGAGAATGACATCAAAGTAGTCTTCAACATCGTGAAGACTAAGGTTCAGACGTGTCTCGTTGGTAGTACCAGGCTGGAAATCTTTTGGCCTTAATCACAAGAGTCCTTAGTCCTATTGTTGTTTGAAGCAGTAGTAGTTGTGGGCGTAGGCCAACTACCCGCAGAAGCATTGAAGATGACAACATTTGTATTCTTCTTTTGATGTGCTGCCAAAAGTACTATCACAGATGGTCACATATATTAATGCAATGATTTATATAATGACCTCTTTAGTTTAGTGCTTATTATTGCATGGGAGGCTGTGGATTTTGCTCTTTATTATACATGGAGCCCTCAAAATTAGTATTTTTGGTTGAGATACACGTAACATGAGTGAGGAAATAAATTTAATTGTCTTACAGAGTTCGGGTTTCATACCACTACTATAAAAGTCCATTTATGATGGGTGGAATGTTATAACCAATATACATACATATATATATATATATATATATATATATATATATATATATATATATATATATATATATATATATATATATATATATATATAGAGAGAGAGAGAGAGAGAGAGAGAGAGAGAGATGAGATGAACTGTAATATTAACAACTCCCAAAACCCCAAATGACCTATGAAACCAAAAATTACAATTGTCATATGTGTGATACACTGTTTGTAACAAAAGTGAATATGAGATGACTTATGATCTACTAAAGTGAAATATATGCAAGGAGGGTGTCAAGGTGCATTAAAAAAAAAAGGAGGCAACAAAATATGGTATCAAATTGTAAAGAGGAGAGGGTACAATACAAAGAGAAGTAGAGAAGGAATCATTACATGAATTGTTGCATGGGTCTTTGCAATTGGTTTCTATCTCCTCCCTAGTAAAGAAGCGAAAAGGCCTCAACTGGTATTTCATCATGATATCTAGGATCCTCCTATGTAAGCAACATTGATACTGTTACCATATACATGTGGTAGTCATTTGTGTGAACACACTTAGGACCGTCGTGGCATTTTTTCCTCACTAGGAGGTTTTTTCCCCCATGCATTGCATCTACGTCCATCACTCCAGGGCTAACTTAATCTTTCCATTGTACACTAAGCAAAACACTCTCTTTTGTGTGCCTTGAGCTTCCTTTGTCTTCTCCACATTGTGTGTGTTTTCCTGCAATCTTAATTCCAAAAATTGGTATTAGAGTAGGTTGCATCCTCCCGAGCTTAGTCGCCAGCAGCTCCAACACACGCCTGCTCACTTTCTCTGATTTCTTTGAGCTTTGGCAAGCATTCGTAGGTCGACAAAAATTTTGGGACTGCTTGAAGAGCTCAGTCTCCTTAGATTTCTGATTCGAGCTCATTTCGGTCTCCGTTTCCATTATAGGCAATACTGCATAGGCTATTTTGTCATTTTGTGCAAATTTTTTATCAGTGTCGTTTTTTGCAAAAAACAAGTTCCTTACATTCTTCTACGGTTTGTGCTATATAGCACGTGTTGTTTCTACTTTGTTTCTCCTCTTTTCGGACAGTTTTCACATCAGGTGCAGGCATTCGCCATGCCCGACAACAACAAAGATGTGTTCAAGATGTTTGCTGCTACTGCTGAGGACAGATTGGATGGGGACAATTACCCAATGTGGGCTTACATGATGCAACATGTTTTTATGTCAAAGGGTGTCTGGAATATTGTGCAGGGCATTGATGTACATCCTGGTTCTGAGGATGTAGGCGATGTTGAAGATATGGCAGGTCTTGCTGCTGTTAGAGTTGTTTTGCCTACGATAGAACAAGCTTGTTGGGATGTAAAAGATGTGCAGACTCATGCATTGATTGTGTTGTATGTGAAGTGCACTATTACTCCTCACATTCATTTAGTGAAATCTGCAAAACAGGCTTGGAATATTCTACCTGGTCTTTATGCAAGTCGCAATGAGGCAGAATTTGTATTGCTGCGTAAAGAGCTGGAGTCGAAGATTATGCATGAGGAAGATGATATGCACACTTTTCTTGCTGGTATCAATGATATCAATGAGAAACTTATTTTTGTAGGTGAAGTCATTTTAGAGAGTTCCCTTGTGCAGACTGTTCTTGATGTCTTGCCAAATTCTTACCATATTTTTGCTAGTACTTGGAGACTTATGACCCAAGGAAATCATGAAGTTGTCAAGTTTGATGCATTATGCACATTGATGTCGCAAGAGTGACTTTCTAGAGAAAACAAGACTAGACATTGTGCAGTTGAACAGGTTTTTACTGCTGCTCAAAGAAAAGGTGGTAACAGTAATGCAACCACTTCTCATGGTTCTTTTGTGAGTGGAAAATTACATGTTCCTAATGCTACTGCTAGCAGCAATTCGTCCTGGAAATTCTGGTGATAAGGGCAAAAAGAAGATGCGTTGCCATTATTGTAAAGCTAATGATCACTTGATCAAGCAGTGTCCTGAGTTGAAGGCCAAAGAGGCAAAGAAGAAAGAGGGTGGTTCCACTGCAAATGCTGGTTCCACTGCAAATGCAGCTATTGTTGAGTCTTCTGTGAAAGGAGACTGTGATGCTGATGTTGATGTAGGATGGGGTTTTAGTGCAGAGTGTACCTATAATCATGCTATGCATGATGCATGCATGTCAGTTCCTGCAGATTCGCATGTCTAGTATTTTGACAGTGGTGCTACAAAGCACATTACCTCACATCGTGATTTGTTCACGTCGCTTGAGTCTATTCCTCATGGGAATTCAGTTACTTGTGCCAACAAAAGGGAGTTGGAAAGATTGTGCTTACTGCTGCAAATGACAGTTCTTTCACACTTGTTGATGTACTTTATGTACGTGGGATTAAGAAGAATCTTTTGTCTGTATCTGCACTTGCTAGACTTTGTCTTGTGGTCAAATTTGTGGATGACAGATGTATAATACATGATCTTAGTTTTAGTGATAAAATTGTTGCATCTGGCATTTTATGCCTTGGGTTGTATAAGATCACTTTGTATGACAAGTGTGGGCAGAATTCTTTAAATGCACTTATGGATTCTAAGGCTATTTCAAATGCAAAACTTTGGCATGCATGTTTTGGTTATCGGAATTTTACCAGTTTGCTACGTTTTTAGAAATCTGATATGGTTGCTTCTTTGCCACCTCTTGAAGCACCTGTTAACATGTTTGTGAAGGGTGTATTTTGGGAAAGATGAAGCATTCAAAGTTTCCAAAGGATGGTTCAGTTAGGGCTACATGCAGGTTGCAGCTTGTGCATAGTGAT
Source organism: Adiantum capillus-veneris (assembly GCF_014529385.1). Classification (NCBI taxonomy): domain Eukaryota; kingdom Viridiplantae; phylum Streptophyta; class Polypodiopsida; order Polypodiales; family Pteridaceae; genus Adiantum; species Adiantum capillus-veneris. The sequence continues at coordinate 155,372,267 of NC_140931.1, forward strand.
CTTTGTCGGCCCATGCAAACTCCGTCCTTGGGCAATTACCTTTACTTCGTGACTTTCATTGATGATTACTCAAGGCATGCATGAGTATTTCCACTTAAAGCGAAGTCCGAAGTTTTTATGTGCTTCAAACAATTTCAGGCTATGGCTGAAAATTTCTCACAATGTACTATGGGCACCCTCCGTTCCGATCGAGGGGGAGAGTATATGTCTCATGAATTTAATGCATTTCTGGCTAATCATGAGATAAAACACCAATGGTGTCGCTGAGAGGAAAAACAGGTTACTTACGGAAATGGCACGATGTATGGTCAAAAGTCAAGCTTTGTCGCATTCTTTTTGGCTTGAGGCCATCATGTGTGCCACTTATGTACTAAACAAGTGTCCTACGAAAGCTTTTCAGTCTGTTACTCCAGTTGAAGCATGGCATGATAGAAAGCTTTCTATTGAGCACATGCGTGTTTTTGACTGTTTGACATATGCTTTGGTGCCACAAACACAACGCAGAAAATTGGATGCTAAGGCTATCAGATGTATTTTTTTGGGTTATAGTGCTGAAATCAAAGGTTATAGGTTGTATCATCCACAAACAAAGCGTATTTTGGTTTCACGGGATGTTGTGTTTGTGGAAGATTTTGTTCAGTCCTTGTTGTCATGTATTAGAGACAATAATGTAAGCTCACGTGACATTTATGACACTTTGTTGCCTCTTTTCGGTGGAAGTATGAATGTAAATTCCAATGAGGCAAATATACACCTTATGGGGGGTTTTGAAAATGTTACAGATAAGCCTATTACTGATGTAGATGTACATGATGTACTTGATGAGGAAAGGACCGAGAATGAGCAGGCTAGAGGTATGCCTAAATGGCTGGTGCATACTTTGCGTGATAGTAAATTGGATGCACCTTTGTCTAGTTGTACTCGTTTAGGTTCTCACCATGCATCTTATGCATAGGATTCTTAAGGTTTGGCTGTGTCTGGCTTACATGATTTGTCAAGAAAGGACAAGAGGATATGGCATGCAAATGTAACAAAGCTTTGTATGGGTTGAAGAAATCTCCTCTTGCTTGGTATGAGAAGGCTGACACTCATATGGTCAAACGAGGCTTTCGTAACAGTCCAACAGAAAGCACATTGTATGTAAAGCGTGAGGGTGATGTACTTCTCGTTGTGGTTCTTTATGTAGATGATTTGCTAATCACTGGACCAAGTGAGAGACATATTGCTGAATTTAAGGTTGATTTGAATGCTACTTTCAAGATGAAAGATTTGGGGTTGCTGCATCATTACTTGGGTATACAGTTTAAGCAGTATGATGGTGGTATTGCCTTGTGTCAATAAATTTACATAGAGACATTGCTATGTAAGTTTGGATTTGAAGATTACAAACCTATTACCACTCCCATGGAGACAAGTTTGAAATTGAGTCTTCATGATGCTGGTGATCTTGCAGATGTCACTCTTTACCAAACTGCTATTGGATGCCTCATTTATGTATGCAGCACGAGGCCGGATATTCAGTTTGCAGTCTCATAGGTCAACAGATTTATGCATAGCTTAGGGTCTAAGCATTGGAAGGCTATCAAGAGGATTTTTTGCTACTTGAGTGTCACTTTACATCTTGGCTTGTTTTATCCTAAGGGGGGATCATTGCTGCCAGACTTACATGATTTTTCGGACTCAGATTGGGCTGGTTGTTTTGACACGCGAGTATCCACAAGTGATTTTTGTTTCATGCTTGGCAGCTCATGTATATCATGGTTGAGAAAGAAGCAACCTACTGTGGCCACTTCTAGTTGTGAGGCTGAGTATAGGGCAATTTTCACAGCTATGGTTGAGTGTGCATGGCTCAGACGTCTTATGGATGATTTGGGTATTGCACATGACACTGCCAACACTATTTACACTAACAGTTAAAGTGCATTCACAGCTGCGAGGAACTTAGTTTTTCATGCTCGCACAAAGCACATTGAGGTGCATTACCACTATGTCAGGGAGAGGCTCTCAGTAGATATATAAGCTTGGCTTATGTGCCAACACAGGACAACCTTATAGATCTTTTCACAAAGGCATTGTCTCATGAGAAGTTCAAAGCTTTTTGCAAAGCTGTGGGCTTACTCCCCTTTGTGGACTGATCATGTCTTCAGGGCATGACACTTCCCTGCACTCATGTGCCAGATCTCGTTCACCGCATCACTCCAAGGGGGATTTGTTACCATATACATGTGGTAGTGATGTGTGCGAACTTTTTACATTTAGGACCGCCGATGCATTTTTTCTCTCACTAGGAGGTTTTCCCCCTCGTGCATTGTATATATTTCCATCACTCTAGGCCTAACTTAATCTTTCCATTGCACACTAAGTAAAACACTCTCTGTTGTTGTGTGCCTTGAGCTTCCTTCGTCTTCTCCAAGCTGTGTGTGTTTTCGTGCAACCCTAATTCCAATAGGTACAATGATATCCATCAAACTCTAGATTGTCTCTAGTGTTGTATATGAAATTTGTCTTTATCCACTAGGATACATGTTGTGGGAGCTTTGATTGTATCCTATGTATCAGCATGCGAGGTGAAAACACATATTGTCCACTTTTGTTAAGGTTTTTTGATACACATGTGTGCTATCTCTTAGAAGTGTATCCATAAGTTTGCAAGTCTCTAGCAAGTATGAACCAACACACCTCTGGTCTGGGTAGTCCATGGCTCTAGAAAGTGGTATAAATCCCTCCTTGAATAAGCAATGAAAATGTCATGATAAGCAAAAAATGGTGGATGAAATGCTTCTCATCCTCCAAAGCCAACCTACAAACTCAACACCTATACCACTTTGAAGGCACTCCATTGTATCTCCCGACCTCTATCTCCAACTAATGTGAGGAGGTGCATATCAAACCAATGACATATCTCAACCCATGTGAGATATGCATGCCCATATATCTAGGGTGAATGATAAAGCCATCCACAACAGTACAAAGATGATGCATCCCATCCCTCCCCTCCCCCCCCCCCCCCCCCCCAACCACCAACCAACACACACATGGATGGAAAATGTCAGAGAATGTAATACTTAATTTAGATTGTACGAGATTTGAGCTTATGAACGGAGAGAGTTGTCCTTGAGAGAACTCTTTAGAGGAGACTTGAGGTTGTGCCAGTCTGATTTCTTTACACATTGCTCCACTAAATTCATGCACATAATTCAAGAGAAACTACAATTAAGATTGAGACCATGAGGAGGACCAGGTTTGCTTGGAGGTGGTTCCCCTTCAAAAGGTCTTTGTATTATAATTCTCTCTTGAAGAGAGTTTTGATTACAACACAAATTATGGTCTTGTGGAGCTTTTCTTGAACCTAAAAGATAGATTTATTCAATATTCCATGGTCTAAACCTCTCTCTCAAGCCCTAAACACCCCACAAGGAGAGATAGACGAGGGTGAAAGAAGTATTTTTCAACCAAGAGAAATTTTACTTTGTATACGCTTACTCCATGAGCAAGCTCTTAGCATAGCTTCACATAATAGAGTAGTAGAAGATGATGGAGAAGAAGGAGACATTTCACTTACTTGGATTTGCATCTCTCTTGATCATAGAGTCTGGAGATGGAGAGAGAGAGAGAGAGAGAGAGAGAGAGAGAGAGAGAGAGATTCCTTGGCCACTCTTGGCACTTGAGAGCGTGTGAATGAGGGAGAAGGGAGAAAAAATCCAAATGAGCCCTTGCTTTTATCTATGAAAAACTTGCAACTAGTCCTCAAATGGAATGCATACACCTTGATCAATGAGAAGTGAACACCCAAAGTGCAACTCATGCAAGCTCATACACTTGTCCACTCTTGCTAAGCATGAAAAAATCACCCCCCTTCTCGTGGAATTTTCTTGGCAAGTGCACGTGTGCGCGCACGCACACGCACACGTGCACTTGTTAACTTTGTTAGCAAGTGCGTGTGTGCGCGCACACACACCCACACTTGCGAACTTTACATAAAGCAAGTTGGTGCTACTTTGGACATGTGGTCTAGCCCAACTTAGAAAAGAAAGAGTAGAGTCATCTTTCTAAATAAGGAACATTTGATCTAGCCTTAGACTTTAGCTTTTCCCTTTAACTTATTAAAGACCATACACTTATCCTTTAGTTTATTAGCTCAAGTGCAAGACGTTCGCACAACCTTGGAGGTTTTATGAAGCCAGCCCGGGCTATAGTCTATTATATGCTAATTTAGGATCTACTAAATTAGGATTGACTTGGGTAAAAATTAATTTCACTCTTAGGCTTTAAAACTTTATATCCGATGCACAACCTTAGCACAATGCTTTGAGGTGCCACCAAGCTACTTCCAAAACCTGCTAAATTTAGACATGCTAAAGTTAGACTGTTTGTGGCAACTTAGAATTTTTCCCTAAGGCTTCCCAGACTTCATAGTTGAAGTTTAAAGAGTTATTTTAATGACTTAAACTTAGCACAACTACTTTCTATTTTTCGTCTCTTAAAATTCTTTTAGGTCATCTTCTTTATCATGTATCTTTGATCAAGGCTTTTTAGGATATATTCATCCTTCCTTCACCTATACCTATTGCTCTTTTATGGAATTCTCCTCTTTTGGTGCAAAGCCTTTGACTGAGCTGATTCATAAGCACTTAAGTCAACTTCACTTGTACGCTTTTATTTTTCCCCGGACTTATATGACCAATTTAAGATGGAAAATACTTTTAAAAGGTTATAAATTAATTTTCTTGACATTATATCTTCCTCGAACTAATAGTCATCCTTGACTATGGAGAGGGAAAATAAAATCATAGCTAATCTCGTTGCTTTGGATAGGGGATCCCTTTCCGTCGACATTCTTCCACAGTGGTGATAACTTCACTTGGTGCTTGGAAGACTTAGCTATCGCAAACATATCTCTACTTAGCTCTAATCATCTTCATAGTAGATTAGCAAGGTCTACTAGGTGCTTAAGAGACTAAGCTGCCACAAGCATGATTTATAGTATGCACACTTAAACTTATAAACATTTAAAAGAAATTGAGTCAAAAAAATAAAAAATTTATTTGTTAAATATACTTGTTAATACTTGATTCTTACCTTTGACAAAAGTCATTGTAAGTATTTTTACAAGGCTCACACTATCCTTTAGCAGGATGTCTTGCATCCACCTTCCATCTTCGAAACGATAGTTCTTAAATTTGACAAGATATCATCGTATAGTCTTACCACTTCTTAAAACCTTTGTTTTCATATCGTAGAATTCTCTCTGGCTGCAAGATTTCTTCTTAACCTTCAAACTTGGTTGGTTCTTCAATTAATGATTCTTTGAGTGGCTCACCCTTATAAGTTTTTAAGAGGGTCACATGAAAGGCATTATGAATGAGCTAGGTATTTGGTAATCTTAATTTGTAAGCTAATTCATTGACAGGCTTAAGATTTTGAAATGGACCATAATATCTTTTTGCTAACAGCATAATATTTTTGGTGACCCCGTTGGGCTTCCATGTGTTCCCTTGCTTGTATTGTAGCTTAGATGTGCTTTTGGAAACTTGAGCAATACCCAATCATTTTCTTTGAAGGTCAAGGCTTGCCTATGCTCATCAGTAGCATCCTTTTGCTTCTGTTATATGATAGATATAGTTTCTTTAACTTTCTAAAAAGATTCTTTAAGGTCTCTATTGTACTCATTAGCAACAAGTATCTTCCCAAGTGTCTGGGAGCTTGAGTCGAGCTAAAATATCATTATTGTAAAGCAATTCATTGTATTATTGAAAGGTTTGTCCTAAGCTGAATGCTAAAGATGCTTCAAAGAAGATCATTTCATCGTCGGCATCAATCTCTCTCCTTGTTGTCCTCAAAATTCTAAAACACTACCGGACCAACACCTATTACCCTAGCGTTTTGCGCTTCAAAATGATGCGGCATCCGTGGCCATCCACTGCTTGTTGCTTCCGCTGTCACTAGCACTCATGCTGCTAGCATTTTGAAACGCTAGACGGAAGCCCCCTTTGGTGATGGCACCACAACCCCCCCCCCCAATTCCCTTGCTGCGCTTCCCCTGCAACATTTTAAAGCACTGTCTACCGACAGTGGGAGAAATCCCCCCTTTGTGGCCAGCTTCCTGAAATACCCAATCAACAATTTGGTGTCAATAAGTGGTCCCCCCCCCCCCCCCCCCCCCCCCCCCCCCCCCCCCCCCTCTTTGAAGGTCAAGGCTTGCCTATGCTCATCAGTAGCATCCTTTTGCTTCTGTTATATGATAGATATAGTTTCTTTAACTTTCTAAAAAGATTCTTTAAGGTCTCTATTGTACTCATTAGCAACAAGTATCTTCCCAAGTGTCTGGGAGCTTGAGTCGAGCTAAAATATCATTATTGTAAAGCAATTCATTGTATTATTGAAAGGTTGTCCTAAGCTGAATGCTAAAGATGCTTCAAAGAAGATCATTTCATCGTCGGCATCAATCTCTCTCCTTGTTGTCCTCAAAATTCTAAAACACTACCGGACCAACACCTATTACCCTAGCGTTTTGCGCTTCAAAATGATGCGGCATCCGTGGCCATCCACTGCTTGTTGCTTCCGCTGTCACTAGCACTCATGCTGCTAGCATTTTGAAACGCTAGACGGAAGCCCCCTTTGGTGATGGCACCACAACCCCCCCCCCCCCCCCCCCAATTCCCTTGCTGCGCTTCCCCTGCAACATTTTAAAGCACTGTCTACCGACAGTGGGAGAAATCCCCCCTTTGTGGCCAGCTTCCTGAAATACCCAATCAACAATTTGGTGTCAATAAGTGGTCCCCCCCCCCCCCCCCCCCCCCCCCCCCTGCTTGAGCTAGCGTTTTCAAACATTGTGAGCTAGAGACGTGGGCACTGCTGGGCAACGGAGAGATCTTTGTTGGCATTGCCTCCTTGGTGGGTTGTTAGTAGCAAATTTTTGAGCAGTTTGGAGTTTCAAACTTTAGAGAGGGATATCAGACTTACTGCAGCTGCTTGGGAATAGCCGAGAAGTGTATCGGCTTGGGAATTGGCAAGGGTTGAAGGTTTATTATTGCGGCTTGGGATTAGTGCAGCCACCCTTGGAATGTGAGAAGCCTTCCTAAAGTACCAGATCTTGCAATTTCAACATGGACCCCTTGCTCGAGCACCATCAACAAATTGAACGTCAATAATTACACTCATTGGAATTTGATCATGCAACTATGGTTCTCAAGGAAGGACTTATGGGATATTGTCAATGGCTCAAAGCCCCATCCCACGAGGGATCCTTACAGCAGGTACACCCACCTTCAAGATGACAATTATCTCAAATCGTGTGTTGATTGGGATGCGGCTAATGCAAAGGCTATGTTGGCCATTGAAAAATCTCTTACAAAGGATCTTTCTCCAACCATTTAGACTTTGAAGACTGCCAACATTATGTGGTCCAAGCTTGTTGGAATGTTTGATCGAGATTCTATGATGCAAGCAGTTATCCTTCTTGGTTAATTATTTGCCATCCAGTTTCCACAAGGAAGTTCCATGCAATCATTTCTTATGAAGAGTAAAGCTATTCATGATCAACTATCAGCTATGAAAACTACATTGACAAGTACTCAGTTAATTGCTTTGGTCCTCATGAAGTTGCTTGAGGCGTATGAAATGGTGTTTATGACACTTCAACAACAAGTCACAAAGGAAAAGTTGGAATTTGATGATCTTAGATTTGTTTTCATTGAAGAGGAAGCCGTGTTGATAACTCAAGGAAAAATCCAAAATTTTGAGATAGGTGGCGAAGCACTTGGTGCTTCAGATTCCAGAAAGAGGACCACGAACCATCGTTAAAATTGTGGAAAGTGTGGTCATTTGGCCAAGGATTGCAGATCCAAACGCAAAGGTAGAGATTCTACAAAGGACAAAGATAAAAGCAAGCATCTGGAGGAAAGTAGTGATAGTGACTCAGGGAAGGATAGCAAAGAGGCTGCTGGTGTGGTGATGAATACAATGGCACAGACTCCCACCTTCTAGTCACATGGAGACCCCCAGATTCAGCCAAAGAGAGACTTGTGAGTGGCACTATGACGTGCACCAAAATAGAATGATGGTGTAAGCTTAGGATGAGTGAACATTGAGTGACGAAGGTTCCTTTTACTTAGAGGAAGGGAGAGCCTTTTTTAGCTTAATGAGAACAAAAAAAAAGAGAGTAGAAATTGTGAATGAATAGTGCTGACAATGCTAGAGAGCGAGAGAAGAGACGACACCAAATGGGGTCCCAAACCTCCCTCCAAGGGCCCCCCTCTCTATTTCTAGAGAGGTATTTGCTTAAGATTGCACAAAGTGTAGTACAATGGTTCTAGATGTTGTGGTACTTGATGACACAATGTCGCCAATGACGATGACCATGTCAACGTCGAGGTCAAGGCTAAGGGTTGAATCTACTGAAAAATGAAAACGCTAGGGATGTTGATGGGATCTGGATCAAGCGGAAAAGATAATGGTCTAATCTGTCGCTAGTGATGACGATGATGGCTGAAAACCAAAAATTGATGGCTGATCTCAAGGCTGAAAGCTAAAAACACTGCCTAGGTCAGATGGAAATGGCTAAAAGACAAGGTAGGATCCTTACGGTATGATACATACTGTACGGATTTGTATAGTATGTTTTGTGTGTGTGTGTGAGGGACGTTGCTGTGGGTAACGTGTGGAAATAAACCCTATTGCGTCGATAATTTTTGGTTTGCCCTTCTTTAGCCTTATCCCAACGCCTAATTTTGTAGACATTTCGACACAACTTGCATCTGTAGAGCACACACAAATGTCATTGTAGTGGTGAATATAGGAGGGGAAGCACGATCAAGAACTTGTATGAAAGCTTTGCCTTTGTTTTGTAGAATAGTGAACTAACATCCTTGGAGTGATACTTACGAATATTTTATCAAGTACAGACCGTATTGTAGGTTTTTGGCTTTAAAAAAAAAAACATATGAATTTTACGTACGTAACAACTCTATCCATTCGGTACTACGTATAGGTCATAACGAATACGTACCGTACCTTATATACCTTACCACCTAGACTGCGACAAGGATAAGAATGATCTACGAGGGTACTATGGCGGGAGGCGGAGCGAATCAAAGTGCTACTACTAATTGAAAACACTGAAGCCAAAAGCTAATGCTCATGGGAAAAGTGATGATGGTGTTGATGATCCCAGGTACTTGGTACTACTTGGTTCTTGAGAGGCTCCTTCACTGCTCCTCTGCCTTCTACTAGTGCCCAAAGGATTTCTTTTATAGGTTCTTTAGCCATTTTCCCTACCTACATTCCAACAAGGGTAAATGAAAAGTCACTTATTAATAGAATGCCTACTAAGAGGTGGTTCACACACAGTTTAGTTCCTGCGGTGATAATGCTTATGTTAGGTACTGGGTACTAATACTAGTGATCATGGGTTGTGCAATCAGAGGATATGCAACTACTCTAAGTTCCTAGACATGCACGTCCTGTGTACAGGCTCACAAAAGTGCCAGACGACTTCCTAGGCTACCTAAACCCTAGAAGTAGGTATAGCTTGTCCACATGCACATAGGGTTAGATGTGCACGTGACAACCCCCTCTTTTCAAGGTGAGGTACTGGTACCGAGGTGTATGAATTTTGTGGAGTCCGCCAACAACTCCTGGATCCTGCAAATTACTCTTCACGGGCCCACTCTGCTGTGTGGTTCCACGATACTTGAACTTTAGGAAAGTCGATAGTGCTTGCTTCTTTGGGCCACGCCAAAAGCTACACAGACTAATCTTCTTCGGATCCAATGCTTCAACTTTCTCTACAATCTTGGGTTCACCTTCTTCAAGAATTACCTCTGAGGAATATCCCTAAAACCACTTCAAACACAAAATCACAAACATATATGTTCCTTGTTTGCTCATCCGTGAGTAAATCATGTCCATCGTGCAACATGGAGATCCTATGAGAAAAAACACATAAAGATAGTGATAGAAAGACATGAGACCATCACGAATGAGAGATTCACACAATTCATACTGACTAATCATGCAAACACAAATACTTCTTGAGTGGGTTGTTTGGATTTTGACTCAAGAGCCAAGATTGATCTTGTGTGACTGATCGTATCTACAATGAGGTTAGCTTTACTAGAAACATAATCATCCAAACCACCAAATTTCTCACAAGTCTGGAACCATCTAGCTTGATGTTCACCCCAAGGTGTACTTGGTATAGACTAGAGCAACTTGAAGACTTGATGATCCCGACGAACAATCACCTCTCTATCATGAACAAAATGCGTGTCGTGCTTCAGAGAATGAATAATAGAAAGATATTCCTTTTCATGCAAAGATTGATTCTTTTCTAGACTACTGTGGGACTGTGTACTGAGAGAGACAATGAGACTAGGTGTTTTATCCTCTTTCAACACATGCGAGTGAGAGATAAATGGCAAAGGCGGAACGTTCTTGTCACAACAAAGAACTAAAGGAGGTGCTCCTTCAACTATGTGAGAGAGAGTATTTTATCTTCAATTGATTTGTGGATTGTAGCATTTAAACAACTTGATGCCAAAAATCAAATCACGTCCTTTGAGAGGAGAAACCGCAAACTTACGATGAAAACTGACATTTTGAACTACCACTGTCACATCAGGACATTCATGTGTGAAAGAAGAGTGCATGCCAGGAGCAAATTTAGAGATCACAATGGGATCTATTGGAAGAGATTCTAAACATGTGCTCTTCACGAGAGAGTCACTAATCACATCATGCATACTACCCGAATCAAACAAGATCACAATGCGTTGACTATTCACATGACCATAACACTGCACGACAGGCTCATCTACATGATCATGAGAAACTTGGGACACATTAGTGTTTTCATTGAGTGCATTAATAGATGATGTGGATTTTGTGGGTTCTTTAGGACAAACTCGTTTTATATGACCTTTAGTGTGACATTCAAAACATCTTCCTTCTTTTGCATATGCGGCTCGTTCTTCACAAGAGTTAACCTACATCTTAAGATTCCTTGAACATATTTTTTATCAGGTGTCAACTTAGGGGAGTTTTAGCCTTTTCTTTATTATCATTGTGAGAATTTTGTGCTTGAGGTGTCTAAGAGGATTTAGAAGAAGAATTACCGTTATGCTTACCATTGTTCTTATTGTTCTTACCATTTGGTTGGTCTTGAGGGGTCTTTGACTTGGTCTCCTTCGGTTTACCTTTGTTGTGCTTCATTTCTTGCGCTAGAGTGATTCTAAGAGCGTCATTGTAGTTCGTAGGGTTAAAGACACTCACATCAAACTTGATATACTTATCTAACCCAAAAAGGAAAGCCTCCTTTTGTTCGACATCCGATCTGTGCAATTGGATGCCAATATGCAAAATACGGTTAGAAAAAGACATAACAGGAGTGCCATTTTGCTTAAGACCACACCAATCTTTTTTTAAACCAATCTCGGTATTGCGGTGTCATAAAACGAGCCTCAATATTGCCTTGCAAATCACCCGAATTGAGAGAGAGGGGTATTCCATGCTCAACCAGTTTGACTCCTAACAAGTGTGATACTAGTTAATGGCATCACCTGCTAGCTACCTGGGAAGCAATCAAAACTTTATTATTGATTTTTTTCTTGTTAATTGCAAAGTAAGCATTAAATTGATGTAACCATGAATGAATCACAGGAGCATCCATCTTACCATCATACCTACTAAATGTCAACTTCTCACTGAATGGATTGTTGGGGTCATCACCTCTACCTGTGCTACATGATGAATTGCTGACCTCCTTGAGTGGCTTGCTCTTTGTGGAGAGTACCTGTAGGACCAAGTCCTTCTGCACCTCTCACTCTAACTCCATAGCCGCTTGCTTTTCTTTGGCTGCGATGCATTGAGCCTCGCATGCTTGCTCACGCTCAGGATCCATAGCTGCCATTATTTCTTCATCCACTATGCATTGAGATTTGCGTGCTTGCTCACACTCAAGCTCCATAGCTGCCCTTTGTTCTTCACAATCTCTATCCATGGTGGCACTTTGAGCCTCCTATGATAGCATCATCTCTATCATCGACTTGACCAAAGTCTCCATAGGGTTTGGTACAATCCGTGACATAGATGGGGATGCGAGAGGATCGGGGAACAATCCTCCTGGTGTAGAAACTTCGTGGACTCCAACTCCACTCTCATCACCTTCATGCAAATTATCCATTTCACTTTGAGTGATGACCACGCATCGAGTTCTTGGGTACTTGGGTTCTCGTGTTCTTGAGGTTCTTGGGTTCTTGGGGTCTGTTGTGGGTGTGGTGCGTGTATATGGCGTGTGTGCAAGAGAAGGAAGGAGAAGAGAGAAGGGGATGAAGCACATTACACAGCAGGTTTGGGGTTAGTGGAGAGGAAAGTGAGAGAGTGATCAACTCTCTCACTTTCTCTCCCTATATTCATTAGGTAAAGAAAGTAAACATGGCGGTTTCCCACAGCCACCTGACCTACACCCCAACAACCTCCCACTTAAAGGTCATGGTGACCAATAGTGGCAGCATTATAGTTAGTCTATACGAAGTTGATGAAGCATCGTCGAGGCTTCTGTTAGGAAATAAGACGTAGCTAAATAGATAATTGAGTAGATTACTTAATGGAGAGAGACAGATTTATATACACGAGATTATAGAGTAGAGAGAGAGAGAGAGAGAGAGAGAGAGAGAGAGAGAGAGAGAGAGTACACACGATATACGTGGTTCACCCAATGTGGGCTACGTCCACGGGAAAGCAACCATTCAATGGCTTTAGTACTTCAAAACAAAAAGTAGTTTACAAAGGATTATACCCTTAATGGAGCTCCCGCCTTGCTTCACTCTCACCACCTCACACTCACCTTGTTGCATCAACTTCACACTATGAAATGTGTGTAGAAATGGCCTCCTTTTATAGGCCAAAAGGGCTGCCCTCTCTTATGAGAGACAGCCATGTGTAGCCGCCCTTGTGCGAATAAGTCCAAATCGGACCCTCCAATCCGCCCATGTGTGGCCGCCCTTGAGAAGACAAGTCCGCTTTTGAATTCGGCCACTGGCCACCGGCCATTGACTTCCGACCACCGGCCATCGGCCATTGACTACTGGCCACCGGCCAACCGATCGGTTGTTTTCCGACCACTTTTCGGCTGCCGTCCGGCCATAATATTCCGGCGAAAAAAAAAGTCTCGGGGGCCTCCGTCCTCGAGGCCTTTAAAGTTGTCCCTGATTCTTGTCCGTGAAAATTTTGGTTTCCGGTTAGTGACTTTCCTTCACGCACGATGGCTTCTCCTCATAATGGGGCCTTTACAAATGTGCGCTTTTACCTCAGAAAATTACAAGGGTAAATTAGGCTCCATACTTAACAATCTCCCACTTGGAGACTGATCTCCAAACCAAACCTGTGACTGCTTTCCATTCTGGCTTTTTATCCTTGAATGCCGATTGAAGATGAACAAAAGCTCAACTTCTCCTTGTTGACCACCTTTGTAAACATGTCTGCAGGATTTTCACTTGTATGCACCTTTCCTAGCTTTAGTTGTCCCTCTTCCAAAAGAGTGCGTATGAAGTGATATCTCACCTCAATGTGCTTTGTCCTTGAATGAAAGGCTGAGTTCTTCGCAAGATGGATAGCGCTTTGGCTATCACTGTACAAGACACAATTGTCTTGTTTGAATCCAAGCTCTTCTAAGAATCTGTGAAGCCACATAATTTCTTTGCTTGCCTTCGTCATTGCTACATACTCTGCTTCCGTGGTAGAAAGTGAAACCACTTTCTGCAGCTTTGAAGCCCAGCTTACTGCTGTGCCTCCAACCATGAACACATAGCCAGTAGTGCTCCTTCGAGTATCTTTGTCACCTGCCATATCTGCATCAGCATACCCTTCTAGAAAAATATCAGTTCCTCCAAAATACAAATCATTTGTTGTTGTCCCTTTTAGATACCTAAGTATCCACTTCACAGCTTGCAAATGCTCTTTACCTGGGTTGTCCATGAACCTACTCACAACTCCCACTGCATGTGCAATGTCTGGCCTTGTCCAGACCATAGCATACATTAGAGAACCTACCGCTGCAGCATATGGAACTTTAGATATATAGGCTATCTCCTCTTGTGTCTTTGGACACATATCCTTCGTTAGTTTAAAATGATCAGCCAAAGGTGTAGAAAGTGGTTTTGCATTTTACATTGCAAACCTTTCTAGTACCTTCTTGATGTAATCTTCTTGAGATAGCTTTATTGTCTTCTTCGTCCTGTCCCTTGATATTTTCATACCAAGTATCCTCTTTGCAGCACCTAAATCTTTCATTGAAAAAGATTTGGACAGCTCCTCTTTTAGGTCTTTGATGTCCTGCATGTTAGCACTTGCAATCAACATGTCATCAACATACAACATTAGGATGATGAATTTTCCATCTCCCAAATTCTCCGTGTAGACGCAGTGATCCGAGTTGCATCTTGTGAATCCATGATTAAACATCCATCGATCAAACTTCAAGTACCATTGTCTTGATGCTTGCTTTAAATCATACAAGCTCTTCTTTAATCTGCAAACCATTTTCTCCTTACCTTTTACTTCATACCCCTTTGGTTGAAGCATGTAGATTTCCTCCTCTAAGTCACCGTGAGGGAATGCCGTATTTACATCCATTTGCTCGAGATTTAGATCATGAACAACCACAAGGCTTAAGACAAGCCTAATTGAGTTCATTTTTATAACAGCAGAAAATATTTCATTGAAGTCAATACCTTTCTTTTGAGAAAAACCTTTTACCACAAGCCTAGACTTGTACCTTTTCTTCCCACCTTCTTCTTCCTTTAGCTTGTACACCCATTTGTTTTGAAGTGCCTGCTTACCTTTAGGCAACTCAACCAAGTCCCATGTTTGGTTGCGATGTAGTGAGTCCATCTCCACTTGCATGCTCTTCGTCCATTCTTCTTTGGATTCATGTTGCATAGCTTCTTCATATGATTCCGGCTCTCCAGAATCTGAGATCAAGAGATGGTTGAAGGAAGGAACAAACCTTTTTGGAGGTCTACTTGCTCTTGTAGATCTTTGGGGAATAGGTTGAGGCCCCTCATTTGGTTGACGTTGTTGCACATTGTCACCGTTTGCAGTCCTTGAGTCTTCACCGTGCTCAAGCTCCATGTACTCATCACCTGTTTCTTTTGTTTGTTTTCTTTCCAAGTAATCTTTGTACATATTTTGTTCGTTAAAAATTACATCCCTACTCCTTAAGATTTTACCATCTTCAGGATTCCATAGGCGATACCCAAAGTCTCCTTCTCCATAGCCAATGAAGAAACACTTTTTGGACTTTGCATCTAACTTTGATCTTAGGCTTCTATCTATGTGCATGAAAGCCTCATACCCAAACACTTTGAGAAATGCATAATTCACCGGTTTACCTGTCCATGCCTCTTCTGGAACACGCCCATCCAATGTCGTTGAGGGTGACCGATTGATTAAGTACACAGACGTACTTACAGCTTCCGCCCAAAGCTCAAGCGGTAGGCCTGCATGTAGCCGCATGCTTCGTGCTCGTTTCATGATTGTCCTGTTCATCCTTTCTGAAATCCCATTTTGTTGAGGTGTCCTTGGGGATGTCCTTTGCCTCCGAATTCCATTGCTAGCACAAAAGCTTTCAAAAGCTTGGCTGCAATATTCGCCTCCATTGTCGGATTTGAGGCATTTAACCTTGGTACCTGTTTCATTGTCCACAAAGGCTTTCCACCTTTGAAATATGGAAAATACATCGGATTTATTCTTCATGACATAAACCCATGTTTTTCTATTCTCATCGTCTATAAATGTTACATAGTACAATGAGCCACCAAGTGATGGTGTACTTGCAGGACCCCAAACATCAGAATGAACCAACTCAAGTTTTTTATTTTTTCTTTCATTTCCTGATTTTTGAAATTTTACCCTCTTTTGTTTACCATAAACACAATCTTCACAGAACTCTAAGTCCACTTCTTTCAAACTTGGTAGAAGCTTCTTTGTTTGAAGGATTTGCATTCCTTTGGCACTCATATACCCACGTCGGTAGTGCCACACCGCACTGTCAACTTCTGTAGTTGCTGCACAAGCTGAAGGTTGCGTGCTAACAGTACACAAGTAAAGTGTACCAACTTTTTCACCCTTGGCAACCACCAAAGATCCCTTTGAGATCTTCCACCGTTTGTTTCCGAATGCAATGTTGTGACCTTCATCGTCCAATTGTCCTGTAGAGATCAAATTTTTGCGAAGAGAAGGAACATGCCTAACATCTTTAAGCTTCCATTCATTTCCGTTAGCAGTTTTGACAGAAACTGTACCTTTGCCGACAATCTCACAAGCTTCATCATCTCCCAAGTATACATACCCAAAATTACCTTTGCTGTAGTCTTGGAAATGTTGCTTGTGTGGTGTCACATGGAATGAAGCCCCGGAATCTACTATCCAAGAATTAGACACATTGTCTAATGAGAGAATTAGAGCATCTTGCTCTACTTTACCTGCCACATTGGCCTCCGATGTTGGCTTGTTGTCTTGAGACTCTGTCTCCTTCTTCTTCTTGGACCAGCAATCCTTCTTGACGTGGCCCTTCTTGCCGCAGTTCCAACATTCAAGAATTGACTTTGTGCGTGACTTGCTCCGCATAGAGCGATCACGACCCTTTTGGTGTTTGAACCTCTCCTTAAGCCTACCTCTTGTTTCCACTGATAGTGCAACACTTGATGATTCTCCTGTGCTTCTCCTTCGCATTTCCTCGCTTAGGAGAACACCCACAACATCATCAAACTTAAGAGTATTTGTGCCAGAGATAGAATTACTTACAGCTATCACAAGGCTGTCCCAACTATCCGGTAGAGATGATAGTATAAGGAGAGCTCGCACTTCGTCATCGAAATTGATTTTCACTGATCGAAGTTGACTTATGTTTGTGTTAAAGTCATTTAGGTGTTCTGCAACTGAACCATACTCTGCCATCTTTAGATTGAACAAGCGCTTCATAAGAAATACCTTATTGGATGTCGATGGTTTCTCGTAGAAGTCGTCAAGTGACTTCATCAAGTCCTCCGTGGTCTTCATCTCCGAAACATTGAAGGCCACCGTTGACGCCAAGCTTAACCGGATTGTTCCCAGTGTATTTCGATGAAGGACAATCCATGCTTCATCTGCCATTGTTGCGGGCTTCTTCGCAAGACCGCCTAGTGGCAAATAGAGGTCCTTCTGGTAGAGATAGTCTTCAATCTGCATCTTCCAATGTTGGTCTTCTCAATCTTGAGCTTCCCTTCCTCCGCCATAACTCCCACTCAATTCAAGGAATCCTTTCCTTGAGATAATTTAGCTACGAGCAAACCTTGCTCTGATACCAGTTGTTAGGAAATAAGACGTAGCTAAATAGATAATTGAGTAGATTACTTAATGGAGAGAGATAGATTTATATACACGAG
Organism: Adiantum capillus-veneris; assembly: GCF_014529385.1. NCBI lineage: Eukaryota > Viridiplantae > Streptophyta > Polypodiopsida > Polypodiales > Pteridaceae > Adiantum > Adiantum capillus-veneris. Next base: position 155,389,690 of record NC_140931.1, read on the forward strand.
ATTATAGAGTAGAGAGAGAGAGAGAGAGAGTACACACGATATACGTGGTTCACCCAATGTGGGCTACGTCCACGGGAAAGCAGCCACTCAATGGCTTTAGTACTTCAAAACAAGAAGTAGTTTACAAAGGGATTATACCCTTAATGGAGCTCCCGCCTTGCTTCACTCTCACCACCTCACACTCACCTTGTTGCATCAACTTCACACTATGAAATGTGTGTAGAAATGGCCTCCTTTTATAGGCCAAAAGGGCTGCCCTCTCTTATGAGAGACAGCCATGTGTAGCCGCCCTTGTGCGAATAAGTCCAAATCGGACCCTCCAATCCGCCCATGTGTGGCCGCCCTTGAGAAGACAAGTCCGCTTTTGAATTCGGCCACCGGCCACCGGCCATTGACTTCCGACCACCGGCCACCGGCCATTGACTTCCGACCACCGGCCATCGGCCATTGACTACTGGCCACCGGCCAACCGACCGGTTGTTTTCCGACCACTTTCCGGCCGCCGTCCGGCCATAATATTCCGACGAAAAAGAATATTCCAGGGGCCTCCGCCCCCGAGGCCTTTAAAGTTGCCCCTGATTCTTGTCTGTGAAAATTTTGGTTTCCGGTGAGTGATTTTCCTTCACGCACGATGGCTTCTCCTCATAATGGGGGCCTTACAAATGTGCGCTTTTACCACAGAAAATTACAAGGGTAAATCAAGCTCCATACTTAACAGCTTCATCCTACACCCATAAGTTCTATACAATTTGTAAATTGCTCTAAGGCTAGGTTCTTTGTGAGAGCATCTGCGGGGTTATCGTCAGTGTGAATCTTAACAAGCTCGATGTGCTTGCTAGCCAATGCATCTCGTATGACATGGTATCTGAACTCTATTATTTTTGACTTTGAGTGAAACACCAGATTCTTTGCCAAAGCAATGGCACTTTGACTATCACAATGTAGTACTGGAACCTCGTGAATGGCCAAATCTCCCACTAAACGAGCCAACTATATGGATTGCTTTGCTGGCGTCAGATGCAACAACATATTCTACCTCAGTGGTAGATGAAGACGTGCAATCTTGGAAACACGATCTCCAAGAGATAGTTGCTCCAATTAACATGAACACATAGCCAGATGTGGATCTTCTACGATCCACGCAACCCACATAATCCGCATCCGTGTAACCTACAATAGATGCATCATTGTTTTTGAAGTGTAAACACTTGCTAGCTGTGCCTTTCAAATATCTCCGGATTTTCTTCACTGCTTCCCAATGCTGCTTGCTAGGGTTTGCCATGTACCGACCAACCACTCCCACTGCATGTGCAATGTCTAGTCTTGTGGCTACCATAGCGTACATCAAACTGCCAACTGCTGAAGAATATGGCACTTTCACCATTTCCTCTTTCTCAACCTCTGTCTTGGGAGAGTCTTCCTTGCTAAGTTTGGAGTATGCTTGCATTGGGGTACTCACCGACTTCCCCCCCTGCATACTAAAACGTTGCAAGACTTTGTGGATGTACTTATTGTTGGGTTTTGGGTTTCACATACGAAGCCCTTTGGTTGTTTCATGTAGACATCTTCATCTAAAGCCCCGTGAAGAAATGCTATGTTCATGTCCATTTGGACAAGTTCCATGTCTTGGATAGCAACCAAGCCAAGCACAATGCGAAGTGTAGTCATCTTGACACTGGAGAGAAAATCTCATCGAAGTCCACACCTTTTTGGTGCTTGAAACCCTTGGCAACTAGACGAGCCTTGTATCTAGGCTCGAGATCTTCCACTGTATACTTCTTCTTGTATACCCATTTGCAAGGTAAAGAATTTTTGCCTTTTGGTAATTCAACCAAATCCCATGTATCATTAGCCACAATCAAATTGTATTCTGATTGCATAGCTTGCTCCCACTTAACGCTATCGTCCATTTGTATAGCTTCTTTGTAGCAGGTTGGACCTCCACTGTCAGTGACCAAAATGTGGTGTATACCTGGCTCAAACCGCTCGAGCGCACGTGATACTCTCTCAGAGTGTCTCAGTGCCTGACTGCTAGACTCTGCTCTCTCTGGAGCAATAGTAGTATCTTGCACTTAAGGATTATGTGCAACACTACTGAACCGAGTTGGTTCGGAGGTGGTTCGGAGGCCACATCCTCAAAACGAACGCGTCTGTACTCAACTTCTTTGATGGGCTTCTTGTGCATTTTTGATTCACTAAAAATCACATGTAAGCTACGAATGGCTTTGTTTGATTTTGGGTGCCAGAGATGATATCCCATCTCTCCATTTGCACCATAACCGATAAAAATGCATTTGTGTGACCTGGATCTAACTTATGATGAAGTTCTTTGGGCACATGTGCATATGCCTCACATCCAAATACACGTAAATGCTCATAGCTTGGCCTTTTGCCAATCCATAATTCCTTTGGAATTTTGAAATTCAAAGGAGAACTAGGTGACCTGTTGATGATGTGAAATGCTGTCAGAACAGCTTCCCCCCAAAACTTTGGAGTAAGCTTCGCCATAGACATCATAGAGATAACTCGCTCTTGAATCATGCGAGTCATTCTTTCAGCTATCCCATTTTGTGCAGGTGTGTATGGAGCAGTAAACTGCCGCCAAATGCCTCTTCTATTGCAAAAATCTTGAACTCTGTGGAGATGTATTCTCCACCATTGTCCGTGCTAAAAGCTTTGAGTTTTTTCTTGATTGGTTCTCAACCATGGCGAGGAATTTTTGGAATGTTGAAAAGACCTCTTCCTTACGCTTAAGGAGATACACCCTCACCTTTCTGGTAGAATCATCTATGAATGTGAGAAAGTAGTTCGCTCCCATTGGACCACACAATCAATGTGCACCAAGTCTAGAGGTTCGCCCAGTTTCTTATTTAATGGCAAAGATGTCAACCTAGTCTGTTTTTCGTATAGACAATGATCACACAATGGAAAGTCCTTGTAATTTAACACAGGTAAGTAGCCAAAATGCTGAAGTGTTTTTATTCTCTTTTGGCTAATACGCCCTACCCGACTATGTCACAACTCAGTAGACGGTAGCTCAGCAACATAGATAGAGTGTTCCTCGACACTTGAAACAAATAAAGAGTACATGCATCCATTTTTACTACTTTTCATCATGATAAGGTTGTTCTTGCGGATCATCCAAGAACGATTACCAAAAACTATAGTGTAGCCAATATCATCCAATTGCCTTATAGAAAACAAGCTTTTTGTATGCTTGGGCACATGTATGACATTTTGTAACTCAAAGGTAGTGCCATCATGCATCTGAGGTTTCACATCACCAATGCCAATAATATCAAGCTCATAGGAATCACCAAGCTTGACTATGCCATGCATGAATGCATAAGAGAAAACCACTCTCTATGCGGTGTGACATGAAAACTTGCACCAGAATCAAGAATTCAATTCTATGCATAACCCTCATCCTGTGCAACCAAAGCATATGGAGTGAGATATGAAGTGAAAATGAGAACATATGAGTGATCTGTTGTCACCCCAGCATGAATCTTTGTGGGCATAATGATCATCACTGGAGGAGGAGCATCCTCTACTGCAGTGGTAGGTATAAGAGACTCAACAACATTGAGCTCCTCAATCTTTACCGTACTTTTGCCTTTGCCACAATTATCTTTTTGCATGTTTTTTTGATCTCTTAGAAAACTGCGACAATCCTTTTTGTAATGGCCCTTCTTGTGGCAATAGTAACACTTGACATTTTTGGCATTGCGGTCTCTACTTTGGTTCCTGTGTCTGCTAGGACTATGAGGATTTCATTCTCTACTTTTGCTTATGTATTTGTTCCTGTCACGGCCTCTTCACTTCGTTTAACTTCCAGCCATATATACATCTCCATGACTAGCACCATTGAGAGATTTACGACGAATCTCTTCGGTGAGCACCACATCTGTGACATGATTGAACTCTAAGTTGCCATTCGAAGCGGAATTGCTAATGGCTGTGAAAAAGATATCCCATGAATTGGGTAGAGAGCATAGCAAGAATATAGACTTGAGTTCGTCGTCAAACTCCTTAAAGCCATGTCAGCTAACTAAACAAGGAGTTGAACTCATTTAAGTGACCAAAAATTGTGCTATCTTCTTTCATGTTGAGCTTCATAAGCTTTTTCATGAGAAAAACTTTGTTGGATGAACTTTTGCTCTCCCATGTTGAACATAAGCTATCCCAAAGTTCCTTGTTGTTGTTTTCCCTATGATAGTGAAGAACACTGACTCGGCTAGATGTAGACGTATTGTAGCCATGGCTTTCGCATCCAAAAGCTCCCACTGAGCTTGTGTATAGTCATCATTCTCTGCGCGCTCTTTCAACGATTCTGAGAGGCCTTTGTTTATCAGAACATATTTCATATGCTCTTTCCACATGGTGAAGTTGCCATCGAACTTGCAAATGAAATACTCCTCCTTTTTTGAAGAAGAAGCCATCACTGACAAGAGGGTTTAAGAGGTGCCAAATGATGGCGAGAAGCTGCAGAAATTTGGGCAGAGTAACCTTTGAATCGGGAGTAAAATCCCAACCAAAATAGACTCAAAAGTGCCAACAATGAAAGTCACGACTTGCAGAAAGGAAATCCGATAGAGTCTCCTTTGTATGAGGAGTCAAAAATCTACTCATAATACACATAAATGTGCCAACTGCACTAATTGGGCATTTACTACACAACCACTGCTGTGTGACTGCCAACTCGGTGTCAAAAGCATAAATGCTCGTCCAGATACATATCCTATGGCGAGGGTACCGTAAAGGGGAACACCAACTACCTGTATCACCGAAGGTGTCTCAACATTCAAGCACACCCCAGCTCAAAGAAAACCTCACGCTATCGACCCTCCAAAGGATAATGCACCACACGTAGTACAGTGGACAATGTCCGCAACTCAACATACATGAGTAAAACCATGTTCAAACAGGCACCAAGAACTACTGCATGCAGTAAAAGTGATCCCTGCGGGGATATCTGCTCTCAAAAGAGCTCAATAGCAAGGTGTTCTCACAGAAAAATGCATCCATCAACGCACCTGTCCGTAGAGAATCTGCTGTTAAAATGACTGCCAAATCTCTTGTGAAAGCGATATGTCTGGTAATCTGGTGAATCTATGTGTGAATAGGCTGAAAACCCCCCTGTAACCTGTAACCTGCGTGTCGGTGTCGCTATGTGCCGATTTCTGCCGCCGGACAGAAATGAGCTAGTCGAATAGCCGCCAAAGGTGTCGTAGACAAAAATCATGCCATATAGTGCGATCCGTGCGCTCGGTGCCGATGCCGGGTGTCACTCTATGGTAGAGGTACCTCACCCGTGCGTGTGGCAAGTACAACTGTCGATCACAAGAAAAATCATTCGTTTTGAAACCGGTGTCATGCTGTCAGATGTCAAAAAATCCATCGTAGTGAGTAAGTAATGCCGATCTGGTGCCAAAACATGAGAGTGGGTGTCGAAACAACTCTAATTGCCGATGTCATGTCGTCTCCTGCCGGTCGGCGGACGGGAGTGGCTAGCCGAGTAGCCGCAGACACCTATGCTCAAAGATTGAACTCGGGCCGATGCCGGCTAACATCGGGCTTACTCACCCGCACTTGCACGTGTCGGTGTGTGTGCTTGTGAATGTACGCCAAAAGAGATCTCTCTCTACCTCTCAAGCTCGCTCTCCGTCAAATGCTGATGATGAGTTTCCAAAGCTTTATTATCACCAAAATCAGCTCTCTTTACTGTTGCTACCTTTCATCCGCACTCACTCATTGCCTTGCAAAGAGGAACTCCAAACTCGGGAAGTCAGGGCGGAGAGTCGAGGCTTTAGCATACAAAGTTAGAAAGTCGAGGGAGGGGGGGGGGGGGTGTGAACCCACCCTTGCACACAAAGAGAAATCTGTAAGGCAAAGTTAAATTTTTTTAAACTTATTTTGCTTCTCTGTCGAAGTTTGTAGAGAGTTATTGAGGCGCGCGTGCGTGTGTGTGTCGATCTCTTTCGGCTTGATGAGCTCGCTGCCTTGCGGCACTATGTATGTGTGTGTGTGTGTGTGTGTGTGTGTGTGTGTGTGTGAGAGCAACACCACCACAAGGTCGCGCTCTCTCTCACACAATTCTACTGCTCGATCTATTGACCAACACTGCCCGCTCTGCTCGGTATTGTGTTTGTGTGCGTGCTCGATTTTCGGTTGCCTGATGTAGTGCAAGCATTAGAAAGGGAACCGTGGTCTAAGGGGGCCTCTTTATTTGCCATGGGATTAAAAAGGAGATTATGGAAGGGGCAAATGGGTGGATGTCATGTGGACTGTAATGGTGGGTATGATAGGTCCTAAAAGTAAGTGGTCAAACTTGTACTCTTTTATAAAATACAAACATAAAATCTCTTATAAATTCAAAAAAATGAACTTTTCTCTAAATAGTTGAGTAAAAACCAATACTTCCTTTCTCTAGTGGCTGTAATTTTCTCCCTCCCTCTCTCCTAAAAAGGGGTCCCTCCAAAAACGTGCTGATCATTCTCTTCCTCTCTCTCTATTGTACCATCTCTCACTTCTCTTCACTTCACCTTGCAAGAGTCGCTTCTCTTTCCTTCCTTTCAGTTTTCCCTCCCAAAAGCTTTGTAGCAGAAGTTTGAACCTCCTTTCCCTCCTCAAGCTTACTGCATTCTTCTCAAGCTGAAGTTCTCCATTTCTCCATGAGCCTCACTAAAGACCTCTATCTAAAGTTGAAGATTTGCAGCATATCCTTTTGCTAGATCATCCCTCTTTCTTTCCTCAGTAGGTTTCCTGCTCCTTCTCCATTGTGATCTCTAGAGAGGATCTACTTTCCTCTCAAGATTTGCAACATTATCTTCCTTATTAAGCCAACAAGCAGGTGGAGCAGTACAATTGTAAGTGGCATCCTTCATCTGATGTACCATCAAGAATCTTCCTCTATACAACTGAGAACATGGATGTGCAATCTCTAATCATAAGTGTTTGTCTACAGGTTGTGCCACTATTCTCCATGGCATCATCGGATACTCGACGACCTAGGAGTGTCATTGACTCCATTTCATGCAGCAATGTACAAGACGACAGTGGATGTTCGGTGACGACGGAGTTCAAACGATTGATGTGGGTGACAATGCAGCCTTGCTCAAGAGGTGCACACAAGGTCTCAAGGAGACACATGGCTTCTCGAGCAAACCATTGGAAGGGAAGGATCATGGAGTTTAAGAAAACCCATGACGGCAAGCGTCTTGCAATGGTGCAACATGTGTAAGTTGCTTCACAACTGAAGCTAGAGACAACAATGGCTCCATCGAGGTTTCCTGCAAACTGTAATTTCACTCCTCTGTCAAGTTTTTCGATTGTATATTTTGTATTTCTGCTGTATATATTGCTTTGATGTCTACAAGGCTTTCATTGCTTGTTCATGTTTGCAGATGTATTCCCATCCAATTTTGTAAAGGGGGAGCCAATAGAGTCCTTCACAAGAACTTTTGAGGCCATCCACGTTGACCTTGGCAAGCTGCTCTATGCTGGTTGTCCATCCGTGAAGCTTGCCTCACGGGACATTTTTTTTAATAACCATACTTATGTAACGCCTAGGCAAACTGGGTATGGTAATCTTTCTCCGGTTCATCCATAAACTTTGCAAAGTAGGGAATGGCCTAGGCCTGATAGTGCCTTGATCACAGCAACCAAAAGGAGAATCGAGGCGGATGTGCATTCAACAATGAAGTGCATCTATGGTTCCCATAAAGCTTCCCTAACTTGGTTTATGTCCCTTCATGTGTTCGTGTTTATCTTTCGACTGTAGAGTGTTCACAGGACACCAACAATGTGGACTTGCAAAGGGGGAAGTGCGATCAATAGTTTCCTTGCAGTTGGATGGGAGACTAAGGTGGTCAACCACTAGGGAGATACAATCAAGTGCTCTGTAGTTGCTGAGAATGTGGTGTGCAGATACCATATTGTGAAGCAAAGCTTTTCAATTGCCTTTCCATACAAAATATGGAAGTTGACGAAGGGAGAATGGGAGGCACTAGACTCTGATGTTGCTCCTAGAGAATCAATTGATCTGCAAATATGCCTCCACGATAACGCAGTGCACGACCTCTCGGTGAATAATGAGTGGAATCTAATTCACCTTCACGAGTATCTTAATCTTAGATATACCTTGCTCAATCAATATGTTTTTGTAATCAATGAAAGGTTGTCCGTTCCAGAAAAGAGAAGAGCTTTTTGTGTGAAAACATTGGGTTTTCGCGATGTATTAATGTAAAAGCTTGTAACTGAAATGATTTTGCTCCTGTTAATACATATGGCGTTTTGAATCTCTGTTTCATTTTTAATTTTTTCCAAGATTAAGTTTGAAATATGCAAGTTTTTTAGTTTCGAGCGTGAAGACTTTTAATGTTGGTGTCTTTCAATGCTTGTCGCGTGATTTTGTTTATAATTATAGTTTTAAGTTAATTTGACGTTAATTTTAAGTGCTTTAAAAAAAAATGACATTGAGTATAAAATTCACTTTGTAGGTTTTAAAATTCATTTCTCACATTCATAAAACACAAGCTTTCAGCTCTGTTCCCATCTTCTTCGCGAACAGACCCATGGCAACATCTTCTGATGCACTTCTCACACAATTACAGAAGATAGGACTTGCAGATCATGCACATGAACTAGTCAGTGTGTTTGAGGGGACGATCGACATGCATGCCACTGCTAACCTTCATGTAGAGGGATTCCAGAGCTTTTTTGACTACATGATGGAGCACATGGAAGAATACGCAATAGTCTTCAAGGGATCCAACATAGCGTGGTTGCCAGTGGATTTTCTCAAACAGCTCTATGCGACCGACAAAAACTTTTGTAATCGCTTGTTGAGGTTTATAAAAGGGCTTAGTGAGCGGGACTACAAGACAGAGGATGAGGATGCCCTCATAGACTTTGGCATGGGGTGCATAGGCACCCAATTCATCTCTTGGGACATGGTTCTGGTATTGCTTGTGCTTGAGGGCATGGAGAAGGGAAAATCAAAGGAAAAGGCCGACCAAAAACCTCCTGTAACCATTGTGGAGGAATCAAATGAATTTATTGAAGAGGTTGATGAGCAGGCTAAAGCATCTATGTCACTTGTCCTCCTGCAAGATCCCAGCTCCACTAGGGAGGAAGATGGGATGATAGAGGGAGATGAGGTGCTAGAGGAATCTCTTGACCTCCAAATTCTGACTTTGCATGCAGTGGTGGTGGATGGTTGTCACCTCCTGTTCTTTGATGACATTGCAAAGACACTAGGACTCAGAGAAGATGAGTCGCTCTCAGTGCTCGCTATCTATGCGGACATGAAAGATCCTCGTGGAAAGCAAGAGAAGGTCAACTTTTAAATTGACTTTGAAGACCAAGGTCTCCCACCGAGCCTCTCATTCCTCCCTAGTGAAAAAAAACAGAATTTGGTACAAACCGTGGCAAATACACTTATGGAAATCAAATCATGTGCCTCATTTTATGAAAGCATCTGAGAAAGCGTTTTTCTTCCACACAAACTGCTGATCATTATGGGTGCAGAAGATCGCTCTAGCATCGACCTTACAAGGAAAACTCTTGAAGAGATAGATGAGGAAACTAAGGTAGCCACTTTTTAACTTTATCGATAGTAAATTGTATTCTATAGCAAGTGTTGAAGTTGTTTAAAATGTTTTGCAGATTGCATACCGTGTTAAGAAGTTTGCAATGCGTACTGGAGGTTCACACAACAATCCTATGGGTAGAGATAGCTCCGTGTGGCACTACCTTGGCCATATGGGGCCATCCGTTCTTTGAGTTGCACACACAAAGTTCTCCAAGCATGGTTCTGCAGAGCTGCTCAAGTGCAAGGCATTACGTGCCATCCTTGCTGAAGATTCCCTTACCCTTAATGCTCACAAGTGTATCTTGGTGGATTGAGAGGCTGCATTACATGCCTTTACAGGAAAGCACCTTGGGTCAGTCCTCTCCCATTGTGCCTTAAGCCTAGGTCAAGGGGTGACAAACCCAGAGGATATTGTCAATACTTTTGGTGTCAAGTCGGCCATTCGTCCTATACCAAAATATGTAATTTACAAGAAAACCAACTAGCCATGATGTAATATCCAGAGCAATATACAATAATTTTTTCTTTTGCATTTTGTTTGTCACTTCATGTACTTTTTTTTTTCTATTGCACATATTGGCCAATAAATCTTTTTCTTCAACGCGTTCATACCTCCTCGACCATCCAAGCACTCGTCTGACGTGGGACGCCTACCGGTGAATATTTTGTGAAACAGAGCTGTTTTGGACGCACAGGGCTTTTTTTTGGCCCGTTCTACATCGCTGGTCATCGCCGTGGCTTTTGGTCGTCCCACGGACTCCATACGCACCCAAAACAGCTCCGTTTCATAAAATATTCATCGGTAGACGTCGCACCTCAGACGGGTGCTTAGATGGTAGAGGAGGTGAAATCTAACTACTTGATTAATTCAAATACTTCAACAATAGAAAGTAGACAATTAACTATTAGAGTTACATCGAATGAGAGAAAATAGAATCGTTTATATTATATCGAAAGGTTACAAATCTCATAAATAGAGGTTAGATGGGGAAACTAATTCTTATGGAGGCACCCTTCATTCCTCAGATTGAGGCACCCTTCATTCCTCAGATTGGGGAAACTAATTCTTATGGAGGCACCCTTCATTCCTCAGATTGAGCGCTAAAGCTAGATCTATATTTTTTAGTGTAGCTCGCTTTGCATGCACCATACAAGATACACCATCTTGGAACAACTGCACAAGAATGTCCTCGACGGCATCTTGTAAAGCCAAAAGAGCCGCACGCTGGATACGTGTAACTGAATCTAAATATTCGTCCATAATTTCTGTTACCACCTGAGAAAAAGCTGCCTTTGGTATTATTGGCTCCGTGCTCTTTTGATATTTGCGGATCTCACATAGAGCAAATGTTCGAGGCTTGCATTGCCTTTTCTTCTGCGCTATTGGCGGTGGTGGAGGAGCCACTTGTTTGGCCCATTGAGGAGGATCATTTTTGTACTTTTTCCTCCTTTCTTCTTGGGCTTGTTGCTCTTCAGGTGTGAGCTTGTCCTTTTTCTTTTTCGCACATTGTTTTGCTCTTCGAGGAATTTTTGAAGGTCTGGAGCTCCCAGCCTTTGCTTGTTGGGCGGCCTGAACCCTATCCTATTTTGCTCTCTTCTCGGCCTCTGCTCGTGCTTGTAAATTAGCCAAGTGGGCTCTCTCAGCCTTGGTTCTCTGCCATTCTTCCTGCTCTCTCTGTATTATTTTTTCTTCATGCAATTTTTGTGCTTTTCTATCTGCTACCTCTTTCTTCTCTAACTCTCTCATTCTCTTCCTCCTCTTGGCATCTCGTGCTATTGAAATAGGATCACCGGGTATTACTTTGATCACCCTTTGTTTGACTCACGGAGACAATGTTCGTGGCATAGTTGCGGTTGCTTGAGCTTGAAGTGTTGCCGTTGCTTGAGCTTGAAGTGTTGCCGTGGCTTGATCTTTAATTGCTACAATTGCATGAGCTCTAGGTATTGTCTCCTATGTTGGTATGTTAAGACCTGTAAATGGTTCGAGCTTCGGCAGAGGTGTGCGATTCGCATGATGTAGTGGCTGGAGATCACCAAAAATCAATTGCATGGTGTTTTGATCCTCTGTAGTTGAAGGTTGGGGGAGTGGTTGGGTGTGTGGAGCTGGTTCTTGTGGTTGAGGCTGTGGATTTGAAGCGGTGGATTCTGTACGAGGTGCTGGTTGCGGATTTTGTGCGCGTATGTCGCACGTGTCAATGCAAGGAACTTGCCGATACACCTTGTGCGAGTCACAAATGGCTCCAAGCACACAACAAGCCTCAACTAGTAAGCTCAAAGATGGTGATGGTGTGTCACTCACCGCTCTACGCTTGCCATCGTGGAGGATTCCTCACCGCGAAGAAGAAGGAGACGCCGCTACGCTGCGCTTAACCGCTTCACCGTCGCCGTGCCGTCGTCGCAATGCTCGATCGCACACACACTCTCTCTCTGACGCATACTCACACACACAAGGAGATGAAGAAGAAGAAGATGGAGATGGAGCAAGAGCACTCTTCAATTGCACAAATGAGAGAATGAGTGAATTTTAGGTTTAGTTGACTTTTATATGAGCTCGCCCCATTCACACTTGGGCGCCCATGCTTAGCCAACTAATCCCTTGAATGTTCCAGTTAGAGTGCGCCTCTCATCGGTGATCACTCTTATCCTTTTCCTATTGGACCGACAAGCCCGATACCTGACTCTACCAAGTAAATAATACAACGTCCGTCGTAGGTGATAGGGTGTCCGTGAGCCATGAGGGTTAACATGTTCCCCTTCCTGATGTAGATTCCATCCTCGAAAGCTATTGAGTTGAAGCTCGTTCATCGAGGTGGAAGAGCCTTTGAGACGTGTGTCCTTAGCCTTCTTCAGTCAGTGCAAAATCAAACAACATTGGCACAGTAATTGCATTCTCATAAGCAATTAAAAAGCATATGCAGTTTCTCGGGGGGTTCACTATGTGTAAAACTACCATATCACGTGCGTTCAAGACATGTTTGTAAAACCCCTTCTCTGTGAATTTTGTTAAGAATATGATGTACCCTTTTCTTTTAAAATCTGTAAGGTTTTTTCAAATTTGAAAAAATAATTCCCTTCTGTATATATATTTCTATAAGTTTCAAGAACTTTAAATACCCTTCTGTTGAACTCACGTGATAGGTTACATTTTTATTAGGTGACCTCCCCGGGTGCAGTTTTAGGCAGACAAATTGATTGGTAACAGAATTTTAAACCATTTGTCAACAATAAACATTAAATTGCAATATAATCTAATGCATAAACAGTTGGGAAGGTAAAAAATTAAACAAGTTCAGGGTCGCTAATTCAATGGTCGAAAGGCACTAAAGATCGACTATTAATACCATGGGTAAGCTTCTTAATTTTCTATGGTCAATTAAGTTGTTTAATCGCGAGAGCCAAGTATTTCATGTTCGAGAGCTGACTAGAGGCTATACCTAGAAAACCTTGTAGTTAAGCTACGATAAAAGGAATTTCTCATGAAATCATCACCTGACTGATTACCTTTTCTTTGACTCCCCAAAGTCTTTTCACAATTATTCAATTTTGATGTGTGTGAAGGAAAAGTGCCCACACTGGGAACCTCTAGGGCTCTAGTACCATAGTCGATACATGTGAGTGGAGTACCAAATCAAGCTGAGATTTCTCTTCCAGCTTAAGATTTTGCATTGTGGCACTTTGATTTTTTTGTTTGTTCGTTTTCAGCATTTTAATTTTGTAACTTTGGGGGGTCATATAACAATGTTACCCTCCTCACGCTCATCACACTAGTAAACTCCCTTTATAATACTTAAGCTAAAGGTCAATAGGGACTAAGCCCACTAGAAAGCCCTAGTACATTTCACACCATGCTGCCTAAATCGGATTAAGAAAGTAAGTAACCATTGATTATTAGGAAGGCATTCCCCATGGTATTAAGAGAAGATCTCTAACACCTAGCTTGGTCAAACTGGCTTAGTTAGACTGCTTGATTTTTAAACCTAGACAAGTGATTATGACAAAAAATTACATTGAATTTAATGTTTGGTACTAAACAAAGGCACTAAATATTATGCTACTAATCACAATCAAAGCAGACAAACATAGATGCAAAAAAGATAAGGGGCAATGCTAATGTACAAGAAACACCTTTTTGTGTTGATGGTCGCGCTTGATTTGAAGTGTGAACGAGAAAAAGATTCTATGAAGGTCCAAATCCTAACAACAGTAACACGTTCCTGTACACACTAGGACACACAAAGAATACCTCTAGGAGGCACATCAGTGGGAAGAAAGAACTTTGCTAATCACTCAACTCTAAAACAGAAACACTCCTATCGTACTAATCCTACCTACCCTCCATCACTCGAGTGATGAGGATCAAAGGTGTTTTATGACATAGGTTTCTGTTTCAGTGTACCGGATGTGAATGTGTAGATCTGGGTCAATGTTTTGACTTTTATTGTACATACTCGTTTGCTAATTGCTCTTGCTCTTTATTATTTTTGTTTTTTGTGAGTATAAGGCTTTATATATACATTCCTTAAGATTGGGAGATTGAGAGGTCAGGGAGGAAGGTTGAGAGGGAAGCAAGTGAATGATGTATGTCAGCAAACACTCCCCCCTTCCTTGGGTAGATCATACCGTTTGAAATGTGTTCGTCACCTTTTGAAACCAATTGTTCCAGTTGGTAATAGGTGATGATTTTTGCCAGTAGTTTTCTATTACCTTAGGTGCCTCGTCGAGTTGTAAGGGTGGTAAGGTACTCTCCCAGGATCGAACTTGAAGTGGTTCATGAGGTTATTCTTGAACACTGGGAGGTGTGGATTCCTTTGTAGCTTTATGGAGGTCCACTATTGTAGGTGGAGGCTGTGGAGAAGCTTTTACCTCTATGGATGCATTACATGAGGAGCTAGAAGCTTCATGGGACTCCCCCCTTCCTGAGCTAGGTGGAACAAATCGTTCTTTTTTCGGTACCCAAACTAGCTCTGGAGCGGGTGTGTAGCATTTTGTGATTTTTTTATTTCCACGATCGTCAATTCGTTTTGGAGCTACATAATTGGGCTCACATGGGTCAGGTGATAGGTAAGAACACAATCTATGTTTTTGCACCCAGATTTGATCATTTCCTTAATAGTAGCTTTGGGCTTCTAATAGTCGTTTAGAAATCCATCACAACATTTTCTTACTTTTCTTGGAGCGAGTGGTACGTTTCTTACCACGATCTTGTCTTTTAGCAATGGCTATGGTCGCTAAAGAAGCTTTAGGGATCCATTTGTATGTTTTCTTTGTTATATGAGGATGAGTCTTGTCAGAAGCCATATGCATTGCTTGTAGCATATTTAAGGGTACGGGCATTTCATCCTCCTCAGGTGTTACCCAGGTCGTCCCCTTGTTTCCGCAAGTGTCTATGGTTGCTGCTAGGTGGACCCAATCCACATTGTCTGACTCAGTCATCCCAGGTAGTACATCCATATAAGGAGAATCTTTCCCAACATCAGTGTCCGCTTTACACGTGTAACAATACTGCAATGGGGCCGAGTGAAATGTGGTGTCAGATCTATGATCAATTATAAACCTGTTTCCTAGGGGATGTGCTCGACCAGTAACAAGATCCACTCGAATGACAGAATCTTGGAACTGCAAGTAAACATGGTTTTTAGACCAGTCATGCACCATTTTTGCTTCCCTCATGAAAGGACGTCCTAAGATCATCTCCGATGCCATAGTGTGCTTGGAGAAATCCATAACAATGAAGGTAATCCTTATTTCCAAAGACCTTGATCTTGAGATCTTCTAGCATCCCAATAGGTTTAACAATAGACCCATTGGCAATCTTCACTACAATGGTTGTGGTCGCAAGGTGAGGTCTTCCCATAGTTTCCCATCAATTTTTAGTCACAATGCTAACCCTAGCACCACCATCAAGGATTCCCTTCACAGTTAATCCCTTAGGTGATTGGTATGGTCGCATTGGATTCATCACCATCAAAGTATTGTCCCAACTTGTTAACAGGTATTTCTATAACAAGGTTCTCATCTAGGTTGGGTTGTGGATCTATGTGTTTCTTCTCTATTGGCATCTCCCCAGTTCCATCCATCTGTGAAAATTGTGGTAGCCCAAACTTCAGTCCCTCAATATGGAGAATATGGGATCTCCATTTCTTCGATAGGATCAAGTAGTCCCTCTGTAAACATTCTTTCCATCAAGAAGTGAGTACGCCCACTTTCCTATGACTTTAAGTCACTTTCTTCTTGGATGACACTAGGTATGTCTAAGGGTCTATGGACTTGGTGAGGTTGTTGTTGCGTAGGGAACACGGTGTCTGTAATCTGGATCTGCCTAGGTGGTGGTTCTAGATCCCTTTGGATATCTTCTACAAAACTCCTTAATTGCTTAACTCGCTCAATCTCCTCTGTAGGGTTTGGGTAAGTTCTTATCCTCTTCTTGGATCCTGGCCATTGTGGCTCATGAAGATCTTCCTTGTTGGTTTCTATCTTAGTGGTTGTTTTGGTCTCCATGGTTTCACCTGAATCAGAATCCTCTTTAGCATCGTTCATATATACGGGGTCGTCACCAGTCCCTATGTTGGTCTTTGAACTGGGGTCTGACTTCGCTGCTTTTTGCGATCTCTTTCTTCGTGTTTTCTTATTTTTTTGAGATTGGGCAATTGATGCCGTGTCTCTTTCCTCAATAATATAGTTTTGTTTTTGGAGCATCGATCGTGTGAGTACGTTTAGTGGTACCACATGTGTACTTTGTGATGGCTCCTTGGTAACTTCAATCAAGTTTAATGGCGTGATCCTCGGTGCATTTGGATTATTTGGACATTGGGCAATCAAATGATCTATGCCACATCGATTACACATGAGTATTGACATTGTAGATGTGCTCGCTTGACTGGTTTGCATTAGTGTGGCGTTTTTTTGTAGCTTAATAGGAAACTCGGCTACACGATGTGGACCTCCACACTCATAGCATTGAAGAGGTGGCCTCTCAGCAGTGTAATTGATATTTTGGCCTCTTGCCGCAAGAGCAGCTACTTGATATATAGGTTTGACTTGTCCGCAATAGTCCTCCATGTAGTATTGTGGACTTTCTTCAAGCACATCCATCCCATAGGCAATATTAGGGTCTATATCTTTCTCATAGCCTTCCAAACAAGTAATAGATGACTCACAACCCACTTGATTCAAAGAAGTGATTCTCGGATGTGGTGGTTGCGGTCCTAGCGCTGGAGGTGGTAAAGGTGTTTTTGGAACAACATTTTGGGCCCTAGGGACCATGTGTTGTGCTGTTTGTTCAAGAGGTGGGGCCGGCATCAATGCAGGCACTCGAGGTGTGTTTGTCCATGCTAAGGTTGGTCTATTGGCCATTGCGCACTTGAATACTATGCAATCCTTAGCTTGATGACCATACCTCCCACAGGCATTGCAGTTCCCATTGAATTTTTCTCTAAAAGTAGAGCATTCACTGGTACTATGCGGTCCATAGCATACTGAGCACCATTGTTGCTCCCGCTCCCTTCTTGGATACATTTGATTGTTTTGCAGAGCACGATTGTCTCTAAGACTTTATTGAATAGCCTTGGTGAGATCTGCTAAAGTCATCTCAGATATCTTTGGCTCCTTCGCAAAATAGGCTTTAGGGTCATTGGATGATACCCTGATGCTCGTGAGCTAATAGATTGAGACTCAACAGACACTCTTTCTCATTGAATCATTAAATTATCCTCCAATTGGATCGCATTGGTGGTGAATACTTCCCAAGTGGTGATACCTCTAATGACTAGGCCATTGTAGATATCCTCATGTCGTAACCCCCTATTGAATCTATCAAGCAATTGATTATTGTTGAAGCGCTTATTTGGATTACAACGAGAATTCAAATGCTTCAAGCGACGGATAAGGTCTCTCACCAACTCTCCTTTCTCTCGTTGGGCTTTCTGGAGCTGAGAGGCTACACCCCAAAGCACTCCCTCTCGTATGTATTCCTTCAAGAACAATATCCTAAGAGTAGAGTAAATCGTTTTTTCTTCCACCCTTAGGGTTCTATACCAATCCCCTGCCTTCCCACTTAGGGTTAGGCTTAAAGCATTACTCCTATGTAGGTCATTGTGTTCTCCTAGAGAATCGCATATTTGATCAAACACTTCGATATGATTTCTTACATCCCCGTCTCCACTAATTTTTTGTGTGAGCTTGGCTATTTGTATTGCCTTACTTCTAGGCTCTCTATCACGCGTGTTACGCATATTCTCAGCAATAGATCGACCAATAGCTTGAGAAAATGTTGCCAAGTCACCTAAGTGAGCAGGCACCGTGGGTGAAGGCGCTCCAGAGACTACATGTGGAGTAGGTATTGGCCTTGGGCTTGGCGCATAGGAAGCCCTTGGGTTCCACGTTGGGTACGATGTTGTGCCATGTGGTGGCTCAAAGTTCATATGTGTGGCCCTAGGCATAGCAGACGTCGGATGTGACATGCTAATGCTAGCCAGTATAGTCCCATGGAAATAAGAACTTGGGTATTGTGGTTGTGGAGCATAGGTAGTTGAAACAATGGGAGGAGTAGAGACTACATGAGTACGAGGACCCATGGGTGTATACGATTGATACACACTTGTAGGTACTGTTGAGCAGGCATTGAGCTACCATGTATCGGTGCTTTACTAACAAATGAGGTCCATGGCATGTTTCTTGGCATGCCCATCATTGGGGTAGGCATGGTAGCCGTGGTGTCATCAAGGGAAAGATGAGCTAGAATTGGAAAGGTGAAGCTATCACTTGTGGGCTCAGATTGCACTGAGACCCCTAGAGAAATAACATATGGGGGAGCCATTGGACTTATTGAGGGAGTCTCCATTTGCCATAAGGTCGGTTGTTTAGCCTTCCCTGTATCCAAGAATCTCATGAGACCCGTTGAAGGCATGTTGATCCCCTTGTTCTGTCTCTCTAACTCAATGACCCTATGGATGACCTCACAAACTCTTTGTTGTTGATCCTCCACACTAGTAGCACCCATTGTGGATTGTAGGACATCTAACCAACCCACGTGATAGGTGTGACCTGTGTATAGGTCGGTCAGAGTTTTCGTTTGTAGTTCGTACTCCTAGTTCTCATTTACGAACGCTCCATCTAGGATTGAGGTGCTAGGGGTGTCCTTCGAACCAGATGCAATGTGGCTTTCTGAAGGTTGGCCCTTAGCGGTTGCTAAGTCAGGAGCACTCGATTGCTCTCTTAGCAAGGATATTGACATAGGGGCTTCCGATTTTAACTCACTTTGTTGCTCCGCCTTGCGTAAGCTCTCGATTTCCTTTTCCCTCGCTGCAAGGATATATCGCTCAACCTCTCGCACTTCGGCAAGACTTCTACCATCGGGTAATATCACCTCAGAGGGAAATAACTCTGAAGAGTCAGGAGGTGTAGTGAATGAAGTATTCACATACACATTCTCTAAGGGTATAGGGTCTACGTTGGTCATGAATGGAGAATTTACTTCCCCACCCCCCTCATTTACATCATTAGCTCCATGTTCGGAGCAAGTGGCTCTACTAAAGGTTTCCTTCAAGCGGCTAAGCACGCTCGGCCCGGACCGTGGGCCCCTGGCATGCATGTCTTGGCTTGAGCTATCGGGATTAGGCATTGGGAGACCCTCCATGACGTCGTAGTCAGAGGAAGAGTCACTAGCCGCTATGTTCGGGTCTTGGTTTGTACTACCTTGGGTCCCCGTCGAGGGCCCGAAACCTAAAGTAGGTGGATATTGAGAACTCACGTAAGTCGAAATTCTCTCTAGTTGCTCCGTCTCTAGCACACGACCAGAGTGTAGATGCATGTGCCTTTGGCACCTTACAAGCGTCAGCGATTAACCTCGAAGGTTAACTGCTTACTTTTTAAGCGTACGTTTCCACTCGTGTTTTTTACGTTTTTAATGTTTTTTTAATAATCGATTTTTTGATTAAAGTAAGTGATAGCTCAAAACGAATGTATCACTCAGAGGGTCACGGTGTGCTTTACAACACAATTTTCAAGCATCTGAAGTTCCGTTGGTCCTCAAAAAATCAATTTTTAGCTACATGTGAAGCTAAAATTTTTGTAATTTTAAATGGCGACTGAGGCCTAGGCCTGAGCGTGAGCTTGGGCTTGGGTCTGAGAGATATTTCCGATCTCGGTCCTACCTTTAATTTTTTTAATTTTTATTTTAATTTATAAAAAGGATAAGGTCACCGCGGCCTGCGCGAGAGCACACACACACTCTACCTATCTATTTCCAAGTAATACACCTACTGTTACACACTAACACATTCTATTAGCTCTCACATATCTACCTCCTACTTACTGTACATTACATTACAGAGAATTAACAACCTTAATACTAACACCTTACACAGAGAAAAAACACAGTACCTTTGAAAACTCCATTAACAAAAAAAATACACAGTATAACACAAAATCCTTCTTCTCAACACACACACCCTTCTTCCTTAACTTTCCTACAATAGAAATTGCACCACAAAAGAAGCAGAGAGTGCCATTCAAGCTTAGTGTATGGCATTCCCCGGCAGCGGCGCCAAAAATGTGTGTCAATGCAAGGAACTTGCCGATACACTGTGTGCGAGCCACAAATGGCTCCAAGCACACAACAAGCCTAAACTAGTAAACCCAAAGATGGCGATGGTGTGTCACTCACCGCTCTACACTTACCGTCGTGGAGGATTCCGCGCCGCGAAGAAGAAGGAGACGCCGCTACGCCGCACTCAACCGCTTCACCGCCGTCGTGCCGTCGTCGCAATGCTCAATCGCACTCTCTCTCTCTCTCTCTCTCTCACGCATACACACAGACACAAAAGAAAATGAAGAAGAAGAAGATGGAGATGGAGCAAGAGCACTCTTCAATTGCACAAATGAGAGAATGAGTGAATTTTAGGTTTAGTTGACTTTTATATGAGCTCGCCCCATTCACACTTGGGCGCCCATGCTTAGCCAACTAATCCCTTGAATGTTCCAGTTAGAGTGCGCCTCTCATCAGCGATCACTCTTACCCTTTTCCTATTGGACCGACAAGCCCGATACCTGACTCTACCAAGTAAATAATACAACGTCCGTCGTAGGTGATAGAGTGTCCGTGAGCCGTGAGGGTTAACATATTTTTAGTGCTGTCACTGGCATTGGTGTCATCGTTGTGCGTGGATGTGTGCTCTTGTGTATCGTCCATGTTGTGCAAGATATGAGTGCGTGTACGTTTGGGCTTGAGAGGATCTTCTAAAATGTGCAAACAAGAAATGAACTTTTTGTGAGTTTTGACTTATATAGTACTTAAACTTTTAAAAAATTTTAAAAACTCAATAAAATCACTGAAAACTTAAAAAGACTCCAAAATAGACAAAACCTGAGCCATGGGACTAATAATTGTCACCTTTACAAATCACTTTGCATAACAATGCATGTTTACAATAGAAATGGTTAGTGTTAAAAGGAAATTAAATTTCCACCCAACGCCTGCCATCATGCCGCCTTGTCTCCAACCAGCATCGGAATCGATCTTTTGCACTCAAAGCATGATATGATTGTGATTGCCTCAAGCTAACCACTTTTTTTGTTCTAGATTTTAAACTTCTTTGTTATCTTGTCTTCTTTCTCTCTCTTCCTGCTAAAACTCTGTAGAACCAATTGAACATCTCGTGAAGGGCATTGCTCTTTTTTCTTCCACCTCCATGTCATGTATTTTTAAAATACACTGCAGTTTAAACTTCTTTGTTATCTTGTCTTCTTTCTCTCTCTTCCTGCTAAAACTCTGTAGAACCAATGAACATCTCGTGAAGGGCATTGCTCTTTTTTCTTCCACCTCCATGTCATGTATTTTTAAAATACACTGCTTTTGCTTGCTAGTGTGAACACTCCATTCCTTGGCTGCTCCAAATCCCTAATTAACCATAAGTGTCGAGGAAAAAAGCACTATGTGCAAAAAGAATGTGTTGAAAAAAAAACAAACTATAGTTTCGCATACAAATGTATTTTGATTGAAAATATAAAATGTTCAACACACCATGTAATTTGTTATGTGCGTCTCTCCCCAAGCATCCACCATTTGCGCTGTAAAACTATTGATTACAAACTTTAGGGTGGATATCTCATCATCAGTTAGCTTTGCCTTTTCGAGAAGACAAAAAATATCATCAGTAGATTGCCACACACGAGCACGCTTAATTCGTAGGGTTGCTTCATTACCTATGTAAGTGGTAATGTCACACAACTTTTTTCACAACTGAAACTCATTGGGACTTTGGGAGTCTGAATAGTTTGAAAGCAAATGTCTAGCTTTACTACCACCCATACAAACTTTATTTGGGAGATCTTGTGTACTTCCAGACACCTTCTTGTCTTTTGATAGCTCAACTGCACCCGCATGTAGACCAACGCTCGATAGAATAGATTCTAGTTCTCGTATACACTCTTCTCTTTTTTCTACAGGCTCCATATTCAAAGCGTAATTAATATGGAGCATAAGCAACTTGTCAAGAATTTGTAGACGGGCATGAAGGGTGCACACATGCACATTATCAGTGGTATTGAAAGAATAGGATCCCAATTTGGATCATCCATGTTTCGATTAGGGGGTACTTGTTGGTCACAACTAAGGATACCTTGAAACCATTGTTGTAGTGCTTTACCCACTGCTTGCATAGTGGGTACACCTTTTGCAGAGTTGACTGTAACTTTGCCTCCCTTACCCTTACTACCTTTTGACTTGGTGGCCTTTGCACCATTGCCATCAGTTCCCATTGAGACTTTACTGTGGTAGCAATAAATGCATGGAAAGAGGGTCATTGCACCTTGCTTGCACCCTAACATACACTTGAGTGTTTTCAAGTCTCCTACCAAATGCCACTCAACTTGGAACGTTGCAAGACATGAAATATGCAATCTCTGTCCTTCTTGATGTTGTCAAATGACATCAACAATTGCTGTGTGATTGAAATACACCATTTCAAAGTCTCACGTGTCTCATGTGGGAGATGGAAAGCTGCCATCCACCAACTATTTTTCTCCGACTGAACACCTAAACAAATGTTTCCCTTCTCATTGGCATTTAGCTCCACATTGACACCCACCAAGGCCCTACTCATCAACGTAACACTTACCCTTTGGAGCCGTTGACCTTTAACAACTTGGCACTCATCAAGCTTCATAACAAATATCACTTTCCCATGACACTCTTCTTGTGTCAACCCATAAAATCTTATCATTGACTCTTGGAGCTTCACAAGTCAACATACACATTGTTGAACTCGTTGTAGCGGAATAATTTGTTGTCTTCTAATGGCATGTCATCCTTCACATACTTAAATCCGCCCAACAAGCTTGCAACATCATTATTGGCGCACTTTTTTGCAACATTGACACTGTAAGGTGTTGGAAAAAATCGAAACAAACCTTTTGTCTGGTGACCAAGTGTGACACTTTTATACAAAGCTTCATAGGCCTTGAAACTTATTCCTGCGCTGTCACACACCTCCATCATCTCTTGAGGTGACACAATGTTCTTTAGCTCATTGAAATACTTTTTCCGCCAAACATTAGCAATGCCATCATTGGATGGATAATCTAGTAGCTCAACCAAATCCTCTGGCTTGATGATATGTCGTAGCAGAGCACGTCCGATTGTTTGAGCATCGGATCAATTTTCATCATCATTCGAGCCAAGTTTCTGCATATTGAATTATCGTTACACCAACTTGCAGGACATATAGGAAATCAAAATCTTGCATCAGTATTCTTACCGAGTTTGACAGACACGTTTCTCTCAAGGTCCACTACTTGAGGATAGTAAGGACATTGCTTGTCTCTTGCGCTTGCAAATGTGGTAGCCGAGGGAAATATGTGTGAGATGATCGACTCACCGGCGCATATTCCATGAAGTGTGTTGTAGCTGAACATAATTGTCTAGTCGGTGCTCCTGCTCTTTTTTTTGTTGCTCTACTTTTTCATTGAGATTCGCCATCTCATCGTTCCGTTGCTTCATCTTCTTGTTGGCTTCCTCTCTAACTTGCTGTAGATCTTTCTCAGAATTCTTTTGCAATGATGAATAGGCAGCCAAGAGATGTTTACTTGATTCCCTTTCATTGACAAAAGCTGAATATAATCTCCAGCAGTAGCCAAACAGTCCGTCTCTTCCATCTCCAATAAAATGCAGAAGCTCAGTGACATTACGAAAGGGTAGTGGTGCATTAGTCGTTGGATCACTTGGGTAAATGTGGCCATCAACCCATAAGTTGATTGCCTTGCACCCAATGTTCCGTAGCTGGTCTGCAGCATTGGGATTCGATGTGCCAAGTCACACAGTAGCATACTCCTGCTCCATATCAGAGTTTAATCGATATCGTTTTGGCATGTTAGTAATGTCTTGCAGTGGAGGCGATTGAATGACATGTTTGTTAGCGAATCAAGAAAAATAGTGAGAGAATGTGTAATGGTTGACTGCTGCAAGCAAGAAAATCTGGCTATGGGGGGAAAAAGTGGAAGGTACTTAGAGATAGTAGAAAATGATTATGTAGGAGTGTAGCTCAATCTCTTTTGAATTCAAAATATTGATCATGAGGGCTTTAGAGAGAGAAATGCAACTGCACACAGAGGTAATGGAGTTCGTCATTGCTCTCACCTGAAGCTGGAGTGGGAGGAGAGAGAGCCTGAGAGAGAGAGAGAGAGAGAGAGAGAGAGAGAGAGAGAGAGAGAGAGAGAGAGAGAGAGAGAGAGTAGATCTACAGCCTTGGAGGATTTGCACTTTCTATTAGATACAGGTAGCATAGAATGTCCTCTTGATGATTGGAAGGTGGAAGTGATAAGAGAGAAAAGGGGGGGAAAGAGAAAGAGTTGGCTCACATTTTAGAGAGAGAATGCAATGAGAGAATATGCAAAATCTGCTTTTTTGGCAAGGGGAGGGACTAAAAAGTGCTTTTTTTAATGAGAACTAAGTGAGAGAGAGTGTTTTATATGTTAGAGAGAGAGGAGAGAGATGGGGAAAGATATTTTAAATTTAGTTACCCACCTCTCTTTTGTGTTAAAATAGCCTATTTTCAAAATACAAAATATACAAATGATATTTTTAAAAATCTCAGCATAGGCCTTTTTGCCCTCTCTTTTAGGCTTGGTCAAACTTGACTTAAACTTTAAGCATTTCCTTAAACTGCCAAATAAAGAGGCCCTCCTATACCCCATTCCCTTCCTAATGCCTTTGAATTGCCTGCTTATACACACACACACAGTGTGTGTGTGTGTGTGGTTGCCTTGTTTGATCCACAACCACAGCTCATGACCAGTTGCCTCGATTTGCTTCTGTTCAATTGCTCTTGGATTTTGCTGCTTGGTGCTTATGCCGTGGTGATTTTGCTACCGCTCGGTTTTGCCCAAGATGCCAAGCTACTGTCTGAGAGCCTATTCTCCTGCTGCTACCGACTGCCGAGGTTGAAGCACAATTGCCCCAGCCCGATTTCCTTGCCTTGCTTCCACCTGTTGCTTGATTTCCTAAGTATCGATTTAGTATCGACTTGCTCTCAACCTGCCTGAGCAGACTTTGATGCCTTTGTTTGCAATGCTTGCAAAGTTCTCGAAGCCTTTAATTGCTTCCTTGTTGATTTCCTACAGAGCTTGCCAATCTCTCAAGAGTCCCTTCTTATTTGGGATTGCTGCACACACGGGGCGTAGCCGAGGATGCCGATGAGATCCTGAGCACTGATACCAATTTTTGTGGGCGTGCTACATGTACATCGAGTGTGTGCAAGAGAGGGAAGGAGAAGCGCGAAGGGGATGAAGCACAGACATAGAAAGTTTGGGGTTAGTGGAGAGGAAAGTGAGAGAGTGACCAACTCTCTCACTTTCTCTCCCTATATTCATTAGGTAAAGAAAGTAAACATGGGCGGTTTCCCACGGCCACCTGACCTACACCCCAACAGAGTCTTAACTTGCAATTTGCGCTTAAGAAGGCTTTTCTCTTACCCAAGCTCAACTCCTTCCTACGGGTGCACCACTTAGCGGCCTTGTGCTCACACCAAGGTTACTTTTTCACACCTCATGTCGATTGGAATGCCGCTAAGTGCAAGGTTTGCTCGCAATGAGTGGAAAAGAGGAAGGAGGGGAGGCTGGATAAGCCCTTCTTTTTTGGGTTACGTGCCACTCTTCAAAAACATAGATTAGGGATTGACACGCCCAAGTGGTCTTGGGTTACGTGCGATCACAACAATAAAAAAAAATCTTGTGGTTCTTTGT
Organism: Adiantum capillus-veneris; assembly: GCF_014529385.1. Taxonomy (NCBI): domain Eukaryota; kingdom Viridiplantae; phylum Streptophyta; class Polypodiopsida; order Polypodiales; family Pteridaceae; genus Adiantum; species Adiantum capillus-veneris. The sequence goes on from NC_140931.1 coordinate 155,415,521, forward strand.
GGTTCTTTCCTTGAGTGATGATACTGAACACTGCCAAAGAGCTCTGATAGCAAATTAATGTGCAACAATAGAGAATGATGGTGTAAGCTCAAGATGAGTGAACAATGAGTGCTCACAGTTCCTTTTAATTAGAGGAAGGGAGAGCCTTCCTTAGCTTAATGAGAGAATGTGCAATGACCAAAACAAAGAGAGTGGAAACTATGAATGAATAGTGCTGAGAGTGCTAGAGAATGAGAGAAGAGATGGCACCAGATGGGGTCCCAAACCCCCCTCCAAGGGCCCCCCTCTCTATTTCTAGAGAGGTATTTGCTTTAGATTGCACAAAGTCTGGTACAATGGTTCTAGATGCTATGGTACTTGATGGTGATGATGTCGATGACGATGTCAACGACGGTGATGATGATGACGATGCTGACGTCGAGGTCGAGGCGAAGGGTTGAATCCAAGGTGGAAAGGTACGTAGTGTACGACATCTTTTAGGTAGGTACGGAACGTACTACCGTACTGAACCACCTTTAAGGTACATAATAGGTACGTACCATTTGTGAAAAACCAATAGACTCATAAAAAATTTTACATTCCAATGCTAAAAATGAACATATTGATAATTGGACATAAAACTCAAATGCGAGAAAGTCTTAGGTAGAAGGCTCTGTGCTACTATCTATGAAGTTCTTTGCAAAAACTTTCTCTTTGGAAATTTGGAAATCGTAAGGTGCAGCAAGTGTTACGTTGTAACTCTTGGCTATTTGCCTTCCAGACCACTCAAAAGGCCCAAAACAGCTCGCATTCATAATCCACCATGATCGTTGGAGTTTTGCCTAAATTGCACCTCTGCCACCACCGTACTGAACCGTAAGGTACATATGGTACCGTACCATATGGTCGTACCATACGTACGTACGGATGCAACCTTGGTTGAATCTACTAAAACTTAAAAATGCTAGGGATGCTGATGGGATCTAGATCAAGCAACAAAGCTAACGGGTTGATTTGTCGTCGATGACGACAACGATGGCTGAAAATAAAAAAATGTTGGGTGATTTGAGGGTTGAAAGTTAAAAATGTTGTCTTGGTTGCAATGGAAAGGGTGATCACAATGAGGGTAAGGCTGATCTACTAGGTACTATGGTGGGAAGCATAGGGAATCAAAGTGATGTTGTGGCTAAAAACATTGATGCTCATGGGAAAAACGCTTTGTACTACTTGGTTCTTGAGAGGCTCCTTCACTACTCCTCTGCCTTCTACCATTGACCAAAGGATTTATTTTATAGGTCCTTTAGTCATTTTCTCTACCTACATTCCAACAAGGGTAAGCTAAAAGTCACTTTTAATAAAATTCTTGCTAAGAGGTGATTCACACGTAGTTTGGGAAAATGAGTTCCTATAGTGAAAATGATTATGCTAGGTACTGGGTATTGATGCTAGTGATCATGGGTTGTGAAATTAGACGGTCGACATTATGTGTTCACAGTTCACGAGAATGGGGATTCTTGGACGTAGTGTGGTCTAAGTTCAATTTTCTAAAAAGGCAACTGTTGCTCAAGATGGAATTCTTCTAAGGTACAAAGTTTAAGGAATCAAAGTTTCAAGTTCCTATACTGCAGTTTCTTGAAGAGCAATTCCTTGAAGTAGAGATTCCTTGGAAGATTACAATAGGAATTCAATTAGTTAATGAAAATTGGATGGTTTCAGTAATAATCATTAATACTATTGATGTCCACTATGAGCTATAGAGAGGGTGTTAGAGTTTTATCATCTCAAGTGAACTACCCAATGTGGTATCATTATTTATTTTGGGTTTTAGATATTTATTTTACTTATTTGTCAAAGTTTGGGTAGGGCAGTTTACTAAGGTTGCTGTATAAGAAACCCCTTGCCTCCATTGTATACACATTCAATTATTCATTGCCAAGATTGATTCCTCTGTGTGTGTGTGTGTGTGTGTGTGTGTCTCATGCTCACTCTCCTTGGTCTCCACACTTTCACATCAACGACTTTGACAATATTAATAGTGGTTGAGAGGTAATCTTTGCTTTAAGATTTTTAAAATATTCATTCTTTTTTGCAATCTATACAAATTTAACGTTCTTTTTAGTCGAATTAGACAATGGCCCTACTATGAATGAGAATTTTTCTATGAAGCGTCTATAGTATGCACACATTCCTATAAAGCTTCTCAATTCATGTAGATTTGTTGGTATATGCCATCCTTTTATTACCCGAAACTTTTCAGGGTCAATTCAAATCCTTGCTTGGGAGATAATACGACCTAGATATTGAATCACTTTGAAGAAAAAGTCACTTTTCTTTTCATTAATGTAAAACTTATTATCTCTCAAAGCTTGAAATATTACCTAAAGATGTTGCTTATGTTTCTTAGATTTTGTTTAGATAATAATGTCGTCGAAGAACACTCTTGTGAGACTTTGATAAGATGAAAAGAGTCTCTTTTGTATTTGATTGAAGGTATCCAGCACATTGGTAAGTCTAAAAGGAAGTACTAAGAATTCATATGGGAGAAAAGAAAGTACTAAGGATTCATATAGTCGAAAAGGAAGTACTAAGAATTCATCTAGGCCAAAAGTTGTATTGAAGGTAGCCTTACAAATATCTTGAGGTGCAATCCTTATGATAAGCACTTTTGAGATCTATTCTACCAAAGTGGGTAGACCCTTGTAACTTATCAAATTGATCTTCTCTCGCGGGAACAAGAAATCTATTCTTTATGGTTATCCAATTAAGTGCCCGATAGTTCATACACATTCTATATGTACCATCTTTCTTTTGTACTAGAAGAACTAGTGAAAAAAATGGAGATGAACGAGGCTTGACCATTTCTTTTTACACAAGCTTGTTCACTTGCCTCATAATCTCCTCTTTTTGAGCCGACGAGACTCGATAAGGAGGCTTATTAGGAGGTGAACTACCAGGTAGAAGTTTTATGGAATGAGCATCTTTTGGGAGGTAGGTCCCTAGGAATGTCATCCGTAAACACATCTTGAAACTCATTTAGGAAACTAGAGTATTAGAACTCCTCTTTAGTTTCATTTTTCACTTTACTAGGAACACATACATCTTTCTTAAATTCTTTGACAAAAACCATGTAACAAGAAAGAGAGTTTTTCATTACTTTTGTCTAAAGCTTGAGCAACCATGATGCCCCTATGATAAGATCTTCATACTTGAGTGGAGAGATGAAAATATCTTCTTTGTCAACATAACCTTACACATGGAGCCTTAGGTTTCCAATCAATGGAGTGACCGAGGTTTCATGCCCTTTGAAAGCTCCATATGGTTTTACCACACCTCCCATCTCAAAGTAATGAATTCCTAGCTTTGTAGCTATCTCAATAGAACTAAAGTTGTGGGTAGAACCAGGATCAAACAGTATGAAAGCATCATGCTCTCTTACTTTTCCCCAAGCATAAGAGAGTGGTTTTCCTTTGCAATGACCTTCCTCTTTTAGAGCTTTCACCATGGTGGCTCTAGGAGGGTCATTACATTCACTTCTCTTGGGACATGCCCGGGAAACATGTCTTCACTCTCCACACTTGAAATACTTGTTATCTTTATGATAACGCTAAACCTCATCAGGCAAAAGTTTCTTTTTACCTTTGTAGCCTTTTTCCTTTGCCTTTCCTTTATTCTTGTTGTTAGCCTTAGGAGAATTTTGGACTGCATTGTTCTTCCCCTTTGGCTCATTTGCTTCCTTAGCTTCCATCAGCTTGGAGCCCTTCTTACTCTCAATGATCCCTTGTTGGAATGAATCCTTGAGGACCATTGTGTGATGTATGACTACAAAAATACTTTTAAGTCTTTGCGAGTCGACATACTTACTCATCTCTTTAGATAGGCCAACACAAAATTGTTGCTTTTTTAATGCAAAGTATTTTTTCTTATAGACAATGGCTTTGAGGTGTAACTTCCAAAACTTATCCACATACTTTTGAATACACTCGTATGGGGCCGTTTTCAAGCTTCGTCATTCCATGAGGGCTTTGTCTTTGGCATCACCTTGCAAGGAATTGCTTCATAATAGTAATCCTCAGAGATTTCCATGTCTTTGAAGCTTCACTTGAGCACGTAGGCTTGTCTACCATTGATGGGTTGAGTTTTGGAAATGAATCGAAACATTTTGGAGCTTTGAATATTTTTAGAAATCTTCATCTCTGAAAACCATGTCAAATTATTGGATAAAAGCCAACGCTTTATCAATTGCTCCAAAGGTGGTTGGCTCTACCATGCTTCGAAGGTCAATGCAATTTAAATGAGTATGCGATGCAAGAGTTGGGTCTTGAGTAGTTAACTCAAGGGTTTTCGTGGTCGAGGTATCTTGTTGATGTCTTCTAAATAGCAATTTATGTGCGAGTGTATCGTCTGGATGCTTTGGCACACCGATTTCCTGAGCTCTCAGTAACAATGGTGACGGTTGCTGAGACTTAACTCTCCATTGGTATTTCAATTTTCGATTGATGAACTATTGTGGTGGAGTTTTTTGAGATTTAACTTTCCACTGATTAGTCGGCTTTGCAAATTGTGGAGAAGATAAATGCTCTTTTGGTTTCCAAACCCATCTAGTGCTAGATTCTCTTCTGAAAGATTTTTTTTCTGAGTTGTTAGATGTGAAAATTCCTTAAGTGTTTGTAGATGAGTTTTTGGGCACCCAAATTTGAGACGGATTGTCTTTCAAAGAGGAAAAGGAAGAAAAAGGCAAGGATGGTGGCCGCTTTCTTTGCTTCCTCTTGCTAAGATTTCTCTGTCCCTTCTTCATATTTGGATGCATGGGAGTGCTTAATGACGTCCTCAACTTTTTGGTAGGACTAGGTGATCACCATGTTTGCCATCTTCTTGGGACAACATCACTTTCAAAGGTAGGAGGGGTATCGCTTTCATACCTCTCCCTTGAAAGTTTTGGACACACTTCTTATTCCAAAAAAATTTGCGTCGGAGGTCCTTCCGGTACTCCTTTTCATTACCCAAAGAAATTTCTCTTTTGGAGGTCTCACTAGGAGGCTTCATAGGAATTCTCTCTTCTTGGGCACTTGGGGGAACTTGAAGGGCTTGAATTTGACTTTGAACCTCCACTTGTACAATAGGGTTTTCTATTGCTTCTTGTAACTTGTTAACAAGATAGTTGACAACTCTCCAACCATCATCAAATGTTATACCATGATCCAGATTTAAGTTGTTAATATTAATAACACTCTCTTGATTATGTTGTGCCATGATTAACTGTCCATGTATGTGTATGCTAGCTCTTTTCTTGGCACTTCCAAAACTTTGGCTACTTCTCCTCTTATCCCTTGAAATTTAGCACTCAAGTAGTTACACCCGTGATTTGGAATATTGCTAATTGCAAAGAGTAGTGAAGTGGGTTTAATAGTGCTAAGTGGACAGTGATTCCTATCGAGCGGCTAATAGCTCAATAATGGTTAATCCATAGGCAAGTTCCAAAAGACTTTATTATTAAGAACATAGCTCCCAATGGTGTCCTCCATAACCTATAAATAGGCATGCCAACTGAGATAATAAATTCCAATCCCAACTACCCTATCGCAATGAACAACTTTAACCTTTCATAGATTACTCAAAGACTGCTCCTTTTTAGGCAAGAAAAGAGAAACCTCAACTCTCATACCAATGTCAGAGAATTTAATAATTACTTTAGATTCAACAAAATTTTAACTTATGAAAGGAGAGAGTTTTCCTTAAGAGAATTCTTTAGAGGAGACTAGAGGTTGTGATGGGCCGATTTCTTTACACATTCACACATTAGGACACTAAAATGATGCTCACAATTTAAAGAGATTACCACAATTAAGATTGACAACTTGAAGAGCATCGGATTTTCTTGGAGGTGGTCCCCCCTCCAAAAGGTCTTTGCATATTAATTCTCTCTCAAAGAGAGCTTTGATTAGAACACAACTTGTCCTCTTACAAAGCTTTCCTCAAACCAAGAATATGGTGTTCTTCAAGATTCCATGGTGTAATCCTCCTTCCCAAGCCCTAAACACCCCTATGAGGAGAAAGAACTACAGGGTAAGAGGCAGATGAGAGTGGAAGAAGTATTTTTCAAACAAGAGAATTTTTACTTAGTATACGCTTAGTCCATGGGCAAGCTCTTAGCATAGCTTAGCATAGTAAAGTAGTAGAAGATTTTGAAGAACAAGAAGATCTTTCACTTTGTGAGGTCCCCACCGCGTCATCTCAAACGACGGTTCTGATGGTAAACCTGGTGGCCACTAGATCTATAGCAGAAGCAAACAAAGTGGTTTAAGGGATCAACTAGCGGACGAGCTCTCATCACCAAGTGAATTGAGTCGAGCCTACTAGCAACGAGATCTAGTTCCACCCCACAGGGAAAAGCGTGTCTAACCAATTATCGGTCCTAAGACTCACCTTCCACAAGGAGAGAAGTCTCGAATGCCTTTTTCCCCATTGATTTTAGAGGCACGTACACTTGGGACTTCACTGCTTTTGGTGCAATGAGCAATTCTAGCGTCATTTACCCTACTATGGGGACAGAGAGTTCCCGACCAATCGGGACCACCCTTCGCATAGGCATTGGTAACCCGAGCCAAGCCCCCACTTTCCACCCCCATACTCACACTTTGTCTTGTGTGTCCTAATTACTAACACATTTGTTGTTCAACATTTATATTCATTGATTGATTCCGATTCACAGGTTGTGTTAAGACAACCCTTCAAACAGTTTTTCAAAGCGGCACCAAAACAATCTTTCTAGTAAAAATTCACTCAATAACTCATTTCATTTAAACTTCCAATGTCCTGGAGGCACAAAATCCCCCAGTGAGTGTTAACTCCACCCGTTGTCACCTAGTTGCTCATACAACTAGATTTGTCCACCGCATAAAAAGCACAACATGGACATCCCACCGCAAAGAACGCAAGTCGTGGGTATCCACCGCAAAGAACGCAAGACGTGGATCAAAGCCCTAAGCTAGGTAATCCTAGCTACTGCGAGAACCTCGCGAGCTGTCCCCTATGATCAAGAGGGGGATCAGGACTAAATCAACATTGGAATTAAAAATGAATTGGCCGAGTTAATTTTTGCTAGCAAACAGTCTTTCCTACTTCAGACAGTTTATTCCAAAATCATTCTTTCCTACTTGAATTTAAATACACTAATTAAAATGCCGTGGTCTCCGTTGGATTATCAACATTTTTTTGGGGTAATGATATTTTCCTATCTTATCGAAATGCAATGTTATTAAACTGTACTTGAATTAAATTTAGGTCTACCTCGATAATTTCCTCCTCATTGCTTCGTGAGACGACTTGTACTTGCTCGACCATGGGAGCCTTCCCCTTTCCGTTGGTGTTGCTCGTCCCGGCCTCATGGACGTGAGATCCACCAAAACGGGTCCTCTTTGGGGCCATTTTTACTCACTACTTAAGAAGATGATTTCAGAAAAGAGACTAGAGTACGGTATACCATGACAATCCGCAGTTGGTCAGATAACAACATGATTAACTTTAACAAGCATTTCTTCTTATACGGAAGAAACGGAATCATTTCAGGGGTATGATAATTACTCCTCTATCATAATCTATCTTGGGAAAAATTTAGATTAACACTAGTTGATCTAAGTTTTAATTACATTCACAACATCTTCACATGATCTTATGAGAATTGGCCTTAAAATTAGATGTTTAGCTCCGCAATTGGAAAATTCAGTTTCTTGTGATTACTTGCTTAATTAGAGTAATTGAATGATGAATTTGCTATACTAATTGCTTCTCTAAGATGAACAAAAGTACATAATTATCTTGTGTACATGCAAAAGAATTTCCTTTTCTATAATGAAAATAATTTAAGAGGGTGATTAATTTCTCTAATTTACACATTAATCTCTTGTAATTAGAGTTTAATCCTTGTTAATTAAATTCATTCCTAACACAATGACCGATTTAAGCTGTTCAATTCGCTACTTTGCTAGAGATTAACTTATTTTCATCATTCATGCATTGAACTAATTAGCTGGCAATTCACTATTATTAATCATGGATTACTTGATGATTAAGGAAGTTGATTTGATGCATAATTAACTAATTGGATTAAGATGGTGAAATAGATTAATCACATATGTGATTTAGAGAGTTTACTACTAGATAGAGTAGCTAGATTTTGCATAGAATTAGTAGGAGATAAGGAATTCATAGAGAAACCGAGATGAAAAAATAAAATTGACTTTGGATTACCGTAAATCGAGATAATTAGGCCAGAAATGCTGATCCGATGAAGCATAATTGACGAGAGATTGACAACACCTCCTCCTCTTAATCTGCTTTTAGAGATTGTGTATGTCGACAGCACCTCGTCCAATGTGTGTGTGTGTGAGGGTGTGTGTGTGTGTGTGTGTATTGTGTATATGTGTGTGTGTGTGAGCAGGTCCTTATATAGTGCTTATTCTCATGCATATCGAAATCTGCTGCTAAATGCATCTGAGTGAGCACTTGGTCTTGCATAGGCAGCTTGGGTGCATGGCTTGCAAAGTGTCAAGTTAGATTTTCCAACTGCCTCTCACACTCTCTCTCATGCTTGGTAAGTCTCCCACGAGCTCCTAGATGAGTGGGGGCACCCTCTAGCTGCGAAAGCAAGCCTCCAATGGCCTAGAGCCTGTGCACACACCAGCCCCCGAGTGTCGGTGCCTCTGCTAGCCTTAGAAAAAAAATATTATTTTTAACCTTAGACGGTCGTTACAGCTTGGATTTTAATTCCGAAACTTGTTGTGCTAAGATGGAACTAAGGTGCATCATCCCGAGTACTTGCCATATTTAGCAGCCCCCGGTGTCCGAAAATGCATTTTTTTAAAATTTTGGGTACGGGTGCAGTTTGTCAAGCCGGTCAAAACCAAACGGATTGGGTGCCCAAAAACTTACTATTTTAGGAAAATTTTCACAAAAATTGTTTTTATTCATTTTTGAAAGCTCTATAACATTCTAAACATCTTGGTATCGACAGATTTAGAAAAACTACCAAAAATAGTAACTTTTTGCAATATGATTATTTTGTAGTACAGGGGTGCTCTTTAGCTCGGGGTCAGAGATCTTACACACTTAACCTTGTATCCATAAGCGAAGCCCTTGAGCATAAAGTCTATCTCTAGAGCTCCCATGAGAGAGAGAGAGAGAGAGAGAGAGAGAGAGAGAGAGAGAGAGAGAGAGAGAGTTTCAATGGACACTCTTAGCACTTGAGAGTGTGTGAATGAGGGACAAGGGAGGAGCAAAAATTCCAACAAGCCCTTGCTTTCATCCCATGCAAAACTTGCAACTAGTCTTTAACACTAGAGTGGTAACTTAACAGGACATAAAAGTGTCCTTTCAGGGTTTTGGGAAAAATTTCCAAAACCATAGTAGATCCACTCATTTTGAAAAATCCTTTCATGAGCTTATAGTTCAAGAACTACTACATATGGAAAAAATGAAAAACTTGTAAGTTTTCTCATCCCTTGGTCACTACAAGCCTCCAAAGTTGATGGACCGGTGCATTTTGCCCAAAACAACAATTTCTTACGGTTGATTGCATATAAATAAGAGTGGGGATTTTTGTAGGACGTGAGATAAAATGCCCCGTTAACTCCAATGGGTTGGTGATCAAAACATATGGTTGCTTTTACCTCACTATGTTTTTTTTGGGCAAAAAAAAAAGGTACAAAAAGTTGCATTTTTGCCATTCTGCGGACCTATCATCAAAGTTTCTATAGTCACGCTCAATAAAGATACTATATAAATGTTTTCTTAGTTCCCTTTAGGCCTTTGGATTCAAAAGGAGCCATGGAGCATGTCAAAAGGATAATGGATCTCTTACTAAGTGCAACCTTGGGGGCAATGATAAAGTGCTAAATACAGCAAACATGAAAAAACTGGGTTTAGCATTATGACCTCTAAAAACCCATAGAAACTACTCAATATCTAGCCAAGTTTGTAGTCTATGATTAGATATGGTTACTACCTACAAAATACACACAATTGGCCTAAGAAACTAGCAATATTGAGAAAGTTATACTTGCTACTCTAAAATGTAGCGTATTCTTCAGCAATCAAAAAACTCAACCATCATCATATACTATGCTATATAGCATATTAGGTCCCCCAAAACTCAAGGAAGATTAGCTGTATGTTATACATTACACTTACACAATCAAAATTGAATTTGGATATCAAGAAAGCCACCAAAAAAGTCATAAAAGTGCTAATTTTGGCCAAAAAACAGGATTATGCAATTCTTGTAAGTTGGTCATAACTTTCAATTTTAACACTTAGCTTTCCCTACAAGCATAAAAAAATATTGAGAACTATGAAGGCCTAACCTCTAGCCATCTAAACCTCACAAACATGAAGTTTAGAGTGGTATAGTTGCCAAAAATTGAAAAAAAGCCAAAAACACGACCCGTTTTTTCACACAGTTTAGGTTCAAAAATGTTGTGCAAGAGTAAGGTTAATGGTGAGATCGATACTTCAAAAAAAAAGCTAAGTTTTTTTCAGCTCATAAGGCAACTTTGTGGATATATAGCACCTAGCAATTCATTTTCATACTCTTCAAATAATTCAAGCAAAATGGCCACTTAACAGGACACAAAAGTGTCCAAGGACATAAAAGTGTCATGTTACCATTCTAGTGTTAAATGGAATGCGTACACCTTGACCAATGAGAAGTGAACACTCAAAGTACAACTCATGCAAGCTCATACATTTTTCCACTCTTGCTAAGCATGAAAAACTAAACCCCCCCCCCCCCCCCCCCCCCCCCTCTCTTGGACTCCTATTGGCAAGTGTACACACACAGACACACACACACGCACACACGCACACTCGCTAACTTTACATAAAGCAAGTTGGTGCTACTTTGGACACGTGGTCTAGATGGGCTTAGAAAACACGGATTAGAGTCAACTTTCTAAATAAGGAAGAGCTGATCTAGCCTTAAACTTTAGCTTTTCTCGTTCACTTATTAAAAACCTTCAATTTGTTCTTTAATTAATTAGCTCGCGTGCAAGACCTTTGCACAAACCTTGGAGGTTTTATGAAGTTGACCCACACTACATCCTATGTGCTAATTTAGGACTTGCCAAATTAGGATGGACCTGAGCAAAAAGAAAAGTCACCTTTAAGCTTTAACACTATTCTTGTGATTGGACACTCATGTGTCTTGAGACATTAAAGTGTCCTATATTTTCAACAGCTTGTCATAATTATTTTGTGAAGCTAGAAACAAGATTAATAGGTCATGTTCATGTCTTAGGTCAATTATGAGGTGAAGAACATACCCAAATTTTAATTTTTTTCAAAATTAATATCATTACATTATGGTGATAAGTTTTCAGATAAAAAAGTCACAAAAATTTAGTGTTGTTTTGACAAAATTTTCATAAATTGAATATAACCTCTCATCATCATGAGATTTTTTATAGATTCCAAGGTTTATGTATAGGGAAAAACTTTATTATAGCAAGAACTAAAGCTTCATAAGTTAATTCTTAGACCAATTTTTTATTATAATAAAAAACTCACATCTTGAAAATGCTTACAAAGAGAAAAACATTGGTCTTTCAAACCAATAGACCAACATTGGATTGATGTGTCAAATACATAAGAGATGAACCAATAGACCAACATTGGATTGATGTGTCAAATACATAAGAGATGAACCGGTAGAACAACATTGGATTGATGTAGTCAAGGAGTGGTAGCTCAATTGATAGAGCAAGAGCCTCTTGTTTCCAAGGTCTTGGGTTCAAACCCCCATGACATTTTGAGTGACATGTAGCCCTTAGGGGTTGTTCCCCAAGTCTACGTGATAGGTTGGCTTACATTATCCGGTTGGGATGCTCCACCTCACAGAGTCGTGTGTGAGCTGTAATTTCAAGTTGTAGGTGTCTTAATTTTAAATTTTAAAAGAAAACATTGGATTGATGTGTCAAGTGGGCTAGTACCAAATCAATGCTACAAACCCAATATAGTTTCGTCACCACATGGCAGCAACAAATTGTGTTTGTTCAAAGTCCATGCTTGCATCAAATTGCTAACATTAATAAATATTGGCTTGCCTTTTGAAAATAAGCAAGTGATAGGATCATGATGCTTGCTCAGTGGACGAAGTTAAGCTTTGCCGCATCCCATCTGTTACTTTTTACAATTTAATATCCAAAATATAGAATATATAACTTAAATTGTTAAGGAACTTTGTATTCAACCTGAGTCTTTATTGAAGGGACAAGTGATCAAAATGATTTCATCTGCCAAGGTTAGATGGAGAAGAATGACATGTTATTTCTCTATTAATTGTAATCTCACTTAAAACAGCATTGAAAATTGGAGTTTTAGATAAGGCTAAGAAAACTATGGCCTTGCCCTCTGGGGAAGCCAAAATGCCTCATGTGTGGTTGATACTGTAGATGACCTTACTGTCGAAAATTTTTGCATCTAGTTTTCTTTACCATGGAGCAATGTTTTATTAGTGAGAGTAGCATTTTGTACTATAGAAGGCCTGGCGTTGTGTACAGACTATTGATGCCTCTCAAATCAACGCATGCCAAGAGCCATACCTCCCCTTCCTCTATTGCAAAAATTGGCGTTACACGCTCAAGGTGACAAGGCAATAAAAATCTTGTTATAATGAAATGTCTCCTTACTTTCCATGTATTGTTGTTGTTTTGTAGGTGGAAGCTATGAGCCGTACAAATATATTAGTAAGTGCACATGGAGCACAACTAGCCAACATCATTTTTATGCCCCCGGAGGGAAGAGTTCTAGAAATGTTCCCTTTTGGTTGGTTGGAGATGGCTGGACATGGACAATATATTTACAGAAACCTTGCTAACTGGGTAAATTTGCAACATGAAGGTTATTGGAGGGACCCATCCACTCCACCCTGCCCTAACCCAAGTGAAGCAAGTGCTTGTTTTAGTCACTATAAGGATCAACCACTAGGCATCAATGTTACTTACATACAGAACTGGCTTGGAGATGTGATCAAAAGATACCAACACCCTTCCATGCCTTCAACTTTTTCAGAACAAAGCTACGAAGCATTGAACTCCTCTAATCCAAATATTTGTGAGTGCAACAATGCGTGATAAATGCATATATTTGTGAGTCTTCCCTACCAAGTTTACTATTATGACCTTTTTCCATTCAAATTGTATACTGAGAAATATATGATTTAAGGTGATATACAAAAGAGTCATGATATATAGCTTGACAGACAAAGCAATTTTTGCATGCCATGTACCTAGAAGTGGACCCCCCCCCCCCCCCCCCCCCCCCCCCCCCCCCCGCCCTTCTCTATCTCTCTCTCACACACACAGACAATTTGTTGAGGGCAAAAGGCACACACAAAGCCGCTACACATGTGCACATGTAGCTCTCTCTCTCTCTCTCTCTCTCTCTCTCTCTCTCTCTCTCTCTCTCTCTCTCCCACACGCACACACACACACACACACACACACACACACACAGTTCTCTTACAAAATATTTTCTCCCATTACCATACATTGTTATGGACTTTTAGCCGGTGAGTTAAATACGGGAAATTACTAGCATCTAAATACCTCTCTTTATCAACGTTTCTTGGAATGGTATTCTTACCAGGGACAAGTATTGAAAAAAGTTCAGAACAACCACTCTTCTCCAGGGCTCAGAGTTGCAAGTACCCACTTGTGGAAACCCCTACTTGGATAAATACAACTTTTGTTTTTCAGTATGTGCCTACCTATCCCTGGCATTAGATAAGACTAATGCCTCGTATGGAATAGTATTCTAACGATGGTTTTTATATTTATAAAGAGAGTTTCTTTTTATATAAAAATACCCAAAGTATTTTGTTGTCATGCCGTTTGGAAGCGCTACAAATTGTGCAGGTAAAGCACCTGAACCCCTAAACGTTTTTCAAAAGAGATTTTTGTCGCTACAACACCCCCCCCCCCCCCCCCCCCAAACACCCACAAATACTTGGACAATACATGGCAGTTCTCTGACGAAAGAGATGGAATGAAATTTGAAGTGAGCTCTTTACTCCCTCCCTCACATACACTCACACTATGTGGAGGCTATCTATGTAGTATATTTGCCACTAACAAATGAGATATTGGATAAGATTCATGTGGAAAAGGAGCAAAAAATGAGGAAGCAAAAAGTCATGACAAAGATCACGAGGAAGCTCGCATATGGGTTCTAAAATGAAAGGCCCAAATGCAGAAGGAAGTGCATCCAATAGTAGATATTAAAAAGCTCCCACCTATAGACAATCTGGTTGAAGGAATGGATGTTAGAACATTTTTTGACTCATATATGATGCACCGAGATTCGGTGGACATAAGAGCACGTCTAAAAGCTATCATCTACTCAATTTTTTTAGAGATGAACACTCCATTCATGGAGCCCTACAATATGGAGTTTGCAAATAGTTAATAAATTTTATGTCATATATTTGGACATAGTCAACTTGTAATCATAGTAAATGTTGTGAAGTGTTTGCATATGTTTTATGTGCTACTAGATGCCAAATTGAGTGAGAATTGCAAACTTGGTACTTAAAGGATACATACGTACAAGGTGGTTCAGTATTGAGATACCAACTCACTACACCTACAAACTTTGAAAGGATCAATAATAGTACCTTTTGCTCCTGATGAATATCCATCGCCATCACAATCTCTTAGTCTATCACTACACAAGGCAAATAGGAAGCAAACTCAAGGCACATGCATTTCTGAACCAAGTAAATTTGGGTCCCAAAGGCTTAACTTAAAGGTAATCCTACACCACTTTGGATATCCAAGGCATAGTCACACAAGGAATGGCCCAAGAAACAATTTTTAACACCTCTATGACCTTCAAAATTGGTTTGGAAGTGGAAAGAGCCTACACAACAATTGTGTTCACCATCAAAACTCCATGCTCTTAAAATTTAGATAATTTGACTCCAAAGTCTAAATATGTATGGAAACCAAAATCCCAAATGCTCCACAAGAATTAGGTCTTCATAAAGGCTACAACTATACAACTATGGAAATTTCTCTTTGGACCAAGTCCATTCACTTGAAAAACCTTTCCTACTACAATAGCCCTTGGGAAATTCAATCAAGACCGCCGTCTTGTGTTTATTACTGTTCAAACATGCATTGACTATCATCACATGGTAGAGCTCATCAAGGCTATGCATCACTGTTTCAGAGTAGTCATACTCTGAAACATTGATGAGATTTGGTCATAGAAGGAATGAGATGGATATTGGTTGTGATAATTCATTGATGTTTTGCTACCATGTCAGCCCTTGGATGCCAATATTAAACTTCCAAATGTAGGTTCACATGATGTGAGTAGGCTTGGATAGCAAGCCAAAGTTTCAAGGTAGCACGTCTATAGGTTTGTGCATTTACCTAGATCTAGTGCTAGGCATGATCCATGTATGCATCATGTTGGGTTGTACTCTAATGATGAGGCTATGCTACACGGTGTCAAGCTTCAATGAATGTATTCCATGAATGCATTTAGTCAAAGATAGCCTTCACAATGACAGCAATGAATCAATACATGGCTGACCATAATAGGTGATTATAGGAGGTAGTGCTTGACCTCTTGAGGTACTAGGGTGATACTTAGTTGTTACACATATTCTCTAATGTGCATGAACCATCTACACATTTAGTCAAAGATAGACTTCAAACTAAGAGAAATGAATCAATGCATGGCTGTCCATAATGCCCGATTTGGGGGGTAGTGCTTGACCTCTTGAGGTACTAGGGTGATACTTAGGTGTTCCACATATTCTCTGATGTGCATGAACAATCTACACATGGGTATACACATGTGGCATGGTTATACACATTGATTGTAGACATATACCCACTTCTAGTCTTTGCAGCTTCCAAGTAACTATGAGGTGATGTGCATATGATGAGGTTTCTCATGGTTGCTCTTGCTTGAAGACATGTTGGCCTTTAAGTGGGAGGTTTTTGGGGCTAAAGGCCAAGTGGTTGGTTGACCAATGTGGACACACACACACACGTACCCATCACATATACATGTAGTGTATTCATTCTTTGTGTAAACGAGTGGAGGAGATCACCACTAGAGCTCCAACTACATAGTGTGTCTCGCCCTCCTCTCTCTCTCTCTCTCTCTCTCTCTCTCTCTCTTCCAAAAGGGGGTATACTAAAATTCTACATAGAAGGTACCCGACAAATCATAATCTATGGCTTTCCTCCATCAGAATCTAAAGTTGCATAGCCAACTTCCCGTAGTCACACAAGGAGTCTATCACTTGTTAACCATTGAGTTTGGAGCAAAAAAACTTGGTTAACCAAGCATACAAGCCTCCCATATTAGGTAATTTTGTAAATTTTTTATAGATTGTCCAAAACTTAGATTCAATCAGTTGGAATCCTTCCAAATGTCCATTACTTGTTGTGTGGGATGATATTCTCAACATATGCATCTGGATATTGTATGTCACCAATTCTCATCACAACAATGCTAAGTAATGTGAAGAACTCTATCAAACTTGATTTGGAATCCTTACAAATGTCCATTACCAATTGTGTGGAATGGTATTCTCAACGTATGCATCTCAAGGGTATTGTAACACTGAGTACTATGAAGAAATCCACCAAATGGCCAAAGACATGGTCAAGGACTCAGTGCTTTACCAATAAAGCTCAAACTTTTTTAAGTCTTTGTTAGAGTTGTCCATGGTAGATCCATGGGATAATTTTTTCTAAAGTTTCTTCGTCAAAGCAAGAATGTAAAGTGATGACTTCAAGTCCATGTCTACAAGGTCACAATTGCCTTAGAATGATTATACAAAGATTCCAAAAGACTAGACATGGTCAAATATCAGTAATAAGTATGGTCCAAAAGTGTTCTTGAGTAGAAACCAGGTCATAGAATTAATAAGGCACTAGGAGCATAGAGAACCTATCTAGCCCATGTATTGCAATCCATCTTCCCCCCACAAATGGAAAATTAACATGGTAGACTTCTTGTATACATGTGAAAAAGAGGTAAATAAATCAATCTCTAGATAATTGGATAGCTTCCATTGAATATTGCAAAGTAAGGTATGAGGATGTTGCCTCACCATCAGTTACACAGAATGTTGGGCGTACTAGTGATGCACCTTCCACTAGTACACAAACAAATGTTTCTCCAAAGAGAGTGGAATCCAATAGTCAAGTACTTGGAAGATCTACTTGTATCTTATGCACCTGAGAATTTTTAGCCAGGGTTGGACTATTTGTTAGTCACCGACTGTGCCAAGCCCATTTGTTATAAAGAAGCTATTCAGATGGAAGATAGAGTGAAGTGGGAGTAGTCTACGTAATCTGAGTATAACTCAATTTTAGCCAATGAGACTTGGGAATTGACAGAGTCACTAGAGGGCAAACAAGCATTGCCTTGCAAATGGGTGTACAAGAAGTACACGGAAAACAATCCTAATCCCAAGTAAAAGTCTAGATTGGTTGCCAAAGATTCATCCAGAAGAAAGACATAGATTTTGATGAGATCTTTTCTCCATTGGTCAAGATGACTACACTGCGTCTTGTGCTTGGTCTAGTAGCCATAGAGGACATGGAATTTGTCCAAATGGATGTGAAGGTGACATTTCTTCATGGGGATTGTAAAGAGGATATCTACATGTTGCAACCAGAAGGTTTTGAGATAAAGCTTGAGAAGCCAAGTAGGGTAGAACTAGTGTGTAGACTCAAGAAGTTTGTATGGACTAAAGCAAGGCTCAAGGTAGCGATACATCAAGTTTCATAAGTACATTCATGTTAAGTATGGAGCCTGATTTACCTTGTAATCTTCTGTGGTAAAAGCGCACATTTGTAAGGCCCCCATTATGAGGAGAAGCCATTGTGCGTGAAGGAAAATCACTCGCCGGAAACCAAAATTTTCACGGCCAAAAATCAGGGGCAACTTTAGGGGCCTTGGGGGCGGAAGCCCTCGAGACTTTTTTTCCCATCAGCGGAATATTCCTTTTTGCTGGAATATTATGGCCGGACGGCGGTCGAAAAGTGGTCGGAAAACAACCAGTCGGTTGGCCGGTGGTCGAAAGTCAATGGCCGGTGGGTCGGTGGCCGAATTCTAAAGTGGACTTGTCTTCTCAAGGGCGGCCACACATGGGTGGATTGAAGGGTCCGATTTGGACTTATCTACACACGGGCAGCTACACATGGTTGCCTCTCATGAGAGAGGCTAGCCCTTTTGGCCTATAAAAGGAGGCTATTTCTACACACATTTCATAGTGTGAAGTTGATGCAACAAGGTAAGTGTGAGGTGGTGAGAGTGAAGCAAGGCGGGAGCTCCATTAAGGGTATAATCCCTTTGTAAACTACTTCTTGTTTTGAAGTACTTAAGCCATTGAGTGGCTGCTTTCCCGCGGACGTAGCCCACATTGGGTGAACCACGTATATCGTGTGTACTCTCTCTCTCTCTCTCTCTCTACTCTATAATCTCGTGTATGTAACTCTGTCTCTCTCCATTAAGTAATATACTCAATTATCTATTTAGCTACGTCTTATTTCCTAACAACTAGTATCAGAGCAAGGTTTGCCCGTAGTTAAATTATCTCAAGGAAAGGATTCCTTGAATTGAGTGGGAGTTATGGCGGAGGAATGGAAGTTCAAGATTGAGAAGTTCAACGGCAAAAACTACCAACATTGGAAGATACAGATTGAAGACTATCTCTACCAGAAGGACCTCTATTTGCCACTAGGCGGTCTTGCAAAGAAGCCCGCAACGATGGCAGATGAAGCATGGATTGTCCTTGATCAAAAGGCACTGGGAACAATCCGGTTAAGCTTGGTGTCAACAGTGGCCTTCAACGTTTCAGAGATGAAGACCACGGAGGACTTGATGAAGTCACTTGACGACTTCTACGAGAAACCATCGGCATCCAATAAGGTATTTCTTATGAAGCGTTTGTTCAATCTAAAGATGACAGAGAATGGTTCAGTTGCAGAAAACCTAAATGACTTTAACACAAACATAAGTCAACTTCAATCGGTGAAAATCAATTTCGATGACGAAGTGCGAGCTCCCCTTATACTATCATCTCTACCGGATAGTTGGGACAGCCTTGTGATGGCTGTAAGTAATTCTATTTCTGGCACAAATACTCTTAAGTTTGATGATGTTGTGGGTGTTCTCCTAAGCGAGGAAATACAAAGGAGAAGCACAGGAGAATCATCGAGTGCTGCATTGTCAGTGGAAACAAGAGGAAGGCCTAAGGAGAGGTTCAAAAACCAAAAGGGTCCTGATCGCTCAAGACGGAGCAAGTCACGCACAAAGTCAGTTCTTGAATGTTGGAACTGCGGCAAGAAGGGCCACGTCAAGAAGGATTTCTGGTCGAAGAAGAAGAAGGAGACTGAGTCTCAAGACAACAAGCCAACATCGGAGGCCAATGTGGTAGGTAAAGTAGAGCAAGATGCTCTAATTCTCTCATTAGACAATGTGTCTAATTCCTGGATAGTAGATTCCGGGGTTTCATTCCATGAGACACCACACAAGCAACATTTCCAAGATTACATCAAAGGTAATTTTGGGTATGTATACTTGGGAGATGATGAAGCTTGTGAGATTGTCGGCAAAGGTACAGTTTCTGTCAAACTGCTAACGGAAATGAATGGAAGCTTAAAGATGTTAGGCATGTTTCTTCTCTTCGAAAAAATTTGATCTCTACGGGACAATTGAACGATGAAGGTCACAACATTGCATTCGGAAACAAATGGTGGAAGATCTCAAAGGGATCTTTGGTGGTTGCCAAGGGAGAAAAGGTCGGTACACTTTACTTGTGTACTATCAGCACACAACCTTTAGCTTATGCAGCAACTACAGAAGTTGACAGTGCGGTGTGGCACTACCAGCTTGGGCATATGAGTGCCAAAGCAATGCAAATCCTTCAAACAAATAAGCTTCTACCAGGCTTGAAAGAAGCGGAGTTAGAGTTCTGTGAAGATTGTGTTTATGGTAAACAAAAGAGGGTAAAATTCCAAAAATCAGGAAATAAAAGAAAAAATAAAAAACTTGAGTTGGTTCATTTTGATGTTTGGGGTACTGCAAGTACACCATCACTTGGTGGCTCATTGTACTATGTAACATTCATAGACGATGCGACTAGAAAAACATGGGTTTATGTCATGAAGAATAAATCCGATGTATTTTCTATATTTCAAAGGTGGAAAGCTTTTGTGGAGAATGAAACAGGTACCAAGGTTAAATGCCTCAGATCCGACAATGGAGGTGAATATTGCAGCCAAGCTTTTGAAAGTTTTTGTGCTAGCAATGGCATTCAGAGGCAAAGAACAACCCCAAGGACACCTCAACAAAATGGGATTTTGGAAAGGATGAACAAGACAATCATGGAGCGAGCACAAAGCATGCGGCTACATGCAGGCCTACCACTTGAGCTTTGGGCGGAAGCTGTAAGTACGTCTGTGTACTTGATTAATCGGTCACCCTCAACGGCATTGGATGGGGGAGTTCCAGAAGAGGCATGGACAGGTAAACCGATGAATTATGCATTTCTCAAAGTGTTTGGGTGTGAGGCTTTCATGCACATAGATAGAAGCCTAAGATCAAAGCTATATGAAAAGTCCAAAAAGTGTTTCTTCATTGGCTATGGAGAAGGTGACTTTGGGTATCGCCTATGGAATCTTGAAGATGGTAAAATCTTAAGGAGTAGGGATGTAATTTTTAACGAACAAAATATGTACAAAGATTACTTGGAAAGAAAACAAACAAAAGAAATAGGTGATGAGTACATGGAGCTTGAGGACGTTGAAGACTCAAGGACTGACAATGTGCAACAACGTCAACCAAATGAGGAGCCTCAACCTATTCCCCGAAGATCTTCAAGAGCAAGTAGACCTCCAGAAAGGTTTGTTCCTTCCTTCAACCATCTCTTGATCTCATATTCTGGAGAGTCGGAATCATACAAAGAAGCTATGCAACATGAATCCAAAGAAGAATGGACGAAGAGCATGCAAGTGGAGATGGAGTCACTACATCACAACCAAACACGGGAATTGGTTGAGTTGCCTAAAGGTAAGCGGGCACTTCAAAACAAATAGGTGTACAAGGTGAAGGAAGAAGAAGGTGGGAAGAAAAGGTACAAATCTAGGTTTGTGATAAAAGGTTTTTCTCAAAAGAAAGGTATTGACTTCAATGAAATATTTTCTCCTGTTGTAAATATGAACTCAATTAGGCTTGTCTTAAGCCTTGTGGCTGCTCATGATCTAAATCTCGAGCAAATGGATGTAAATACGGCATTCCCTCACGGTGACTTAGACGAGGAAATCTACATGCTTCAACCAAAGGGGTATGAAGTAAAAGGTAAGGAGAAAATGATTTGCAGATTAAAGAAGAGCTTGTATGGTTTAAAGCAAGCATCAAGACAATGGTACTTGAAGTTTGATCGATGGATGTTGGATCATGGATTCACAAGATGCAACTCGGATCACTGCGTCTACACGAAGAATTTGGGAGATGGGAAATTCATCATCCTAATGTTATATGTTGATGACATGTTGATTGCAAGTGCTAACATGCAGGATATCAAAGACCTAAAAGAGGAGCTATCTAAATCTTTTTCAATGAAAGATTTAGGTGTTGCAAAGAGGATACTTGGTATGAAAATATCAAGGGACAGGACGAAGAAGACAATAAATCTATCTCAAGAAGATTACATCAAGAAGGTACTAGAAAGGTTTGCAATGCAAAATGCAAAACCAGTTTCTACACCTTTGGCTGGTCACTTTAAACTAACGAAGGATATGTGTCCAAAGACACAAGAGGAGATAGCCTATATGGTCTGGAAAAGGCCAGACATTGCACATGCAGTGGGAGTTGTGAGTAGGTTAATGGATAACCCAGGTAAAGAGCATTGGCAAGCTGTGAAGTGGATACTCGGGTATCTAAAAGGGACAACAACAAATGCTTTGTATTTTGGAGGAACTGATATTTTTCTAGAAGGGTATGCTGATGCAGATATGGCAGGTGACAAAGATACTCGAAGGAGCACTACTGGCTATGTGTACACGGTTGGAGGCACAGCAGTAAGCTGGGCTTCAAAACTGCTGAAAGTGGTTTCACTTTCTACCACGGAAGCAGAGTATGTAGCAATGACGGAGGGAAGCAAAGAAATTCTGTGGTTTCACAGATTCTTAGAAGAGCTTGGATTCAAACAAGACAATTGTGTCTTGTACAGTGATAGCCAAAGTGCTATCCATCTTGCGAAGAACTTAGCCTTTCATTCAAGGACAAAGCACATTGAGGTGAGATATCACTTCATACGCACTCTTTTGGAAGAGGGACAGCTAAAGCTAGGAAAGGTGCATACAAGTGAAAATCCTGCAAACATGTTTACAAAGGTGGTCAACAAGGAGAAGTTGAGCTTTTGCTCATCTTCAATCGGCATTCAAGGATAAGAAGCCAGGATGGAAATCAGCCACAGGTTTGGTTTTGAGATCATTCTCCAAGTGGCAGATTGTTAAGTATGGAGCCTGATTTACCTTGTAATCTTCTATGGTAAAAGCGCACATTTGTAAGGCCCCCATTATGAGGAGAAGCCATCGTGCGTGAAGGAAAATCACTCGCTGGAAACCAAAATTTTCATGCGGCCAAAAATCAAGGGCAACTTTAGGGGCCTCAGGGACGGAAGCCCTCGTCACTTTTTTTTCCCTTTGCCGGAATATTCCTTTTCGCCGGAATATCATGGCCGGACGGCAGTCGAAAAACAACCGGTTGGTTGGCCGGTAGTCAATGGCTGGTAGCCGATGGTCGGAAGTCAATGGCCGGTGGGCCGGTGGCCGAATTCTAAAGCGGACTTGTCTTCTCAAGGGCGGCCACACATGGGCAGAT
The DNA here is from genome assembly GCF_014529385.1 of Adiantum capillus-veneris. Taxonomy (NCBI): domain Eukaryota; kingdom Viridiplantae; phylum Streptophyta; class Polypodiopsida; order Polypodiales; family Pteridaceae; genus Adiantum; species Adiantum capillus-veneris. The sequence goes on from NC_140931.1 coordinate 155,438,411, forward strand.
TGAAGGGTCCGATTTGGACTTATCTACACAAGGGCGGCTACACATGGCTGCCTCTCATGAGAGAGGGTAGCCATTTTGGCCTATAAAAGGAAGCCATTTCTACACACATTTCATAGTGTCAAGTTGATGCAACAAGGTAAGTGTGAGGTGGTGAGAGTGAAGCAAGGCGGGAGCTCCACTAAGGGTATAATCCCTTTGTAAACTACTTCTTGTTTTGAAGTACTAAAGCCATTGAGTGGCTGCTTTCCCGTGGACGTAGCCCACATTGGGTGAACCATGTATATCGTGTGTACTCTCTCTCTCTCTCTACTCTATAATCTCGTGTATGTAAATCTGTCTCTCCATTAAGTAATCTACTCAATTATGTATTTAGCTACGTCTTATTTCCTACCAATACAATCCCAAGGTTATGTATGAAGCCAAGAGGATCACTGGGTGGATGCATAAATAGGTGGACCAAAAACCTTGTCCCGGACAGAGGTTTTATAACCGGTACATAAAACCATCTCTATTAGTTCAATTCGATATATTCTTTTGAACAGCTTTTTAATTAAATATAGAATTTCCACAGCTTTTTGTTAAATATAGAAGACGGCTCTGTACCTCTTAACTATGCACGTTAGCCAGCTCTTTACACCATTACTATTTCCACGTCTCTTTTTCAAATATAGAAGACGGCTCTGTAGCTCTTAACTATACACGTCAGCCAGCTCTTTGTCTTCCCACTCTCTCGTTTTCCTGTCTCTCTCTAACTCTCTGTGTAGGAGCACAGATTGCTGTTTTACTTTGTAGGCCTATCACACATCTATTGCTGTCATATACTGCTCTTGCTCTCTGTAGGCCTATCACCTCACTCAATCTCTCCCTCTCTAGCATGGAGCAAGAATCTCACAGTGTATGTGACTGCTCTCAGCCTCACTGTGAACTGTGTGCTAGGTATGCTGTTGATGCGGTCAAGGAATGTCATGCTAGGAGAAAGAGGGAGCAGCGTGCTAAGAACAAGCTTGAGCAGGTAGCACGTGAGGAAGATAATGATCAAAATGGTGCTGATGATGCAAAGCGTCAAAGACTTTGCAACGACCTTGTTATGCTCTTCAATCGGCGTACAAATGCCCTCGATGTTGCATCACGCTTAGATATTTTGTGCAAGTTTGTCAATCATCCTTCTCTTGGAGACCTTGAAATGCCCAGGGCACAAACAACCTTTGTTGAAGCCATACGCAACACAATAGATGCAATCAAATTACCCAAGAGCGGACAGGGGCTCTTTCTTAAAAGGTTCATCACCACAATGCTTATGAATGTTGAGTGTACATCTACCTCAAAAGTGAATGTTTTAGCTGCATCTAAGTTGCTAAATTTGCACAAGAGGAACTTCATAGCTGCAAAGAATCGGTTGAGGGCAACAGGTGATGGCAATTTGCCAATCTCTTTGTGTGCTAACAGCCCATGGATCATGGTTTCATAACACCCGATGAGAAAGAGTTGATCTTCTCTTTTTGGATGTCTAACACTCGTGTTTCACCTAATAAGAAGGATGTGTGCAGAAAGCGTATTGGAAGAAATTTATATGTCAAACATCCTGTGCATCTTCTTGAACAATCTCAGGTAATAACTTGCTTCACTATATCCATTTTTGTTTTCTAATATTTGCATTCATGACCTATATTCACTATAATTGGGTTGATAAGAGTAGATATCAAATCGGATATGAAGGAAGTTATAAATGGAAATAAGGGGAATCTGTATTTGGTCCTAGACTAAGAGTAGATAAATATTGGATGTGAAGGAGAATATAAATGGAAACATAGTTTTTTTCATACGCGTATGTTTGCTGAAACATACGTTTGCAGATGTATACTTTCACACGCGTATGATATGTATAAATTGCTTAGGTAAAAAACCGGTTTACATAACCAATAAAAATCTTTGAACACTTATTTCTCACTGGTATACATAGTGGTTAAGTGTTCACATGTACTCGTCAAGTGTTCACATGTACTATTTGTCATGTCAGATAGGTAAAAAACATATCTGTTTGAAAGGAAAATACTGGTTTACATATCCAGTAAATTTTTTTGTACACTTATTTCTCACTGGTATACATCGTGATTAAGTGCTCACATGTACTGGTTAGGTAAATAACATACCGGTTTTAAATGAAAAGATTGGTTTACATCAGCAGTCAGAACATTTGAACTGGTTGACACTTATATACCACTGGTACGTACCAAGGACATGTGTTCATTTTTTTTAACACATTTTTCTCACTGGTATACATCGTGGTTAAGTGCTTACATGTACTGGTTAGGTAAATAACATAGCGGTTTTAAATGAAAAGACTAGTTTACATCAGCAGGTAAGAACATTTGAACAAGTTGACACTTATATACCAGTGGTACGTACCAAGGACATGTGTTAATTAATTTAACACTAATTTCTCACTGGTATACATCGTGGTTAAGTGCTCACTTGTACTGGTTAGGTAAATAACATACCGGTTTTAAATGAAAAGACTGGTTTACATCAGCAGTAAGAACATTTGCACTGGTTGACACTTATATACCACTGGTACGTACCAAGGACATGTGTTCATTTTTTTAACCCTTATTTTTCACTGGTACACATCATGGGTAAGTGCTCACATGTACTGGTTAGGTAAATAACATACCGGTTTTAAATGAAAAGACTGGTTTACATCAGCAGTAAGAACATTTGAATTGATTGACACTTATATACCACTGGTACGTACCAATGACATTTGTTCATTTTCTTTAACACTTATTTCTTACTGGTATACATCGTGGTTAAGTGCTCACATGTACTGGTTAGGTAAACAACATACTGGTTTTAAATGAAAAGATTGGTTTACATTAGCAGTTAGAACATTTGAACTGGTTGACACTTATATACCACTGGTACGTACCAAGGACATGTGTTCATTTTTTTAACCCTTATTTTTCACTGATACACATCATGGGTAAGTGCTCACATGTATTGGTTAGGTAAATAACATACCGGTTATAAATGAAAAGACTGGTTTACAACATTTGAACTGGTTGACACTTATATACCACTGGTACGTACCAAGGGCATGTGTTCATTCTTTTTAACACTTATTTCTCACTGGTATACATCGTGGTTAAGTGCTCACTTGTACTGGTTAGGTAAATAACATACCGGTTATAAATGAAAAGACTGGTTTACATCAGCAGTAAGAACATTTGCACTGGTTGACACTTATATACCACTGGTGCGTACCAAGGACATGTGTTCATATATACTGGTTTACCTAACCAATTAAGTGAAAAAACATAGTGGTTTGAAATAAAAATACTGGTTTATAGTAATGTAATAGTTTTCCTCAAAGATAATAAAAACCTGCAGTTTTCTTCAAAGTTCTTTAACCATATATGTCTTTCATTGTAGGTGGAGCTCTTTCTCAACTTCAAAGAACAATACCCTGAAATTGTAATAAGGCAGCGGGCGTTTGAGTACATGAAGCCATATTTTGTGCGAAATTGAGAGACTGATATACTTACTGCTGCATTTCACATGTTCAATTTTCCTTCCTAAAGGATGCCATAAATCACATGCGAAGTTCTGTATTTGGTCTGCATGGAAAAGCTTGCCAATGTCAATGCAACATATGCAAAGACAATGGTGGATGCAAGGCACCAAAAAACCCTATCAAGAGTGTAACAGCCTTATTGGACTCTATACTGTGTCCAAAATGAGATACGTCCACCTTCCATGCCCTTGCCTGCTTGAGTGGTCAATGTAAAAGGTGTGGCCCGAATAAGTTAGACTTTTGTGCTGCAGAGGCTGCATTTATTGCTAAAAAGATTGTGGTGAAGATTTTTGAGGACCTAGAAGGAGGAACTGCGCGTTACGGTCTGAAGAAGAAAAGGAAAGTCTTGTCGCATAAGGAAATATCATGCCAGGATCTCTCATTCATGTTCAAAGACCATCTTAAGAAATACATAATGCATAATTTTGTGTATAGATGGCAAGCAGAACAATATAAGGAATGTATACAAAGCTTTCCAGAAGATGTTGTTGTGTCAGTTGTTGACTTTGCTGAAAATTATAGTTTCAAAGAACAAAATGAGATTCAGTCCATGCACTGGTATTCAAATCAAGTAACTATTTTTGTGCACATAACATATTTCCGAATTGCAGGTAACGACATCACCCTAGATCAGTATTATTTCTTTTGTATTAAGCATTCAATAATTTTTGATTTTTTATATTATGCAGGTGACATCCACAAGACAATTCACTTCTTCATTTCAGATGACAAGCAACATGACACACATTTTGTTCAACACTGTTTTCTGAAACATGCGGAATGGCTAAAGCAATTTGGTGTAAACATAAGGCGTCATTGGGTATGGTCTGATGGAGCAGCTTCACAATTCAAAGCAAGAAGACCATTCTATTTCCTTGCCAGGTATACCATGTTCTAACAAACATTATCTGAAGGTGGTTTTAATATAGAGACCTATAATATTGGCATTAAAGTTGTAATAAAATGCTTGTCTAACATCAGTAATATTATAATACGTGTTTTTTTTTGGTAATTTTATCGTGCCAAGAGTATATTAATCTTCTTCTATCCATTGAATAAATTGCATATACAGTGTTTTTACGGGATGGAAAATGTCTTGAAACTTTTTTGGATCCGGCCATGGTAAGGGAGAACACGACGGTGCGGGAGCAGTGATAAAAAGGTTTTTAACTCAATACCAAACTGCCCAAAGATAGACTGTGCTGCAGATGTTGTGGCATTATTGAGACGGACCTTGTCAGATGGTGCTATAGCCACCTATGCATCCCAGGCCTGTTATGTCAGCAGGATTTTTTGGGTGATTGAATTGGGAGATGTCAAAAGGGGAAAAAATTGGGATGTGAAGGCTGTAAAAAATACCCACTCAATGCACTCTGTTTCTGCATATTCAGAGCATGATACAACTGCTTTGAGAACACGTTCACTGTCTTGTTTCTGTAGTGCATGTAAAAAGGAAAAGTGGAGGAGATGTGTGAGCAAGTCACACGTTCCTTTTTGGACATACCTTATTTTGGAGCCTACAGAAGAAGGGGAAGACGACGACGACGAAATAAATGAGGATGCAGCGTATGAAGGACACTATGAAACCCTCAGTCAAGCTCTTATTGTTGGTGATAATTTTTTTGTTCCCGCACCAAATGAAAATGAAGAAAAAGTGGATTTCTATATAGTGAAATGCATTGCAGCTATTCAGGAGTTTCATTCAGACGCTGAAGATGACTGGGGAAATATCATTGGGCGAGGATCCTATGCTATCAAAGGGTTTTACTATCGTATGATAAATGAGCAGACCTACGAGCTTTTGGACAAAAAGCCAGAGGTGTTCATATATTCACATCTTGTTCCGGCAATCAAAATCCCCATGATACCCCATCCCAGGAACTCAAAACTATATACAATATCACTTGATGTCAGTGAGTCTATCTACAATAGTATGCCTTTTGAGCTGTAACCATCTTAAGAAATGCATAATGCATAATTTTGTGTATATCTACCTTTAACTATAAACTGAACTGTCTCCCTCTCCCTCTCTCTCTCCGTCTCTCTCTCTCTCTCTCTCTCTCTCTTTGTCACTTCTCAGTATCATTTCTGTATCATACCAGTCACTTCTCAGTATCATACCGGTATCATACCAGTCAATTCCCAGTATCATACCGGTATGATACGGTATCATACCAGTCATTTCCCAGTATCATACCCATATCATACATTCCCTCTCTCTCTCTCTCTCTCTCTCTCTCTCTCTCTCTCACTCACTCTCTCTCTCTTTCACTCTCTGTCATTTCTAAACATCATACCAGTCACTTCTCAGTATCATACCGATATCATACCAGTCAATCCTCAGTATGATACCGGTATTATACAAGTCCCTCTCTCTCTCTCTCTCTCTCTCTCTCTCTCTCTCTCTCTCTTTGTCATTTCTCAGTATCATACCGGTATCATACCAATAACTCCTCAGTATCATACCGGTATCATACCAGTCCCTCTCTCTCTCTCTCTCTCTCTCTCTCTCTCTCTCTCTCTCTCTGTCACTTCTCAGTATCATACCGATCACTCCACAGTATCATACCGGTATCATACCAGTCCCTCTCCCTCTCTCTCTCTCTCTGTCACTTCTAAGTATCATACCGGTCACTCCTCAGTATCATACCGGTATCATACCAGTCACTCTCCCTCTCTCTCTCTCTCTGTCACTTCTAAGTATCATACCGGTCACTCCTCAGTATCATACCGGTATCATATTAGTCACTTCACTGTATCATACCGGTATCATACCAGTCACTTCTCAGTATAAGTCTCTCTCTCTCTCTCTCTCTCTCTCTCTCTCTCTCTGTGTGTGTGTCACTTCTCAATATCATACCGGTCACTTCTTAGTATCATACAGGTATCATATCAATCACTTGAAAGAATCATACCGGTATCATACAAGTCACTTCTTTGTATCCGACTCTCCCTCTTTCTCTCTCTCTCACTCTCTCTCTCTCTCTCTCTCTCTCTCTCTCACTTCTCAGTATCATACCAGTCACTGCCTAGTATAATACCGTTATCAGACTCTCTCTCTCTCTCTCTCTCTCTCTCTCTCTCTTCCTCTTCTTTTATTTGCAAGATACTTCAAATATAGAATACAACGTATTTCCGTGAAACTTGCTTGTAAATGTATTATACATGAATTCTGTTACATTGATTGACAAGAAGGCTGAGTAATTCTCCATTTACATCCATCGACAAAAAAATACATCGACAAAAGTCACTCATTTCACAGACTTTATGAAGCTTTCTTTTTATATAAAAAATCTGTTCCTTTCTTCTTGAAAAAGTCAATCTGCCATTTCCAATAAAAACGACGTACATAGGTGTCGTCAGGTTGTCCATCTGCACAAATTACAGTCCTCTTTGTATACTCAATTCTGCCCTTAGAGTACAACCAGTGTGTCAGCCAGTTTATGACAGTGGTTGACAAAAAACAGGCGCGCACTTATTTAGACTTCTTTTCTAGCTTGGGAAAAACAAGAAATGACCCCAATGGATTAAACATTAGCTTATATCCAGAATCATCAAAGATAAGTGTGTCAGGTGGTAGGTCAAGAAAATTTTTGAGATTCTTGTGGAACATCGGTTTATCTGTCGCACCCAATTTAAAAGGGGCCCTTGTGCACTGCGCCTGACTTACCACTCCATTGAATCTTTTGTGGTGGTCAAGGAACACTGTTGCTAGCGTGCGTTTGAGCTTCTCAAAATCGCAGCAGCTCCATATCCACACTTTGAACCATCTAAAACAAAAAATCAGAAACACTTCTGCATTGGGCCTTACCCAAAACTGTGTATCCCCTTCAACAACATACCGCATTTTTGGCCAGTGGGGCAATTCTTCACCATATTTTCCATCAAATTTCTTGAGCAGTAATCCATTAAGGTCCAAAATGAGAACCCTATGCTGGATGCTCAACGGAGGTGGTGGCCTTGGCCATATCAATGGGATTCTTTGAATTAGTCTATACCATAGAGGAAACACGAGCACTGCAGAAGACAACACGCAATTCCATATTGCACGAATGTCAGCCCTGCCATCCTGCTTGTCAGCCCTGAACCTATCTGCAAGGCGCCATTCTTCAACTAAAAGCATATCTGCAGATGCAAAATTACACAAGACTCAAATTTAAATATGAAATTAGGACATATCTATATATTGAAATCATACAATAAAAACACACAATGTTCAAAAATTAGGCACAAGATGAAAGAGACGTCGAATGGGAAAGAAAGTTATATTAATTTCAGAAGTGGTTACATAAAAAGAAACATAGGGGGGGCAAACTATAATCTCTTGCAGGCTCTGGGTTTAGGGTCAGAACTTGTGCCGGTATTTTGCATCTCCTTAGTGTCTTCTATGTCCATCTCCTCTTCTGACTGCCCCTGGGTCTCTTCCTCTTCCTTGCTTTTTTGCTCCATTTCAGGCTTCTCATCTCTAGTCTTCTCGATTTTTTTTCTTTTTGCCTTTCTTATATGCTGAGCAAGGGTCTCCTCGGGTCTTCCCTCCAGCCTGACATCTACACGACCATCAACTTTAGCAAGCTGTGCAGCAAAAGATCACTTATTAGAGCCATAATCAATGAAAAAACTTACTCTTGCCACGTTGGCCTCATTTTCTCGGGGTCTTTGATCTTGTCAGCCACACGCCAGTGTCTAGCAACACATCGTCTTCCTCATTCTGGGTTTTCCCTTCAGCACCAGTCGTACTCTGCTCCTTTACCTCAAAGTTTTGTTCTTCTTTTGTTGTTTTCGAAACAAGTTTCTCAGCATTACCAGGGAAATTTTCATCAAGCAATACCTCCACAGGTGTCTTGTATGCAGGCATCACTGCATCGTTCCCTGTGTCTTTTACCGGCAGTAGCTGTGAAGCAGCTTGACTCTGAAAAAAAATTAGAGAAGACAAAAATCAACCACCTGAAAAAACATCAGAGAAGACAAAAATCAACCACTTGATTACCCATTGAAACAATTTTCTCACCTGTTTTTGGGCATGGTTCAACTGGCTTCTTCTTTAGAAGGGATTGGTCTTCTGCAGAAATAACTCCGGGGCAATCCTTAAGCATGCACTTTCCTTTCTCAGTCAAGTGAGCATAGCAGAATGCATGGTATGCATGTGAACAAGGCAATAGAACAACATGGCTTGAGCGATTGTGCTCATGAATTTTTACACCACAAGCATTGCACACATCAATGAGAACAACACTATGTCTAGGAGCTGAAACTCGTGCAGGCAAGACTATGGTTTCAGGTAGCATTGGTTGACTAATCATGTCTGTCACAAACGTGACATAGAGACCAAAGGTTTCCTCATGGTCCAAGCATTTGGATAATTCTTCCTGTAGGCAAGAGACCTCTGTTATCAGACAATGTCAAACAGGTATAAAATCGGTATAATGATGTTATCATACCGGTATGATTACATCCTACCGGTATGATGTTATCCCACCGGTATAATGTTATTATACTGGATAGTATAACATCATACCGGTAGGATAACATCCGATAACATCATACCGGTAGGATAACATTCGGTAACATCATACCGGTAGGATAACATTATACCAGAAGCATAACATCAAACCGGTTGGATTTTATCATACCGGTTGTATCTAACCATACCAGTTGGATGTAACCATACCAGTAGGATGTTATCATACCAGTAGGATGTAATCATACCGTTAGGGTATAATCTTACCGGTATGATAACATCCTATCGGTATTGTCATCTACCCTTACCGAATATGATATAATCCTACCGGTATGAAAAATCATACCGTATGGTACTTTGCAGGTATTATACTACAATCAGATGGAGTTAAAAGCATACCTGTGCTGCCTGCTGTAGGGTGGCTTTTGCTTGGTCAAATTTTTCTTGGAGGCTGTCAAGCAAGCCTGTTGGTACATTGGCATCGTCAGGGAAGTGCATTCGGATGGTGTCAAGGGCACCCTCTCAACGGTGCACATCAGCAACAGATTTGACCACTGAATCCTTAGCCTTCTGACACTCGGCTGATACATTGTCATGAGATTTTTGAACCTCAACAAGAAGTTCTTGCAAGGAAGTGGATACTTCAACACTAAACGCAGACTGAGTGGTCGCAAAAAGTCCACTTCTGATTGGTGTACTTCCGGATGGGGTATTTACTTAGAAGATGGCAGAACCACTTGGGGTCCCTGTGGATACTTGGGAAGTCTCTAACTTCCATTGTTCTCTTTTCCTATCTAAGTGACCTTCATTGGTCACATTCTTCACCACCTCAGATACAAACTCAGCCCACTTTACCGGACCTGTGCATACGAAATAAACATATCCGCGTGCAAACTTGACTCCCAGCAGATAGTTTGGTGGTTTGGATTGGTACACCTGCTTGTAGAGCTGGTAGAGTACCTTGTAGTGATCCGGCCTTGCTGTTTTTATCGGCACTTTTTTCTCCTTCACTCGAAGACACGTGAAAACTTTCATCCAGTTGGATATGGGCACATCTGCATCTGTCAACTTCCTAACATCTTTCCCCTCAAGACTTAACCCATATTCTCTGTGAAAATCCTCCTTTGTCGTGCAGAATGCCTTTAATGGCACCTCCACATCCTTGGGGTGAACAAAGCGGCTGATTTTGGGAGGAGGCTGTAACTTCTATCTCTGAAAGGAATAAATCCATATTCATTACTCAATGTATCCACACCTCAGTACTCTACTACACATACAGGTCCGTTGTACACAACACAGAGATAGACAGAGAGAGGTGACATACCTTCGTGGGAGAATGTCGGGTCTTTGTGGGGGAGACCTGTCGGGCTGCATTCCTTGGGCTATTTCTTAGGTTGCTATCCATAGCAAAGGATAAGCAGCGTGCACAGGGGGCTGTAGAGTGAGCTGAGAAAGGCGCAGAAGGAGAAAGGCACAAAGATACAGAGAAGTCACAGTCATGAAAACATTCGACTGAACATTCGTTCTGACATGGGCTCCACACGTGTTTTTGAATCCTCCACATGATTTTTAAGATTTTGTATCCTCCACACGATTATTTAATTCAAACAATTCTTGCCCATAACACCAGTTTCATACCCCCTAAATTTTAAGCCTCCAAAAGAAACTTTCAACCGGTTAAAACCGGGCCACCTATTCATGCATCCACCCCACTGCTTGTACAAAAAGAGGTTGAACGATGGTTCCCTCATCATTCTAATCCTATATGTGGATGATATGCTTATAGATGAGAAGTCAAAAGATGAGATTGCACTTCTCAAAGACGCCTCAAGCAAGCTATTTTTCATGAAAGATTTGGGTGATGCACATCACTTTCTTGGTATGCGTATCAAGAGAGATCGTAAGCGTGGAATACTTGAACTATCACATGAAGAGTATATTCACAAGGTTTTGCAATTTTGTAACATGTACTGTGGGAAAGCATTGAGTACCTAATGACTCTGTATATTAAATTTAGCAAGAATGATTGCCCCACATTGGATTGCTGAAATAAGCAAAAATGGAAAAGGTGCCATATTCTTCGACATTTGGCAGTCTCATGTTCAAACATTGCATTTGTCAGAGACTGGGAACTTTCCAAAACACCGTGTACGAGCCACAAATGGCTGCAAGCACACAACTAGACATTCCTAGCAAGCTCAAAGGGACAATGGTGTGTCACTCACCGCTCAATGCTTCCATCGTGAAGGATCCTGTACCGCGAAGAAGAAGGAGCCGCCATCTGCACCGCGCTCAACCGCCTCGCCGCTGCTGATGCCGCCGCAATTCTCAATCACACATACACACTCTCTCTCTCTCTCTCTCAAGCATACACACACACACACACACACACACACACACACACACACACACACCCATACACATGTGAGCATAGGAAGCAGGAGAAGACAGAGGTAGAGCAAGAGCACTTCTTAGCTTACACCTCAAAGAATGAAGATTTTAGGTCAAAATAGACCTTTTATAAGAGTTTGATTCATTCACACATGGGGACCCACAATGGCCGGTCATAGCAAAAATACTGTAAAAATGGAATAAGTGGTGCACCTCTGATCGGTGATCACCTACACACCTATTGGAACGACAAGCCCGGTCCATGACTCAATCAAATAATGATAAGGCGTCCATCGAAGGTGATAAGGTGTCCGTAATGGTTAACAAACTCCCCCTTCCTAATGTAGCTTCTTACTAAGGGGCTTTTACATGTAATCTTAAGCTCTCAATGGATAGAGTAAGAATTGCATCACCTTAGAAAACTTGCAAACACATTAAAACCATGTATTGGTTTGGATACACCCGTTCATCAAGGTGGAAGAGCATCTAAGTTTGTAGCTTGAGCTTTCTTCAAACACTTAAAAAGCATATGCAATGAAAAGGCACAAAATTGATTGGTAATAGAATACTAAACAATTTTTAGCAGTAAAAATAAAACTCTATCGTAATCAAATGCATAAGCACTTGTAAAGGTAAAAAATAAACAAGTATGGGGTTGCTAATTTAATGGTGAAGAGGCACTAGAGGTCAACTATTAATACCATGGGCATGCTTCTCAATTGCAATTCTGCAATGCATTCCTGTACACACTAGAAAACATAAAGAATACCTCTATGAGGCACATCAGTGGGAAGAGGCACCAACCTTTATTGAACACAATCAAACAACATAAGGAACCCAACCCAATTATTTGCACCCCCCTAGAGAGTCAAGGGAACATGATATTGAATAGATGGGCGGGTAGCCCTAGGTTTGAACCCCTATCCTTTTCATCGTCGAGAAAAAAAAAATCATTTTCCGTGAGACCATATGTGTAATCATGTAAATCTTCCTCATCATTAGAGGCACAAATTTTCACTAAGAAGGTCACTAGACGTCTATAGTCATCTTGGTTAAAAGGGAAAGCTTGTGCAACCGGAGAGACGCTCTCTACTAAGTAGGGATCAGTTGTGGTCAAGAGACATATCAACCATTCTAGCTCCTCAAAATTCTTCTCACACACTATTGTATCTACCAAATCCTATTCACACGCAAGCATCGGGTATACTATGTGAAACACTTGTGAAAAGTAAAGAGGGTATCGTAGGAGTGGATGACTCTAGTTTACTAGCCATATTTGTACACACAAATAGATTCTGGTTAGTGTGCAAATATTATAAGGGTCATGTCAAAAGGTTGTGTCTTTGTGCATAATGTGTTATTATGAATTTGTAGGTTTCTAGAATTTTGTTTGGTGGCTCTTGCTCTTTTACTTTTTTATTTTTGTTTTTGTGTGTATAGGGCTATATATGTACATTTCCTAAGATTAGGAGATTCAGAGGTCAAGGAGGAAGGTTAAGAGGGGAGCAAGTGAATGATGGATGTTAGCAAACACTCCCCCCTTCCTTGGTTAGATCATACCTTTTGGAATGATGTGGTCACCTTTTGAAACCAATTGTCCCAAGTTGTTATGGGTGAAGACTTTGATCGATAGTTTTCGACCGCCCTAGGCATTTCATCTAGTTGCAAGGGTGGTAAGGTACTCTCCCATGGTTTTATTTGCAATATTGTTATAGGTGGTGAACTTACAATAGGAGGTGAAAATTATTTCTTATTTGTATGGATATGTACAATGGTAGGTGGAGGTTGTGTTGAAGCTTCTATTTCTGTATATGAACTACATGAAAAGCAAGAAGCTTCATTTGTTTTTTCTATGTTTGAGCTGAGCGAAACAAGCCTTTCTCACTTGGTACCCAAACTAGCTCTGGATCATGTGTATAGTGTTTTGTGATCTTTCCCTTCCCACGATCTTCAATCGGCTTTATCGTCACAGGATTAGACTCACATGGCTCAGGTGACAGGTAAGAAGACAATTTACGTTTTGGCACCTAGACTTGATCATTTCCTTCATAGTAGCCTTGGGCTTCTAATAGTTGTTTAGGATTTCAACGCCACGTTTCTTACCTTTCTTGGAGTGAGTGGGATGTCTCTTACAGGGCTTTTGTTTTTAGCGTAAAAAATGGTCGCTAAAGAAGCTTTAGAGACCCATTTATATTTTTTCTTAGTTATATTGCGATGGGTCTTGTGTGTCTCATTTTTTGTTTCAACTACAAAAGTTGAAGCTCTAGAGGGTTAGGCTATAGTTACAGATGGTTCAACCTCTTGGACATGCGCTATTTTGGGCTGTATTTTCTTGAGAGTCGATATCTTAGGGACTATCGCTTGAGTGGCAGGGCTAAGAGTTGGTTTCTATGTTGTGACACTCCCAATCTCCCAATCAATAGTACATTTGGTTGCTATCATCCACGTGTATCCTAGGTTTATATTGCCTTCCATAGTTCCAACAGAGATGACCAAAAAGTCTTGAGTTGCAAGCCTGTAAGTGTGCCAAATTCTAAAAATCGTAGTTTTTTTCTTGTTGATACCCGTTACTTGGATAGTAATCTCAGCTAGAGATGGATTTGCTAACTGACACAATATTCCATATGACAATAGATTATATTTAGCACCCCTGTCCAATAAGGCATTATGTAGCACTTTCCCATAGGCGCTATTTAACTCAATAGGGTATCATAGAGGTGTGTCAGAGTCCAACCAATCATCCTCTGTTTCAATGTGAAATGCATGTTGTAACTCCAAGGTTGGCCTCTCATTGGTATCTAATACGTTGTTGTCGCTCCTTAGCCTTGAATTGAGCTTATATCTTTTTTAATTCTGCTTGTGTCTTGATGTCTTTTTTTTATGGATGGCACGTAGCTCATCTTGGCTTAAAGGATCATAGTATCTTTTAAATTTAGTCCCATTGAGGAATTGAATGGTTTCAACTCCATCAAGAGTTTCCACATAAATGGTACCTTGTGGGGTGATTTTGCATACTCTCTATATGGTCCTTTTCTTGCATATTTTAACTTTTTCTTCTCGTTACGCACTCCATACATAAGGACTTTATACCCAACCTTGATATCCTTGTTCTTCAAATGACCGTTAAACCATTTCTTTCTCCTATCTTTCTCCACAAGTGCATTTTGCACAGCCAATTGTCTTTCTTTATCTAACCCTCTCAAGGATATACAAGTGCTCAACTAAAGGGTTACCATCCCAACCTTCTTGTGAAGCTACCCGTAGACTAGGAATTACAAACTCCCATGGCATAACTGCTTCTTGGCCATATGCCATTGTGAATCGTGTACAATTAATAGCCACTTTGTAAGATGTATAACAAGCCCATAGAGATGAAGTCAACTTCAAATCCCAATCTGTGCGATGAGCTTCCGCTGTTCTGGTCAAGATAGAAATTAAGATCTTGTTAGTACTCTCAGCTTGGCCATTTGCTTGTGGATAATAAGGTGTAGAATTATGGTGGGCTATCATAAAGTTTTTTGTGAGTTCCTTTATCACTCCATTTATAAAATGAGTATCATTATCACTCACAATCTCAAAGGGACAACCAAATCTGGTAATAATGTTCTCAAAGAGAAACTTAGCTGTTGACCTTGTATCAGCCTTGCGTGCCGCCTTGGCTTCTGCCCACTTTGTCACATAGTCAGTGGCAACAATAATATATCGAGATTGAGTGTTACGAGCTACCGGATTAATGGGGCCTATAAAGTCTAAACCCCATTTTTCAAATGGTTGAGTCCCTTTAATAGGATGTAAGGGCATCTTATCCTTTTGTTGTGTGATCTTATAACGCTGCCATTCTTCACACCCTTTTGCAAAAAGTGATGCATCCTTGAATAAGGTAGGCCACCAATAGCCTGATTGCACCACCTTTCTAGCAGCAGTTAGTTCCCCTAAAAAATGTCCTCCGACTATACCTATGTGGGCTTCTTGCAGTATGTATAAATACTCATCCTCACAAGCACAACGTCTAAGAATATGATCCTTCCCTAGCTTGTAGAGAGTTCCTGCAATTAAAAAATAAGGTTCACATTCCTTTAACAGTTTTCAAGCTATATCCTTACGGAGCTCTCTGGGTGGAAAACCATTAACTAAAAAGTTCACAATCTTCTCACTCCATTTAGGCATGGTCTACTAGGAATAGGGAAGTATCGGACAATTCATCATGAATTCCAGTAGGGGCTTCACCATTGGGTATGCGAGACAAATGATCCTCCATGAAATGTCCTTTACTAGGTCGTACCACAATGGTAAAATCAAACTTAAGAAGAATTAACAACCATCGTGTAATTCTTCTTGTGGAAAAAGACTTATTTACTAGATACAACAATGCTTGATGATCCACATAGAAAACAAACTTGTTGGCATGAAGGTAGTAGCGAAATTTCTTTATTGCATAAATCATAGCTAAACCTTTCTGATCTGTAGTAGTGTATTTTCTCTCAGCATCATTTAATTGACGACTTGCAAAGCTAATGGGGTAGTCCAATTTATGTTCTCTTGGTTGATCTAGAACACACCCAATAGCAAAGTTTGATGCATCAATATGCACATGGAAAATTACATCCAATGGGCACTCATAGAATGGGAGCACTTGTCAAGGCCTTTTCTAATAACTCATAAACATGGTCACACTTTGTTGTCCAGTGGAACTCAATAAGAAGTTTGTACAATGGGCGAGCTATCTTGGCAAAGTTTAAAATAAACCGCCGGTAATAACCAACATGGCACATGAACATTTGAACTCCTTTATAGTTTGTGGGTGGTGGAAAACCAAAAAAGACCATATTAGGTATTTTGGTAAAAATCTCACATTATGGGAATTTCCAAATCGACCGAATTCATGTAATTTGGGAATTTTCCACTTAAAGTGGGAAAAATTGAAGTGTGTGGCTAGTAAATAAAGTGAAAATCTCATAGGATTGTGGTGTTGATAAACACCAAAAGTCAAGAGGATGTACAACACATGGATTTGAATAATAACTATAAATTACATAAAACAAAGGAAGATACAAAAAAGATTTTGTTTACAAATTGACTAGTATAGTCACAATAGAAGCTCCACATAATTCTACTCCACATTTGATACCATATCTGAACTTTGATCCAAGTGTGGCTGATGTGCACGAGTGAGGCCTTCTTTGGCTTTTAGAGCATGTCTTTCTGGAATCTTTATTCTAGAAAATGGTCCTTCTTTGTTGGGTCTCCAGGACCAAACAATTGCATCTATAGTTTCCCACACTTGTGGGTCCTTATAGTTGACAGCCCAATAACCCTTCCAACAATTACTGTAAGCTTGAGTATCTGTCATCCCACTTTTTCTCGCGCAAGGTGCCCAATATTGAATCAAGAGTTTTCTGTAGTTTGGTGATGTAGGCTCATTATCAATGTGAGATAAAGCCATTGCAAGCCACACTGGATAGATTTCTGTGTCACTCAGAACAAGCATAAGAAAGTCACCTTGGTGCACATCAGACATAGGGTCAAACTCTTCCCTTGGCCTATCTCGTTGAGGCCCACAAAAATGATCGTTCAACTCTTCAAGGCCTAGGAATCTTTCTGCTCCTTGTTGCAAATTCATTGTAGTGCTTTGTAGGTGAGAATATTCTTGAGTTTTTGGCCAAAACATTTCATACAAGACTCCCTCTGATATGATTGCTTTTCCAATCTCTTCAATTACCTTACTCCAATAATCTATCACGGGTCTATAATATCGCGGAATACTTGAACCATTCCCTAAATTTTTCCAAAATTTTATATAGTTCTTTAGCCCCAAAATGACTTCTTCGTGGGCCTTGACATAATCCGCCATTTGTACTAGAGGTGGATCTCCATGTGGTAACATTGGCTTGCCTTCTGTGTCTGTTTTCCAAAGGCGAATACTTCCACTCCAACTTGATACACCTACATGTGCCTTATATTGCATCATTGGTGTCTCATCCTGCATAAAGAACCTGAACTGAAGCGGTTTGGAATGTCCAACAAGTATGTCTTGTCCATCACAAAGATAGCCATCACAATATTGCTTGAAATCGGGGATCTTTGTGAGAAAAAATGGAGCTGGAGATGAAGATGAGCTGTTTCGTAATGTATCCATCAAATGTGGCAAAGTATAGGTTTGTGTAACTCTCAACTTCTCTGAAAACCTACTAAACATGGCGTCTATGTCCTCATGTGTATGCCCAACCATTAAAAATCCCAGCTGGATGGTTTTGAAAACACCCCTTGCAACAAGCATTGACAAATAGGCAAATAAGTATCGATTTTTGTTTTCCCCTGCACAATTATCCAATTGTAGCAACAAGTTCTCTGGCAATGTGCGAAATGTTGACCCCAATTCCTCTTCTGCAATTTCTGACGACTGCACAATGGGCTCTTTTCCATCACTCAAGTTATGGTAGTCCAAAGCATCCCTTGAGTTCAAAGCATGTAGTAGTGAAATATTGCTCCTTGGAAGTCCATTTGTTACTAGATCACCAAGAGGATGCTTATCTATCCTCTCGAGGTTATGTAAACAATTAGCAATTGAGCCAATTGTAAGATTTGGATCAGCTGGCCACAAACCATTCAAGACAAAGTGTCCATAATGACCTTCTCCATGTCCATGAGTGATCATGCCAATCAATGCCTCCTACAGATTATATCCTGAATCCACACCCTTGGGAACAATGCGTAATCTAGGAATGGCAGTCTTCTTTTGATCCATCTTATCATGGATTATGCATACATATTTTTGTGGTTGAGTTTCTGAATACGTGCGCCATGCATAATATAGGCTTCTGCAACCCTTTTGTTGTGCCATGTGAACTTCTCTCTCCCTCAAGAGAAGAGCTCTCTCTTCAAGAGAAGGTTTAGCTTCTAACCTTGCCTTGATTGAGCTACAAATATTGCACTTAGAGAACTCACTCGTCTTTGTTAAAGTGACATGTGGGTACTCTTTGTTCCAAATTCTACCAAAAGAAGATTGGGATAGCTTCTTCTCATAGCCCATTTGGTCAAGTGTCGTGTTGATTTCACATAAAATATCCACTTGTTTGTATGTTGATGGAATCACCAATTGAGTCTCTCTTGAGCCATCTAGCAGTGTTCTACTTCTATGTGGCATCTTCTCAGAGTTGTTTTCCACAAACTCATTTAGTAGTGCTCTTGCTAAACTAGTATGTTGAAGTCCCCTTCTCAATGTACATGTGTTCCCATGTACATATTGGCGCACACCATTTTCAAAGTTCTCCTTGTATCGATAAAATGATGTCTTTGGTATTCCATGTAGCTCATACCATGCTCTACAACAAACAATAGAGCCATTTAGCCTGAATTGGTATCGTGACTTCTCATCTTTCTGATAACATATAGAAAGAACATCATAAACATAATTAGTGCGTGATTTTTGAGACTCTCCCCAAAATTGTTGTCGTAACCTTGTCACCATATCACGATCTGCAAATTGGCAGCATTTTGTGCACAACAATCAATGCATGATACCCTTTGAATTGATTTGTTTGAAAGGTAAAAAGTCGAAGCTGGTGCTGCTTTTGATTTTTGAGTCCTGTTCATGAAAGTGTATCGTCTCTTCCTTGACAACTGGACAACATTACTCCCATCAAGTTTTTTTCCAACATTGCCATCGTTGGATACATCCTCATATGTAGCATGCATGCCATCAACAAGAACAAAGCGTTGTAATGGGCTCCCATTCAACATTGTTGTCTGCTTGATGGGCCACTTTAGCAAAGTGATGCTACCCACTTCAACCACATCATCAATGCTTGCATTTTCTCTTTCAATACCCACACCCACACAATCAGGACCAAGTTCCTGAAAGTTGACATAATCATGTGGAAATACATATAAGATGGTCCCTTCATTCATGGTTTGCATCATTGTGTCATCTTTTAAAAGGACCCTCTGATTTCTCCAAGACTCTCGAATCATTGCTTCAAATTCTGGGCTTGTCATAGGTATTGCATCTGTAACTAGAGGATCAGAATGATCATGTTCTTCATCACCATTGTAGCTTTCATGTGGATCAATTAAGTTCTCATTTAATACAAAAGATTGCAAAAGAAGCTTTGACCATCGAACATCACTCCATAATGAGCCTTGGAGAGATGAAGTATCCATTGTAGGAAAAGGTAGGACCACATCCTTCAAGCATTCCTCCACTAGTATGGAGACATTTCCCAGCCCTATCTTTGTACCACCACAAGTGGAATTTGGATCTGTTCTACACACACAACCAATACCAACGATTTCATTGTCAAGTATCATATGTACTTTCTCCCCAGATTCGAAGTCCATCCTGTAAGTAAAAAGATTACATTGTTAAATCCATAGTTATAGAAAAATACTCTTCAAACAAAAAATCATGCTACAACATGAAAAAGGTTTGCATAGGTTGGACAAGTGGTGAACCTTGAGACCAAATCCTCCTTGCTATATTAATGGAAGCAAGGTTGGACAAGTGGTGGACCTTGAAACCAAAGCCTCTTTGCTATATGAGAGCATAGGTTGGACAAGTGCTGGACCTAGTTGTAATACCCACTGCCACCTATCAACTACTATAGGACTATGCTTTCCAATGTCCAAGTATCCCTTGAGTCTTTCAAGGTTGAACACGTGGTGGACCTTGAAACAAAAATCCCCTTTCTATATCAGAGCATAGCTTGGACAAGTGGTGGACCTAGTTATAATGCCCAATATCCAAGGTGAAATACCTTAGGACTTTGCTACCTTGCTTGCCAATGTTTACATAGCCCCTCATTTCTTTAATGGAAGTAAGGTTGGACAAGTGGTGGACCTTGAAACCAAAGCCTCTTTGCTATATTAGAGCATAGGTTGGACCTAGTTTTAATACCCACTGCCACCTATCAACTACTATAGGACTATGCTTTCCAATGTCCAAGTATCCCTTGAGTCTTTCAAGGTTGAACACGTGGTGGACCTTGAAACGAAAATCCCCTTTCTATATTAGAAAGGTTGAACACATGGTGGACCTTGAAACGAAAATCCCCTTTCTTTATCAGAGCATAGCTTGGACAAGTGGTGGACCTAGTTATAATGCCCAATATCCAAGGTGAAACACCTTAGGACCTTGCTACCTTGCTTGCCAATGTTTACGTAGCCCCTCATTTATTTAATGGAAGCAAGGTTGGACAAGTGGTGGACCTTGAAAGCAAAGCCTCTTTGCTATATGAGAGCATAGGTTGGACCTAGTTGTAATACCCACTGCCACCTATCAACTACTATAGGACTATGCTTTCCAATGTCCAAGTATCCCTTGAGTCTTGCAAGGTTGAACACGTGGTGGACCTTGAAACCAAAATCCCCTTTCTATATCAGAGCATAGCTTGGACAAGTGGTGGATCCTAGTTATAATGCCCCTCCTTTCTTTAATGGAAGAAAGGTTGGAAAAGTGGTGAATCTTGAAACCCAAACCCTTTGGCTATATATAGAGGATATCTTGGACAAGTGGTGGGCTTAGTTGTAGTATCCAATGTCCAAGGTCCAAGGTGAACTATGTAAAGACCTTACTTCCAAAAACAAAGTCGTACAAGTGGTTCTCCTTGAAACCAAAACCTCCTTAGTGTATTAGAACATAGCTTGGAGAAGTGGTGGACTTAGTTGTAATGGTGAATGTCCAAAGCAAACTATTATAGGACCTTGCTTCCCAAATCAAGTTTGGACAAGTGGTGGATCTTGAAACCAAAACCCCCTTACTCTATTAGAGCATAGCTTAGATAAGTGGTGGACCTAGCTGCCATGGAAAATGTTCAATCTGAACTGCTGCAGGACCTTGCTATTAAATGTCTACGTAGAGCTAGCTTCTTTAATGGAATCAAGGTTGGGAAAGTGGTGCATCTTGAAACCAAAATCCCTTTATTGTATTAGAGCATAGCTTGGACAAGTGAGGGACCTAGTTTTAATGTGTGATGTCCAAAGAAAAGTATTACAAGACCTTGCTTTCCAATATTTGAATTGGTCAAGTGGTTAAAACTAAGTATAAAACTTTGACCATTTTCTTCTCGAATTGCCAAAAAGCTAGTTTTAGACACCCCTAAATGAAAATGGTTTAGGGTGGCCTTAAACAATGTTTTTTCAAAGACTTGAACAAAAGGGTTGTCGAAGAGTAATGACAATTTATTGTGGCTTGAAGTGCCTGAGTATGTGAAAACAAGCCTAGGTTTTCCACGAGGCAAAAGGTGACATAATAAGAACATTGGAAACTTAAGATTGACCATGTGGCCTAAACTTTGGCAAGTGAAGTGGTGGCCAAGTTTTGTGGCACAGTGTGCACTTGGTCCTATATGTGTTGACCACTTGGCTAAATCTAGGACCATAAGGCCAAACCTTTGGCACCTTAAATATAGTATGGGACATAATCTAGAACTGCTATAGTAAATTAGTAGTATAGCTAATATGTTAATATTTGTATTATATTTAAGTATATGCTAATATAATTTATGCTCAAAATTTCACTAATGAAGAATGTTCCCATTTAGCACTCCAGATGCGGGGTCTTAGGGCAATGCCACAATGGGGTGACAAGGCAGCGCTTCCACATGAGGTTTGGGGGTAGCGCTCTTGATGGGGATGTGGAATATAGTGCTCTCGATGGCAGGGCTTGGGAGGTTGATTTTGGGATATTGTTCTGGGCGGGGTCCTGGGGTAGTGCCCCAGGCGGGGTCCGGGGCAGCGTACGGTAGCATACGTGGCATACGTGGCATTCTAATAAACCCTATCAAGATTAGGCACACAGAGAGTGCACGAGCAACGCACACAGAGAAAGCAGGTGAGCAGCAAACACACAGAAAGCGCACACGGATCGCACACAGTTGGAGTATACGCGCGCGTAGAGGAGCAAGCTCGGCATCGTACAGAACACACAGGTGGAGTGCACAAGATTGAAAGTTCGCGCACAAGATAAAGAAACAGCAGCGTACACAACGCTTTCTAGAAGGGCAGGATCGGGCAGTCTTCTCAGGAGACATTGCACACCTCACGAATAGAGAAAAAACAGGTATTTCTCTCTCTCTCACTCTCTGTCTTTCTCCATATAGAGAAGATGGTTCTCTGTAACTCTTCTTGCACACACACTCTCTCGTCAAAAGACAGAGATACATAGTTTAAAATTATCCCCGCACACATACACATATTCCCACACGTCGTCTTCCTCTCTTCCACATACATAACCACAGTGAAATCTGTTATCTTGCTGTCTCTCTCTTGAAAATACATGCACATATTCCCACACATCGTCTTCCTCACTTCCACATACATAACCACAATGAAATCTGTTATCTTGTTGTCTCTCTCTTGAAAATACGTGCACATATTCCCATACATCGTCTTCCTCTCTTCCACATACATAAACACAGTGAAATCTGTTATCTTTCTCTCTCCTCTCTCTAAAAAATAGATATTTATCTCTCTCTCTCTCTATCTATCTATCTCTGTATCTTGCTATCTCTCTCTTGAAAATACATGCTCATGTATGTGTGCATCTGTGTTATCTATGTGTATGTATGTATATTTGTGTTATTTCATTGTAATACTCATACATAATGCAGATACACAATTACACTTAATTACGATATGCACACATAGTATATATACATACATAAATATCACAAATAACTAACACATTGTAATACTAGTAAAATTGAATGGAAGACTTACTTGCGTGATCTGTTAAAGTCGATTCTTGTAGCGAGTTCTGGATGTATGCTGAGCTAATTTTCCTCTAATCCATTTGTAGATATGATTGTAACTTCTGTTTCTCAAAAATAGTAGTGTTGTTTAGTGATACACCTAATGGACATAAATGGTTTAAACTAGGACATGTAGACCAAAAATACGTGTATTTCTTTGGATGAATATATACACTTTTTGGTGACCCTTACCACAAGTGGTGGACCGTGAGACCAGTGGACTATAAGGACCTCCAAACAATACCTTGTACACTCAATCCTTCTTGGTATCTAGGTTGGACAAGTGGTGGACCTTGTTCAAATTCTCTAACCACTCTCTCTAACATGGTGACATAATTTAGGTGTGATAAATTCATATCTATGCAAACTAATATCAGTTTAGGCTTGTTAATTTGAATTTGTTTGAATTTATGTACAATATAATGATTTGAGGTTTGCATATTTGAATTTAGGTGGTATAATGATATCTTTTTGTGGTAAACTTGAATTTAAAATCAATTTCGCGTGGAATATTTTAAATTTAAGTAGTAAAATTTAAATTTTTATAAAAAAGTTTGAATTTTAAAATTTAGGCGGGATATTTAAGATTTGGGAGGGATATTTTAAATTTAGGCGGGAAGGTTTTGAATTTATAGCGAGATCTCCCTTACATAAGAGAGTATAGGTTGGACAAGTGGTGGACCTTCAAGCTAGAGCATCCATGCTACTGGACATGATAGGTAGGGAATCTAGTTGAATATTGTATGTATAATATATATGTAATAGATCTAGCTTGGACAAGTGGTGGACCTTGGAACAAAACCCCATGTAAAACATATCATGCACATTCCAAGTGGTCAAAAAAAATATCATTTAAGATATAGCCTTATAGGTTGGACAAGTGGTGGACCTTAACACCCAGATATTCTTCATATAATGACATAGAGTGGAAAACTGGTGAATCTTGAGACCAAACCATGCTACTAGCGATAATAGCTTGGACAAGTGGTGGACCTTGAAAGTAAACCCCCCATCTACGAAATATCGTGGGTTTAAGGTATTTCGATGGAGCCTAGCATCTTGGAGACATCGTGCATCTTGCTTCTCTTCATGTTTCAATGGAGCCTATCTTGGACAAATGGTGGAGCATCCTTCTCTCCATGTTTCAATGGACCCTAGCTTGGACAAGTGGTGGACCTTGGAACCAAACCCCCATGTAAAACCTATCATGGTCACTCCAAGTGGTGAGAAAGAATAACCTTTAAGATATAGCCTTATAGGTTGGACAAGTGGTGGACCTTAACACCATAATATTCTTAATATAATGACATAGAGTGAAAAAGTGGTGAATCTTGAGACAAAACCACTCATGCTACTAGCACTAATAGCTTGGACAAGTGGTGGACCTTGAACGTAAATCCCCCATGTTTCAATAGAGTTAGCTTCAACAAATGGTGGAGCATCCTTCTCTCCATGTTTCAATGGAGCCTAGCTTAGACAAGTGGTGGACCTTTGCTTCTCTCTATGATTCAATAGAGTTAGCTTGGACAAGTGGTGGACCTTGGAACCAAAGCCCCATGTAAAACCTATCATGGTCACTCCAAGTGGTAATAAAGAATAACCTTTAGGATGTAGCCTTATAGGTTGGACAAGTGGTGGACCTTAACACGCGCATATTCTTAATATAATGACATAGAGTGGAAAAATGGCGAATCTTGAGACAAAACCACTATTGCTACTAGTGATAATAGCTTGGACAAGTGGTGGACCTTGAATGTAAACCCCTCATCTACGACATATCGTGGGTTTAATGTTTTTCTATGGAGCCTAGCATCTTGGAGACATGGTGCACCTTGCTTCTCCTCATGTTTCAATGGAGCCTACCTTGGACAAATAGTGGAGCATCCTTCTCTCCATGTTTCAATGGACCCTAGCTTAGACAAGGGGTGGACCTTTGCTTCTCTCTATGTTTCATTAGAGGTAGCTTGGACAAGTGGTGGACCTTGGAACCAAACCCCCATGTAAAACCTATCATGGTCACTCCAAGTAGTAAGAAAGAATAACCTTTAAGATGTAGCCTTATAGGTTGAACAAGTGGTGGACCTTAACACCCACATATTATTAATAAAAGTGGTGAATCTTGAGACCAAACCACTCAGGCTATAACCAATAATAGCTTGGACAAGTGGTGGACCTTGAATGTAAACCCCTCATCTACGAAATATCGTGGGTTTATTGTATTTCGATGGAGCTTAGCATCTTGGAGACATGGTGCAGCTTGCTTCTCGTCATGTTTCAATGGAGCCTATCTTGGACAAATGGTGGAGCATCCTTATCTCCATGTTTCAATGGACCCTAGCTTGGACAAGTGGTGGACCTTTGTTTCTCTCTATGTTTCAATAGAGTTAGCTTGGACAAGTGGTGGACCTTGGAACCAAACCCCCATGTAAAA
This sequence comes from Adiantum capillus-veneris, assembly GCF_014529385.1. NCBI lineage: Eukaryota > Viridiplantae > Streptophyta > Polypodiopsida > Polypodiales > Pteridaceae > Adiantum > Adiantum capillus-veneris. Next base: position 155,464,009 of record NC_140931.1, read on the forward strand.
CCTATCATGGTCACTCCAAGTGGTAATAAAGAATAACCTTTAAGATGTAGCCTTATAGGTTGGACAAGTGGTGGACCTTAACACGCGCATATTCTTAATATAATGACATAGAGTGGAAAAGTGGTGAATCTTGAGACCAAACCACTCAAGCTACTACCAATAATAGCTTGGACAAGTGTGGACCTTGAATGTAAACCCCTCATCTACGACATATCGTGGGTTTAATGTTTTTCGATGGAGCCTAGCATCTTGGAGACATGGTGCACCTTGCTTCTCCTCATGTTTCAATGGAGCCTACCTTGGACAAATGGTGGAGCATCCTTCTCTCCATGTTTCAATGGACCCTAGCTTAGACAAGGGGTGGACCTTTGCTTCTCTCTATGTTTCAATAGAGTTAGCTTGGACAAGTGGTGGACCTTGGAACCAAACCCCCATGTAAAACCTATCATGGTCACTCCAAGTAGTAAGAAAGAATAACCTTTAAGATGTAGCCTTATAGGTTGGACAAGTGGTGGACCTTGACACCCACATATTCTTAATAAAAGTGGTGAATCTTGAGACCAAACCACTCAGGCTACTAGCAATAATAGCTTGGACAAGTGGTGGACCTTGAATGTAAACCCCTCATCTATGAAATATCATGGGTTTAATGTATTTCGATGGAGCCTAGCATCTTGGAGACATGGTGCAGCTTGCTTCTCGTCATGTTTCAATGGAGCCTATCTTAGACAAATGGTGGAGCATCCTTCTCTCCATGTTTCAATGGACCCTAGCTTGGACAAGTGGTGGACCTTTGTTTCTCTCTATGTTTCAATAGAGTTAGCTTGGACAAGTGGTGGACCTTGGAACCAAACCCCCATGTAAAACCTATCATGGTCACTCCAAGTGGTAATAAAGAATAACCTTTAGGATGTAGCCTTATGGGTTGGACAAGTGGTGGACCTTAACACGCGCATATTCTTAATATAATGACATAGAGTGGAAAAGTGGTGAATCTTAAGACCAAACCACTCAGGCTACTACCAATAATAGCTTGGACAAGTGTTGGACCTTGAATGCAAACCCCTCATCTACGACATATCGTGGGTTTAATGTTTTTCGATGGAGCCTAGCATCTTGGAGACATGGTGCACCTTGCTTCTCCTCATGTTTCAATGGAGCCTACCTTGGACAAATTGTGGAGCATCCTTCTCTCCATGTTTCAATGGACCCTAGCTTAGACAAGGGGTGGACCTTTGCTTCTCTCTATGTTTCAATAGAGTTAGCTTGGACAAGTGGTGGACCTTGGAACCAAACCCCCATGTAAAACCTATCATGGTCACTCCAAGTAGTAAGAAAGAATAACCTTTAAGATGTAGCTTTATAGGTTGGACAAGTGGTGGACCTTAACACCCACATATTCTTAATAAAAGTGGTGAATCTTGAGACCAAACCACTCAGGCTATAACCAATAATAGCTTGGACAAGTGGTGGACCTTGAATGTAAACCCCTCATCTACGAAATATCGTGGGTTTAATGTATTTCGATGGAGCCTAGCATCTTGGAGACATGGTGCAGCTTGCTTCTCGTCATGTTTCAATGGAGCCTATCTTGGACAAATGGTGGAGCATCCTTCTCTCCATGTTTCAATGGACCCTAGCTTGGACAAGTGGTGGACCTTTTTTTCTCTCTATGTTTCAATAGAGTTAGCTTGGACAAGTGGTGGACCTTGGAACCAAACCCCCATGTAAAACCTATCATGGTCACTCCAAGTGGTAATAAAGAATAACCTTTAAGATGTAGCCTTATAGGTTGGACAAGTGGTGGACCTTAACACGCGCATATTCTTAATATAATGACATAGAGTGAAAAAGTGGTGAATCTTGAGACCAAACCACTCAGGCTACTACCAATAATAGCTTGGACAAGTGTTGGACCTTGAATGTAAACCCCTCATCTACGACATATCGTGGGTTTAATGTTTTTCGATGGAGCCTAGCATCTTGGAGACATGGTGCACCTTGATTCTCCTCATGTTTCAATGGAGCCTACCTTGGACAAATGGTGGAGCATCCTTCTCTCCATGTTTCAATGGACCCTAGCTTAGACGAGGGGTGGACCGTTGCTTCTCTCTATGTTTCAATAGAGTTAGCTTGGACAAGTGGTGGACCTTGGAACCAAACCCCCATGTAAAACCTATCATGGTCACTCCAAGTAGTAAGAAAGAATAACCTTTAAGATGTAGCCTTATAGTTTGGACAAGTGGTGGACCTTAACACCCACATATTCTTAATAAAAGTGGTGAATCTTGAGACCAAACCACTCAGGCTACTAGCAATAATAGCTAGGGATAACCATTAAGATATAGTCTTATAGGTTGGACAAGTGGTGGACCTTAACACCCAAATATTCTTAATATAATGACAGAGAGTGGAAAAGTGGTGAATCTTGAGAGCAAACCACTCATGCTACTAGCGATAATAGGTTGGACAAATTGTTGATCTTGAATGTAAACTCCCCATGTACAAAATAACGTGGGTTTAAGGTATTTCGATGGAGGCTAGCATCTTGGAGACATGGTGCAGCTTGCTTCTCTTCATGTTTCAATGGAGTCTATCTTGGACAAATGGTGGAGCATCCTTCTCTCCATGTTTCAATAGACCCTAGCTTAGACAAGTGGTGGACCTTTGCTTCTCTCTATGTTTCAATAGAGTTAGCTTGGACAAGTGGTGGACCTTGGAACCAAACCCCCATGTAAAACCTTTCATGGTCACTCCAAGTGGTCAGAAAGAATAACCATTAAGATATAGTCTTATAGGTTGGACAAGTGGTGGACCTTAATACCCAAATATTCTTAATATAATGACACAGAGTGAAAAAGTGGTGAATCTTGAGACCAAACCCCTCATGCTACTAGCGTTAATAGGTTGGACAACTGGTGGACCTTGAATGTAAACCTTCCATGTTTCAATAGAGTTAGCTTCGACAAATGGTGGAGCATCCTTCTCTCCATGTTTCAATGGAGCCTAGCTTGGACAAGTGGTGGACCTTTGCTTCTCTCTATGAGAAGAATAAAGTTAGCTTGGATAAGTGGTGGACCTTGGAACCAAACCCCTATGTAAAACATATCATGGACATTTCAAGTGGTGAGAAAAATACCCTTTAAGATATACCCTTATAGGTTGGACAAGTGGTCGACCTTAACACCTAGATCTTCTTTATATAATGACATAGAGTGGAAAAGTGGTGAATCTTGAGACCAAACCACTCATGCTACTAGGGATAATAGCTTGGAAAAGTGACTGACCTTGACGTTAAACCCCACATGTAAAAAATATCGTGGGTTTAAGGTATTTCAATGGATCCTAGAATCTTGGAGACATGGTGCAACTTGCTTCTTTTCATGTTTCAATGAAGCCTATCTTCCACCAATGGGGGATCATCCTTCTCTAAATGTCTCAGTGGAGCCTAGCTTGGACAAGTGGTGGACCTTTGCTTCTCTCTATGTTTCCATAGAGTTAGCTTGGACAAGTGGTGGACCTTGAAACCAAACCCCCATGTAAAACATATCATGGTCATTCCAAGTGGTGAGAAATAATACCCTTTAAGATCTAGCCTTATAGGTTGGACAAGTGGTCGACCTTAAAACCTAGATCTTCATAATATAACGACATAGAGTGAAAAAGTGGTAAATCTTGAGACCAAACCACTCATGCTACTAAGAATAATAGGTTGGACAAGTGGTGGACCTTGAATGTAAACCCCCCATGTACGAAATATCATGGGTTTAAGGTATTTCAATGGAGCCTAGCATCTTGGAGACATGGTGCAGATTGCTTCTCTTCATGTTTCAATGGAGCCTATCTTGGACAAATGGTGGAGCATCCTTCTCTCCATGTTTCAATGGAGCCTAGCTTGGACAAGTGGTGGACCTTTGCTTCTCTCTATGTTTCAATAGAGTTAGCTTGGACAAGTGGTGGGCCTTGGAACCAAACTCCCATGTAAAACCTATCTTGGTAACTCCAAGTGGTGAGAAAGAATAAAGTTTAAGATATAGCCTTATAGGTTGGACAAGTGGTGGACCTTAGCACCCAAATATTCTTAATAGAATGACATAGAGTGGAAAAATGGTGAATCTTGAGACCAAACCACTCATGCTACTAGAGATAATAGGTTGGACAAGTGGTGGACCTTGAATGTAAACCCCCCATGTACAAAATATCATGGGTTTGAGGTATTTCAATGGAGCCTAGCATCTTGGAGACATGGTGTAGCTTGCTTCTCTTCATGTTTCAATGGAGCATATCTTGGACAAATGGTGGAGCATCCTTCTCTCCATGTTTCAATGGACTCTAGCTTGGACAAGTGGTGGACCTTTGATTCTCTCTATGTTTCAATAGAGTTAGCTTGGACAAGTGGTGGACCTTGAAACAAAACCCCCATGTAAAACCTATGCTGGTCACTCCAAGTGGTGAGAAAGAATAACCCTTAAGATATAGCCTTATAGGTTGGACAAGTGGTGGACCTTAACACCCAAATATTCTTAATATAATGACATAGAGTGAAAAAGTGGTGAATCTTGAGACCAAACCACTCATGCTACTAGCGTTAATAGGTTGGACAAGTGGTGGACCTTTGTTTCTCTCTATGTTTCAATAGAGTTAGCTTGGACAAGTGGTGGACCTTGGAGCCAAACCCCCATGTAAAACATATCATGGACATTTCAAGTGGTGAGAAAGAATACCCTTTAAGATATACCCTTATAGGTTGGACAAGTGGTCGACCTTAACACCCAGATCTTCTTAACGTAATGACATAGAGTGGAAAAGTGGTGAATCTTGAGACCAAACCACTCATGCTACTAGAGATAATAGGTTGGACAAGTGGTGGACCTTGAATGTAAACTCCCCATGTACAAAATATCGTGGGTTTAAGGTATTTCAATGGATCTTAGCATCTTGGAGACATGGTGCAGCTTGCTTCTCTTCATGTTTCAATGGAGCCTAGCTTAGACAAGTGGAGCCTATCTTGGACAAATGGTGGAGCATCCTTCTCTCCATGTTTCAATGGACCCTAGCTTAGACAAGTGGTGGACCTTTGCTTCTCTCTATGTTTCAATAGAGTTAGCTTGGACAAGTGGTGGAACTTGGAACCAAACCCCCATGTAAAACCTATCATGGTCATTCCAAGTGGTGAAAAAGAATACCCTTTAAGATATAGCCTTATAGGTTGGACAAGTGGTGGACCTTAACACCCAGATCTTCTTAATATAATGACATAGAGTGGAAAAGTGGTGAATCTTGACATCAAACCACTCATGCTACTAGTGATAATAGGTTGGACAAGTGGTGGACCTTGAATGTAAACCCCCCATGTACGAAATATCATGGGTTTAAGGTATTTCAATGGAGCCTAGCATCTTGGAGACATGGTGCAGATTTCTTCTCTTCATGTTTCAATCAAACCTGGCTTGGACAAATGGTGGAGCATCCTTCTCTCCATGTTTCAATGGAGCCTAGCTTGGACAAGTGGTGGACCTTTGATTCTCTCTATGTTTCAATAGAGTTAGCTTGGACAAGTGGTGGACCTTGGAACCATACCCCTATGTAAAACCCATCATGTGCATTCCAAGTGGTGGTAAATAATACCATTTAAGATATAGCCTTATAGGTTGGACAAGTGGTGGACCTTAACACCCAGATCTTCTTAATATAATGACATAGAGTGGAAAAGTGGTGAATCTTGAGACCAAACCACTCATGCTACTAGGGATAATAGGTTGGACAAGTGGTGGACCTTGAATTTAAACCCCACATATACAAAATATCATGGGTTAACCCCACATATACAAAATATCATGGGTTTAAGGTATTTCAATGGAGCCTAGCATCTCAAAGACATGGTGCATCTTGCTTCTCTTCATGTTTCAATGGAGCCTATTTTGGACAAATGGTGGAGCATCCTTCTCTCCATGTTTCAATGGACCCTAGATTGGACAAGTCGTGGACCTTTGCTTCTCTCTATGTTTCAATATAGTTAGCCTATATTAGACAATTAGTAGACCTCGAATCTCTCCATGTTGTCTAGAGCTGAGCTTGGACAAGTGGTGGACCTTACTTCTCCCTTCCCTTAGTTTACTAGCTTAAATGATCACTATGTATACTTGCTTAGATCTAGCTTGAACAAGTGGTGGAACTTGTATTCACACAAACTAAATCCATTACAAAAAAGTATATGTTAAAATAACATTTGGTTTTTTTTGTTTCAGGAAAGATGGCTCCAAAAAAACAGGTTGCAAGGGTTGCTGTCTCAGTTGACTATACTTGCAATGATCTTAGGAAATGGTATTTGGACATACATGGTATAGAGGGTGCACAATTTCATAAGGTGCATCTATTTATTGCCAAAAAGGAGAATGACAGCTTGTTTGAAGATGTTGGACAAGTTGTGGAAGCATCTGTCTCTGTAGTTGATAGTCATCCAGAGGTGGAATGCATTGACATTCTAGTTCCAATGAATCTAGAATTTCAACTATCTCCAGGAGCATATGCATTGGAGCGCATGTCTAGAAACAAAGAAGAGACAATGTTTTCTCGAGGATGGAAGTTTGCAGAATCAAATCCAAATATCACAGCAGATCAACTTCAAAGCTCCATCATTGCCACACTACAACGAAAAAAGGTGAAAGCTTCACGACCACCATCCACAAAGAAGCAAGCAAAAGTGCAGAAAGTAGAAGCTAAGCGAACTAGTTCCATTTTGGATGTAGACAAGGCATCTTTGGCATCCTCATCAACAGAGGGTTCAATGTCAAAGATGAGAATTGTGGATCCAGATGTTTTAGAAGCTGAGGCCATGAAAGGACAAGAAAAAGATACAGGTGGAATGAATAAGTACATAAATTATTTTCCTTTCCAATATAGGAATTTGATATCCCTATTCAAAATTGTTGGCTTGCTCCTGATCACTATAATGCACGTATTATGGATAAAAAACACGCTGAAAGTGTGTTATTTGGATTTTCACGGAGTACGACCAAGCCTGCAGCATGTGCATATTTGATGCCTGTTCGAAATGCAAAATCAAAGAAGGGGACTCCTTTGGCAGTAGAAGAGGTAGAGGAGCAAAAAATTAAAGATTATCATTATTGGATTCTTGATGGGCAGCATTCAATCTATGCTGCAAAAGTTTTGCTTCACAATGAACAAAACAACAAAGAGATCTTTGAAAGACTGATTAGCGTGTATAAATTTAGAAAGGCTCGCATTGTTGTGAATGCTCCTCCATTTGTTGCAACTGCTATATCTGCCATTGCAAATGAGGAGGCTCAGGCATTGTATGTCAAGCAACCTTACAGCCAAATATTGAGACATTTACGGAGTCAATGGATCTTCTCAGGACGACCACCAAAGGCAGCAAGTGGAATTGCAGAGGGACATGCATCTCGTGCCGGATGGGATGTAAGTTATTTTCTTTGTCTTTTTGATAGTGTTTAATTAACAAATCTTGCTCAATAGTTTAATTATTTCTCTATTTCTTTTTAGGCTTTTCTTCGATTGGCAAGAATGAGTGCAGCAGCAAGTTGGATTGCTAAACAGGCACACATGGTCACGTACTCTGATTTAGTTTATGATTGCTGGATAAAAATCATTGAAAATCTAGAAGAGGAGAATAAGAAACCCCCAACAACTGTATTTAGATACCTTTGTGGCCTTGAGGAATCAGAGGTAAAGACTATTCAAGAAGAGATTAGAGATGAGAAGATTTTACTGTCAAAGAGTGCAAAGGATGGTGATGCAACTGACATGTATGATCGAATCAAGCAGTTGAAGCAAGACAAATTGATTCAAGATGCACTTCTTGAAGGCTTCAACAATTTGAATGAGTCTTCACCATGTAAAGACTGGGAGGAGGTGGTCAAAATGTATAACATCAATGATGTTGTTTATAAAACAATTTTAATGCTATGCGAGGAATGGATCAGATCTAGTTTGACGCGTGGAACAAAGAAAATGGCTTTTCCAGATGGAGCAATAAAATACATGCAATGGGCAATTCACCTTCAAAAGGAGAAAACTGAGCCTAGAGATTTGCCATGGTCAATCTATGTGGTGAGCCTACAAATGGAAGGCAATCTCTACTTGATGCGCCACTTCAATAATAAAGTGCCTATTGGCTTATGTGTTTTAGATATGACAAAAAACGTTGGAGGCAATTTGAAGTGGAGTGAGGAGACATTTAACAATGCTTTGGATGGGATCTTGGCTATTGCTGGAGGGTCAACAGATCCTGGATTTGTCTTTCTTGCATTTGTGGATTTCACTAACTTCACAAAATTGCAATGTGCCTTTCACGCCATGGGAGATAATCTGAGCTACCATTGTTGTGGTGCATTGCATCACTTTCCATCAGCTCCTTGCAAAGGAGCAATTCAATTCCTAACAGTTATTGCCTTCTTGGGACAAGGCAATGCATTTGAAGACCTGAGAAGAAGATCAGAGGAACATCCCATGCCAATTGATTGTTCTCTTCTTCAAGTAGCAGATAACGATATGTCAGATTTGCAATATTTGGAGGCCAAAAAAAGAGCTTTGGTCAAGCACTACATTCGTACATATTGTTTTGAAGACCGCAAGCTTGTTGATGTTTTTGGTGATGGCTCCTTGGTTGCACAAGAAGGAATACAACAGAAAAAAGAAGTTATCTGCTTAATTGATAGTGTGGAGGAGGCAAAAAGCGTGGAGACCATGCTGCTAGACTTTGTTAAGTCTCATGAAGATATAGAAAAATGGGCTGGACTTCAACAATCCACTTCGCAATCAGGCGACATTGTGCCTGTTACAGAGGAGTGCTCTCCACAAAGAGAAGAAGAACAACAACAACACCATCCTCTGTCAATGGAGGACTTTTTGGAAATGGAGACACGTATGTTTTGAGTTTCTTGTGCATGTTAGTGTTTCTTGTTACTGATTTGATACTCTTAATGTTAGATTTTGCTTTATATAGTATTGATTGAGTTTGTATTTTTTATCTCAAGCATTCAAGGTTTGAATGTAAATAGTAAATTACTTGAGTTTTTGAATGGTGGATCTGTAGACTAAAACTATAACATTTAATACTCACAAAGACTTAATTACTTAAGAGCTTGAACTCAATAAGTTTTGGACCTTTTATCAATACCCCCTTGATATGATACATTAGATCGTAGCATGGTTAAATGGTGATGCTTCATAAATTGAACCTAGCTTAGACAGGTGCTGGAGCCTAAATTTAAACTAACCTTGCTAGAAGGGAGCTTATGTTTGGACTTTGAGAACTAGCATAAGTAATCAATTAGAGCATAGATTAGACATGTGGTGGTGGCCGGCCTTAGAGACCAAAATCTTAATGAGCTTGGAAAGGTATTTAAGTACTGCAATTTACTTAGTTTTAGTACTCATTAAATGCATAGCTTGACAAAAGGTGGACCTTACATGGATCCTAATTTCAAGAGGTGTGGTAGACCTTCAAAACAAGCTCATATAGCTTGGACATGTGGTAGACCTTGCATGAAGACTAGTTTAGACAAGTGTGGTACACCTTGTAACCAACACCCATTTGTTATATTAGCTTGGACAAGTGGTGGACCTTGCTTTTATGTTTCAATGGAGCATATTTTGGACAAGTGGTAGACCTTGTTTCTCTCCATGCTTCAATGGAGAGAAACTTTAGCTTGGACAAGTGGTGGACCTTGTTTTTATGTTTTAAAGGAGCATATTTCGGACAAGTGGTAGACATTGTTTCTCTCCATGGTTCAATGGAACCCACCTTAGACAAGTGAAGTACCTTGAAACCAAACCCCCATAATACAACCTACTAAATAGGTTGGAAAATTGGTGGGATATGAAACCATCCATGATAGAGCATAGTATAGGTGAAAACGTAGTGGTCCTTATATCAATTACCCATGCATAGCTTGGACAAGTGGTGGACCTTGATTCACCCCGCTTGATGGTAGAGCTTGCTTTTCTTCATGTTTCAATGGATCCAATCTTTGCCAAGTGGTGGACTTTGAAACAAGAACCCCCCCCGCCCCCCATGTACAACGTATTATGGGTTTTGAAAGCACTGGGAGAAAATAATAGCTTTGATAAGTGGTGGACCTTGCTTCTCTCCATGCTTCAATGGAGCCTAGGTTGGACACATGTTGGAGAAAGATGGTTGCCCATGAAATAAGACCATGCATGCTATAATCAATCATATGTTGTACACATGTGGACCTTGCAATTGTTTTATATGCCTAACTTGACAAGTGGAGGACCCTTGATTACCTCCAGATATCAACAACAGCCAAGTTGGGACAAGTGTAGTACCACCAAACAGAATATATTCTGCAATAGAGTATAGGTAGGACACGCGATGAACCTGATATCAAACCACCATGCTACTAGAGATGATAGGTTTCACATGTGGTGGAACCTGTATCAATGTTCTATGTGTAGTTTTTGACTAGTGATAGACCTTGAAACTAATCCCTCTAGGCTACAAGAAAAATGAGATGGATGAGGAGGCTAGACTACTTTTGTTGCATCAATGCATCCCATGTTACCACATATACTATAGGGTTCTTGGATAATATAATGTGGATCTTGTGTCAATGCTCCATGTCTAGCTTGGACAAGTGGTGGACCTTGTTCTCTCTATGCTTCAAATGGGCCAATAGATTGGAGACAAGTGGCCTTTTTTTTCTCAATGATTTTATTTTTTGGAAACCTTGGAGGCACTATGTAAGAGGCACTCTAAGTCTTTCCATACAATGGACCTATTGGACTATAAAATAATGATATCTTTCTTTGATATTGTCATTATTTTATGCATAATATTTTCTTCTTTTTGCAGACACAAAGGAGTTAAGTGATATAAAAACTAGAGATATTTCACACTATGATTGGCATGAAGATCCTTTTGGGACACCAACTTTTCCTATTCTCAAAGATGTAATTTTCCATATTACGGTGTGGATTTTGAAGTGCGACTTTCATGTATTGTATTGAAGGAGTGGTTATGGGCTATTTGTTGCATACTACCCTGGAAAAGTGGTTTGACTATTCTAAACTATGGAGGGCATAAGTATAGATTTCAGTTGGGAAAAAGATATGCAAAATATTTCCAAGAGCTTATAAATATTCTCTTCTAGAGGATCCAAACATAGAAGAAGAGGAAGATCAATCATACATTATTGGTTGTGTAGAAGAAGGAAACGTGTCGGGCTATATAAATAGTTCTCACAGTACAAATGTCTGTCCCAACGGCTATACATTTGATCCAAATTTGCCACCTTGGCATAAATGCACCTCTTCACACATCAAGTCAGAAGAATATGGCCATGTATGCATTGAGACTATTTGTCAAGTTGAAGCAGGAGAAGAGTTGTTTGCTGACTATAACTTTACTTGACATTGTAAAGTATTGTACATGGATGGAAATCTCAAGTACATGCATCATTTTCATTTTTCATGGATGAAATCTCAAGTGAATATAACATTTGATTATTGTTTAGTTTATGCTCAACGAGAATCTAGAGTGCTCTTATGCTTTGTGTGTTGTCTAACATATTTGACTACCTTGGCCATAGAATCTTGATTCTACTCTAGATTTGTGATAAATCTTACCAAAATTTAATCAATGTCTAGGTTGGACAAGTGGTGGGGCTTCAAACATTACTGTCTTAAACAAGTGGAGTTATCTTACTTGAATAAGTGGTGCCTTTGAATCCAAATCTAAGCCAAATCTCTAATTATTTTTCTTGTAGTCTAGGTTGGACATTTGGTGGACCTTGTATCCATGTTTCCTCAACAAGGGTGGCTTTTAGTTTTCACTTTAAGTACTCATCTTTAATAAAGTGTAGGATGGAAATGTTGAGTTAGTAGATTGTATTTTAGACAAGTGGTGTTTGGTGTACGAATGCTGAAAATGGTTGCAAGGATTCTAACAACGACTTTACCTTAAATAAATTTCTTACTAGGAGTTCTACATATAAATATGGTGAATAAAATTCTAGTGGTTTTGAGATACCATTTGTGTGTGTGTTTTCTTAGATTCACAAACTGGGATGGATAATGCTCCTATGGTTCAGTCAACAACTATAGAATCCATAGATTCTATGGTTTCTAAAGTGCCCAAGATGGATGATATTTCTATACTAGAGTCTAGTGTTGTGCAACTTGAGCAAGCTTCCAATAATGAGAACCAAGAAATCGATGCTTCAAAAATGCAACATACATCAAAAGAGACTGAAAAGTCCACTCACGAGCTATTGCCAATTGGTACTACGTCATGTAGCGTAGATGTTGAGAAATCCATGCTTACAATTATATTGGATTTAAATGGTCTATTGTTGAAACGTTCCCTCAACCATCCTCACACCACAACTCAGTGCAAATGGATTCAAAAAGATATATTATACTCAGGCCAGGTTGCATCCAATTCTTGAAGACTATTTTACAAAGGTTTAATGTTGCAATTTGGTCGACAGCTACTAGGAATAATGTGTATCAAATCCTTGCAGCACTAAACAACTTAGCTGAGGATACATTGCCTTTCTTTGCAATTTGGTCGCAAGATGTTTGCTACACCGCTCAAACTCAAAAATTGTTTAGACCCGACAATCCAAACGTTGAGGCAATGTTCAAGCCTCTAGCCAAAATTGCCATGGGGTTTGAATGTGATCCACAAAGAACAGTGCTTATTGATGACTCTCCTTACAAGGGATGTATTTCACCAGCAAACAATTGCATTTTTCCACCACCAAATTTGATGCTGAGAAGATGGTTGACAATATGCTCTTGGAGGAGCTACTGCCATACTTGATTCAGCTTGATGAGAGAAGGGATGTGCGTGATTTAATTGCTTCTAATCGTTATGGACAACCTATGTGACAAATGATAGTGAATACAAACAAATCATGGAGTATTGGAAGCAGAAAAAATGATGTTTGGTCAGCTAAGGTGTTCTTTACAAGAAGAATACCACCTGCAAAAGGTGACAGAGATGAAACTATCATTGAAGATGCAAGTGACACAAGCCACCGCAATGAAATGAGAAGAGCCCAAATACAAGAGATCTTGGCAAAGGAGCGTACACCCATTGAAAGCATGAAGGCGTCACAATTGACCACTTTAGCTAGGCAATTGGGTTGTAACACAAAAGGAGTTTTGAAGGCAACCACAGCAAAGGCTTATATAAATAAGGTGAAAGCTGAGAACAATCTTCTAAGGCTGGATAGAAAGCAACCCTAAGGTACTAGTGACATGTCATATATTCTTGATACACATGCTTGAACACTCATGTGCATGGTATCTAACAAATCTTTCTTTTTATTCCTTCTTGCAGGATCTTACAAAGGATACTACTAGATGGAGCTCAATCAATAGAGATTTTGATATTTTTGCTCAAAATAATGAAGCAGTCACCTACATTTTTTGTTTATCAATTTCTTGAGAGACTTTATTTTAGTTTGTAATCATCAAATGAAATGAAAAGTATCCTTCTTATTAAGATTGTTGATCTTTTTCTTGTTCAAACCTTTCAATTGTGATTTATAGTTTTGTTAGCATGAGATTGTGCTTTTTTAGTTTGAAAAAAACTGTCAAAGATCCAAGTCTTTTTGGCTTTACTTAAGTTATTAATTGTGAAAGATCCAAGTCTTTTTGCTTTACTTAAGTTATTGATTGCCTATGTAATAGTCCTTAAAACAATATCGGATGGCTTTCTTGCTCCCATGTCTCACATTGGTCTTTAGGTAAGACAAGTGGTGACCTTGAAAGTATGGTCTCATATCTCGATCAAGTGAAGAGACATGAAGCTTAAATATCACTACTATGTATCTAGTGTTAAACTCCATCGAGACAAAGACTAGATAGCCAAATTGCAGTCGAGTTTAAGTGAAAAATCCATTTGAGCTAAGGTAAAACTTATAGTGCCTCATTTTTCTAGGATTCTACCCCATCAAGGAAGTTAGAATCTAGCACAAACCAATTAAGACTCTTTTGGAGCCTAGATAGGACAATTCGTGGAACTTATGAAACTTATTATTGAGTTAGAGTCTAGTTTAGATAAGCAAAAGATCTTCAAACCAGCACTTGACTTTCTTACTATTCAATATTCAAAGTCCCTTGAGGCTAACAAATTACATACCCACTTGTAACCTAACTAATGAGTAATTATATAGATCTAAGCAAGTATATATAATGAGTCTTCAAACTAATAATCCAAGGGAAGAGAGTAGCAAGGTCCACTACTTGTCCAAGCTCAGCTCTAGACAACATAGAAAGATGCTAGTTCTACTAATTGTCTAATTATAGGCATGGAGAAATGATAGAAGGTTGACCACTTGTCCAACCTATCATCTCTAGTAAGATGGGAGGTTTGGCCTTAAGATTCACCATGTAACCAACCTATACATCATTGTATTATGAAGAGTAAAAAAGCAAAGCTCCACCACTTGTCCAAGCTAGTTCTAAAATCCACATGGAGATAAGCAAGCTCCACCATTTGTCGAATCTCTCTTCCATTAAAACATGAAAAAACTCAGCTATGTTGTACAGGGGACTTTTTTCCAAGGTCCACCACTTGTCCAAGCTAGGATCCCTAGTAGCACGAGTGGTTTGGTCTCAAGATACACCACTTGTACACTCTATGTCATTATATTAAGAAGAACTATGTATTAAGGTCCACCACTTGTCCAACCTATAAGGTTATATCTTAAATGGTATCCTTTCTCACCACTTGAAATGCCCATGATATGTTTTACACGGGGGTTCATTCCAAGGTCCACCACTTGTCCAAGCTAACTCTATTCAAACATAGAGAGAAGCAAAGGTCCACCACTTGTCCAAGCTAACTCTATTCAAACATAGAGAGAAGCAAAGGTTCACCACTTGTCAAAGCTAGGCTCCGTTGAAGTATGGAGAGAAGTAACCTCCATCATTTTTCCAAGATAGGTGCCATTCAAACATGGAAAGAATCAAGATCTACCATGTCTCCGAGATTCTAGGCTCCATTGAAACACCCTAAAACCATGATATTTTGTACATGGGGTGTTTACATTCAAGGTCTACCACTTCTCTAACGTATTATACCTAGTAGCATGAGTGATTTGGTCTTAAGATTCACCACTTATCCACTCTATGTCATTATATTAAGAATAACTGGGTGTTAAGGTCCACCACTTGTCCAACCTATAAGGGTATATCTTAAATGGTATCCTTCACCACTTGTCAAGGTCCATCACCACTTTTCCAACCTATAAGGTTATATCTTGAATGATATTTTTCCTCATCACTTGTAATGTCCATGCTATGTTTTACAAAGGGGTTTTGTTCCAAGACCCACCACTTGTCCAAGCTAACTCCATTAAAACATAGAGAGAAGCAAAGGTCCACCACTTGTCCAAGATAGGCTCCATTGAAACATGGAGAAGGATGATCCACCATTTCTCCAAGATAGGTTCCATTGAAACATTGAGAGAAGCAATCTCCACCATGTCTCCAAGCTAGGCTCCATTGAAATACCCTAAACCCATAATTTTGTACATGAGGGGTTTACATTCAAGGTCCACCACTTGTCCAACCTATTATCCCTAGTAGCAAGAGTGGTTTGGTCTCAAGATTCACCACTTGTACACTCTATGTCATTATATTAAGAAGAAATATGTGTAAGGTCCACCACTTGTCCAGCCTATAAGGTTATATTTTAAATAGTATCCTTTCTCACCACTTGAAATGCCCATGATATGTTTTACATGGGGGTTTCATTCCAAGGTCCACCACTTGTCCAAGCTAACTCTATTAAAACATATAGAGAAAGAAAGGTCCACCACTTGTCCAAGCTAGGCTCATTGAAACATGGAGAGAAGGAACCTCCACTGTTTCTCCTAGATAGGCTCCATTGAAACATGGAGAGAAATAAGCTCCACCATGTCTCCAAGTTGCTAGGCTCCATTGAAATACCCAATACCCATAATTTTTTGTACATGGGGGGTTTACATTCAAGGTTCACCACTTGTCCAACCTATTATCCCTAGTAGGTTTGGTCTCATGATTCACCACTTGTCCACTCTATGTCATTATATTAAGAGGAATTAGGTGTTAAGGTCCACCACTTGTCCAACCTATAATGTTATAGCTTGAATGGTATTTTTTCTCACCACTTGTAATGCCCATGACATGATTTACATGGGGGTTTTGTTCCAAGGTACACCACTTGTCCAAGATAAATCTATTGAAACATAGAGAGAAACAAAGGTCCACCACTTTTCCAAGCTAGGCTGCATTGAAACATGGACCTTAATACCAAATTATTTCTAGTAGCATGAGTGATATTTTGTACATGGGCGTTTACATTCAAGGTCCACCACTTGTCCAACCTATTTCCCTAGTAGGTTTGGTCCCAATTTCACCACTTATCCACTCTATGTCATTATATTAAGAATAATTGGGTGTTAAGGTCCACCACTTGTCCAACCTATAAGGTTATATATTGAATGGTATTTTTTCTCACCACTTGTAATGCCCATGATATGTTTTACATGGGGTTTTTGTTCCAAGGTCCACCACTTTTCCAAGATAACTCTATTCAAACATAGAGAGAAACAAAGGTCCACCACTTGTCCAAGCTAGGCTCCATTGAAACATGGAGAGAATGATGCTGCACCATTTATCCAAGATAGGCTGCATTGAAACATGGAGAGAAGCAAGCTTTACCATGTTTCCAAGCTAGGCTCCATTGAAACACTCTAGGGGGTTTTATTTCAAGGCCCACCACTTGTTTAACCTATTATCCCTAGTAGCATGAGTGGTTTGGTTTCAAGATTCACCACTTGTACACTCTATGTCATTATATTGTGTTAAGGTCCACCACTTGTCCAACCTATAAGGTTATATCTTAAATGGTATCCTTTCTCGCCACTTGAAATGCCCATGATATGTTTTACATGGGAGTTTCATTCCAAGATCCACCACTTGTCCAAGCTAACCATATTCAAACATAGAGAGAAACAAAGGTCCACGACTTGTCCAAGCTAGGCTCCATTGAAACATGGAGAGAAGGAACCTCCACCATTTCTCCTAGATAGGCTCCATTAAAACATGGAGAGAAGTAAGTTCCACCATGTCTCCAAGATGCTAGGCTCCATTGAAATACGCAAAACCCATGATATTTTGTACATGGGTGATTTACATTCAAGGTCAACCATTTCTCCAACCTATTATCCCTAGTAGGTTTGGTCTCACAATTCACCACTTTTCCACTATATGTCATTATAATAAGAGGAATTGGGTGCTAAGGTCCACCACTTGTCCAGCCTATAAGGTTATACCTTGAATGGTATTTTTTCTCACCACTTGTAATGCCCATGACATGCTTTACATGGGGTTTTGTTCCAAGGTTCACCACTTGTCCAAGCAAATTCTATTGAAACATAGAGAGAAACAAAGGTCCACCACTTTTCCAAGCTAGGCTCCATTGAAACATGGACCTTAATACCAAATTATTCCTAGTAGCATGAGTATATTTTGTACATGGGGGGTTTGCATTCAAGGTCCACCACTTGTCCAACGTACTTTTCCTAGTAGGTTTGGTCGCAAGATTCACCACTTGTCCACTCTATGTCATTATATTAATAATAATTGGGTGTTAAGGTCCACCACTTTTCCAACCTATAAGGTTATATATTGAATGGTATTTTTTCTCACCACTTGTAATGTCCATGATATGTTTTACATGGGGATTTTGTTCCAAGGTCCACCACTTGTCCAAGCTAAATCTGTTCAAACATAGAGAGAAACAAACGTGCACCACTTGTCCAAGCTAGGCTCCATTGAAACATGGAGAGAATGATGCTCCACCATTTATCCAAGATAGACTCCATTGAAACATGGAGAGAAGTAAGCTCCACCATGTTTCCAAGATGCTAGAGTCCATTGAAATACCCAAAACCCCTGATACTTTGTACATGGGGGGTTTACATTCAAGGTCCACCACTTGTCCAACCTATTATCCCTAGTAGCATGAGTGGCTTGGTCTCAGGATTCACCACTTGTCCACTCTATATCATTATATTAAGAAAAATTGGGTTTCCATATCTAAATGGATCTTTGCTTGGATAAGTGGTAGACCTTGAGACCTAAATACCCATTCTACACTAGAGCATTGGTTAAGCCTTATACACTTCAAGCATACCTTTAACAACAAGTAGTAGTTATTAGTTGACTTAAGTCTAGTTGAACTCCATGGTATTGAGACTAAGAGAGAGTGTAGCATAAAAAAGAGTCAGGATTTTAATTTGACTTTCTTTCTATTAATGAGTAGATCATAGATGGATTTTGGTATCTAACCTCCTCCAAGACCTTGTCCAAGGAATGAATCACCTCCTTATCACCTACCACTTGCTTTCAAGGACATCAAAAGAGTATCTATCTTGGATCTAGAGGGGTTACTTCTCAAGACAGTTGAAATGAAACATGGAGATTCTATGCCATCTTGGGCTCAACACATGCGACTTGTGGAGGACAAAGATGAAGTTTATCATGTGGTGCGACCAGACGCACAAAGTTTTTTGGATTTTTGTGTTGAATACTTTGAGCTATGGATATGGAGTTGCTATAACTTAACAAGGGTGCAACGCATTACACAAAAATGTTTTCCTGAGCAGTATACCAAGTTCAAGGTGTTTATGAGTAACAAAAATTGCCAAAATCCAAATATCATGTTAGGATTTACAAGGGTTTATCACAAAAATCTGAGTGATATTTGGAAGATATTTGAGGATTTGGATGCAAACAATACCTTAATTTTTGATGACACTCCATATAGGGTGATGTGGAACATGCCAGGGACATATCTTATATTTCCAAAGATGTGGAGGCAAACTTCCGAGCAACTTCAAAACTTCTTGCAGAGAACCATAATTCCATGGTTGGTAGGATGGTTGTATGCAAGAGATAAGAGAGTCTATACATACAACACAATTGTAAATCAGTATAGTGATTCTGAGACAAATTATGTCCTTGGTGTGTACTTGTCAACACGAAAGCATTGAATAAATATGGCTATAAGATGCTTTTTTTATTCTAGTGTGTATCTTTCAACATTTGTATAATTTGATATAGTCTTTTTTTTTTTTAAGGGTGTGTCAATTTTATGAACACTTGAATGGAGTGCACCCTACTCTAAGGGGACTTCAATGTACTATTGGAGTGCATCCTATTGTAAGGGGACTCTGATGTATTGCTAGAGTGCACCCAAATTTTTGGGACTCATTTTTTATTTGATTGGGGCCTATGTTGGGTCATATAGTAAAAGAAATTCATTTTTTGTCAATTCATATCGAGGTTGCATTTATTTGGAACTATGAAAGAATTGATGTTTGATGTCAAAATAAAACTTGTAAGTGTGGATCAGAGAATTCATGGACTTTAAATATGTGAGAGGGATCTTTTTCTTGGGCACAAATGTTTGCTTCAAGAATTTTGTCATTACATACTTTATGTGAAAGAGTTTTAGAACCTAAAAGACTTTGAAAACAAAACTATGGAATCTAAGTGCATGTATTCTTGAATGGCTTGAAAGTTGATGTATACATGCATGTCGCCTTGATGAAGATTTAGATCTGACAAGATGGAAAGATATAATTCTTGGACGTTACCTTTGTCAATTTGGTAATAACATATTTAACTTTCTTTTAATATGGGTGGAAAATATATTATTATGTGCATTTGGAACCTAATTGCTTGACCTTCAAACCAAGATTCCTATGTTATTTTTTCATATACTTTTTTGTACTGAATTAAGATTGTGGATGCAAGGTCCACCACTTGTTCAAGCTAGATCTAAGAAAGTATATATACTGAGTCTTCAAACTAGTAAACCAAGGGAAGAGAGAAGCAGGGTCCATCACTTGTCCAAGCTCATCTCTAGACAACATAGAGAGATGTTATGTCTACTAATTGTCCAATATAGTCATGGAGAAATGATAGAAGGTTGATCCACTTGTCCAACCTATCATCTCTAGTAAAATGGGAGGTTTGGCCTTAAGATTCACCATGTAACCAACATATACTTCATTGTATTATGAAGAGTAGAAAAGAAAAGCTCCACCACTTGTCTAAGGTAGTTCCAAAATCAACATGGAGAGAAGCAAGCTTCACCATTTGTCCAAGATAGGTTCCATTAAAACATGGAAAACCTCATATATGTTGTACATGGAAGCTTTTTTCCAAGGTCCACCACTTGTCCAAGCTAGGATCCATTAAAAATGGATAGAAACAAGGCTCCACAACTCGTCCAACCTTTATGGCTGCGAAGTGTACCGGTTGTCTAAACTAGGCATGGGAAAATAATAGAAGGTCCACCACTTATCCAATATATTATCTCTAATAGCATGGGAGGTTTGGTCTCAAGATTTAGGAATTGGCTGACCTGTATTTCATTGTATTATGATGAATTTGGTTTTAAAGTCAACTACTTATCCAAGCTATAAGTTTATATCTTGAATGGTATTCCTTCCCATCACTTAGAAAACCAATGATATGTTGTACATGGGGGGTTTGTTACAAGGTCCACCACTTGTCCAAGCTAGTTTCATTGAAACATGGATGAAGACAAGCTCCACCATTTGTTAAAGCTAGACTCCATTGAAATCTAGAAAATCCATTCTATGTTGTACATGGGGTTTTTGTTTTAAGGTCCAACACTTGTCCAAGCTAAGATCCATTGAAACATGGAGTAGAGAAACACTCCACCACTTGTCCAAGCTAGGCAACATTGATAGTAGTTGGTTTATTTTGAAGATCCACCACGTGTCTAAGCTAACTCTATTGAAACATAGAGAGAAGCAAAGGTCCACCAACTGTTCAAGCTAGGCTCCATTGAAACATGGACAGAAGCAAGCTCCACCATTTCTCCAAGATAGACTCCATTGAAACATGGAGAGAATCAAAGGTCCACCATTTCTCCAAGCCAAGATCTAGTTGTCCAACCTATAAGGTTATATCTTAAATGGTAATCTTTCTAATCACTTGGAATACCCATGATATGTTTTACATGGGGGTTTTGTTCCAAGATCACCACTTGTCCAAGCTAACTCTATTGAAACATAGAGAGAAGCAAAGGTCCACCACTTGTCCAAGCTAGTCTCCATTGAAACAAGGAGAGAAGCAAGCTCCATCATTTCTCCAAGATAGGCTAGCATGGATAAGTGCACCTTGAAACCAACCTTCCTATGAAGGCAATAGAGCTTATGCTACATATTTTTATGTATGCCCCATGCCTCAAATTAAGAAGTTATAGATTAGAAGTGGACCTTGCTTAAATGTCACATGCAATAAATTAAGGAAAAATAGCCAAGTGGATTGTATTCCTCAATGGATCCTTGCTTTCACAAGTTGTGAACCTTGAGTCACTTTTACATTAACTTGGACAAGTGGTGGACCTAGAAACCAAGCTCTCCATGTTGAGATAAGTTGTAAGTAGGACAGTAGAACATAGACAACGATAATGGATGCAATATACTCCTCTCCTAATAATCCAATTGATTGAAACCATGATATTTTAGTTGTTTTCATTGTGTATTGTATGTGCATAAAGTGGAATGAGACCTTAAGAAAACTCAAATTTTTGACAAAATCTCTATATTTTATACATGATATATTGAAAGTTGTCCAACCTGGGAATTGGGATTTTCCCACTTTACCTAATATGGTCTTAAAAATGGCTTTAATTTTGCTCTCATCTATGAAAATCCCATTTTTGGACACTATCTGTCCTAAAATGACTCCGTGGGGTTAACCCAAAATTGGCATTTGAAAGGGTTTAAGGAGATGCGATACAATCTGCACTTTTCAAACACTTTTTGTAAACATGATAGACATTCTTTCCAAGAGGAATAAACACAAAGATCATCTAAGAAAGCTTCGCAAAACTCCCTCAAATATTCCCTAAAAGTAGTGTTTATTAATCTTTGGAAGGTAGCAGGGGCATTGGTTAAGCCAAAATCCATAACACGAAATGCAAACACTCCAAATTCAGCTATATAAAAGCAGTTTTAGCTTGGTCCTCTAGTGCAATTGTGATTTGATTGTATCCCCTGTTAACCTCTTCGGTAAGTAAAATACCCTCAACATCAGTACATGTTAATAAACCATCAGCAGGTGTTGAGTTACTTTTGGCTCTGCAAAAAGTATTCCAAATTTTTGGCAACATAACTAGAAAAATTAATGCTTTGATAGAACTTCAAAATCAACTCCTTGTGTAGCAAGCTAACTAAAATTTATGTTGAACTCATTGACACGATTGCCCTCATCCATATTTGAATCAACCAACTTTTTCAACCAATAAACCTATGACGTTGCACTTTGCTTCTCATACAAGTCGCATAACTTTTTCCACAACTCATAAGTAGCGCATTCTTTGACAAAGTCAACATGATACACGTGGATTTGGCAAGCTCATCCAACTTTTTTCACAACTCATAACACACATTCTTTAACAAAGTCAGCATGATGCAGGTGGATTTTGCAAGCTCATTGAACTCCTTCAAATCATACTCATCCATATCCTCATGGTTTACCCCCTTCACCTTTATTGGTCGGATCTCCTTTTTCTGCCCTAAAACATTGTTAATATGTTCTTTCCAAAATGGGAAGTTAGTGCCATCATCTAGCTTCTCAATGTTGAGCAAAGAGTTTTTTGATGATGAAGCCATCACTCAACAAGGAGAAAAGTGGTAGACATGCTGAACTAAACAAGATGATAGAAACCCTCAAAAAAAGTTTGGTAGATTCTCCCTTGTAAAACTAACCTTTAAACCCAAAACATATGTGTACAATGACTAAAACTCTAATAAAAGTGGCTAACTTGGCAAGATACAATCTCCAAAACTATCATTGTCATAGTATCACTAACCCCAACTCTTGGAGAATGTCTCTTCGAATTGAATGTTGTCAAACACATATGCATAAAGATGGCAACAATTCCAACAATGGTGGTCAATAAATGCACACCAATACTGTACTAACCACATATGTTAGGTGGGCACATCCTTCTTTGGTGAGAAACAACTCTTAATTGTTAAATGTTTATATGGAAGATAAGACTTTGTAGTATCTTAGGCCGGATTCACAAGGTGCGGCGGCAATAGGCGCCAACCAATAACTTTGGGCCAAGTGGAGTATCCTGTTCAGACGAGGCAGTGGAAGACTTGAAAACCTGCTCCACATCACGGCAAAGGAATTCGATTTTTCTTCCGCCACACCCTTGTGTGATCTTCCAACCCCCCCCCATCGCCCGAAGTTCCTTCCGCCCTCCAACTCAGCTCCCTACCTAATCTTCAACATCCACGCACGCAAGAGCTCCTGACAGCCTTGTGCAATTCCACCTCGCCTTATGAACACCTACCCGGTGGAAGCTCCGTTCTCTCCCACCTTCCGCCTGGAAGACTACATGATTTTGGCTTTCTTCCACCGGCATCGTCTGAACCCAGCCTTATATATTATCTTTTCCTTTATGCAAGTCAAGGCCCCAACGGGATACTCATCCCTAACCTTATAAATAAAGTCCTTGTTGTATATATGAATCCAATCCTAATGTATTATCTTGGTCTTGCAATTTGAGTTCACTTTAAATCATCAACAATGCACTTCTCTCTCTCTCTCTCTCTCTCTCTCTCTCTCTCTCTCTCTCTCTCTCTCTCTCTCTCTCTCTCTCTCTCTCTTACTTTGTAAGCTATGATTGTCTACCTTTTTAAGCCCCCTTGAGAACACACACACATACACACACAAATCGTTCCTACAACTCGTATTGGAGCAAAGGGCAAAGGCTCACCTCGACTTATCAAGCTTGACGATTACCGACATGCGAACTTGCATGCGGCAGGCCCCCGTCATAGTCAAAACTTCCTCGATTGTCAGCTCCTCATGTTCATCGATAGCAAGGATTTCTCACCATCATTGCCTATAGCAAAGAAAACACCATTGCTCTCCAACACAACAAATCATATGCAGGCCACACAATTTCATCTATAGCCAGGATTTCTCACCATCATTGCCTATAACAAAGAAAACACCATTGCTCTCCAACACAACAGCTTGGCAATTTGTAGACCTCGACAAGCCATCTTGTCATAATACACACACACAAACTCTCTTGGGAACTCCTGTCGACTCCCTGAGCATGGCCTTGCTTGAAATGCAGCAATGAGAAATAAGGACATAGTCTTCTTACTCGTGAGCCAAACCCCAAGCCAACCTGATGTGCACATCCACCATTGTCATTGGTGTTGTCTGTCGCTTGCCATGTCATCGTCATCCTCCACCTATACCTGACCACGACTCCTTGAGCTCTTCTTGGTAGACCTTACTTTCTACCAATCAGCATACCCTTGTGTCGGCTTCTCCCTTTGTCTTTTTTTGCTTTTGTCAGCTTTTTGAAATTGATTTACAAATTAATGTAACAAAGAAAGGGGTATTTCTTTTTAACTTTAAGAGGAATTTCTCACGCCCACGGTGTTATTGGGGCTCTGTGAGAACACAACACATGCATATGATTCTACTTTAAATATATCATCCATAGAATTTATAAACACATATTATTTAGGCACCAGAATCAGGAAACAAGCAGGTTACTGCATTACAACTGATAATAGATTACTTATAAAAGACCATGAATACATAGTGCGCGGGGTTCCAACCTCTTCCTTCTTCCTCATTCAACCTACTTCAAACATTACAACTTCTTGAGATAACTGCCGATTCTAATTTGAAGAGGTTCCACCATTTTACATTACAAAATTACTAAATAAAGCCTGAACCTACAAACACTTGACTTGAAGTAAGAAAGATATACGACTTTAAGACCAGGCACAACCCGGTGGTGGAAAGTTTTTTCTAGCAAAAAACTTTTGACTGGACCCACAAAATCCCTTGTTGAAAAAAATTTAGTGCCCATACATCAACATGATGCAAAGTGCAGTTCCTGGTATCTAAACCAAGATACACAAAGTACACCATACCACACTATGACACACTCCCCATTTCAGTGTTCAATCTATCATCTCAAATGTTGAGCACTTTGGCAACTTCCCTAAGGGAACTTCCAAAGCATTCACTGGTTCAACCATCTTTTCTTCAACTTGTCCAACCTCTCCTAGTCCTCCAGATTCTTTCTTTTCCTGACTCTACTCCTCCTTTTGAGTGACATCAACAGATTCATCTATTGCTACAATTTCCCCAAGTATTTCTTGAATAACTTCTGCAATAATACCCTTGAATTCAACTTGCTTGTCAATCAAATACGTAACATTATCTCCAATTTCCTGCACTTTTTGTTCTTCTTCCATACTTTCCTGGCTCTCCACAACTTTTGCCAATGTAAAAAAGTCCTCATGTGCCTCAGTTCCCTTGCCGACTCTTACAATTAACTCCACTTCTTGAATCTACACGTGAACTTTTCTTGCAACCACTCTCTCCTTCAACCATCTCATTCTCTAATTCTTCAAATCTACTTTGCAACAGCACATACTCAACATTTTAGTCCTGCTTAGAAAATGCTTGATAAGGAATGCTTGCTAAGGAAAACATTCTTTTCCTCAATTCCAACCATATTTGTTCTCCCTATTTTTTGACCTCAGACTTCAACACCTCTACATCTTGGCTTGACATATACCAACCATCCAAGTCAAGATCATCATCTGACATGTCTCTCAGTTTTCCCTCTAATTCTTTGCATGCTTGAATTTTTC
Source organism: Adiantum capillus-veneris (assembly GCF_014529385.1). Classification (NCBI taxonomy): domain Eukaryota; kingdom Viridiplantae; phylum Streptophyta; class Polypodiopsida; order Polypodiales; family Pteridaceae; genus Adiantum; species Adiantum capillus-veneris. Next base: position 155,489,763 of record NC_140931.1, read on the forward strand.
TTAGGAGAATACTATTTTTTTATTGGATCTTGGAATAATCATACTGTAACAATTCCATCTGCTCAATCATACTGACATCCCACTTTTCCTTCCATCCTTTAAGGTCTTGTGCAATATTTTGTCTTCTATCCAAGTGAAATTTGTAAAAAATGGCATTTTGCTTTGCCTTCTTCAATTCTAACTTTGACTCTTCAATGCACTCCTCTTGATCTTTAATCAATTTTACATCCTCTTATGACCTATTTGATATTCTTTGCAAATAAAAGATTTGACGCTGCAACTGAAATTTCTCCCTTTGGAGAACTCTATAATTTAGCTGGGCTTGCCCCACAAAATTTTTAACGAACTCCAAGGCCTTGTAAGCATCATCAATGCCTATTTCACCATCAAATTTACTCAATAACAGGTCTCCTCTTTCTTCATTTTCCTAAATATCCATCTTCTTCCTTTTGAGCTTCAAGGAGGGATTAATGGAGAATTGACTTGGTGTTTCCCGCTTTGAAGTTGCCTTAGAGCTGCTAGCAGTGTTTCCATATCAACATCAAATTCTTCCCCTAAATATTTCCAAATATCCTCCTATTCCTGCAGACTAACTGAAGATGTGGTTTGACCCTAATTTACATCGTGCAGACTCTTCTTTCTAAATTCCTTCTTTTATCTTTTATCATTACTTCCCCCAGTTGCACTCCCTGACATGGAAGAAGCACTCCCTGCCAAAAACTGCATTTCCATCTTTCTAGGAGTGTTCCCCCTCAGAGAGTCATACTAATGACATGTATTTGTAGGGCTATTACTAACAATGCTCCAATCTTCGTAGTCCTATCCCTCCTCTTTCTCTTTTGATGAAATACATGTCATACTAATGACATGTATTTGTAGGGCTATTACTAATAATTCTCAATTCTTCGTAGTCCTATCCCTCCTCTCTCTCTTTTGAAGAATTTCAATATTTAACCTGTTTAATAGAAAATTGGCTTATCCTTTACGTCTCCCAGATTCAGTAGCATCGAGGTTTGTATAGTTCTCCTTTGAGATGTACTCAAGCTTCACTAATACACAACCCCACTCTAAATACCTCTTGATTTTTTGAAACCTAAATCGGTTTTACATCTTGGAAATGTGGTAATAATTTCTATTACCCTGTGCAGTGCCAAATTCTATTTCCATAACCTCATCAGAGGCCTTACCAATTTGGTTGTTTTCCTCCACATGACGGTCAAACACAATTCCCACCAATTTAGGATTGAGCCAGTAAATCCCAAAGATGTTGCCCTTTGTATCCTGTACATGGGTAAGGATGTTCATCAAAGTAGGATTACTCCTCCAATGCTTCCATGGAAGCATAGCATAAACCAAGAGACCAATTTTCTGCAGCCACTCCTTGTGTACAACAACTTGGAAGTCGATATTCAGCTTTATTTCCAAGAAGTTGTATTCAACTGGTACCATCTCCATTGCTAAAGGAGACTCTTCCAAAGGTGTGGAAGAATCATCCTTGATCATCAATTTTGATGATGATGGCATTGCTTGAGCACCAGGTCTAGAGTGACGTGTAGACCTTCTTACTTTCATGGCTTCTGGTTGCTCCTGATTAGAAGATGCAAGAGCGGACTCTACCACCTCACTGGCTAATGGTTGTTTAGACATGGCTAGCAAAAAAGAGTACGCGTAGAGATTTATCGAGTACAAACGCACGTGTAAGAACAATGAAAGTTGAGAGACAAAGGGTACGTTTAAACTTGCTTCCTTGCCCAATTTTGAAATGATGCAATGTGACATATCTCCTCTAATTGCAAAAGCTTCTCCCACTGATTTCCCTTGATTTAAGGAACTTGTCTCATCTTCCTTAAAATGATCACCTCCACTCACATAGGGTTTCAAACAAAATCCATTTACTGCTTTTGGAAAAATCCTTCCTTGCTCATCAACTAACAAATATGTTGAGGGTCCAACTTCTTCAGCCACCTGAAAAGGCCCCAAGTATCTCAGCCACCAGTTTTCTTGGTCTCTTCCCCAATTTTCTATTTTATATTAGTACCCAATCACCTTCTGAAAAGATTTGTACTTTAAATTCCTGTCTAATGAAGATTGTCTTCTCCTTTGAATTGCCTCAATAATGTAAGGTGCCTAAATTATGCTTTCCTCCAACTTCAAGAGTTGTTCCTGCCTAAGAATTGTTGCATGATCTCTTGATAATTTGTTCTTAACTGAAATTCTCAAACTTGGTACCACAAACTCCATTGGCACAATAGCTTCCAGTCCAGACACCATCTGAAATGGTGTCATCCCTGTACTGACTTTGAAAGCTGTCGTGAATTTCCACAATGCTGAATCTAACTTTGTATCCCAATCTTTTGAGTGTCAATTTTTTTAAAGCTTTTCATTTGGAGCTTTCTCACATAGTTTAGGTCTTCCTAAGTTGCATGCTCAAACTAGAGTGTTCACTTAGATGTTTCTAAGTTTTATCTATCTTTGCAAGTTTGATACATGTAAAATCCCTTAAGAACAACAACATTAGTGTATAAAAAAAAAGTACAACCCAACAAGAACTTCTATGTATGTCATTCTTGTAGAGACCTACAAGGCTACAACAAAAAAAGTACTATTTTTGCACATGTCAACGTTAAATACTCAAAACAATTTTGCACATGCTACAAGCACTACCATCATTTCAAATAAAGATTCGCCAAAAGCAATAATCTTTAGGGTCCCAAATAGAACAAGGCAAAAAGCATGCCATCGAGGAGATTGTTTTACTGGGAAATTCCAAAATGGAGTCTCACAAAGTGTACAGATCACCCACCAAAATGTCAAAACAAATTGTGCAAACTACTGGGCATTTCTATTTTCTCTACTTCTTTAAAGGAATATACCGTCGGGGCTGATTCAAGATGAAAGTGAGATCTCTTTCACGTAGTGTTGGTTGATGTATAATCATATGTTGCTTACCATCCAACCCAAGAATCTGTGTGTAGACAAAGTATAAATGCTTACAAGCTATGTAAGATTTTGTTGCTTTCTCCCGTCCTTGAAAATCAGGGCATGTACAGTAGGGCTCCATAGCCACATGCACATCATATACATCTTGCGTTAATATCTTGAACACGGCATGATGATCAGGCACCATAATTATCTCTTGTACAAAACAAGCTTCCATACATGCTCCTATTTCCATGCGCTTATTTGCCTCCTTAGAGACATCGGACCTCCATTTTTTACTGCACCTGCTAGAGGTTCCCACTGTCTCCCCTTTCTTGACAACCTTTGGAGAAGGAGCTCTAACCATAAAACCTGCCCCTAGCAAACCAGCATACTCCTCCTTTGATACACTTGTTCCACTCTCTAGTAGCCAAGTTGTTGGCCTTTCCAGTGGTGACAATACTTGTTTGGCCACAACTTCAGTGTGTTGCACATCATGGCCACAAAACCACATCCATTGGTGTTTCCTCTAGTCTTTGTAAGTTCTCTCTCCCTAAAAGCATGGGGCCACAAGTCCTGGAGAACTACTTTGCATGACATTCTCACATCTTCTCCCTTCAAGCACACCAAACCACTTACGAGAGACATTTTGAGGCATTCGTCTCATTGCCCAATGACCCCTTGGCACATCAATCTCAAAATCACCAATAACATATTCACTAATAGAGGGTGCGGTGCCATCTCTTATGTCATTATTTGCATGAATCTCCTCATCTGTGGAATCTGCATTCACATCAAATTTCTGTCCCTCTTTCTTCATGTCCGTATCAAACAAAATCTTCCATGGTCGCCCGTGCTCTTTTTGTTATCTAGACTCCACCACATAACCAAGCTTATGAGAAGTTGTTTCTGCAAACCCTCTAGCCTTCTTTCTTTGCGCGGTTTCCCTATCTCCATGCAATAAAGGTTGCCCATAAAATGGTGTGCCTCCGACAACTGCTCCTTGGAGAGCATGTGCCAGCGCAAGTGGGCTGAGAGTTTTCTCTTTATATCTTGATCTCTCTAGATATGTTTGCATATCCGGACCAAGCCCTATGTATCTACCAATCAGATAGCCATGTTGCTTTATGCATTGAATGTAAGCATTGATGACATCAGTGACGCATGCATCATACAAGGAAATTTTTTTGCTACCCCCTTCACCAGCAAGCCAAGATGCATGAATGGTCTCTGACAAATTGGTACTAGGAATTTGAGCTTTTTCCCAAGGACTCATAGATATCTGCATTCCACCAACAAAAAACTTTGAATCAGTGAAACAAAAATAGAGAAGTCAAAGTTAGGCTCATGATTGTATCATACTTCATTGTGTAGGCTACCCCAGTGAGATATCCTTGTTTCCCACCACTTGAACCATTTCTCCAGTGAATTGATATTCAAACTTGCAACATTATTTGACCACCATCTTCTAATTTCTTTTGCTTGCTTCATAGCCAGACCCATTGTCCTTGATTTGCACCAAGTCTCACACATGTCTTTGTGGATACTAAACTTTTCTTTGGCTATATATTTTTTAGTATGTTTTTGTAGACTTTGCTCCCAATGGAAGAGACAGGACCTTTCCCTTCCAATCATGATGTTATTTGGCCCTCCATTGAAAAATGTACGCACGGCAGCCCAATTTTCTCCAGCCTCATCAGCCATAAAGCCTGCAAAGTCTACTGATGGATAACCTTCTTGAGCCAAAACATCATTAAGAGATCTCCAAAACAAGACTTGTGTGTCTGCATCCTCCTCTTTGGTGTCACAAACCGCTATAACCATCAATCCCTTCAAAATAAAGAAAATAACAAATCTTAGCCACAACAAGTCTGCAAATGATGCAATGACAAAATGCTGCAACACATAAAAAAACTACCTTGCATCATAGACAGAGCATGACATAGTTGCCCATCCATCTATTATGTGTGTGTGGTCAAACTGTACCCAAGAAGCACTCAAATCTCCATTTCCTCCTCGACGCATGCGATTGACAAGGTCTATACCAGACCCTGGACCTTTTGTTGACATCTTAAAGATGTAGCACTTATCATTTGGGCCACCTTGTCCAGGGAAATGACTCCCATGAAAGTAAGGAAAGTGACATTTTTTCTTCAAAAGCATGATGTGGTCAAACCCATCCCCAACAATCGAGTCTTGTTGTCTTTTCTCAGTAGCTACCATTACCTTAAATCTATAAAAAACAAGTCAAAAATGGAAATAACCTTATTGCACTGAAAAATCTAAATGTCAAATGTTTTACCTTTGATTCTGAATCACCATTCTTGTAAGTGATGACCTATATGAATCACCATTCTTGTAAGCTTTGGATCTGAGGGCAAAATGTAGTACACTTTACAAGAACAAGGACTCTCACAGAAAACAACTTTTTTGCAATAATGACAAGTGATACGTAGGTTTTTGTCTTCACATAGAAGCCCTTTGCTTACTTGCTTATCCAAGTAACCATGAAAGAAGGATACATTGAACTTGGTGTTGTTCAAATAATACGGGCAAAGAACTCTATGAAAAACTAATGAGCCCAAGCAATAACTAAGCCTAACAGTACAATTTATGGACATGTTAGTTTTATGCGGCCTAGTCCAAAGATGACCATCAAATTTTTGCTCCATCCCTTCCATCCTCTTACAACCTTCTTCAACGGGGGGTAGCTCAAAGGAAATGTCACCATCATAAACTTGTGGAAGTTATGTCACCTGTTTGATTTTCTTACTATTGTTTATCAGACGTTGTAGTCTGAAACATGTTTTGCTACCTAAAATCCAAGGGATAATGGAGTTTTTTGTCAAATCATGCACGTCATCATCACGGGAGTCCAATCTTTGTTTTTTATCAACAAGCTTTGTTTCCTCTTGCATTGATGGATTGTTTATCTCAAAACAATCTTCTTTTGCACATGGACTATTGTTGATGCTTGTTATGCCTGGCTTAGCACCAAAATCACTCTTGCCACTATCTGTAATATAGAGCATATCACTAGAATGTTCAATGAAATACTCAGAAGAGAGAGTAGAGTCCAATAAAAAGTGATCATTTTCGTCAATATCCCACTCTGAAGGGGTTTCGATATACATTTTTTCCAACCCGATGTAAACTATTGTTTTCAAACAGGTAAATTTGTAGGTTGGAGGAAGAAGACACTGAAGATAATATCTGTTGAGCAAGAGTTTGTTGTGTCGAAGCTCTACTTCTCTAGTGTGAGTCTCTTTTCCAAGTGTCCAAGAGATAGTAACTCTGTCCATCTCCATAGCAAGACAAAGGAAGCAGCTGCTTGTCTAGACCTAATACAAATTTCTTACCAAAATATAAAACATAATGTTAAAAGAGAATGCATATATTTTTACTAATGTAAGTTGTTTCGCAATAAGAGAGCACAAATCTTCTTCACAGAATCAGTGACTGCCACATCATAAATGACGACGGCTACAATCATAATTTAATATCCTCTCATGGTTGTTTTATAAATAATACCGACGGCTACAATCATAATTTAATATCCTCTCTCCAATCATAACGTTAGGTAAAAACCATATATTTATGAGGTAAAAGAGACTTGCAATCATTACGCATGCAGATCATTCCACGAAATACACCTATTTTCAAGAATATAAACACAAAAACCAGGAGGTTTTTTCTGGATAAGTTTGTAGGTATTACAAAAGAAAATCCACTAAATTTCACAGAAACCTAGGTTTTTTCGACCATCTAAAGTTTGATAATAAAATTAATGGAAAATTACCAAAATACCCCTCTAATTTGTGGAGTATCCCAAAATACCCTTCAAATTTTTCAAAATTCCCAAAATACCCTTGGTTGTGAGAGTAAATTTATCCAAAGATTAAAAAAATTGTATCTTTTCATAAGAAGACTGATTGTCTACTATCAATACAAGATACTAAAACTAGAATTGGAGCTGGTTATTTACGCTTTGGAGATGAATTGCTTCATTATTTTTAGACACAAAATTCTCTTTTTTTGGGAGGTAATTTGTGACAAATTACATGCTAAGCACTAAAAACCGGATCTCGATTGTCAAAAAATAATAAAGATAGAAAATCGTGAGCAAGCGTATTTTGGGAAATTTTGAAATTTAAGGGGTATTTTTGGAATTTCCACAAATTAGAGGGGTATTTTGGTAATTTTCCCTAAAATTAAGAGGATCTTTAAGTTTTAAAACCCTAAAGTTACTAATAAACCTTAACTTTGGAAAGATTCTCAAATGTGAAACAATGGCACGAGCAGACCAGGTAGACTTTATTCTACAAAACCTTTGCTCTCCTCCTCCATCTCTCCCTCCATGCCTTCACCCCACTCACTCAGCACGCTATCCATCCGTGCGCAAACGGATAGCGTGCTCAGTGAGTGGGGTGAAAGCGTGGAGGGAGAGATGGAGGAGGAGAGGTCTTTTGACTTTACTAATGTTGAAGCGCGTCACCTACAGAATCTCTATCCGTGAATAGCGCATGCTACATAAAATACACCTGCAGAATCCGTGTCTTCTCCCTCTCCGGTGCAAGCACCCTGTCCGTATGCGCGCGCGCGGACAGATAGCGTGCTTGTACTCAAGAGAGACACGTGCTGCATAGCCAGAGAGTCGTCGTCATTCACGTGTTGCATAAGTCCCTGCATAGCCAGAGGTTTAGTGTCGATCTGCTGCATAAGTGAGTTCCATGTCATGGCTTTCTCATCAGACGCATAAGATTTCTTTTCTCTGCAAGCCGCAGACCTCTCCAAGTCACATCGTCGTTTTAGAAAAAGACCGAATTTCCCACTGTTGCTTCGAAAGGTTTCCATGACTTATTCTCTACTACAATCTACACTCTCATCATGTTTGCTCCTCAAACTCAGCTGCTTTGCAATCAATATGTGTATATGTAATAGGGTGTGAGTGTTGACTCTCCCAAGTCCTGTGTGATCTGCTGCATAAGTCCCGGCATAGCCACAAAGTGTTGCATATGTCGTCGTCGTCGTGCTGCATAAGTCCCGACATAGCCAGAGAGTCCACGATCTGCTACAAAGTCAACACTGAACCTTTCTAAACCTGCTTGAGTTTGGTTCTCTCGCACGGACTTGCGGCATTCTCGGTCCCAAAACCGCTATAAAAGAAGCCCTCCTCCCTCATTGCTAACCAAATCTACTAGCACTAGATACCAGTCCATCTCTGGCATTTTATTCTCAAATCGAATGTCTCTCCCACGGATGCATAATGCATTTTCAGCCTGCTGCTCCCTTGGCAGCCATTGTCCTCCTAAGTTCAACCCAATCCTTCGTCATCTTGGAGGCGCTCTCTATTGCCACTTCCCCCTCATCTTGCGCATCATTCGCACTCAAAGCCTTGCAGAGCCCTAAATCTCCGTGGTGGCCATATTCAACCCACATAGAGTTGGGTCCCATTGGTGTAACAAATCAACCCAAAAGTGTTTCATCTTGAAAAATTATCATAGCAGTAACCTCCTTAGAGTCAAATTGAGTCAAGTGTTGCATTGCAGTTTATCTGTTTATGCAATATAAAGTAAATACCAGTCCTGTAACGGGGTGGAGGGCCATTGAGAGGGTCGGTTGCCAAGGAGGGTTGCAGAGTTTTACAAAAAGGAGCAATTAGCATTCATGCTTTGAGCCAATGACAACATTACTTGCTCAAGGCCCACCAAATCGGACCATTAACACTTGACCCATTGCAGCAGACCATGCTACATTTGAACCAGATGCAAGCTACCGCTTTGGGATCTAATTACATTGAAGCCTCGGAAAATTTTCGTTGTAACGTAGCACCATTCTCAGAGTGATAGAAATTTATTTGAAAGCATGGTGGTAGAACTGGTAATCGTCTTGTGATATTGGTTGGACGGCTCAAACCCGCATACTTCATCAGTGGTCCAAGCTTGGGCACGCTTTCGTCCACTTCCCATTACGCACAACCAATGATTTTTGACTTGCTGGCTTCCACATCTACGTGCTAAAATGTGGGCACCTGATGTGTAGCAACACAAGAACATCGAGGATCATAGCCTAAACTAGTAACATGCCAAAACAAATGAGTGTCTTTTGATGTTTCTGAAGGTATGTATATGAGTATACGGTACCTCAAGCCCACTTCAAAGTTTTAATGGAGAATTGTTCCAGTGAGAAAATTTTGGTGCTAGTTATTGGTTTTGACACCTTACTAGTTGGTTATTAGTTTTGACAGGTTTTGACGTGCAGTTTTTATGCCAAAATCTAAGGTGTTTTCTCTATGGCCTTGAAACCATCTTGATTTATGCAAAAATCTAAGGTATTTATCTTATGTTCATTTTTTAGCAGAAGGTCAAGCTTTTCTTCTTCTTCTTCTTTGTTCTTTGGTATTTATACATTTGTTATGGTTTTTTTGCACTTACAGTATTTTAAGAGAGAGTTAGTAATTGTAAACAAAGTCTTGATTATGTTATTTATTTTCTTTATAGAGATTTAAGATATTTACCATGGCTCCTAAACGCTCCATGAAAAAACGAGAAGCGAACTGTTCAAGGGGTATGACTCTATGGTCATGGACTGTTCAAGGAAGGCAAGGTACACTTGAGGATGGTTCCTCAAGGATTCTACCAATGAGTCCACCAAAGAAGTCTGTTAAAAGAAGAAATCAATGTGTGTATGTTGATGATGAAGCGTGGTCCTTGGACAGGTCTATAGATGGAGCTTCTAGAAAGCACTGCTATATCACTCCAAATACTATTGGTCCATCTTTTTCTCCCACTCCACAGACTACTCACACAAAGAACAATAACCAGGATGAAGAAGACGACTTTTCAAAGCATGATAGGGTTTTTGGGGAGAACGTGTCTCTAGGGTTGATGAATGAAGTCATAAGTCAATTTCATATCAAAAGAAAGTGAGAACCCCCTTTTGTCCCCCTTTTGGCTATGTCTCTTCAATGGGTTCTTTTATTGTTTCACTTAAAGGATGACATGGAGAAACAAAACATTTGATAGAAGATACGATTGAGAAGTGGGATCCAGTATGGCAAAGACTCAATGCAGAATTTGAAAAGAATCTTGTGTGGGATGGTAACCACAGGTTAAAAACTTGGATGCGACAAATTGAAGAAGGCAAGTGCTTCTTTTCTCTTGTGTTTGAGTTTGAATATACATTGTTGCACTTGAAAATTTATTTTGGATGATGTTTCTTTTGTAGAGCACTCTGAGGATGAAAAATATCATGTGCAAGTTTGTTGTGAATTTACTGAGATAGATAAAAAGAAGGAAGCACAGTTGATTTTGAGTCTTGATACAACAAACGAGTAAGAATTATATGGATTATTGTTGTTCAACTCTCTGGTTGTAATGTGCTTTTTCATTTTCTTATCCATCAACTCTTGCTTTTAGAAGCTCGCGGACTACAGCTCCACCCAACTTGGCACATGAAGTATTTATGTTTCAGAAGTTTGGTATAGCGAACAAGTCGAGCATAATGGAATATCTCACTCCTGAGCAGAGATCTTGGATGGAGGTTGAGCTTAAATTGGAGGCTAGATATAACTAAGGGATTGTGCCATGGTACTCAACGCCATGCATTTTGATTGCTCAACTTTTTTGGAAGGTATGTCATGATGCTCAACTTGTTTGGGATAATAGATACATTTCTTTAAAAAAATTAAATTGCAAGTACTTTGAGAATGAGTATGTCTTCAACTACTTTGAAGGTGCCTTAGTTGAAGGTTACAAGTTATGCATGAGTCCATGTTTTCAAATAAGCCTTTAATTTTCATGTGGGAAGTCTATTCAAGTTATGGATTGGGTTACGATTTTTATAATGCCCTAAATTCCCACGTGGGAAGCCTTTGCAGAGGTGGCAAGTTATGGATGGAATTTTGGCTTGAAATATGCCTTGAATTCCCATGTGGGAAGCCTTTGTAGAGGTGGCAAGTTATGGATGGAATTTTGGCTTGAAATATGCCTTGAATTCCCATGTGGGAAGCCTTTGCAGAGGTGGCAAGTTATGGATGGAATTTTGGCTTGAAATATGCCTTGAATTCCCATGTGGGAAGCCTTTGCAGGGGTGGAAAGTTATGGATGGAATTTTGGCTTGAAATATGCCTTGAATTCCCATGTGGGAAGCCTTTGCAAAGGTGGCAAGTTATGGATGAATTTTGGCTTGAAATATGCCTTGAATTCCCATGTGGGAAGCCTTTGCAGAGGTGGCAAGATATGGAGGGAGTGATGGTTTGAAATATACCTTGAATTCCTGCATGGGAAGCCTATGTGCAGTCATGGATTTGTTTGTGTTGTGTTGCTAATGGCTCATAAAAACATTGTTAAATAATTGTTTTGCTTTGAAGGGGAGATGGGAGTCCTTTTTGGCTGATGAAAAGAGAAGGCTTAGAACTTTAGGTCTTCTTGGGGAGGATTTAAAAAAGAATATGAATGAAGCTTTAAAGAAGGAAGAAGAAAAAATGAGAGATAGCGGATATAAGTACCTTTCTATTGCAAATCCTGCACATGGTGAAGAGTTTTTTACTATGCTATTTGACAAGGATTGGCATGACAAAACAATGGTAGGGATCACTCGTGATAAATTACACAGCTTGTGCGCCGCAAAGATCACAATAGAGAGGTATGTTTTATTTCATCTTAAACTTTGATTTGTTATTTTCATGTGCAATGTAATTAGTACATTAATTTTTGGATCAACGATTGTAATTCAATAGATGCAAAGAACTTCTTCACATGATGATTTTGACCAAAGTTAAGGACTCCAAGGGAGGTCATTTTGCAGACTATAAGAAACTTAGAGCATACATGAGGCAAGAGACCTATTGGCAGGGAATGTTTGGTGAAGCTACAATTATTATTGCTAAGTTTGAGGTGGAGGGCCCTTTGTTGCCAAAAACATTTGAGGTCTTTTTTAAGGAATCTAGGAAGACACATGTTTCATTGGCTTATACTCATGTTATGGCAAACATGAAGAGTGCTTCAGATTATGCCTCTTTACCCAAAGCGATGCATGCAAGCAAACGTCTTGTGTACAGGTATTGGATTTCTTGAATACTAATTTCGTTTCATGATGATGTATTTTATTGTCTCATTTTTATATTGAATTTTCATTTAGATGGCTATTGAATTATATGCGGCTGAGGATGATAGAGTCTATGCCAGAGGATGTACAAGAATGGTTAGATAAAGAGGATGAGAATACTATGTTCTCGTCAACGCTCTTGGAAAAGGGTATTACACCTTGGGAGTGCTCTCACTATCCATGGTGGTTGGAGTATCCCCTAGGTGTTATCCCAAAGAGCGAGCAAGAGATTCATGCTCGTAAGTGAACTACAATCTCTTGTATGAAGTACTATATTTTGGTTAAAATAGAATTTTGTTGATCTTTTTTTTTGTGAACTTTTGTATGGAAAGGTTTTTTGGAAGAGAGTCCCATCTCTAATGTGGGTGTAATCTCACCCCAAGCTACATACATTGAGCCATCCACCAAGACACCCTCACGTGCAAGAAAAGGTAAAAAAGTATAGAAAAACCCTCCCAATGTGTGCCTGTAGATGCTGATGTTGAGGAGGAGAGATTTCCAATTTCTCTTCTACCAAAAAGATCCACCTTAGCATCAAAGTCTTGCTTCTCTGAGACTGTTATGAGTCGTTCTCTATATGAGCGGATGCCAACAAAATGTACCACAGGTAGACGTTCTTTGCTTGTTTATTTGCTTTTTATTGCTCTAATTAATTATTGTTTGCATTAACCATTGACATGTCCTATGGTTTTCTAAGCATTCTTTGAGATTCTAGGCAATTGAAAATTGCATTTTCATGTTTAGGAGAGGAGTTTATTACATGTGTGGATGCTTTGTTCTTGGATGTGGAAGCAATTGATGACCTAGCATGGCATAGGTAAGACTTACATATTTCTCTAAAAAGTTATATTACCATAATCTACTCTTACCATAATCATTTGTTTTGTGTTAGTATTGAAATGTGGTTCAAGAAAACACCAATCTATGATGGGCGCGAGTATGCATTGAACGGGGAAATCTCCCAATATGTGGCAAGATTGATCTTTGTAGACTTCCCTATGTCCATGTTAGTTGATAGTATTCACAATCACACTATAGGTGAACTTTTTTTATGTCATTTGGGAGGTTTCGTGCTCGTTATAGAATGCACATATGTTATGATGTAATTTTTCATTTTAACTTGAGTGTGTAGGTAATGTAAAAGTTGTTTCTGAGTGGAACCACTTTTCCACTACCTTGGCGACTGGTGTCATGGAAATTGCCGATGTTCACTTGGCAGACGAGGGTTTCTTGGTGACTTTGTCTCTTGCACAACATTTGGGAGATCTTGTCATGCAAGCTAATAGATTTAGTTTGCAGCTCCATCGCTCATGGACTTTGATGTGTGATGGGGGATATTTACACCCAGAGATTGGTGAGAAGGTGAGGTTGCCTTCTCTATGTGAAGCTTGTGTATGAATTTAGAGTTCTTCTTTTTAAGTGATTTGTTCTCTCCTTTCATAGGTGATGGATCTCACTCTTGGTCTATTTTATCGTAAGAATGCTCAAAGCATTACACCTCATTATGATAGAAAGGCTGGGGAGGATGTTTCTCCTGAGTTCTTTCCGGCCTCAAGAAGCTACCTCACAGAGTCTCCTCCTCGTTCATGTAATGATTATACAAGTTTAGATGGAGATTTGATTCGAGTAGTGAGACTTTTTACAGGTAACTTTCTAGCCATGAACTTTTGTGAATCAGGACACACATCTTGATAGTTCTATGCAATCTCTTGTCGTTAAACTTTGATTATTATGTTTGACACAGTTGGCTGCTAGAAACATTCACATATGAGGACAACCATGTTATGGACATCTTTGCTGGGTGTGGTGGTTTGGGGCTTGCTTGCACAAAGGAGATACGTCACTGTCTAATGATAGAGGGTGATTTCTTTGTCTTCTCAGAGTGTTTAGAGAAGAAAGTTTGTGGTCCTCCTCCTGAGGAGAAAAACTAGTAGATAGCTACTTCCATTGGTGGACAATTATTTTTGTGACTTGACTCTATGTATTGTTTGAGATAGTATTTTTTTAATGCAACAACGAGGAACATATGGAGATTGTGGGTTCTTCCCTTGTCCCCACAAGGGTTTTTTCACCCACGATCATGGTGCCTTGATTTGAAAATCGAGGCTCAATCTATATGTTGTTCAATTATGGGGAAAATGTTGTGTTTCTCATGTCATTATCTTGTTCTTGTTGTTCTTATTGGGGTTTAGGGTAATGCAAAGAAATGCCTACTCAATAATTATCATGTGTGTTTGTGTGTGTGTGTGTGTGGGGGGGGGGGGGGGGGGGTCTCTCTTAATGCTCTAAACTTGCATCTCTCTCTCTCTCTCTCTCTCTCTCTCTCTCTCTCTCTCTTTCTCTTTTACTCTTATTCTCTCTAATTGCTTATAGCATGAACAAGATAAAGACTCATTACTAGAGTAGACTTCAATTTTCCTCATACCAAAAATTCAAATATTTCACTTTGTTCTCTCTCTCTCTCTCTCTCTCTCTCTATCTCTCTCTCATATTCTCTCTAATTGGCTTATAATGCGAACAAGATAAAGACTCATTGTGCTAGAGTAGACTTCAACTTACCTTGTACCAAAAATTCAAATAGTTTACTTTGTACTAAAATTCTTGCGGATCATAAACATTAGACTTTGTGGTGATCTTTCTTATAAATACTACATATATGACATGCAGTATCAATATATTGACGTTGATATGGTTAGTTTTTTTTTAATCAAATCTATGTTGTATTACTATGGCCCTTAATTGTGTCACAAACATGTAGAGCACAATTTTTTTACTATGCACTTTATCCTAGTTCAAAATCTATATACCTTAGTATGTGCAAAAGGTTACATTTGATTTTTCTACCCACAAAAATCTCTAACTTTGTAGAGAAAGCTCTAAATGAAAAGCTCCTATATCCTCCAATCGTTCCTATTTCTAAAACCATTCTCCTCAATATTCTTATCAAGGTTTTGTTGGTGGACTCTGCTTGACCATTTGCATGAGGGTAATATACTGTAGACTTCTTGTGCACAATAAAGTGATATTCAATTACCTTCTTGATCACCTTATTGAGATAAAATGAACCCCTTGATCAGATACCAACTCCACTAGACATCCAAATATTGTGATCATGTTCTTATACAAGAACTTTGCTACACTTTTTGCTTTATTATCCTTCATTGCTTGTGCTTCCACCCATTTAGTGCAATAGTCAGCTGCAACAAAAACGTATTGGTTTCCTGTAAATTCTATAGTTGGTTTGATAGGTCCCACAAAATCTAGACCCCACTTTTGAAAAGGCTCAAGTGGAAGAATTGATTTTAAAGGCATCTTGTTTACATCTAGTAGTCTATCATCTCTCTGACAAGTCAAACAAGTCTTCACATGCTGCTGAGCATCCTTAAAAATTGAAGGCCACCATAAAATTGCTTTAAAAACTTTCTTTATTGTAACCTCACCTGAAAAATTGCCACTAGCATCACCTGCATGTGCCTCATCCAAGATCAATTTCTGTTCAAACCTCTGAACACACCTTCTTAAAACTTGGTCTATTCTCCTTTTGAAAAGAACACCCATAATCATTGTAGGTGCTTCCCCAATAGCTAACCTGCTCAAATAGTCAGCTATCACTTGTTCTTGACATGGCCTGTGTATAACTGAATAATGAAACTCCTGCATCAACAATACACATCTAGCCAACCTTTGTGACAGATGAGGTTTATTGACTAGATACACTAGGGCTTGATGATCCACATGGATCATTACTTTATTTTCCAACAAGTACTGTTTGAATTGTTGCCATCCAAAGATCATCTCAAGACATTCTCTCTGAGTAGCTATGTAATTCTTTTCCGCAGGTGCTAGCACTCTACTAGCATAGTAAATTGGTTTGAACCAATTTTTATCCACTTATTGCATTAAAACTACTCCCACTGCTTTATTAGATGCATCCACAAACATATGAAAAGGCAACTTCCAATTAGGAGGAATCAGTATAGGTGCAGACACCAACAACCTTTTTAGCAAGTTAAATGCAGTATCTTGCTCTTCCTTCCACACAAAATTTGCATTCTTCTTTGTCAAATTTGTAAGTGGCAAGCAAACATGTGCTAAATACCTCAAAAATCTGCTATGTACTTCACCTGACCTATAAACCTCATCAGCTGTTTGAGGTATTTTGGAGGCAAGGATTTTAGGACTGCTTTCACCTTCTTTGGATCAATGGCTATACCTGCCTTACTGATAATGTGGCCCAACAAAATTCCACTTTTGATAGCAAAGGCATACTTTGCAAAATCAAGGGACAATCTAGATTTCCTACACTTTTCAAAGGATAACTTCAAATGCTTGAGATGATCCTTTTTGTCTCTTGAAACACTAAAATCATCCAAAAACACCTTCATACATGTGGTTAAGTAAGGACCAAACACGCACATAACCCACTTTTGAAAAGTACGTGGTGCATTCTTCAATCCAAAGTTCATCAATGTAAAAACATATACTTCCCATTTAGTAATGAAAAATGTTTTGTCCCTATCCTTCAAAGCCATTCTAATTTGATTGTATCCATTGAAGCCATCTCAAAAGTTGTACATCTCCTCTCCTAGTATCACATCCATCTTTGTATCACAATATGGTAGAGGAAATGGATCAGTAATTGTGGCAGCATTAAGTTTCATGTAATCTACACAAGCATTGATTTTCCCATTCTTCTTTAGGACAACCACAATTGGTGACAACCAGGTACCTTCTACTGGGTAGATAAAACCAACTTCCAATAGTTTATCAATCTCTTCCTTCACCTGTTTTTCATAATTTGGATTCATCTTGTATCTTTGTTGCTTCACTGGCACTGCATTTGTTTTCAACTTTATAGTATGTTGACATACAGTTGGATATGCTCCCTTCATATCAGCATATGACCAAGTAAATACATCCTTAAATTCCAATAACAAAGCCTTCAATGCTTTCTTAAACTCACTATCCAGTTCAATGGATACCTTCACCATCTTTGGATCAATTTCAGTTCCCAAATCCATATCTTCCAATTCTTCTTCTCCGACTCTTGAATTGTTAGACATTTGTTCTTCAAACATCTCCTTTGCATATTTGATTGCCTCAGTTGCTTCCTTTTCCTCCTCCAATCTCTGCTCTTTACCTGTTTTACCTCTTGTCTTCCCAATTTCTTTCAGTTTCAATTCAGGTAACTGTTTCTGTTTTCAACTGCATATGCAATCTTCTACACATCAACCTCAAAATTTGGGACTACTATTGTATTTCTTTGAAAAAACTCTTATTCTTCATCTTCCTCAATAACTTGACCCTTCTGCATATAAAGGTATGAACCCAACTGTATCTGCTCCCCATGACAGCTTTACTTTTACTTGCCTTGAGCCATGGCCTTCCCAAAATCATTAGGTAAGAGCATGTTGATTCTTTCAACTTCAAAAAAACAAAATTGACCACAAAAGGTAGTCTTGCTACACTTATTGTTTGATTTATGAGAATCCCCAAAGGTTGTACGCTCCTTTGGTAAGCCATTTTAACTTGAAAAGGTGCTAGTTCCCACTTCAAGAGATTCAACTTCTTGCAAATTGATTCAGGGAGAATATTCACTCATGAACCTCCATCCACCAACATATTAGAAAGGTACACCTTCCCAATGCTAATGTTTATCACAGGCGCCTTGTAATTCACATCTATTGGAGCTACATCTCCACCATCAATTTGGGCTAAGTCAAGGACTGCTGCCCCCCTTCTTCTTCTACTCCTTGTCTTTGATTTGATTTGACATTTTTTTGGAAAAAGTTTGATTAAAATCAAGGACTAACTTCATTAACTGCCCCACCTTCAATGAAATGGGTGCTTCCAACAAGGCATCAAATAGATTATCTAATAGCCCCTTATCAGGTGCATCCTTGGACGTCACCACTTGAAGTGTTGGAATCTTGTGACTCTGTCCTCTCAGTAACTGGTGGCAAGCATGTAATCACCCCTACTTGAGGAATATCATCCCTTGAATTACCACCTGATCTTTGAATTTGAGATTCCAACCGATATTCTAATCTAAAATTTGGTGCCATAAGTAATGTTTGGTGGTTGCTCCGCTGAGTGTCACTCAAGCATTCATTGGCTTATTCATCATTACCAAGCACATGAATCTGTGTGTGTGTGTGTGTGTGTGTGTGTGTGTGTAAGCTATGGCTGTCTACCTTTTAAGCCACCTTGAAAACACACACACACACACACAAACCAATCCCTACAACTGGTATTAGAGCAAAGGGCAAAGGATAGCCTCGACTAGTCAAGCTTGACAGTTATCGAGAGGCAAACTTGCATGCGGCGGGCCAACGTCATAGTCAAAACTTCCTGGATCCTCACCTCCTCATTGTCATCGAGCAACAAATTCCGGCGGGCCAATGTCATAGTCAAAACTGCCTGGATCGTCACCTCCTCATTTTCATGGCCCACAAAAAGTTGTGTGGGCCATGAAAAAAATCATCTACACGCCATGCAACTTAATCTACATCCAAGATTTTTCACCATCATCGCCTGCAACAAAGCAACCACCATTGCTCTGTTGGGTGGGCACCTCCTTCTTTGGTGAGAAACAACTC
This sequence comes from Adiantum capillus-veneris, assembly GCF_014529385.1. Lineage (NCBI taxonomy): Eukaryota > Viridiplantae > Streptophyta > Polypodiopsida > Polypodiales > Pteridaceae > Adiantum > Adiantum capillus-veneris. The sequence goes on from NC_140931.1 coordinate 155,508,389, forward strand.
TTAGTTGTTAAATGCTTATGCGGAAGATAAGCCTTTGTAGTATCTTAGATACTATGTTTGCCTTTATTAAAGTCAAGGACTCAAGGCCCGGATAGATACTCATCCCTAGCCTTATAAATAAAGGCCATGTTGTATATATGAACCCAATCCTAATGTACTATCTTGGACTTGCAATTTGAGTTCACTTTAAATCATCCAATGGTGCACTTCTCTCTCTATATCTCTTATTGTGTAAGCTATGGCTCTCCACCTTTTTAAGCCACCTTCAGAACACACACACAAACCGTTCCCTACAATTGTTATCACAACAAAGGGCAAAGGCTTGCCTCGACTCGTTAAGCTTGATGTTTATCGAGAGTCAAACTTGCATGCAACGGGCCCACATCATAGTCAAAACCGCATGGATCACCACCTCCTCATTGTCATCAAGCAACAAATCACTACAGGCCATGCAACAAATCATATGTAGGCCACACAATTGCATCTACAGCCAAGATTTCCCGCCATCATTGCTTGAAGAAGCAACCACCGTTGCTCTCCAACACAACAGCTTGGCAATTTGCAAACCTCGACGGGCCATCTTATCACAACACACACACACACACACACAAACTCTTTTGGGGACTCTTGTTGACTTCCTGAGCTTGGTCCTTCTTGAAATTCAACACTGAGCAACAAGGATGCAGTCACCTTGCTTGCGAGCCAACCTGTTGCGCACATCCACCACTGTCATTGGCGTTGTTTGTCGCTTGCCACATCATCGTCATCGTCCACCTACACGTGCCCGCGGATCCCCAAGCTCTCCTTGGCCTCACTCCCAACCAAGGCCTCGCTCACGACCAGTGCAGCTCAACGGACCTTGCTCCCTACCCATCAACATACCCCTGCATCGATTTCTCCCTTTGTCTTTTTATCTTTTGTCATCTTTTTAAATTTTATTTTCAAATTAATGTAACAAAAAAAAGGGGTATTTCTTTTAACTTTAAGAGGCATTTGTCATGCCTACGACAAGGGTCGTTGTGATTCAACCTTTCCTAGACGGCCTTCCTGCAATACAAACAATTCAATGCCTCAATAAAGCCTTAAGGCACACAAAACATTGGAAGGCTTTTTTGTCAAGATTTCCCTTTTAAAAGAAAGAAAAGGGGGCTCCATTTCATGGGCTTTTGTAAGATTTCACTTGAGCTTAAACAAAAAGCTTCAAGGTTTTCCAAAAGCTACAAAACTTTCCATTCAAGTGCTAAGACGAATTCTCTCAAGCATCCATTCGCTTATTCATCATTACCAAGCACAAGAATTTCTCTCTCTCTCATACTCTCCCTACAAAATTTTGTAACTGAAATTTCAGTTTGAAGTGTATGTGAGTATACCCATCATCTTAGAGGATAGATAACTTGGAGTGCCAATTGTAAAGAGACTAGACACGGGTATTAGCCCCAGCTAATTGCTAAGATCCCTCTACTGAGACAGTATGGGAGAAAAACAAAACTAAAAAAGTCAATGGGAAAGGGTTGCATGCCTGGTAGACTAAACTGCAAGGATATCTCATGCATAAACAATTATGGTCCGCTGTTAAGCCTGTAAGGTTTCCAGTTTCTGAAACCTTAAAGATTGTATAAAGCTTAATCAAACAGATATGAGTATTGAAAAAGTAATGTAGAATTGTCCGACCATGGCAAATCTTGGTATTTTTGGAATCTTAAGCACAGCAAACCCTGGGGCAGAAATCTTCAGATTTAAATTCGGAGAAAAGCTGACTCCGCTAGTCCTTCTGGAAGATTCAATGTAAATTAAATTATTAAGAAAATTGAAGGGTTGCAGTAATCATTTAAGCATAGACTTTAATAAAGGCCTCCCATATATTTATAAGATATTTACCAATTAAGCAAAAATAGGTCAAATTATAGCAGAATTGACATTTTAAAAGCTGGCAGGTAATGGGAGGGTCATCACTGACCTGCCAAGGACTCATTTAGCAGCAGGGGGCGTTTTTGACTTTCTGGGGACTACTTGAACTGCAAGCAACTGCCTTTTACAGCCTGTGAGAGCTTGTGAGTGCCAGAAAACTATAAATAGGACCCCTTGCTTCACAAATTGGACAGACTCAGAGCCTTGATACTCTCTCTCTCATCTAGAGAGAACACTACGCAAAAATCATTAGAGATTAATCTCTAGTTGATTAATCTAAACGGTAATTAGTCTAATCTTTCTTAATTAACAAGGTTAGATTAAGCTATTTTGTTAATAAATCAACGATTAGGCCTATGTATACTCATAAACCTTCTCTTAATTAATTATTCTCTACTGATTGTTTTAATTAAGCTTGGTAATGTTAAGCTAATTAATTATCTTATCATATTAGGACTAAAAATAGCCAAATTAACAATGAATTAAAGGGAAAATATATTAATTAAACTTAGATTAAGTTGAGGTAATTATCAGAGCTGCATTAGACAGTCATTAAGGTAAAAAAATTATTCTATAATTTTCTCAATAATGTTTCTAATTAATTAGGCAAAATTACACTATTTTTTAGAGAAAATCAAAGGGAAAAATAATCAAATTAATTCCAAATTCTTTGAGTTATTTATCAATGGTTAAATAGGTGTTAAGAAACCCATGATAATTAGAAGAAGCTCAGATACTTAATTTAACTAATTACTTTAGCAGAAATACTCTGTTTTTAGAGCAAATTAAATAGGGAAAATTAGTAAATTGATTTCAAATGTTGTGAGTTATTTATCAATGGTTAACTAGGTGTTAAGGAACTTGTGAAAATTAGAAAAATATCAAATAATTAATTTAGCTAATTACTTTAGCAGAAATACTCTGTTTTTATAGCAAATTAAATAGGGGAAATTAGTAAATTGATTTCAAATGCTCTGAGTTATTTATCAATGTTAATTAGGTGTTAAAGAACCCGAGATAATTAGAAAAATCTTAGATAATTAATCTAGCTAATTACTTTAGCACAAATACTCTGTTTCTTGGAGAAATTAAATAGGGAAAATTAGTAAATTGATTCCAAATGCTGTTAGTTATTTATCAATGGTTAATTAGATAATTCAAAATTCTTGATAATTAGGAGAAGCTCAGATAAATAATCTAGCTAATTACTTTAGCAAAAATACTCTGTTTTTAGGACAAATTAAATAGGGGAAATTAGCAAATATATTCAAATTGAATTAAGTTATTTACCAGAGGTTAATTAGATGGTAAGAAACCTATGATAATTAGCACAAGCTTAAATAAATAATCTACCTAATTACTTTAGCAGAAATACTCTGTTCTTTGGACAATTTAAATAGGGAAAATTGACAAATAGATTCAAATTCAATTGAATTATTTATCAAAGGTTAATTAAATGTGAAAGAACCCGTGATAATTAGGAAAATCTTAAATGAGTAATTTAGCTAATTACTTTAGAAAAAATACTCTATTTTTTTGACAAATTAAATAGGGAAAATTAGTAAATATATTCAAATTAAATTGAGTTATTTACTAAAGGTCAATTAGATGTTAGGAAACCTGTAATAATTAGGAAAATCTTAAATGAGTAATCTAGCTAATTACTTTAGTCAAAATACTCTGTTTTTTGGACAATTTAAATAGGGAAAATTAGCAAATAGATTTAAATTGAATTGACTTAAATTGAATTGATTTTAGATGCTAGGAAAACTGTGATAATTAAGACAAGCTCAAAGGAGTAATTTACCTATTTACTTTAGCTGAATTATCCTGTTTTAAAGACAAATTAAATAGGGGAAATTAGCAAATACATTCAAATTCAATTGAGATATTTATCACAGGTTAACTAGACTTTGGGGAACCTATGATAATTATGTTACTATCAAAAAATTAGTTTAACTAAATATCCTAGTAAAATTACATTATTTTTAGGAAAAAATGAAAAGGGAATTATAGTAAATTAACCCAAAGACCTTTGATATAAATATCAGAGGAAGAAAACACCTTGAGGAATCCATGATAAATACCCCAACCTCAGATAAATAGTTTAGGTATTTATCTTCAATAAAAGTAACCGATTTTACGTATAAAATAGACAAGGGAAATTAGTAAATGAATTTATCAAATTACCAAATAAATAACTGACGTCCAAAATCACTATTGAAGGGTGGGAAAATTACCTCAGCATAAATGGATGGTATAATAAATTACTATCAGTAAAATTTTACCTAATTTAGACCCTAAGTATAGGAGGGAAAGGTTATAAATTAAATTTATGAAAATTACTAAAGATAGGCCAAATTAAAGGGAAAATTAGTAAATTTTTATCAAATGCTGGAGTTATTTATCAGTGGTTAATTAAGTGTTAAGGAATCCATGATAATTAAGAGAATCTTAGATAATTAATTTAGCTTACTTTAGCACAAATACTCTGTTTCTATGACAAATTAAATAGGGAAAATTAGTAAATTAATTTTAAATGCAGTGAGTTATTTATTAATGGTTAATTAGGTGTTACGAAATCCGTGATAATTAGGAGAAGCTTAGATAATTAATTTAGCTTATTACTTTAGCACAAATACTCTTTATTAGAGCTTAACTAGATGTTAGGAAACTTGTCATAATTAGAAAAAGCTCAAATGAATAATCTAGCTAATTACTTTAGCAAAAATACTCTGTTTTTTGGACAATTTAAATAGAGGAAATCAACAAATAGATTCAAATTAAATTGAATTATTTATTAGAGGTTAATTAGATGTGGGGAAACTCGTGATAATTAGGAAAAGCGTAAATGAGTAATTTAGCTAATTACTTTAGAAGAAATACTCTTTTTTTGGACAATTTAAATAGGAAAAATTAACAAATAGATTCAAATTAAATTGATTTATTTACTAAAGGTTTATTAAATGTTAGGAAACCCGTGATAATTAGGAAAAGCTTAAATGAGTAATCTAGCTAATTCCTTTAGCAGAAATACTCTGCTTTTTGGATAATTTAAATAGGGAAAATTAGTAAATAGATTTAAATTGAATTGAATTATTTATAAGAGGTTTATTAGATATTAGGGAAACCGTGATAATTAGGACAAGCTCAAAGGAGTAATCTACCTAATTACTTTAGCTGAATTACCCTGCTTTTTAGATAAGTTAAATAGAGAAAATTAGCAGATAGATTCAAATTGAATTGAGATATTTATCAGAGGTTAATTAGACTTTGGAAAACCTGTGATAATTATGTTATCATCAGAAAATTAGTTTAAATAAATATCCCAATAAAATTACATTATTTTTAGGAAAAAATAAAAAGGAAATTATAGTAAATTAACCCAAAAACCATTGGTATAAATATTAGAGGACGAAAACACCTTGAGGATTCTATGATAAATATCCCAACCTCAGATAAATAGTTTAGGTATTTATCTTTAATAAAAGTATCGATTTTGCGTATAAAATAGACAAGAGAAATTAGTAAATGAATTTATCTAATTACCAAATAAATAACTGACGTCCAAAATCACTATTGAAGGGTGGGAAAATTATCTTAGCATAAATGGATGGTATAATAAATTACTAGCATTAAAATTTTACCTAATTTAGATCCTAAGTATAGGGGGGGAAGGTTATAAATCAAATTTATGAAAATTACTAAAGATAGAACATATTCAATTACAATTTAGGAAGAGTAACCCATTAGCGGATAGAAATTCATAATTTACTAAGGTTAAAATGGAAGATAGACTAAGGAGAAACCTAGTTAAAGGACTTCCCAAATTAAATGGTAATTATGGGAAATTACTTATAGCATATAAGTTACATGAGGAATATATCATCAAATTGACTATTAAAGATACCTACTTACTCCAAAAATCCTTATTTTTGGGTAAACAGGGAAAAATAAGATTATTCAATTAAACTTCTAATGGATTAAGTCTTTTTATAAGGCTGCCGACATGGCCCCAAAGACAACCAGGGGAAATCCTCTTACTAAGGAAGAGGATGTTAGCAACAAGCGAAACAAAGCCACTAATGACCATGAGGCTGGGCCTAGCCATAGGCCGACTGAGGAAAATTTGCAGGCTCCAACCCAGCAGCAGTTGGCCGAGCAGTCCTAGGTGGATTTCTATTTTGTTCACTTAAAATCTTTTAAAGTTCATTTTTAAGTTAGCATTGCATACATAAAGTTAGGAAGGATAAACTGGCTAAAACGGAAGGTAACTTCCAACATGCAATTGTTTATAATGTAGGAAAGAATTGTTTGGGTTAAAACTGGTTAAAATAGAAAAGATATGATTGATCATTCTTAAGACAGCTTGTCTCAAGACACCTCCGACTCCTTGGTATATTTTGATGATAATGATTGGCTTTCTAGCCACGGATAAGTCGGTTACCCCCATGAACGATGAGTTTCTACTCAGTGTCATGTCTTGATGTTTCTACATAAGTTAGGATACCGTTTTTTATTCTAGGGGAGCCGCCCGGTTGTATGGGCAACTAGTTTGGTGTATGGGCACCCGGAACCTTGGGTGGGGGTTTATCCACTCCGGATTGTGAATAAGGAATGGGTGCCGTTTTTTCACCCTTAGGTGGTCTTGAGACAAGAAGAGTACTGGTCACGGTTATTATGGACAATGTTTTGATTGACACTACCCTGTCCTAAGTTTAAAGATGTCTGTTTGCTAAAAGAATGTTTTCAATACTGTTTTCAAAGGTTGTTTTAATCAAATCCTGTTAGGAAGGATAAAAGGAATCATTATTTTAATTGTGATAAGAACGTGGTAGTCATTAAATAACAAAAGAATCATGTGTGAGTGCGGGGTGGTAAGTGGGGATTGACTAAGGTGTCAATCAAGGAGGGGTGGACCTGATTAGTCAGGTAACTATCCATCCCTGCGCACTAAAACGTTTAGAAAACTTCTTCACTTGGAAGAGGAGTCCACCAGCGGTTGTGCCCTCACAGGTGTTAGGGGGAAAAAAGCATTGGTTGAGGATACCTTACCCCAATTGTAGCAGTTATAGGGCCGAAATAGTTCTTTGAACTTTTAATACGTTGTCCCATTTCCGCTGCAGGACAGGACTAGGTCTTCTTCTAAGGCTATAAACCCAAGCCATTGTCAATGGTAAAGGTCTATTCCTTGGATTTTTCTTGTTTAGAGACTCTGGTTTTTATCATACCTAGAGACCTGTCAAGGATCCCATCCCGATCTTGGTATTGGCGGGTTGGGGACCTTACAAAGCCACACACAGCTGAGCCATCCACAACTCAAGGCACACTCACCAGAGCATAGGTTGCACAAATTTAAGCTAAAGATGAACAAGCTCTAGGTATAATTATCACCTCTCTACATGATATGTACGTGCACTTCACTGATAATTGCACCACAACAATTCAAGCATGGATAATTGTGGAAGAAAATTTTGGTGCAAAGCAAAATATAAGCAAAATCATTCTTGAAAAGAATCTTTATAAATTAACAATGAACCAAGGGGAGGTTATTTCAAGCCTCATCAACTAGGGTTAATGAGCCTCATTGCTCAATTAACCTATATCGAATGTCAGATCCCTGAAGGATATAAAGTTGTTGTACTCTTAAGTGTTGTCCCAGAAAAGTTTGAAAACATAGTAACAATGCTAGAACAAAAGGAACCAACACCTACATTGCAACATGTCATAAATGCCTTAATTGGAGAAGAAAATTAGCAAGCAAAGAAGGTGTTAGCAAATGGAGGAGATTACATTGCATCATCATCTAGGAATGCATCTTCATCAACTAGGACCAAAAGTAAAAAGTGTTATGAATGTGGTAAACCATGGCATTTCTCAAAGGATTGCTACAAGAACAAATTTTGTGGAAACTGCGGCATCAAAGGACATCCACCATCATAATTTCCAAGTAACAGTAACAACAACAACAGAAGAGGAAAAGAAAAAAGCAACCTTGCAGAGGACGACGATGAAGACAAAGACGAAGAGGATGAGGAAGACAATTGTCTACATGTCTGTACCATCTCTACTCTCTTTTGTGAATATACTAATTTACTATAGATATGGATTTTCTTCCGCCTTATTTGTTTGAGGGGAGGGTTCTAAGTCTGTGTGACACCATATCAATTGAGACCTATTTGTCTGTGTGTTTTTAGTTTGTGTGACTACACACACACACACACACACAACACCATGAATGCTTCACTTAATTATCCACCCTGATCTCAACATGTGGTATCATAGCTGTTTCCAGTAGAGGCACACTCACCAGAGTACATATTGCACAAATTCAAGCTAAAGATGAACAAGCTCTAGGTATAAATATCACCTCTCTACATGATAATTACGTGCACTTCACTAATAATTGCACCACAACAATTCAAGAATGGACAATCCTGGAAGAAAATTTTGGTGCAAAGCAAAAAATGAGCAAAATCAGTCTTAAAAAGAATCTTTACAAATTAACAATGAACCAAGGGGAGGTTATTTCAAGCCTCATCAACTAGGGTTAGTGAGCCTCGTTGCTCAAATAACTTATATCAAATGTCAGATCCCTAAAGAAGATAAAGTTGTTGTACTCTTAAGTGTTGTTCCAAAAAAGTTTGACAACATAGTCACGGTGCTAGAACAAAAGGAACCAACACCCACATTGCAACAGGTCATAAATGCCTTAATTGGAGAATAAAAGAAGTAAGCAAAGAAGGCATCAACAAATGGAGGAGCTTACATTGCATCATCATCATCTAGAAATGCATCTTCATCAACTAGGACCAAAAAGAAAAATTGTTATTAATGCGGTAACTAGGGTATTTCTCAAAAGATTGCTACAAGAACAAGTTTTGTAGCAACTACAAAATCAAAGGACATCCACCATCAAATTTTCCAAGTAAAGTAGCAACAGTAGTAGAAGATGAAAATGCAAAATCAACCTTACAGAGGACGAAGATGAAGACAAAGACAAAGAGGATGAGGAAGACAATTGTCTTCATGTTTGTACCGCCCCTACTCTCTTTTGTGAATATATGATGTACTATAGATATGGATGTTCTTCTAACTTATTTGTTTGAGGGGAGGATTTCTAAGTCTGTGTGACATCATATCTATTGAGACCTATTTGTCAGTGTGACTATCCGGGTACGTGTGACGATTAGCCTATGTGGCTCTTGAGTCTCAATTTAGATTACTTCAGTATAGGCCATGCCCAAGGGGAGGATTTTTGGGTGGGAACGTCCTTCTTTGGTGAGAAACGACTCTTAGTTGTTAAATGCTTATGCGGAAGATAAGCCTTTGTAGTATCTTAGATATTATGTTTGCCTTTACGCAAGTCAAGGCCCCAACCAGATATTCATCCCTAGCCTTATAAATAAAGGCCTTGTTGTATTTATGAATCCAATCCTAATGTATTATTTTGGTTTGAGTTCACTTTGTATCATCCCACGTCTCTCTCCCTCTCTCTCTCTCTCTCTCTCTCTCTCTCTCTCTCTCTCTCTCTCATACGGTGTAAGCTATAGTGTCTGCCTTTTTAAGCCACCTTGAGAACACGCACACATACACACACACAAACCATAATTCCCTATGTATCATAAACATACATCCTATGTCGATGTCAAAACTATAGGGATGTCGGGGGGAGGGGGGCACACTTCAATATCTGTAACACTAAAAGGGTCTCAACATTCAAGAATCCCTCAGCTCAATAGTACATATATCACTAAAAGGATCTCAATATTCAAGAATCCCCTAGCTCACTAAAGTCTTACCACGCCCCTCAACAATATGTTAACTGAGCCAACGTTTAATTGAGCTGACCTTTTGTTTGTAAAGGTAAGAACCAAGCAAAGAGAAGTGCTAGGAAGTCACCACAAGCCCCCTTTTTGCCCGGTTAAGACCCCATTGCAAAAAATGAACATTAACACAAAATTTGGAACTAGGCAAATAGGGGGCTTGGTGACTACCTAATGCTTCCCTTCACTTGGTTTGACTTTTTCATTAATGTTAATGTTTTGCAATGGGGTCACACCCATGAAAATAGGGGGCTTGGTGACCGCTCAATGCTTCCCTTTGCTTGGTTTTGACCTTTACAAATGAATGCCAACAAATGTTGGGGATACCATCATAGCATAGCTCCAATGACCAACACTAATTGTCAATCCGGAGGGATGAGCTACCCGGCTAGGACATGGAAACTCTATGAAGTGGGCTTCTTGGCCTATGGAGGAGCTAAGCCACGATGTCTAGAAATCTCCACATCCACTTCTCTTCACCTCAAATCCACCAAATCACACACACCAACGATTTCAAGATGCACACATCACTAATCCCATCAAGAAACACACTAATCACAAGCGCACACACATAAATCCATTGAGCATTTGAACTCCAATCAAATCTACATGCACACACAAAGAATAGAGGGAAATCACACAATATTAGAGCGGGGTTAACCACTAATTAGTTACAATCTAGCTAATCAAATCATTATTAACAATCATAAGAAGTATGGAAGAGGCATAATGAAAGAGAAGTAAGCCTTGATTAGTGTTAATCAAGTCACATGAGCAAGGAAAATCTCAAAGACTCCATAGCCACACACCGCATGAGCTCTCACCAAAGAAAGGTCTCAACAAATGAGGCTCAGAACCTAATTTTATATGCACATTTCTTTATATACCTAGGGTAAAAATATGCAATATCAGGGCGTCCAAGGCCTTTAGGGCTCCATAACTTAGTGAATTTGTCACCTATGCACACTAACTAACCTATTCTTTTTACAGCTTGGAACTCTCATTGAACCCGTAACCCATTACAAATATTACAATGGCTAAATCGAGAAATTACAATATATGGCCATTTTGAAAAATGTGTAACTCCAATCCACTACTTCTTCATATTCATCTTCAATGTGTTTTGTAAGGCTTGGGCCTTTAGCAACTTTTGTTAACTAACATTGGGAGACCCGTGTGATGATGTCATCACAGGTCATGTAGTGGAGCTAGAACTAGGTTAATAGGGACTCCCCAACGCTTTCCTTTGCTTGATTTTGACTTTTGCATAAATTAATGTTTTGTAGTGGGGTCACAACCAGGAAAATAGGGGACTTGATGACTGCCAATGCTTCCCTTCGCTTGTTTCTGACCTTTGCAAACGAACGTCAGTTCAGTTAAATGTTGGTTCAGTTAACATTCCTCCCTTCTGATTTTAGTGCTTGTCCTCAAGAACTATTGAAAAGTGTCTATGGAGGATGTGGAAGGTTTTTGATTGGTTGTTGAATGGGCTGTCTTCATTTGTTGTTGAATTTTTTGATGAGATTCGTTTTGTTGTAGGATCTTCATTGGTCCAAATTTCATCTGATGTGAGAGATGATGTCGCATTTGTTTGTTGTAGCAACATATGTTGAGGTTTTTATTTTTGTTTTTTTTTAAAGTATGCACAAGGAAACTAGAATGATAAGGATCTAAATTAGGATCTAATACCTGCATGACCAAAGGGAAAATACCCAGTGGGAAAAAAGTGCCTTTGGGATACGTGCATTATTTAGTACTTATTAGCATGGTAAATATTAATAAAATACTGAAGGATTGATTTGTTGATGGATATGGAAATTAGAGGTTAGAAAATATGAGAGTAGCATGATGGAACATTGGTTTTCCTATTATAGTTTTCTCAGGGTGCATAAGTGGAAGCAAAAAAGAAGGTCTAATGCATATGTCCAATGATGGAACATCCTATATATGCATACATAGAAATTCACTAAAGACAATATGATGTGCAAGAAAGAATTCTTCAAAAAGAAGGTGTAGCTATAAAAGCATATGAAATGGCTTTACAAGCTGGCACCCCTTTAGGAAGGGTTTTTGTTGTTGAGGATATGTGCTCTCATCTTACTGTGCACTGTGCGTGAATGTTAGACTCCACATCACTCCACATTGATTAAAGCAATAGACTTTAACTCTTATGCTCATTTCATCCATCATGAGCGACACGACTTAGATATACTCAACTCGTTGAGCTTGAGCGCAAGCCTAATAACTATGACTCTTAGCACATAGTTTAAAATTAAGACATGAAGCTTTGGGACTAACGCTTTGCTCATTTCATGGTTCAGCGGCCCGACTCTGACCATGCCAAAGAGTTTTTTTTGCACCCTAGTGACTTGACTTTTCACATTACTGAGCTTACTACAAAAATTTCTTCAGGTAAAAGTAAGCTTGAATCTTCAAAAGAGGATTATTAAAGGACCAAGTTGGCATTGAAGGTTTCTTTTGCCATATCTATTTTATCTTGGAATTTGCAGCTTTTTTGGTTGAGTTGTCCTTCTTTGATTGTGAAGACTCTGTTGTTCATTTGGTTCCCCAATTAGGCTTGTTGAAAGGTCCTGGAGTCTTTGATGTTGTTGTAGGCCTTTGTTGGCTGTCAGCATCTAGCTTTTGACTTGGAGCATTGTGGAAGACTTAGGAATCCAAATCTCTTGATTACCCTCATAGGTTCGTTGATGAATTTTTTTGGCTCTAGGTCTTATTGAGCTCTTGAGATCTTCATGCATTTTTGTGTCAATTGCAGTTGGCTTGTGGTTGACTAGTGGCAAAATCTTTGTTTAACCTATATAGAATCCTTGTCCAAGAGGAATATTCTTTGAGATCCGTCTTTGTTCTGTATCCTCTTGAGAGTTCTGGTTGATTGTAGCAGTATTTGATATTGTCCTTTTGTAAATCTTCTTCTTAGGTATCCTAGAATATTGTCGAGGTTGATACCTAGTGGGCCTTCTTTCTTGGGAGGGTCTTGATTGCACTTCATATGCCCTGACCTTTGGTTTTGGTATCCATATATGTCTATTACCTCTATAGTACTCATGTTCTTTTAAGCTCCATTGTGATTCTATCCATCCCATGTGTTTGTCTTTCTATCATGATATGTTATCTTCAATCCACATTGATTCACTGACTTTTACTTAACTACTCGAAACAAACACTTGCCTAACTTTCTTTTGCTTTCTTGAGTACTTGGGCTGAAATATCTTTTCTTTTTGGGTGATTCCCTAGAGTTTGTGTTTGGGTCAGCAAACTAACTTGAATTTTTGAATCTTGACTTGCTTGAAGAAGATGATCCATGAGGGTTATTTGATGTAGAGGCATATGTTGTTACACCTTTTGCGCTAGTCGATGGAAGGTCCACTTTAGCCTTACCTTTGTCTGCAAGATTTGTTGATGATTCATGTGACTTTTGCAGCTCTAAATCTAGCATTGATGGTACCTGTAACTATTGCTTGCTACCATTCGAAAAGTAGAGCAAGAGCATTGTATCTTCTCTATGGGCCTTGTGTTGTTCTTACCACTGATGTCCAAGGATGACATCTTCAAGCATGTCCTTTGAATGCTTTACTTGAAACTTTACCTGCTCTTCATTCTTTTAGATGCTAAGAGTAGCAACCAATTCTTCTTGACTCGCATCCATACCTAGCATTACTGTTTTTTTGCATGGAATAATCTCTAGAATGCTTTGGATGTTGTCTACAACCATATTGCACTTTTCTTCTTTATCCAATAGAGCATTGCATCTGACACTTTCTCCATTTGCAATACTAAGGACTATAGCTATTCTCGTTGGAGGTTCTATTGAAGATTTATGTCCTACTTTTGCCATAGTCTTGTCCTGAACTAACTTGGTCTCTATGGAAGGTGACTTGAGACTTTGTTTTCCAATCTGACTAACATCAGTTGATTCAACTGGAATGTCTAGATCTTTGGACATTCTATTGCTTCTTGGTTGTTTGCATCCTAGTTTTTCTTTACTTCTTATCTTGATGGCATTCTCTGCTCAATATCTTTCATGGATTTTGTTAGTTCTGTTTGATCTGCACGTGCTTTTGCCTGATCTACTTTTAAGTTCTTTTGAAGTTATATTGTGTGGAGAGGATTCATCTTCAATAAACTCTACTTTGGCATCTGTCTCTATTTGAAGCGTACTTGTGATGTCTTCCGTGGGTGACCAATCTTGGTCTTCATTCTTTGTCGTCTTTGAAGGCTGCATCATGTTTGCACTCCGCATCTCTAAAACCTTCTGGGCCATTGGCATTCCCAATATGATTTTATTTGTTATATTTTTTATTGTGATCACGTGAAACTGGGCTATGATGGTTTTTGAACTTATCTGAATGGTCATAGAAATGATTCCCCAACATTCTGCTTGCTTGTTTCCAATATATGCTAATGAATTTAGGAGCATCTTCCAGCTGTGGTTTTCTTCATGTTCACTAGTGTTGTTGCACTTGATCTTCTCAGGGTTTCTTTCTGAATTGACTAGTCTTGATGTGGTGGTGTCCTTGAGTCGAATTTTTTTTGCATCTTCTTTGCTTTGAATACCTACTTCAATCAATGTTGACTCGGTTGGCTGCAATGTTGCACCTTTTGCTTGCAATTGTTGAGCATTATCTGCCTGCATCTGAGTAGCCTTTGATCTTAAAAGATCCATTGTACTTTTTGGCAAAATCTTCGGAGGAGATTTTGATGGTGACCTTGTGTAGCTTTCTGATCTTTAGCTTCAATTGAGTTTGAAATTTTTGTCACCTGTTATGGCAGCCCTTGAGGCTTTGCACCATCTTTAGATAGTCTTTGACTTCAATCTTACCATCTGTACGGGTTTGTACAAAGTCATGAACCTGTTGATATTTGTTTCCATATGCATCCATGTGTGTATGTGAGCTTAGTAACATGCAATTTCTTGAGCACTATTGAATATTTCGATTTTTGACTTTGACTTGTGGAGATCAACTAATTTTTTTTTCCTTGATGATCTTCATACATGCATTTAACTGTAGACTCTGATAGAATCTAGGTCAATGGAAAACTTCCAACAACCATATGATCATTCAATGGTTTTTTCTTTGAAGGGATCTTCTCGCTAGAGGCTCTAGGGCTTCTAGCTGGTGTAGTGTTTCCTGGTACATGAGTTGAGCTTGATGGATTTGCAGCTCCGCCCTTCCTAGGGTGATCACTATAGCTTGCTCCATTATGAGAGTTCAAAATTATTTTTGGTCTCACCTTTTAGGACTGTAAAGGTACACTGTGGATAGCACTATTGATGTTTAGAATATGTAAACATTCTGCATAGTTTCCTATGTACCTCCGTGAAACATGACATATGATTCCCTAAGTCAAGTGTAGATAACATCATCTTTGCCCTAATATTTTCTATCCCATGGGTCTCTATGATATGAGCTTCTTTGGTTTCACGACCCAAGGCATCATAGATCTTAGACTCTTGTCTATATCTACGGCTGTTTTGGTCAAAGTATATGCTCGTTTGGTCACAATGTCGAAGCTTGATCTCCAATGGAGGGGAGTTTGCTATAAAAATATTTCTGGGTTCACTGGGGTAATAGCATTCAACTCTAGAGAGGATGGGCTAGAATAGATTCTATCCTCTAAAATGAGCCATCCTTTCTTATCTATCAGTGGAAATACTTCTATGAGCTGGTGTGTGGGCCGTTCAAACACTGGTGGACCCTTTTTTTACAATTTCCCTTTTTGGTATACATAGTGTGCATATGAATTATGTATGCCATACAATGCTAACATCATTTGTTTTGATGTGTACCTTAGACTCGTGAATGATTGCACACTAGTGGAAGTGGATGTAAAATCATATGCAAACCTTACACTCTTTGTGACCTTCAATGATGATTGGACATTCTGCCCAAATTCATGCAGGAATTTGTTGTTCAAAGAATCAATTTTAAGCTTTTCATGTGTCTGTGCATCTTTATGCAAATTCTGACTTTGTCGTGCTTCTACTGGTTCTTCTAATGGTAATGCAGAATCATCTAACTGTACCAAAAATGATGAGTTAGATGCACAATGCCTTGCAACCCCAACCTTGACGTAGGGTATTGATAGTTTTAAATATTTTTATTCCTATCCTAGTCACAAGGACTAGTCACTACATCGTTGGAAAAAAACTTTATTTGTCACTGGTTGACGCTTTTGAATTCAAATCTTGGCATGTAAAAAAAGAGAAATTATGGGTGTTTAGAGGCAGTTCATGTGAGTTGAGGTTAACCCCTATTTGGATACCTCAACAAACTATGCCAGCAAACTGTAATTCGATCAATTTTGGAAGACTTACAAATCCTTTTCTCTACCATCACAACCCAGTCCACGTTAAACTAGCAAGAAAATGCAAGAGATAGCTGTTAGTGCCTGATCTGTCAGGGCATTCAGGGTATTCAGGATATTATATTTTGAACTGTAACTAAGACCTTTAACTTTTGAACCTTAGGGATATGTGGACATTAGTACTTATATTTTTGGGTGGTTGTGAATGTGCCTTGTGGTATCTGATGACGTGAGGCAGTTTGAGGATAACTAACAAGGCAGTTCTCTTCCTCCTGATCTTGTACTGATGTTTATGCTCTGTAATTGGGTGATGATGATGAATATACTCTGATGGCAGTCTCTTTTCCTCTCTTCCTTATGGTGTTCTTTGCTTATTTACTTTGCAGTATTGTGTATGAATACTCAGTTTATTGTTCCTGATTCCTATAAACTGCATGTTTCCTGCATTGAATACCTGTTAGGGTTGTGTGCCCCTAACATTTGGCGATCCTGCTGTGCGTGTCCTAATCGACATGGGAGCGAATTACAGTAATCTCAAAGCAAAACGATGAGTCGGTTATGATGCCAAGTTTCTTTCTCGTGCTCTAACCGCCACTTTCTCTCTGAAGCGGTTCTTGCAAATGGTTCGAATTCAGCCTGAAGCATATGGCACTCAAGAATTCAAGAGGTTCTTGACATGTTAGTCGACCTCGACCACTTGCAGGAATTCTTGAATTGTGTAACCCCGCAGGAAGTGTCTGAGGAACATACATCAAAGTTATTAGAGGATTTCTTCCCGAATCTGCCAGGGGAAATCAAAATTACAATTGTTGACAAGTTGCAAGTGTTTCTAGGGGTTCTTGACAGTTTCTGTGCAGTTTCTGTGCAGGTAGTTTTTGTGCAGTCTGCAATTTGCATTTTGTAGTTTGCAGTTCAACTGTTTACATATTGCAAATTATAGCATTCCAGTTTGCAGAATACAGTTTCAATTTTTCAGTTTGCAGAATGCAGTTTCAGTCTTTCAGTTTACAGACTACAGTTTCAGGTATTTCAGTTTGCAATGCAGTTTAAGCAGTTTCAGGGTTTAAAGAGGTACAAATGCTCTCTATTCTTTTGATGGGTGATTAATGGCAAAGAAGAAGAAGAAAAAGTGTGCTATTTGTCAAAAAGATGGGCACTGTGCAAAGCAATGTCCTTACATGTGCAAGCCTTGTCAAAAGGAAGATGTATGTGTCAAATACTATATGCATAAATTGTGCAAGAAGTTGTGTCAAATTGTCAGATCTTTTCGAGATGCATCAGATCATGAGGAACTATGTGATTCACAAGAGGATTTGGATGACTTTTCTAATCTGCTTGACAAGGCGGAAGACTGGCATGAAGGTCGTGAAGGAAAAAGAAGAAAGTCGTGCTCTAGTATGCGCAGGATACAGGTGTTACAAGAAGCAGTTGAAGGCTTGACAGAGAAGTATGAAGATCAGTTTCATGAGGAAGACGAAAGTGATGATGAGTGGGGAGTTACAACACCAATGTTCCCCTTGGTTGGGAACAATCAGGTACAATCATGTTTAACTTCTCCAAATGCACTTGTTGCAAGTCCCAAATCAATGAAAGAAGTTCAAGCACAAAGCCAACCTGAAGAAGTCAAGAAGATGATGTTGAAAAGGGCAGAAGAGAAGGAGCATCCTGAGAGCCAAAGAAGCCAAAAGGAGCACTTAGTATCCCAAAAACACACTCCAAATAGACTCAAGGGTTTGCACAATGTTGAAGTACCAACAGTTTTTCAGGCACCTGCAGTTTCAAAAACTGAAGTTTCAAAGCCTGAATTTGAATTTTCAGCACATGAAGTTTTTCAACCTGATTTTGATGTTCTTGAATATGGGATCAAAGTTGTAGATACTCAGATTATTGAAAAGAAGAAGTTGATTCAAGAAGGAGAGTTTGTTCAATGCAAGGGAGATGAGGTCCAAAAGATGATGAAGGAAGAAGGAGGAAGCCAAGAGCAACTCATGAGCCAAAGGAGCCAAGAGGATTGCCAGCTATCCCCAAACCTCACATCAAAGAGACTCTCCTCTTTGCAGGAAGAGAAGGCGAGTTGCCCAAAAGAAGAATTACTGATTGAGAAGAAGGGAATACAAGTGGGAGTGAGTGAGAGAAGCCACCAATATCCCATACAAACCCATATATCAACATTTGACATCAATCTTGAAGAGGTTGAAATTTAGGGAGACATCAGATTTCAGCGTAATGCAATGGAAGAGCTGAAGATAGATAAAGACATAATGTGTGCTACTTGTGATGAATTAGTTTTGATGAATCTTGATGAGGAGTATTCGACAGGTGACAGTCCGGAAGGTGTTTGTGTTGATGGAGAAGAGTTTTTTGGAGTTTTGAGGACTGAAAGCCAATTTCTAGGAGTGGATATGAGTTATTCAGGTTGTGAAGACAAGGATCTTGACTTTCAGATCCCTGAATTATTAGTTTTGATAGCGAAGGTCCCTGATTTCCAAAGTTTCAAAATTCAGGTCCCTAAAACGCAGATTACTGATTTGCAAAGAAGTTATGTACCTGAACTTGCTGAATTTCAAATTCTTGTTCTTTCTCAAGCAAAGATGATCAATAATCTCTCATTAGAGCTAGAGAATGAGAGGCATTCAAGTATGGTTGCGGAAAATGAAGCGATGTCCAAAATCAGTCAACTTCAAAAAGAAAAGACATCATTGATGGTGAAATTTCTTAGGTTCAAACTGAAGCCGACTTGCATATTTCTTACTGTTATGAAGTTCATAATGTTGTTCAAAAAGTTATTTTGGATAAGGATAATCAAATTGAGGACTTGAAGCTTCAACTTACTCAAATCAAGAATGTGGAGTTTTCTTCAAATCTTTATGTTACAAAAGGTTTCTTGAATGATGATGTTGTTATCAATGATCTTTATGATGTTGATGCTTTTACAAATTCAGTCAAGGATATTGGAAGTCCATTTTTTTTCAATGAAGTTCATTTTACTGATGATATTCTTGATGATATATAGCAAGTTTTTGATGACAATGGTTTTGTTGATGCTGAGGAGATGGTTTTGACTGATGATTATGCAAGTATTTTGCAAGTTCCTGATGATGGTGAAGTGGATTTTCATGAAGATGGTTCTACAATTCTATGTGATGTTGCTGATGGAGGAGATGATGTTGATATTCTTATATATCATTGGTTTTATGTCTTCATGCTTGATGACATAAGGGAATTTTTTCAGGGAGCAGAAGTCAAAAGTTTTCAGTTTCAGGGAGATATCATTGATTGGACAGTTTTGCAGCTACAAAGTGGATTTCTTTCTATTTTCAAGGAGAAATGTGAGCAAGCCATCTTTGTGGTGTTTTTTATGTGTGAAGGAGATTTCAACTTCTTATTTTTAAGCCTTGAATCAAATCAGTTTGATGAAGAAGCAAACCAGTTTTGGTTTTTCCTGAATCAAGATTTTCGAGGAAATCAACTGTTTTGGCATGCGGAGTCTAAATCAGGTCTTCAAGTGTTGCATCTACATGCAGAGATATTGGATGTGTTCAAGAGAGTGTCTAATGGTTGCAAAGTTTACATCCTACCTTGAATTTTTCTTCATTCTTCTTGAAGGGAAACCTGAACCTGACCCTGAACCTGAACCTGAACCTACTACTGAATTTGGATATGTACTTGAATATGAAAATGGGCCTAAAAACCTGAAATCACTTGAAGAAGAGGAGATTTTTCTACTTTGTAGAAGGTATCTCAATTCAGTAAATGTGGAGAAAATGAAGACTGAAGTGATGGAGTACATGAAGGGAGTTTGGGAGAAAATGAAAGTCATGGTGTATGATGTGGTGAGTAAACCATATCAGATGTTTGCAGAGGAGGAGATGAAGGAGGAAAACTTGTTTATGGAGAAGCAGAATGCTGAACTGAAGCAGTAGTATACTGACCTGAAAGAGCAGTTGAGGACCTAAAGATGCAGTTGCAGCAACAAGGAAGCCAACAATCTGAGCAGGTGTTTGCTAATAAAAATTCTGAAGTGGTTTGCAGGAACTGGTGTGCCAGCAGGAGTTCAGGAGCATATTACTGAAGACACAAGGAAAGGTGCAGCTGCAGGACAGGCTAAAGATGTTGCAGAGGAGGACACAAAAGCTGCAAGAGGAATTCACAACTTAAATGATCTAGTGCAAATGATTGTGGATGAGAAACTCTGTCAGGAGACTGAAAGTACTAATAAGGTAGTTACAGTTTAGGTGGATGCAGAGGTTGAAGAACTTGACAAGGAAACTCCAATTGCAGCAGCAGTTTCACAACAAACTGAATTCAAGGATCAGCTGGTGGATGAATTTTTTGACTCAAGGGATATTGTGGGTTCTCACAATGTGTGAGAAACATTGCCCACCAGGTGTGACAAGTGTTAGTGCCTGATCTGTCAGGACATTCAGGGTATTCAGGATATTATATTTTGAACTGTAACTAAGACCTTTAACTTTTGAACCTTAGGGATATGTGGACATTAGTACTTATATTTTTGGGTAGTTGTGAATGTGCCTTGTGGTATCTGATGGCGTGAGGCAATTTGAGGATGACTAACGAGGCAGTTCTCTTCCTCCTGATCTCGTACTGCTATTTATGCTCTGTAATTGGGTGATGAAGATGAATATACTCTGATGGCAGTCTCTCTTCCTTATGGTGTTCTTTGCTTATTTTCTTTGCAGTATTGTGTATGAATACTCAGTTTACTGTTCCTGATTCCTATAAACTACATGTTTCCTGCATTGAATACCTGTTAGGGCTGTGTGCCCCTAACAATAGCTTCGCAAAAAAAAAACCTCATGTTAGCACAACTATGCAAACTGTAACTCGGTTGATTTTGGAAGACTTACAAATCCTTTTCTCTACCCTCGCAACCCAATCCACGTTAAACTAGCAAGAAAACAAAAGAGACAGCTTCGTGAAAAAAAAAAAAACCTCATGTTAGCACGATTGTTAACCCTCATGGACACCCTATCACCTATGACGAATGCCGTATCATTTATTTGATAGAGTCATGGACCAGGATTGTCGGTCCAATAGGTGTGATGTGATTGCCGATGAGAGGCACACCACTTATCTTATTTTTATAATATTTGTGCAATGACCGGTCATTGTGGGCGTCCATGTGTGAATCAGTCGAACTCTTATAAAAGATCAATTTGACCTAAAAGTCCTCATTCTTGAGGTGTAAGCTAAGAAGTGCTCTTGCTCCATCTCTATCTCCTTCTCCTTTGTGTATGTGTGTGTGTATACTAGAGAGAGAGAGAGAGAAGAGAGAGAGAGAGAGAGTGATCGAGCATTGCGGTGACATTGGTGGCGGCGAGGCAGTAGAGTGCGGCATCGACGGAAAATCCTTCTTCTTTGCAGCATAGGATCCTTCATGACGTAATCATTGAGAGGTGAGTGACACACCATTGTTCTTTGAGCTTGCTAGGACTCTCTAGCTGTGTGGTTGCAACCTTTCAAGGCTCGCTGATAGTGCACAGGCAAGTTCCCAGCCTTCGACACGTACGGCAAAGCGTACATTTTTGGCACCATTGTCGAGGAAAACCTTGCATTAAGCTTGAGGAGCACTCAGTGCTACCTCTGGAAGCCTTTCTTCCATCTATTTTTCTGCTTTTTGTTGAGTTCTGTGAGAACTGTTAAGTGGCTGCCATGGGAAGATGAGCAGGTTTTCTGTTAACTACTGTTGATTGACTATAATGTGCAGTTTAAGCAGGTTTCTATGAGATTCTATTAGTGGTTGTAAGCTCTATTAGTGTTGCGTTGTACTTGTTTTTGTTAGTTTTGCAAGATCTGTATTGTGCAGGTGTTACTAGAGTTGTAAGTGAGTGTAGACAGTGAGCAGCAGAGTTGATTGTGTATGAGTGTGCAATTTTGTATTAGATAGTTAATTAGCTGTTAATTCGTTGCAAGGAGGTTAGACAGAGCTCCTAGGAGCTTCTGTGTGCACGTGGGAGGTCGACATCCACGTGGACACATTATCCTCAAAGCCCGAGCCCGAGCCCCAAGCCCGAGCCCAAGCCCCAAGCTCGAGCCCGAGCCCCCCAGGCCTCAGTCCTCAGTCTTATGATATACTACCCACACTACCTTATATATAAAGGCTAAGATCTCAAGTGGAGGGAGGGCATGTGGGACAAGTTCGTCAAGTCCTCCACCATCCCCTTCACACTCACCCTTTGGACTTACTAATTCTAGCCCTCTCCCCACCTAGGAAAAGGCTAGTTTTAGGATTCCAAGGGCTGTATGTAACTGAATGAGGGGCTGTAAAGCATAGTCCACCCCCCTAGACAAGACCCTCTTTTTGAGCTATCATATGCCATATTCCGTGGCTCGATTAAAAAAAGGGACAAAAAATACCAAAAAAATTGGGTTGTAAACACCTAAAAAACTAGGTGAGCGGCCTTCACGGGCACTCACCAACACCTCTAGAGTGTTGAGGTCAC
This sequence comes from Adiantum capillus-veneris, assembly GCF_014529385.1. NCBI lineage: Eukaryota > Viridiplantae > Streptophyta > Polypodiopsida > Polypodiales > Pteridaceae > Adiantum > Adiantum capillus-veneris. The sequence continues at coordinate 155,530,914 of NC_140931.1, forward strand.
ATGTACCTATGCTTTGGTTGTGTGCTAGAGGACGAGCACATCAAGATTGTCTCCATTTACGTGGGCATTCATTATTCCTCTACCTTAGGCTCTAGGCCCTCAGCGGGAACCCAAGGTAGTACCACTTAGGACCCACATATTGCGTCTAGTGACTCTTCCTCTGATTAAGACATAATGGAGGGTTACCCAATGCCTAATATTGATAGCTCAAGCAAAGACATGCATACCATGGGCCCACGGTCTGGGCCGAGCGTGCTTAGCCACTTGAAGAAAACCTTTAGTAGAGCCACTCGCTCCGAACATGGAGCTAATGATGTAAATGAGGGGGGTGGGGAAGTAAATTCGTCATTCATGACCAACATAGATCCCATGCTCCTAGAGAGTGTGCACGTGAATACTCCATTCATTGCATCCCCTGACTCTTCAGAGCTATTCCCCTCCGAGGTTATACTACCTAATGGTAGAAGCCTTCTCGAAGTGCAAGAGGTTGAGTGGTATATCATTACGGCTAGGGAAAAGGAAATCAAGAGATTATGTAAGGCAGAGAAAAGGAGAGAGTTAAAATCAAAAGCCCCCTATGCCAACATCCATGCTAGGCGAGCAATCAAGTACTCCTGAATAGCGACCACTAAGGGTCAACCCATAGAGAGCCACGTTTCTTCTAGTTCAAAGGACACCCCTAGAACCTCAATCCTAGATGGAACATTTCTTAATGAGAACTGGGAGTATGAACTACAAACGAAGACTCTAACCGACCTATACACAGGTCACACCTATCACGTGGGTTGGTTAGATGTCCTACAGTCCATAATGGATGCTACTAGTGTAGAGGATCAACAGCAAAAAGTTTGTGATGTTATCTATAGGGTTATCCAGCTAGAAAGGCATAACAAAGGGATCCATGCCTTCAATGGGTCTCATGAGATTCTTGGATACGAGGAAGGCTAGACAACCAAACTTATCGCAAATGAAGACTCCCTCGATAAGCCCGATGGATGCTCCATATGTTGTTTCTCCAGGGGTCTCTGTACAATTTGAGCCCACAAGTGATAGCTTTATGTTTCCAAGTTTAGCTCATCTTTCTCTTGATGACACCGTGGCTACCATGCCTACCCCAGTGATGGGCATGACAAAAAACACGCCATGGACCTCATTTGTTAGTAAAGCACTGCTACATGGTAGCTCAATGTCTGCAACAATACCTACAAGTGTGTATCAATCGTACACACCTAAGGGTCCTCATGCTCATGTATCTCCTACCCCTCCCATCGTTTCAAAAACTTATACTCCACAACCACAAAATCCAAGCTCTTATTTCAATGGGACCATACCGGCTAGCATTAGCATGTCACATCCGATGTCTGCTATGCCTAGGGCCACACATATGAACTTTGGGCCACCACATGGCCTGATAGAGAGCCTAGAAGTAACGCAGTACAAATAGCCAAGCTCACACAAAACTTTAGTGGAGGCAGGGATGTGAGGAAGCATATCAAAGTGTTTGAACAAATATGCGATTCCCTAGGAGAACACAATGAGCTGCATAAGAGTAATGCTTTAAGCTTGACCTTAAGTGGAAAGGCTAGGATTGGTATAGAACCCTAAGGGTGGACGAAAAAACGATTTACCCTACTCTTAGGAGACTGTTCTTGAAAGAATACATACGAGAGGGAGTTCTTTGGGGTGTAGCATCTCAGCTCCAGAAAGCCCAACAAGAGGAAGGAGAGTCGGTGAGAGACTTTATTAGTCGCTTGAAGAATTTGAATTCTTGGTGTAATCCAAATGAGTGCTTTAATAATAACCAATTTCTTGATATATTCATTAGGGGATTGCGGCATGAGGATATCTACAATGGCTTAGTCATTAGAGGTATCACCACTTGGGAAGTAGTCACCACCAATGCGATCCAATTGGAGGATAATTTAATGATTCAAAGAGAAAGAGTTCCTGTTGAGCCTAAATCTACTAGCTCACAAGCATTGGGGCATCATTCCATGACCCTAAAGCCTATTACTAAGGAGCCAAAGATATCTGAGATGACTTTAGGCCTTCAGTACAGCTGCTGATATAAGGTTGGAATGAAGTTTCACACTCCTCAGTCCAATCGAAATTGACTAGCAAACGATACAGAGGTTGTGCGATAACCGCATACATATATAGGAATCTTCGATAAATGAAGGATTGCACTTGTTTCGCATTAGTAGGCCTGGGTAGGTCCACTATTACTTTGACTTTGTCTAGGTTAGTGGTTATGCCATTTCTTGAGACAATGTATCCTAAGATGCGGCCTTGCTTAACCATGAATATACACTTTTCCGGGTTAAGACAGATTCGATATGTTCTGCATTTTTCAAAGACCTTTGCAAATGGTCAATATGTTCCTCTCGTAGTAGAGAGTGTACACAAAGATCATCCATGTAAATTTCTAAGAATATTCTTACACTACAACACTAAATGAAGATATCGACGCGCCTATATCGACGGCCATGCCTTTCCACGCGTATATCGACGACATTAGCGGGCGTCGCTATACGCGTCGCAATGTGCGTCCATATACGTGTGGAAAGGCTTTATTTGCCAAGCGTATAGCGACGCGTATATCGACGCCAAAAAAACTTGGGGGAAAAAAGCAAAACCCGCGCGCAGGGGCCATTTTCGCCTGCTCGGGTCTTGGCCGAAACCTGCTGCGCAAGTATTATGTCCATCTCCACCCTCCCCAACCCCTCTCTCTTGCTCTCTCTCTCTCTCCCTCTCCCTCTCCCTCTCTATCTCTACCTCTACATTGTGTGTGTGTGTGTGTGTGTAGGAGAGAGAGAGAGAGAGAGAGAGAGAGAGAGAGAGAGAGAGAGAGAACGGTGTGTGTGTGTGTGTAGGAAAGAGAGAGAGAGAGAGAGAGAGAGAGAGAGAGAGAGAGAGAGAGAGAGGTGTGTGTGTGTGTGTAGGAGAGAGAGAGAGAGAGAGAGAGAGAGAGAGAGAGAGAGAGAGAGAGAGAGAGAGAGAAATGTGTGTGTGTGTGTGTGTGTGTGTGTAGGAAAGAGAGAGAGAGAGAGAGAGAGAGAGAGAGAGAGAGAGAGAGAAAGAGAGAGAGAGAGAGAGAGAGAGAGAGAGAGAGAGAGAGAGAATTAATGTATGCTTAGGAAATTAAAACTAAAGAAAAAAAAATTAAAGAGAGAAATGAAATGAAATGTTGTATTAACGTCTTCGAAAGGCCAAAGTGACCTATGAGACATGAGACAAGAAAGTTACAATGTGATGGATCTGATACAAAGTCAAAGTAAGAAGATGAAAAAATAAAATATTATGGAATCCTAAACTGCTGGGTGTGGACTAAACGGCTAAACGAGCTAGTTGGGATAGGTAGATCTACTCCATGGTCAGTACTCTGACCGGACGTTGTGCATGTCGAGCCAAAGTGACCTAGCTAGATCCTCTGATGTAGCCTCTGTCGATATTGTGTAGTCCTCCGCAGTCGTGGGCATCTAGATCTCCCTAGATCAGTCGCTCGTTCGATCATTAGAGAGATAGGGAAGTAGAGAGAGAGAGAGAGAGAGACAAAGAGAGAGAGAGAGAGAGAGAGGTAAGTAGAGAGAGAGAGAGAGATAGAAAATAGAGAGATAGAGAAAGAGAGTTATATATATATATATATATATATATAGAGAGAGAGAGAGAGAGAGAGAGAGAGAGAGAGAGAGAGATAGGGAAGTGGAGCTCCAAGAGTTATGGCAGAGAAATAGGAAAATAGAGAAATAGAGAGAGATAGGAAAATAGAGAAAGAGAGATAGCGAGAGAGAGAGAGAGAGAGAGAGAGAGAGAGAGAGAGAGATCGAGAGAGAAAGAACGAGAGATAGGGTACGTAGACAGAGAAGAAACTATGGAACTAAAAGAGGCAAAGGGGTTTTTCCTGCTACATGCATTGCCATGTACATCTGGGAGTGCACGTATGTGTCTACCCATATAGGATTTGACCAATAAAGACGAGATTTTGACCCGGTGGTCCTGATCTCCGTACACCTCTGGACCGAGGTGTACGGAGATTGGGCAAGACTAGAGAATGCGAGGTAGTTTACATTGTGAGGAGTGTGTGTATATATATATATATATATATTAAAACAACATTCATAATCATTGTAGATGGCAACGTCATCAACTAACATGGAGGAAAAGATTGCATGCTCGTGCACGCTCTGCAAGTATCAAATCCTGCGCAAGCGTAGGATATGTAATGAGCATGTGCACAAGTACAGAGAGTTTGCTAGAGAAACCGTACAGAATCTGCGATACGACTCCTACGGAACGGGCATTGATTTCCACGACATAGCACCTACATGTGAGAGAGAGAGAAAAAAGATTATGCGTGAAGGTCCGACCAATAGAGAGCCACGGATGGAAGCAGAAAAGGGCTTACAAACAAAAGACGACGGCATGGAGGAGATGTTGGATGCCTTCTTCCAGACAAGCGAGGAGAACGCGAACGAAGCAGCACCAAAAGCCGTGCGCCTATCTCCTGAAGACATGTTGAGAAAGTTGGCACGTCAACCAATCTATGAAGGCGCCAAAATATCTGTGCTTCGTACTTATCTGGCGTTTTTGAATCTTCAGTCAGTGTACGGGTGGTCAGATGCAAGCGTCACTGCTTTGTTTAGGTACGTAATTTACAAAAGAGATTTTCCGATTGCAACGGTGATGTGCTCGGAGAGCTTTAATTTTAATTTAATGTGGCTTAAACAGGTTATTAAGGGAGCAACTTCTCCCGGTTGGCAATGAAATGCCCCCCTCCAGGCCAGACGCAAAGCAACTTATGACCTCAGTTGGCTTGGACTACAACAAGATTCATGCATGTCCAAATGATTGCATTCTTTTTCGCAATGAATTTGCAGATTGTCTATCGTGTCCTAAGTGCGGAGCAATGCGCTACAAACAAGATGCAGTTGGCCAGACAGTGGCAGCTAAAGTGTTGCAGCATTTCCCTATTATTCCTAGGATAAAAATCATGTTTCGTTGTGGTTCCATTGCAAAGTTGATGCGGTGGCATTCTACGAATAGATCCACTGACGCAACATTTAGGGTGCCCGCTGATTCGAAGGCTTGGAGGCACATTGAAGATACCTGGCCACATTTTAAGAGTGAACCACGCAATTTGCGTTTGGGCATGGCAATGGATGGAGTCAATCCATTTGGCTTGAGAAGCTCGTCATGGAGCACTTGGCCTGTGTGCCTTATCAATTACAACCTCCCGCCGTGGCTTGCTATCAAGAAGGGTCATTTGATTTTAAGCTTGATTGTACCTGGTAAGTTCAAAGCAAAAAACATGGATGTTTATCTAGCTCCACTAGTTGACGAGCTCCAGGAGTTATGGCATGGGATCGACATAGCAGATGCAGTTGAACCAGTAGGACAATAGCATGCAAGGATCCATGGACTTCTTATGTGGACTATGCATGTTGTTGTCCTACTTAAGGGTTTTTTTGGCCAAAAATCGCGTCCAGAGGGGAGCCTGGCAGAAGGATGGCTGGTGCAAGAGTCTCTTGTATTGACGACCGAATTTCTATCCGTTTCTGACCCAGAAATGCCTCGACTGTGGAGCGATGAGGAGGATGCAAGACTTGTGGGAGAGGAGCCGCAAGGGCAAGGGGTGCCGAAGAAAATGAACCTGGCCATGCGAGAAAAGATCATGAAGTTCTATATACTAAATTCAGCGCCGATGCAAAAATGGCTTGAAAGGTACAAAGAAGAGAAAGAGAGACGCAATCTAGAGCGACAGGATTTCAGGCGAAGTCGAACGACTAGATGCTTACCCTTGCCAGACTATCTCGCTCCTCTACCTGAATTCCCTACAATGGCATGGTTGGACAAGACAGTGAGAGCAGCTGGACAGATCGGAGAACCCATATCTCTAGAAGAGGAAGAGCTGGCTATTGGATGTGACTGGAAGTATCATACATACATGGCACTGTGGTCGCATGGAAAGCATTTCAGAACACAACAAATTGACAGCAGAAGAAACACGTTTGACAGTGGGGTAATGGTTAGTTTCATGCAAAAGAGCAGGGCCAGTGCTAGAGACACGAATGAGAGCACTAGCAACCTGGATTACTGTGGTCTGGTGTCAGATATCCTGAAAGTAAGCTTCAGGCGGTTTGAGATGTTTTTGTTGGATGTGAAGTGGTTCAAGGTGATTACTTCTGGTCGCAATGCAACGGTACGCAGAGATGGAAACAAACTTGTGCAAATAGATTCTACAAAGACTTGGACAGATGCGAGCGACACATTTGCTCTCCCCGAACATTGTGAGCAAGTGGTCTTTGTACCAGACCCTCGAGAGCGACAATGGTGGTTTGTGGTTCAGGTTGCTCCAAGAAATAAACAAGTATTTGAAGGGCAAGATCTCCTGGAGAAAAGTCAGTCAGACGATGTCCATACTACTGTGACATTAGATGAGATGGACGAAGGTATGGCAGAGGAAGCTGACAGATATACGAGGGATGATGCAGATAAGCCAGAATTGACACTTGTAGATGAAGATGCAATGGATGAAGACAATCTGCCAGAACAAGTTGGGGCAGAGTTATGTTTGCAATTAGAGATAGACGATGATACTGTGCAAGATCTTATCGATGATGCCTCACTCGTCGAGGCCTAGGCCTGTAAGTGTTTGTGTGAAGACTTTGATTTAAAATTAAGCTTAAAGTTAATTTAAACAATTGTGTTTTGATGCTTTATTTTACTTTCTTTGTGCAGGACTTTAGTATGGCAGACGAGATTCCAGATCCCGCTTCCATGAGTGCAGATGCATTCATGGGCTTCGTTACACAGATGACACCTGCTCAGATGGCAAAGGCTTCTCAGTACTGGGTAGCCAGAGGCACGGGTACTACGCCTCCGAGCTTCACACCCAAGGGTCCGACGCCTAGGGGGGGGACGCCTACGGGGTTCAGGACGCCTATGGGTACGACGTCTTCTTCTCCCATCATGACCACTTCGACACCTAGGGGTGGGGCAGAGGCGGGTACGTCCTCATCTCCGCAGCACGGGCGCACTCGCCGATCTCGGCGATCGTCATGTGGAGGTGGTGGTTGTTGTGGAGGAAGGTCCACAGATGCTTCGACCCCTCCTCGCTCACGACCCCCGTCTTACCCAGGCACACCTCTCGACACACCTCTTGGCACAGCTCGGACACCTTGGGGGGCACACGATCCTAGTGCCTCCAAGCTCTATACTGTACGGGGAGATGGTTCTGTTGACATGGATAGAGTCGGGACGGAGATGCGACAGCAGATTCGCCAGCTCGTGGAGTTACAGTTTTCGACCAACATTCTGATGTCTTGGGATCAGCAAGAAAAGGAAAAAGTCACTTACATAGTGGAGACCATCCTGAGAGAGTACCAGCCTGCTCCGGGTTCTTTCGTTGTTTCGGCGTGGTGGATCAAGGGTGTTGCACGGGACACCATCAAACATCGACGAGATACAGCTCGGAAGGCTTTCAGGACCGGCTCGCCGAAGCCTTCGGGCATCCCACACGAGACGTGGCTGCAAATCAGGGAGGATGAGCGGACAGCGGCCACGCAGTTCAGACAGCAGCGTGAGGCCGCGCATGTACGACAGATGACTAGGGGGACATCTCATCTTGGCAGCGGAGGCTTCGACACCTTTCGCTATGAGTTTATGAGTTTCTAATCCAATCTTAACTATGGCGTTTTTTAAAACGCGATGAATCATGTATACTTATTACTTTGATTTTTGTATAAACGCAAAATCTTGCGATGCATCGAGCTCCATCACGCGAGGAGGAGTCAGATGGATATCGCAGAGGTATCTATGAAGTACTAAATGATCTTGAAGCTTCAGGAGAGCCTGTAGACTGGGAGGCCTTGCAGTCTCGCTGATCGCTTGAGGTGAGACGTTAATATGTGTGAGTTGATTTAATTAAGTCAGTATATGTGAAGTAATATCAATACTAATTTTGTGAGTCGTCCTATGTGCAGGTTGCGACGCCTAGTCATTAGTGGATCAGATTTCATCTATATGCTTTGTGAGACACAAACACGCTTCTGTGTCTCTTTTTTGTACAAACAGTTAGTGTTCAGACAGTTATTGTTTCCCTTATGGTTATGATTATTGTCATTGTCATTGTATAGACAATTATTGTTTCTCTTTCTGGTTATGCTTATGGTTATTGTTAATTTTGTTTATGGTTATGGTTATGGTTATGGTTATCTGCATTATGGTTTTGATCAAAGTGGTTATAGCCGGTTATGGTTTTAAGTTATGGTTATGCTTTTAAGTTATGGTTATGGTTCGTTATGGTTATGCTTTTAAGTTATGTTTATGGTTCGTTATGGTTATGCTTTTAAGTTATGGCTATGCTTTTCAGTTGGTACGGTTGTCTTTCATTGGCCTTAAATCTCATGTGAGATCCTACATGGATAGCATGTAGGAGGCGTATACATGATATGGTTTTTTTTTAAAAGTTTATGTAAAAACAAAGGGAACTCTGCTGAAATTTCTGCACACGGGAGCATGGTATTTTGGTGCTGCTCGCTTTCTTGGGTAGAGGGCAGGAAGTCTGGCTGTGGCTGTGTCCATCTTTTAACTGGCCACAGGCCAGGCTACCTGCCCTCTGCCCAAGAAAAAAAATTTCTGTTATGGTCGTCGCTATGTGCGTCGCTATCCGCGTCGCTAATAGCAACTGGTTTCACAGCGACGCGGATACCGACACACATAGCGATGGGCCGCGTCGATATCTGCATCGATAACACGTTTTTTTGTTGTAGTGTTAGGTATTCTTTGAACGCGTGCGTCATTAACCTTTGGAAGGTAGCTGGGGCATTAGTTAAGCCAAACGGCATAACTCGATACGCATAAATTTTCCATTCTATGGCAAACGCTGTTTTGTGTTGATCCTCTCTTGCTATTGCCAGTTGGTTGTATCCTGAAAACCCATCCAGAAAGGAATAAGCCCGTTTCTCGGCCACCCGCTCAAGTACATGTTCTGTGATTGGCAAGGGATAATTATCCCTTATGGTGGCTACATTTACCTTTTTGAGGTTTACACACACTCGTAGTTTTCCATTCTTTTTGGGAACTACCACAATGGGTGACACCCAATCTGTATGTTCGATTTCATAGATGAATTCAACTTCCATCAGTTTATCAATCTCTTCTTTGATTCGTTTAGCAAATGTGTCATTATATGTATAAGGACGTTGTTTGCTAGGTTTTGCATCTGATTTCAAAGGAATTGTATGTTGGCATATCGATGGATCAACTCCTTTGAGGTCCTTATAGGACCATGCAAACACATCTTTATACTTCTTGAGAAGTTGTGTTAGCCGTTCTTCTTCTTCAAGCTTTAATCGTTTGCTATATAGACCGGCTGAGGCTTTTCACCCTTTTCTGCAAGGTCTATCCTTTTTGCATTTTCTGGCCCATCGTAAGATTCTTGGTTGGTTCTTTCCCTGACTGGTGGTGTCATGATGATTTTTCTATCTTGGATGATAAATTTCTGATAGTGTGATGGTACATTCATGTTTCCCTTTTTTGACTCCCCTTTACCATCACTATCTTCTTCAGTAGTCCATATCTCTCGTAAAGACCGTTTCAGTTCTTGGTATTTCTGTTTACGCTCCAATTTGGTCCACTCTTGGTCTTTTGTTGTTTCTTTTTTTTATTTTTGAGATTTTTGTGATTTTGTTTTTGTTTTAGCTTTTCGTACCTGTTTTAATTCCTCTCGCGTTCTTTCCCTTCGATCTTTTGAGAATCTTCCTGATATTTGATCTTTTACACAATTCTCTGCTTTTACAAGCATCAAATAGTGAGTTTTACCTTTTATCCTGGGCATCAGGTTCTCTCTCACTTTGTTTCCTGCTCGTTTCCTCCTATAGCGTTCCTGGCGTCTAGGGTGTTGATTAGAAAAATCATAAAACTTGATATTCTCGGCTTCCCTTCCACTCTCACTTGAGGTGTCTGAACACGCATTATCTGCATCATCATTTTCTTCCAGATGTTCAGAGGAGTTATAAAACTCTTCTTGTCCCGGTGGTTCTATCGTCTCATCTTCTCCTGGTATAATGTTTACCATGTAGTAGGGTAGCACATCATAGCCATCCTTATCGCAAAATTTTATTGTTGGACTATCTGTAATGGTACAGACATCCAATGTTGCTAGTATGTGTTCCCATTCTAGAGGTTCCAAGGCATCTTCAGGGAAAGGTTCAGGAATATACTCCTTCTCCTCAATTGCTCCTTCTAAGACGCATTCCTCTCTTCTTAAGCTTCCACAATGTGAAACTCCACACATCCATAGCTCTTTTTGTTGCCCTAACCATGCTAGGAGTTCTGATCCTACTAGTGTAGCTGAATCAAACTCTTCCACGGGTGTTTGGTTCACATCTTTGTAACTATGGTCTTTCAGGTGTATTTTAGTTATTGTCTCACCATGTCTGAGGTATATGTGGTCGTAACCCAAATCTTGGACCATCTTCAATTGTCACATGAATGGTCGTCCCAAGATGATCTCATAATTGTTCTTTTTGTTGACATCGACTATTGCAAATGTATGCTCATACTTGATTCCGCACGAAGTAACAATCACTTTTTCTAAGAGTCCTAGAGGCTTCTCCATGAACCCATCTTCCAATTGCAATTTCATTCTGGTAGCCCTTAAAGCTGGTTTTCCCCATTTTTTCCAGATTTCCTTGGTGGTGATAGCAACTCCCGCTCCACTATCAAGAATAGCTTTGGAAACTACTCCTTGGAATTCTACTGGTAGCGTGGTGTTTCCATCTTCTCCCTCACAATACTCTCCAACCTTGTTTAATGGTACTGGCCTAGTGTTTAGTTGAGGTCTGTCCAACTCCCTGATCCCTTCATGTAGCCTCAAGGTGGGGTCTCTTACTCCAAATTTTTCTAGGCATTTACCTATTGTGGTCCACATGTTTGGTCGTAACCTTTTGGTCGTAACCTTAGGAGTGCTGCTAATGTGATTGTGCATGCCACCAGGGTGGACAATAACTCAATCAATCCTTGTGAATCCAGTACTTTGTTAGAAGAAAGTCTTTGAAATGGGATTGCTCTCACTTCCGAGTTGGCTTCATACTCTTTTAGGTAAGAGGGTAAAGTTCTCAGCGAGTCTGGTTGGTTGTGCCCCGAACTAATTGATCCCTGGTCTCCCCCTTGTGAATGTATCTCAAAGTTCATTTGTGACCTTGCCTCAAATTCTTCAATAGGAGGTAAGGTTACATTCTTTTCTTTTCTCCTTCTATTCATGCGGTTACTTATCCTATTAGCCTCGTTGGCCTCACGGATTTGCTTCCACAGATCATCTAGACCGTTACAGTCCTTACCCATTTCTGTTAATATTTTAGGTTGGAACCCGTCACTTGCCTCATCTGTGGTATTTGGCACTATGATAGGCTCTCCTCTGGACTCATAGGCATTAGTGAGTCTTTCCTTTGTTTCTAAATGTTTCTCTAAAGTTTGTTGGATAGGGGTTGGAGCTGGTGCCTCATGCCAATTTGCATGTTTACCCAGCGGGTCTTCCATCAATGATTGAGTTGTTTCGATCATCCTTTTACACATTTCCAACCTCTGTTTTTCTATTTTTGCATATGGATAAGTCATCCACCTTTGCTCCTAGGTTTGGTTCGTTTTGAGTCTAGCTTCATAAGCTTTTAGAAGCGCATCCAACTGCTCATTTACCTTGTCTGCCAGTACAAATCCTTCCAATCCTGCACTTTTGGGCTCTGCTATTTCCTTGGGTGCTATGGGTGCCGTGGTGTGTAAACTTAAGCTAGCTAGATCCTCTAACCACTCTAATCTATCCTTTGTATGTTTCAACTCCTCGGATAGAGCTATTTGCTCTCGTTCCTTCCTGGCTTTCATACGCGCCTTTCTAGCTTTCCAAGTGCTTCTCTGATTTTTTTTTCTGAACTTTGGGCATCGGTTTTTGGCTCTTCAACTATGGGTTGGTTCGTCATTCTTTGAGCTTGGGCCCGTGTTACTGCCTGAATAGGTATGATTGTTTCATTTTCTGACACTCCACTGGAAGGTACTGTTTCTGGCATGTTCAAGGTGGTTTTTGCTCCTTTGCTCGGGTTTTTAGGGCAATCGGGAATCAAATGAGTAACTCCACACTCAGTGCAATACGCGTTGACTCTAATGATTTCATCATGAGGACGGTCTCTTAGCCAATGGTCTCCACCACACTTGTAGCAGGGTCCTTTGGGTTGTTGAGATGCTCCTTGAGCTCCCCTTTGTTGGTATGCATGTCTCTGTCTGCCCATGCCTCCGTTGGCTATGAACAACAATGTTCATTCATCTAAACTATATCTCCCTTCTCCTTCTTCCTGTACAGCTGTTGGTGGTCCTGTACTTCCTATCATGCTCCATGGTTCTGGAGTCGAGGGTTCTTCCGGTGGATAATAGACAGAGTTTGCCGCATATCTATTGGGATCTTCATAATATGCATGCATAGGCACCAACGCCTTATCCTCTGATTCGGTTACGGTTGGTGTGTATCTTATACCGACTGGTCGTAATCGTGGTAGGGGTGGTTGTTGCCCCAAGACCAGTTGTGGTCTTTCTACACCTGCAGGTCCTGGTAGGTTGCTTGCTTAATACCTAGGCATCGGTGGAACTTGAGGAGAAGCTACCTGAGCTTGGGGAGCGTAAGGTCTCTCTCTCACATATCCCTTGTTATAATAACATTCCTCGGTCCCATGGTTTGTCCATTTTTTTTCAATAGCGCACCACTTGGGTTGTTTAGCCTGGGGTTTGGCGTACAAGTTAATTTTTTTTAGCACTTCATCTACAAGCAGCTCTTAGTTTACAGCTACTTCTCCTTTCGGTGCCGTCTTAGAAGACTTGCTTCCACTTTTTTGTGAAGATGAATCGTCGCCAAGGTCCTTGAACTCTCCCTCTTTGTAGACTGCACAATTGTCCACAAGGTAAAGAGCCTCCTTGGTTAACTCATTCAACGTCGTGCATTCCTTAGTCCTTGGATGAATATCAGCATGAGTCTGGACTGAGTTGGCAGTTCTTCCACAGGACAGAATTTAACATATCTTTTTAGTCTTAGGGCTGCCTTTCGTACAGATTCCCCATATTTCTGTTTGAATTTATGGATTTGTGAGATGGTATTATGAGCTATCTCCCTTTGTGAGAATTCCTCGATAAACTCGTCAAACACTTCTTCCATAGACTCAAAGTCTCTACGCTCTACAGAGTCAAACCAAGTGGCAGCATCATCCTCTAGGGTTAGTCCAAACCCTGCAAATTGGGTAGGAAAGTCTAACACCTCTTCAGCTCTAATTACATGCACAAAGGCTGATACATGATCTCTTGGGTCTCTGCTTCTTGTGTATTTCTTGTTTACCCATTTTTGCACTTGAGAAGGTCTAATTCTCCGATGGTCTACAAACCTCATCATTGGATCTCCATGTCCTAATTGATACCTCATCAGGTCTTCTGTAATAGGCTGGTTCCTCTCCCAGTGGTGCTCCTAAGCCATAATTTCTAACAGTTCTCGCCAGAGATGGTTCATTTCTTCGAACTCATTCTATGGGTGTCCCTCCAAGCTCTGTTGACCCTTGAGTCTTTGGCTTACTCTCTCCTTGATACCTTGAATAGAGTGGTGGTTCTTGCAAATCCCTTAGCCCTCGTGCGGCTTGATAACCCTCTCGGTTTCGGTCTTGCTCCATTGTTGCACTATGTCTGAGCCATGCCTGCAATGATGGCTTGTTTGCTGGTTGGTTTTGGTTGTTGAATGCTTGTGGTTGGGTGGAATGTGAGGTAGCGTCATACTCTTCAGAAAAGGGATTTGTCGACTTACTTGGGGTGTAGGTGGCTCTTGGCACTTCTTCAGGGGCATATGCTGATGCTCCTAGACCTGTTGCCCTTTCTACCTCCTCTGGGAGAATACGTTGGTATTCTCGCCCGTATCTATCAACAAAAACTATACCCTTCCCCATAGCAGTTTCATAAGAAAATAAGTAAAGAACCTTGTCTTTGCTTAATTCGTTTACGTATGGTTCTTTGTTGTGAAAGTAAGCGACTATACACTCACTCTCATGCTTGTAGATTCTCACGTTCTCGCTATAAGTTGGAACCCTGGTTGTTTTCTTATCATACATAAAAATAGCTCCGGGCCGATCAATGTTTGGTGGCGGTTCTTGAGCTTCTGAAACGATTTTCCCTTTCGCCACATTATCTCCATATCTGTTGTAATCCTCAGGGTTACTAACTATCAGATAGTGGTTCCCCTTTTCGTCTCGGAATCTATCTCCATCATCATAGACTCGGATTATCTCCAATCTCTATGCTGGCCTCTCTTCAATACAAATGCACTTGCATCCTCGATAGTCAGAATAGACTAGGGCTCCCTTCGAGTTTGTTCCCTCTAAGAAGATCACAGTGAGCTTGGAATCATTCAACAAATTTAGGGAGGTGCTTCCTCCTGGCATTGGTCCATCATAGGTGAAACGTCGTGGCTATTGATTACCCATCATGAAGAAAGATTTGTCTGACGAAGTGTCAGTATCACTATCTTCCTCAATACTTGGTGCTAGCGGATCTAGCCTTGCCTGAGTTACACTCTCCTCGGTGGACACTAAGCTACCTTGGTCACCTGCCACCTTCTCGTCTCTAACAATGTATCTTCCTGATCTTAAATTCACCAAACTTATCAATGCAATTTATCACAAATCCAACCACTCACCTGGCAAAGGATCAGTCTCTCCACAACTTCTTGCTTTGCTGCTGAATATACCTGTACACAAGCGTTTAATTTCGGCAATCGAATCAAAGCATTTATATGCTAGAGGTTATCTTAGTAATGATTAGTATAACTGGAGAGTTAATCTCAACCACTACTGTATTTTATACACTGCTAATGTTCTGGATTAGGTCTGCTATTCTGGAACTATACTTCCCTCGGATGTTGGTCAATTTATACGAAAGAGTCTGAATTCAGTCTTTGCACCGTCAATTGGACAAACAAGGTCCAAATTCACTTCTAAAAGAAGTTCTGGAACCCTTAAGCCAAATGCAACCTCACTGTCTAAGCCCAGTCAAATTTTCTCTTCAGTAGGCCCCAATAGACATCCTACGCGTAGGATGTCTCCTGCTTTGTTTTGCCTGGATTTTTGCACTGTGGATTTCCCTTGATGTGCTAAGTCTACAACTGTTTTGTACTTTTTAATTTGGACACCTATTAGCTGGTCAATGAGTCAAAAATCTGTTCCGACAGCGTGTTGCTGATCTTGATCAGTCTAATCAACTTCAATTTGGACCAAAATTGACCAAGAGGCTTATACATTTTTAGAGACCAAAAGGTGGAAGGTGACCAAGGTAGCTTAGTGTCCACCGAGGAGAATGTAACTCATGCAAGGCTAGATCCACTAGCACCAACTATTGAGGAGGGTAGTGATAATGACACTTCATCCGACAAATCCTTCTTCATGATGGATAGTCAACAGCCAGGAGGTTTCACCTATGACGGGCCAATGCCAAGGGGAAGCACCTCCCTAAATCCTTTGAATGATTCCAAGTGTACTACGATCTTCTTAGAAGGAACAAACTCGAGGGGAGCCCTAGTTTATTCTGACTATCGAGGACGCAAGTGTATTTGTATTGAAAAAAGGCCGGCTCAGAGACTAGAGATAATTCGAGTCTATGATGATGGAGATAGATTCCGAGACGAAAAGGGGAACCACTATCTGATAGTTAGTAACCCTGAGGATTACAACAGATATGGAGATAATGTGGCAAAAGGAAAAATGGTTTCAGAAACTCAAGAACCACCTCCAAACATTGATCGACCTAGAGTGCTTTTTATGTATGATAAGAAAAAAACCAGGGTTTCAACGTATAATGAGAATGTGGGAATTTACAAGCATGAGAGCGAGGGAATAGTCTCTTACTTTTTTCGCAAAGAACCCTACCCAAACGAATTAAGCAAAAACAAGGTTCTTTACTTATTCTCTTATGAAATTGCTATGGGAAAGGATATTGTTTTCGTTGATAGGTACGGGCGAGAATACATACGTATTCTCCTAGAGGAGGTAGAAAAGGAAACAGTTCCAGGAGCATCAACATATGCCCCCGATGAAGTGCCAAGAGCCACCTACACCCCTAGCAAGTCGACAAATCCCTTTTCAAAAGATTACGACGCGACCTCACATTCTACCCTACAGCAGACATTCAACAACCAAAACCAACCAGCAACTCAGCCATCATTGTAGGCATGGCTTCGACAGAGTGCAACATTAGAACAAGACCGAAACCGAGATGGTTATCAAGCTGTACGAGGGCTAAGGGATTTACAAGAACCACCACTCTATTCAGGGTATCAAGGAGAGAGTAAGCCAAAAACTCAAGGGTCAACAGAGCCTGGAAGACCACCCATAGAACGATTTCGAAAAGATGAACCATCTCTTGCAAGAACTGTCAGAAATTATGGCTTAGGAGCACCACTGGGAGAGGAACCCGCCTACTACAGAAGGCCAGAGGAGGTATATTGATTAGGACGAGGAGATCCAATGATGAGATTTGTAGACCATCGTAGAATTAGACCTTCTCAAGTGCAAAAATGGGTAAACAAGAAATACACGGGAAACAGAGATCCTAGAGATCATGTAGCAGCCTTTGTGCGTGTAATTAGATCTGAAGAGGTGTTAGACTTCCCTACCCAATTTGCAGGGTTTGGACTAACCCTAGAGGATGACGCTGCTACTTGGTTTGACTCTGTGGAGCGTAGAGACTTTGAGTCTATGGAGGAGGTGTTTGATAAGTTTATCGAGGAATTCTCACAAAGGGGGATAGCTCATAATACAGTCTCACAAATCCATAAATTCAAACAGAAAGACGGGGAATATGTGCGAAAGACAACCCTACGACTAAAAAGATATGTTAAGTTATGTCTTGTGGAAGAACTGCCAACTCAGTCCAGACTTATGCTCATATTTATTCAAGGACTAAGGAATGCAAATCTCCAGAAGGACTTACATATGAAGAAGAGCCTCCTTAGTTAAATGAGTTAACTAAGGAGGCTCTTTACCTTGTGGACAATTGTGAGGTCTACAAAGAGGGTGAGTTCAAGGATCTTGACGACAATTCATCCTCACAACAAAGTGGAAGCAAGTCTTCTAAGATAGCACCGAAAGGGGAAGTAGCTGTAAGCCAAGAGCAGCTTGTAGAGGAAGTGCTAAAAAAGATTAACTTGTACGCCAAACCCCAGGCCAAACAACCCAAGTGGTGTGCTATTGAACAAAAATGGACAAAACATGGGACAGATGAATGTTATTATAACAAGGGATATGTATGAGAGAGACCTTACGCTTCCCACGCTCAGGTAGCATCTCCTCAAATTCCATCGATGCCTAGGTATCAAGCAGGCAACCTACCAGGACCTGTAGGTGTAGAAAGACCACAACCAGTGTTGGGGCAACAACCACCCCTACCAGGATTACGACCAATCGGCATAAGATACACACCAACAGTAACCAAACCAGAAGAGAAGGCTTTGGTGCCTATGCATGCATATTACGAAGATCCCAATGGATATGCTGCAAATCCTATCTATTATCCACCAGAAGAACCCTCAACACCAGAACCATGGAGCATGATAGGAAGTGCAGGACCACCTACAGCTGCACAAGCAGTAGGAGAAGGAAGATATAGCTTGGATGAACGAACATTGTTGTTCATAGCCAACGGAGGCATGGGCGGGCAGAGACATGCATACCAACAAAGAGGAGCTCAAGGAGCACCTCAACAGCCTAAAGGACCCTGCTACAAGTGTGGTGGAGACCATTGGCTAAGAGACTGTCCTCATGATGAAATCATTAGAGTCAACGCATATTTCACCAAGTGCGGAGTTACTCATTTGATTCCTGATTGCCCTAAGAACCCGAGCAAAGGAGCAAAAACTACCTTGAACATATTGGAAGCAGTGCCTTCCAGTGGAGGGTCAGAAAACGAGACAATCATACCTATTCAGGCAGTAACACGAGCCCAAGCTCAAAGAATGACGAACGAACCCATAATTAAAGAGCCAAAAACCGATACCCCAAGTTCAAAAACGAAACATCAGAGAAGCACTTGGAAAGCTAGAAAGGCGCGTATGAAAGCCAGGAGAGAACAAGAGCAAACGGTTCTATCCGAGGAGTTAAAACACACAAAGGATAGATTAGAGCGGTTAGAGGATCTGGCTAGCCTAAGCTCACACACTGCGGCAACCATAGCACCCAAGGAAATAGCAGAACCCAAAAGTGTAGGATCAGGAGGATCAGTGTTGGCAAAAAAGTAAAATGAGCAGTTAGATGCACTTCTAAAAGCTTACGAAGCCAGACTCAAAAAGAACCAAACCCAAGAGCAAAGATGGATGACTTATCCATATGCTGAAATAGAAAAATAGAGGTTGAAAATGTGTAGAAAGATGATTGAAACAGTTCAATCATTGATGGAAAGCCCACTTGGTAAACCTGCAAGTTGGTATGAAGTACCAGCTCCAACCCCTATCAAACCAACTTCAGAGAAACAAGGAGAAACGAAGGAGAGACTCACGAATGCTTCTAAGTCTAGGGGAGAGCCTATCATAGTGCCAAATACAACGGATGAGACAAGTGATGGATTCAAGCCTAAAACATTGGCAGAAATGGGTAAGGATTGTAACAGTCTAGATGACCTGTGGAAGCAAATCCGTGATGTCAACGAAGCTAACAGGGTGAGTTACCACATGAATAGCACGAGAAAAGAGAAAAATGTGATCTTACCTCCTATTGAAGAATTTGAGGCAAGATTACAAATGAACTTTGATATACATTCGCAAGGAGGAGACCATGGATCAATTAGTTCAGGGCACAGCCAACCAGACTCACTGAAAACTCTATCCTCTTACCTAGGAGAGTATGAAGCCAAGTCTGAGGTGAGAGCAATCCCATCTCAAATACTGTCTTCTAACAGAGTGATGAATTCACAAGGGTTGATTGAGTTATTGTCCACTCTTGTGGCATGCACAATCACATTAGCAGAACTCCTGAGGTTACGACCAAATATGTGGACCACAGTAGGCAAATGCTTAGAAAAATTTGGAGTGAAAGACCCCACCTCGAAGCTTCAAGAAAGGATCAGAGAATTGGACAGGCCTCAACTAACACTAGGCCAGTACCTTTAAACAAGGTTGGAGAGTATTACGAGGGAGAAGATGGAAACACCACGCTACCAGTAGAATTCCAAGGAGTAGTTTCCAAAGCTATTCTTGACAGTGGAGCAGAGTCGCTATTGTCAATAAGGAAATCTGGAAAAAATGGGGAAAACCAGCTTTGAGAGCTACCAGAATGAAATTGCAATTAGCAGATGGGTTCATGGAAAAGCCTCTAGGACTCTTAGAAAAAGTAATTGTCACTTCATGCAGAATCGAGTATGAGCATACATTTGCAATAGTCGACTTCGACAAAAAGAACAATTATGAGATCATCTTGGGAAGACCATTCATGAGACAATTAAAGATGGTCCAGGATTGGGGTTACGACCAGATATATCTCAGACATGGTGAGACTACAACCAAAATTCACTTGAAAGACCGTAGTTACAAGGATGTGAACCAAACACCAATAGAAGAGTTTGATTCAGCTACATTAGCAGGGCCAGAACTCCCAGCATGGTTAGGACAACAAAAAGAGCTATGGATGTGCGGAGCTTCACATTGTGGGAGCTTAAAAAGAGAGGAATGCATCTTAGAAAGAGCGATTGAGGACAAGGATTATATTCCGGAACCTTTTCCTGAAGATGCCTTAGAACCTCTGGAATGGGAACACATACTAGCAACATTGGATGTATGTACCATTACAGATAGTCCAACAACAAAATTTTGCGATAAGGATGGCTATGATGTGCTACCCTATTACATGGTAAGCCTTATACCAGGAGAAGATGAGATTGTAGAACCACCAGAACAAGAAGAGTTTTATGACTCCTCTGAGCATCTGGAGGTGAATAATGATGCAGATAACGAGTGTTCAGACAGCTCAAGTAAGCATGGGGAGAAAACAGAGAATATCAAGTTTTATGATTTTGCCAATCAGCACCCTAGACGCCAGGAACGCTATAGGAGAAAACGAGCAGAAAACAAAATGAAAGAGAACCTGATGCCCAGGATCAAAGATAAAACTCACTATCTAATGCTTGTCAAAGCAGAGGATTGTGTAAAAGACCAAATATCAGGAAGATTCTCGAAAGTTCAAAGGGAAAGAACGCGAGAGGAATAAAACAGGTACGAAAAGCTAAAACAAAAACAAATCACAAAAATCTCAAAAATCAAAAAAAGAAACAACAAAAGACCAAGAGTGGACCAAATTGGAGCGTAAACAGAAATACAAAAAACTAAAACGGTCTTTACGAGAGATATGGACTACTGAAGAAGATAGTGATGGTAAAGGGGAGTCAGAAAAGGTAAACATGAATGTACCATCACACTATCGGAAATTTACCATCAAGGATAGAAAAATCATCATGACACCACCAGTCAGGGAAAGAACCGACCAAGAATCTTACGATGGGCCGAAAAATGCAAAACGAATAGACCTCGCTGAACCAGGTAAAAAGCCTCAGCCAGTCTATATAGCAACTGACTTGGAGCCTGAAGAAGAAGAACGGCTAACACAACTTCTCAAGAAGTATAAAGATGTGTTTGCATGGTCCTACAAAGACCTCAAAGGAGTTGATCCATCGATATGTCAACATACAATTCCTTTGAAATCAGATGCCAAACCTAACAAACAACGTCCTTATACATATAATGACACATTTGCTAAACGAATCATAGAGGAGATTGATAAGCTGATGGATGTTGAATTCATCTATGAAATCGAGCATACAAATTGGGTATCACCCATTGTGGTTGTCCCCAAAAATAACGAAAAGCTGAGAGTGTGTGTGAACCTCAAAAAGATAAATCCAGCCACCATAAGGGACAATTATCCCTTGTTGATCACAGAACATGTACTTGAGAGGGTGGCCGAGAAATGGGCTTATTCCTTTCTAGGTGGGTTTTTAGGGTATAACCAACTGGCAATTGCAATAGAGGATCAACACAAAATATCATTTGCCACGGAATGGGGAATATATGCATATCCAGTTATGTCTTTTGGCTTAACTAATGCCCCAGCTACCTTTAAAAGGTTAATGACGCATGCGTTCAAAGAATACCTGAGAATATTCTTAAAGATATACATGGATGATCTTTGTGTACACTCTCTTCTACGTGAGGAACATATAGACCATTTACAAAAGGTATTTGAGAAGTGCAGAACATATTGAATCTGTCTTAAGCCTGAAAACTGCATTTTTATGGTTAGGCAAGGCCGCATCTTAGGACACATTGTCTCAAGAAATGGCATAACCACTGACTTAAACAAAATCAATGTCATGGTAGACTTGCCCAGGCCTACTAATGTGAAACAAGTGCAATCCTTCATGGGACACTGCAGATATTATCGAAGATTCATATATATGTATGCAGTCATTGCACAACCTCTGTATCGTTTGTTAGTCAGTTTCGACTGGACTGAGGAGTGTGAAACTTCATTCCAAAAGCTTAAGGAAAACCTTGTATCAACACCGGTACTTAAGGCACCAGATTGGGAAAAGATATTCCATGTTCACATTGATGCTTCTGCATATGCAATCGGGAGTATTCTGGCTCAACTTGAAGACGGAACAATGGATTTCCCAGTTTGTTATGCAAGCCAACAGTTAAACAGTGCAGAAAAGAACTACACAACCACTGAAAGAGAGGGGTTAGGAATGATTTATGCTGTAAAGAAATTTCGGCATTATTTGCTCGCAAACAAATTTGTGTTCTTCATAGATCATCAAGCTCTTTTGTATCTGGTAAATAAACCATGCAATACAGGGAGAATTGTACGTTGGTTTATTATATTACTAGAGTTTGATTTCACTGTGGTAGTCAAAAAGGATAAAACTCATCTAAGAGCGGATCATCTTTCAAGGATACAAAACGGGGAAGCTCTTGAAGGAGTAGATGATGACATACCTGATGCGTATCTTTTCAATATTGAAATGATACCCAAATAGTCTGAGGATATTGTCAGCATTCTTTCCTTTGGAGGTAGATTTGATGACAAGGAAGACAGATCCAAACAACAAACAATTCGACAAACAAAAAACTTCCAATTGATTGCAAGACGGCTGTATCATCTAGGATTGGACCAAATTCTACAATTATGTATAAATCTGGAGGAATTTGAGTGTCATCTTGAAGAAGCACATGTCCAAGATTGTGCATTTCATTGTTCAACAATGAAAACACACCAAAGACTGAAGCGATTAGGGGTTTATTGGCCAACTATGTATGCTGACACACATGCTTATGTTAACAATTGTACTATATGTAGTGCCAAACGACATATGGATCACGCGACATTATTTCAGGTAAACATTGCACCTGCATGGAGTCAATATATCATTGATTTCTTAACCACAAGGATGTTTCCTAAAAACATAACAAGAGCACGGAAAAGGTCTATAGAGCTGGAGGCTCGTGACTTTTAGTTAATTGGGAACCAACTCTATAAGCGAGGAAAGGAAAATCAACTTAGAATCTGTGCAAGTGAAAGCGAATACCTGTTGATTCTAGAACACGCACATGGAGGCATAAGTGGAGGCCATTTTTCAGGCGATAAGACGGCAAAAATTGTCTTAACCGTAGGAATATGGTGGCCTACATTACATATGGATGTTGAAGAGTTTGTAAAGCGTTGTGACGCTTGTCAACGCACCAAGGTGCCAATAAAGAGAGATGAGATGCCACTACGGCCAATGATGGGAGCAAGGGCATTTGCAAAATGGGGCATTGATTTTGTGGGACCTATTTCACCCCCTGCATATTGCACCCATACCCAATATATCATTGTGGCTACAGACTATCTCACAAAATGGGCAGAAGCCAAGGCAACACAAAAATCAGATGCACGAACCACTGCACAATTTTTGTATGAGAATGTCTTCGTAAGATACGGATTACCAATAGAAATTGTCAATGATCAAGGAACACGTTTTCTTAATGAAGTCATTGAATATCTGCTAGAGGATTTCATGGTCATACATAGAAAATATGCTCCATATCATCCACAGGCTAATGGACAAGCTGAGGCCACAAATAAAACACTATGCACGGTTCTCACTAAAATTGTATCAGAGTAAAGAACAGATTGGGATCAGCAGTTATACTCAACACTATGGGCATACAAGGTAGCTTACAAAACATCAATAGGAACGACACCGTACAACATGGTGTTTGGCCTAAATGCTATATTACCCAAAGAGTTTTTAATTCCAACTCTACGAGTAGCGAAACACTTAGAATGGACAGCGCATGAGCTCTCTTCAAGAATAGATGATCTTGAAAAGCTAGATGAACTTCGCTTACGAGCTGTAGCTTCGATCTATGCTAAAAAGAGAAGACAAAAAGAGTTTTTTGACAAGCGTGTGCGCATAAAAAGAGTTCAAAGTAGGTGATTATGTACTTGTTTATACATTGAAACAACATGCCAAGAAACTTAAAAAGCGAGGGATGGGACCCTTTGTGATTAGTGATTTATCACAAAGTGGAGATGTCAAGCTTGCTACATTAGCAGGTGAAGAAATGCCAAATTGGATTAGTGGGTGTCGATTAAAGAAATATCATTTACCACTAACACGATATGCTTCAACAAATCCATCAAGAAAAACAACGGATAAAGGAGAAATAGAGGGTACGAGAAGAAGCCCAAGCAGAAGCAAAAGAACGCATTGCAAAAAGAAGGCTTCTATGACAACGGCAACAATGTGGATCACCGTTGCGAATAAATGTTATTCGACTAACAAATTTTGATGAAGACACAGTGGAGCCAATAATTGCAGTCAAAGTGGGTAGCAATCAAGTTGAATCGACGGCCTTGCTTGATTATGGAGCTCAAGCAAATCTAATCTCTTACGGATTATACAAACAGCTCAAGCAAAAAGGTCAACTACATCCTACTCCACAAGTGCTGGAAAGTAGTACATCACATTCGCTAAAAACATGGGGCTGGACTATACTGCATGTACAAGTACATCAATATATTTACCCACACAAGTTCTATGTGGTCGAGGATGAAAGCACACAACACCCCATGTTGTTGGGACAACCTTGGCAAAAAGAGTATAATGTGCAGATAGATTGGAATGCGGATGCAGTCAAAATTCAGCATGCACAAGAACAACAGGTGATATCGTTTGCTCAGCAACCCCGGAAGAATCAGCTACCAGCAATGCAATCACTGGATAAAGAGCCAAAAGGAAGGGTGCCACTAAAGAACAACATGATACCCAAGGCTAACAAATAGGGAACTGCCAACCATGTTCACTACAAGCATAAAACAAAACAGACCGCAGTGTCAAGATCAAGGTTAGCAACACGCGACAAACAAGTATGGGTGCGGAAGGATAGAAATGACATGGCAGAAAAACAACAATACACAGAAGAAGTTACCCGAAGCAGACAGTTCAACCAAAAACCAAGGGAATAAAACAGATATGGATCCCTAAGAAAATGCTCAGCAACAACTTAAATACGACTCGCATTTGGATCCCGAAATCGAAGCAAAAGGAACTCCTTTCAATACAAGCAAAATCAGAAGGCAGACAAACACAACATAAGAAACCGGCCAACCGATTTAGGTGGGTGCCACTCAAGCACAAAACACTGACAACGGAGGAAGTAGCAATAAACCTACAAAAACCAGCAAAGGCAAAGCTACAACTGGAAACCCAAAGAGACAAAGACTATGGCCAATTCTGCCAAAACAATTCTCCCCAAGGAGACGACTACGGACATATCGACAGTAGCGACAAACCACGTGACTTTTGTGAGAAAGACAATCAAACAGAGAGCGGTGGAGTTACAACTTTTGCTTGCAAAGAAAATCTGCCGACCAAGTCAACAACCAACAGGAAACCTCGACGGCGAATGCCAATAAGCATCTTGCTTATAACCTCCTCTTGCACAGCATTAATTTTTCCATGCATTGACTGAGTATGCATCATATAGGGCCACATTACACAGCCAAACATTAGCACGAGTTTTCCACCCATGCACAGCACATACACCGAGGCGATACCTTGTCGTCCGAGAGGACTCCGGCTAGGAGGGGGGGAGGCATTCTCAAATGCGGACCCAATGGCAAAAAGAGCAAAAAAGGGCATGTTTTTCGACTATTTTAAGGGTTGTCGTTTGATTGCGAAATTTTCTGGACTAACCCAAGTACATATGCCCTTATACAGCATGAATCTACAAGTATATGGGACCAAACGCCAAATCAAGCCCCTAGGTGTGTGTATATAAGTAAAAATTACCATTTTTTCGGGTAAAATATTGGTAAAACGGAGAAATCCGGTCATAAAAATTGCATGTGAGTGTATATAGTGTTTTGCGATGATCTTTTTTATTTATTATGATTTTTGGGGATTTTTTGGGTTTAATTTGCTATTTTCCTTTTAGTTTTACTAATTTTCGGTAGAAAAACTTCAAAAATACAAAAAGCAGGTGAAAAACGGTCGTAATGAAAAAAAAAATATGAGGATGATCAGTGACTATAGGACAACCTATGGTACAGTGGGGGTGCAATTATGTGAATGGAGCGGAAAGCGTGATTTGGCCAAATTTTGACTGAAACGTCAAATTTATCGTAAACTGGGCAAATGGAGTCCAAATCAAGAAATTTTTGAGCCTAAACCGCATCTTGCCAGAAGTTGGGAGCACATGGAAAAGTGGTTCGGGGACCCCCACTATAAGAAATTCTCACTTCATTTTAAGCTCATTTCCACTATTGACCTTTGAGAGAGAGCTTCTGCCACCTAGAGCGAACGGAACTTCCAGCAGCTTCTACGATGCGCACGACTACCCGATAGGATCCAGACATGAGAGGTAGGCTCACCACCTTGAGCTTTTCGCGCATGTTTGCCGTTTTGTCGTGAAAACTAGCGTAGGGTTCACACAGAAAGCGAGCAGTAGAGACCTACAAGTAGAAGTGACCACCTAACGGCTAACCCAAAAGCAATGACACTTCATCGGCAGCTTACCCTAGCATAGGAGACCAGTCTTGGATGACCAAAGGCAGTAGAAAACCATTAGGAAAAACCCTAATTCCTAGAGCCCCGCAAGAGGCCACCAAATGAAAAATCCACGGAAAGGCGCCCAAATGCTACCAAAATTCATGGGTAGCATGCATCTCGACATGCTCGACAAGTCTATGTAGCCCACATGACCAAAAGGTTACCCGAAGCGGCACTAAACTTCAGAAACGGCATCAGACACACAAAGCGTCAAATAGCTCTCGCGGCCAAACCGCATGTCCGTTTGCCACCAAACTTCACGAGCAGCTTTCCTAGACCATCAACAACCAAGTCCTATGGTGGTAGACCACCACAAGTCATCGAAGACATGTAAACACAACCATGGGTGCTTCTAGAGCGAGAAATTGCCAAACGGAGCTCCGGTGAAGCCAAAGTCGACAAAAACCATACGCCAAGGATCCCCAAGGGATCGGGAAGCTATGGAGACCAACATCAAGAAATTTCAGCCGAAAAGCACTCCAAAAGTCAGATAACAGCTCGGAGGCTCTGAAATCCACACAGGGAGTTTTCTTCTATCAATTTGACTTTTTTGTTGAAATTATGCTTAAAAGGGACTCAGGGCAGGCACCAGTAGCACCTCCAAGGAAAATTTCATCAGGGGACATCCTACGCGTAGGATGTCTCAAGGCCATTTTTGGGCACTAACCCTAACATTTCTCATCACACACAGCTTCTGAATAGCCTGTACATGCTAACCACCAAGTTGCATCACATTTGGACAAAAATTGACCTCATGTGTACCAAAAAACGCAAAGTCAGGGCATAGAGGCAATAATGGGCCATAGACCTACCAAAACTTGTCCAAATCACATGAAACTTGCACAATACATTCATGAGCACATTGCCAACCTATCTGTGTGGTCATATGTAAAAAATGATAGACATCCTACGTGTAGGAGGTCTATTTCACATTTTTGGCCCACAAATGGTGTTTTTCAATTCCAGATCTCTTCATATCACCTTCAAGAGCTCATATATCAAGTTTCAAGCCATTCCCATCACTTTTGGCCCCAAACACCTCTAAGATACACTTTTTGAGCCCAAGCACACTACACATGGTCTTATCAACACCAAATCTTGTCCAAATCAAAATCCAAGAGCAGGACCATGTTCCACATGCCAAGAGCTACCCACATAACAAATTTCAAGCCAATTTGATGAAATAGACATCCTACGCGTAAGATGTCTCCATCATGATTTTGGCCTTCTGTGCAAGAAATGACCTCATGGGAGCCATTATCATGGTGCAAGGAGCCCATATATCAAATTTCAACCCGTTTGAATATCATTTGCCACCTGTTGCGGACATCCTACCCAATTTGTGAGCCTTAAGCCTAAATCTGCCCAAAAATGCACTTTTTGATGCCCAAACCCAATTCCAATCACATAGCCATTTGCACAGGCCAAGGACCACCAGCATGTCAAGTTTCACCAAAAATTGATAAAAAAGACATCCTACGCGTAGGATGTCTAAATGATAAATTTTAGCCAGAATGATACTGTGAGCACATGCAGGGTTTCCCAAGTTCCTTTTAAGTTTTATTTTCAATTTTCAAGTCATTTGGATAGTTAAAACTCAGTTTCTCAGCTGATATGGAAAAAACGCTAACTGAGTGCAACAGGATCCATGGCAGCCGCAAAATCACCGGCAAAGAAGAAGAGGATGACCATAAAAGATTACTTGGAAGAAGTAGAGCCGTTTGTCATCCCAGAAGGAACTCTGAAGCCAACGAGCACATGGATTCAGGAGGACTTGCTAGAGTCTAATGACTTGAAGATCTACCAAGGTGTGTTCAAAGATAATGAAGGAAATGCAATAGAGCTACCCATGCTACCTCGGGAGCTCAATGAGTTTTTCAGAAGCAAGATGGAAGAGTACCTGGAGAAGATAGCTCTCCATAACTATTTTGAAGCTTTGCCAGCAGGAATCGACATCAAAAGAGTTTGGGAGTTCGTAACTGCAATCAAAGAAGATGGAGTGGCCAGAGTCACTGATCTGTAGGGCAAGCCGAACACTATGATTGTAATCACAGAGAGAGTGGTAGCAGCAGCACTAGACCTCTCCAACAAAGGGGATAGTGTAACCAAAAGAAGAGATGAAGTCAAGGTGTACTCTGAAAAGAAGAGCAACTACACCTTTGAAGACATTGCAAACCCTAAAGTGGCGGTCATGAGCCAACTCTACAACCAGTACTTCCATATGTGTACAAAGTGGCCACAAAAGTACAGAATGCCGCCTGGAGCCATTGCCACCACCTTCAACTGGGCAATGCAGAAGAGCAAGCCAAAGGTGATCAACTATGCTGCCTATATCCATGACAATCTGGTAAAGATGGGCAACAAGAACCCCACCTACATTGTGCTGGGCGGGCTGATAACGAAAGTGGTTTATGGGGCATTGCATGCCAAGGGAAGATGGCCTGACCCTCCATCACAGAATGATTGGCTAAGGCTCACGGAAGATAAAGAGGATGAACAGCCCAAAGCACCCAGGGTAGCAACAGGTTTGAAGCGCCGGTTAGAGACCGTGCAAGAGGAGCAGCCAGAGTTGAAGAAAGGAAAGAAGGAAACTGTACAAGTGTTGGTCAAAGAGACAAAATCACAGAAAGCGGTACGGTTAGAAAGATTAATGGAAAGCTTCAAAGCGGAAAGAGTACTCAAGGGAGATTTGAGTGAGCTATGGAAGCCCTCACTAGAAGCAATGTCGGGATCATCCCGAAGGGTGCACAGAGATAGGTTTGAAGATTATATCAAAAAAATTGAGATTCTGGATGCTACGGCAGAAAACATCCCTAACATCCCATTTATAGAACAAGAAGTGGATGAAGTATAACGGCACAACTGCTAGAAGAGCAGGAAGGCCAGGAAAGAGAGCGGAAGACCAAGGCGGACCGGGGCTTCAAGAAGAAGCCACCAACTCCACCGTCAAGCCCGGAGTCCAGCCCACCGCCATCACCACCTCCTCGTAGCCCTCCACAAACCCAACAAAAGGAGGAGGAACAAGAAGATTTTCAGCAGGAAAAGAGCCAAGAGCAAGAGCAGCAAGAAGAAGATGAACAGAAAGAGGAAAAGATAGATCCAGAGGAAAGAAGGTTTAACACATTTCGTGATCTACTAGTTGCGGGATATTCAAGAGAAGAGGCAGCTACAGTAGCATTTGACTTGGCAAGCACAAGGCCCAAAGAACAAATGCAGAGCCTGCGGTTAGTGGAACTAAAAGAGATGGCCACTGATACAGTGGACCTACAGCCACCCACCAATGATTGGGATGTGGTGATGAACAAGCTAACCGAGCTCAGAGCACAATCAATGGCCACAGAAAGTGAGATTGCTAATCTCAAAGCCAATGAAGTTTTTATCAAATCCGAAATAGACACGCTACAAAGACAGAACCAAGAGCATATAGAGAAAGAAGCAGAGCTGCAAGCCAGTCTGGCCACGGCATTACAAAGATGCCAAGAGATGGAATGAGAGAATCAGGCAGCAGCTCAAAGACTGCAAAGATCTGAAGAAGAATACAGAAAACTTAGCAAGACATTGACAGATGCAGAGAGGGAAAGGGACAACCTAACCCTACAACTTGCTGAAGAATCCAAGGAAGTGGAAACACTAAGAAATGCCAAGGAAAAGGCAGAGCTAGAGAATGAGGCGAGCCAGGATGAGGTAATAGAGCTTAAAGACCATATGAAAGTCAAAAATCAAACCATCCAACGGCTACGGGCATCTCCTGCCAGAGCCAGAGCTTCTAGCTTGACTCACACCACTTCAGAGACCGAACTTTATGAAGAACAAATGAAAGAGCTCCAAAAGGAGTTAACCTTAGAGAAAAAGCAGAGACTGATGATGGCTGAGGGGTCAGTGGTCATGCAAACCCACATGGAAGAAGAGCACAAAGCAATGCAGATTGAGCTAGAAACCATCAAGAGAAAGCTCGAAGAGGCGGAAAAGATAAATGCCGATCTAAACAACCTCCTTATGAATATGGGAGAGCAAACTGAAGCAGAAAAGAAGACATTTTAGAAGCAAATAGAAGAGCTAAGAGGCCAGAAGCAAACAGAAGAGCAGTTTAGCACCAGGCCAGCAGCCATGGAGGGAATAGACATAGAGAATGTGGCAGATCTAGTGGACACCACCATGCAAGAGGAAATCCTTGTAGGCCACAAGATCTGACACAAGAAGAAGAAGAGAAGCTGCAAAAGGCAATAGAAGCAGCAGTCAAAGACACCGCCAGAGAAGCTTTGGAATGGGAGCAGAGGGTCTTTAAATCAATGACTATTCATAAGATAGATGCCAGCAACCTTCGGCGTGAATGGCTACAGCCCTCTCTCCCATATCCTCTGCTGAAATATGAAGCTGCCACAATCAACAATCGAATCAGAGAGGAGCCAATAGTGCCACTGTACAAAGCAGACATCTCCAAGCCTGAAGGGGTAAATTTGATAGTCGACTCTCAACCCAAGTGGAGAAAGGCATGGCTGACAAAGTATCCACAATATCTAATCCATCTGGTAGAGGCACCTAAAGCCATCAGAGATAACCTCAGTTTCTGCCCTCTACCAAGGATGCGGACGTGGAAGGCCCATGAGCTATTACAAAGAAACCAACCTACTTGGCTAAGTTACCCGAAGCTGTCAGGCTCGAAGGCAGGCGAGAGAATAAGTGAGCAATACATGGTGAAAACCCTAACGGGCGCCATCAAATTGTTCACTGGCTTGCCTGACCTATCTTGCATTATGATGAGAAAGAGTTGCAAAACACTTTTGGCAGTCTTCGAGACGTTCAAACCAGGCCAGGCGACAGATAGTATCTTCTTCTTTCAAGATACATACAGATGTGCATACGATCTATCTGGTCAGCCTTCCAAGGAGGTGATACATGCATTGTATCAAAGGATCATGTTTTTGCCCTCCTATCACCTCCAGGCCTTTGAAGAAGCTTTCTACACCGGCTTCTTCACAATCAGCACAAATATATTCGGCCCAACGCTACTAGCTCAACATGCAAGATATGAGTCACTGCTCAAGATGAGAGAAAGCCTAAGATGAAGAAGCAGCTCAACAGCCATGTCGGGGACGACATGAACAGGGAGGGGGGGAGTGTTAGAAGCTGGACACGCCCTACGAAAATGACTGCTCGGCGGATTATTATTTTTTGTAATTATTCATTTATTGAGAAAACCCGACATTTCACCTTTGTAAATATTGGGGCTTACAGAAGTTTCTAGATTGTATCCCAGTTTTGATATTTAGATTGAGTAGATGGTTAAATTAGAACATTAGGGTTTGAGATTGTAAGGTATTTATACCACTTTTTGACCTTAATGAAAAACCTTTGTCATTTTAAAAAAGTTTGAAGTCTGTGAGTGAGCGTACTGTGTACGAGAGAGAGTGAGAGCTTCATCTTGACACTACGTACGCACCGGTGGTCGGAATCAAGTGCGGAGAAGTGTAGCGTATTACCCCCGACGAGAGCTACGTGCCAATATCTACATTGTGCGCGTACGGTCCGGTTTTGTGAGCTCCATCTACGAGCTTCATCTGGTGATTCGGTGAGCATACGTTATCCGTTTTCGCATTTCAGCATATCCATGCGTTTGCATTGAGTAGAGCTACACATAAGGCACTTTAGTTTTTGGAAACGACAACCTGCAAATTTCGGCCAAACATCCTACGTGATTTTGCATTGGGTGTTTTGGGTTGGGGTTTTGGTTCATGGACCTTGCAGAGAGCGACCTATTGGTGTTAGTAGGGTCTCCTTCAAGTTCTGTGGCGTTTCAAGACCTTTTGATGGGTATTTGGCTCTCGGAAGCGTTGTAGGAAATCTCCTCTTATGCACTCCTGAAGGCTATAGCTTAGACATTGGGTAGAGACCTCTGTAGGAATTAGTCGAGAGTCGGTCGAGTGTAGGTTGACACCCTATGCTTGCTTCCACGTGCCTGCAGGTCGAGCTTCGTCCTTAGCTGACAAATCTTGTTAGGTGAGTTCTCGTTGTGCTGACGTCCGTCGTGGCGTATCCGTCCAACATGGATTCTATATAATTTTTTGTCATAATCCCTTGTTAGATTCCAAAGTCAAGCAGTCTGACTAAGCTAGTTTGACCAAGTTAGGAGGTAGAGATCTTATCTTAATACCATGGCAAATGCGTTCCTAATAATCAATCGTTACTTTATGTTCTTAATCTGAGGCAGATTGTGTGCAATGTAGTAGGCCTTTCTAGTGGGCTTAGTCCATATTGACCTTTAGTTTAAGTATTGAAAAGAGAGTTTACTAGTGTGATGAGCCTAGGGAGGGTAACAGTGCTATAGACCCCCCAAAGTTACAAAATTAAAGTGTCGAAAACGAACAAACAAAAAAAATCAAACGTGCCACAATGTAAAATCTTAAGCTGAAAGAGAAATCCCAGCTTGATTTGGTACTTCACTCACATGTATCACCTATGGTACTAGAGCCCTAGAGGTTCCTAGTGTGGGCGCTTTTCCTTGAAAAGCAAAAAACCCAAGGCATACAAAATAAGCACACACATCAAAACTGAATCAATGTGAAAAGAATTTGGGGGATCAAAGAAAAGGTTAAAGTCAGGCGATGATTTTATGAGCAATTCCTTTTATCATAGCTTAACTACAAGGTCTTCTAGGTATAGCCTCTGTTCAACCCTCGAACATGAAATACTTGGCTCTCGTGATTAAATAGTTTAATTGACCAGAGAAAATTAAGAAGCTTGCCCATGGTATTAATAGTTGACCTCTAGTGCGTTTCGACATTTAAATTAGCGACCCCAGACTTGTTTATTTTTTTACCATTACAATTGCTTATGTGTTTGATTATATTACATTTAATGTTACTGATAAAAATTTGTTGAATATTTTGTTATCGATCAATTTGTGTGCCTACAACTACATATGCTTTTTAATTGTACATGAGAATGCAATACTGTGCCAATTTTGTTTGATTTTGTAGTGACTAAAGAAGACTAAGGACATTCATCTCAAATGCTCTTCTACCTAGACGAACGAGCTTCATCTCAATAGCTTTCGATGACGGAATCTACATCAAGAAGGGGGCATGTTAACCCTCATTGACACTCTATCACCTACTATGATAGACGCCGTATTATTTATTTGAAAAAGTCATGGACCAAGCTTGTCAGTCCAATAGGTGTGTAGGTGATCGCCTATGAGAGGCGCACCACTTATCTTATTTTCACAATATTTGTGCAACAATCGGCCATTATGGGCACCCATGTGTGAATGGGTCAAACTCTTATAAAAGATCCATTTGACCTAAAAATCCTCGTTCTTTGAGGTGTAAGCTAAGAAGTGCTCTTGGTCCATCTCTCTCTCCTTCTCCTTTGTGTATGTGTGTGTATACTAAAGAGAGAGAGAGAGAGAGAGAGAGAGAGAGAGAGAGAGAGTGATCAAGCATTGCAGCGACATCGACGACGCCGAGGCGGTAGAGTGCAGCATCGGTGGCAACTCCTTCTTCTTCGCATCACAGGATCCTACATGACGGAAGCATTGAGAGGTGAGTGACACACCATTGTTCTTTGAGCTTGCTAGGACTCTCTAGCTGTGTGTTTGCAATCTTTTGAGGCTTACACATAGTGCACAAGCAAGTTCCCAGCCTTCGACACGTACAACATCTATGGCCTGCAGCATGCAAAACTCCTCTTACACACTACAATCCAGTTCAAACAAAACTAGCAACAAAATGCAGGAGGCAACTTCACGACAAAAAACCTCACATCAGCTTAATTGTAGCCTGAAGTGTGCGAAAACCCCCTGCCTACCATTACCGAAGCACCAACCATTGCCTTGCTTTACAGATGAGTCGCCCGCTATATCAAACTTTTAAAAATTGAGCACCACCAATAGGTTGATTGAGATGGCATGTTCTTTGGAGTGTTGCTTTTCAATGTTGGGGTCCATAGCTCAAGCCATTTGAGTTGCTTTGAAATTTGGATGGGGATTGGGGCCGTCCATAGTTTAAGTGCTCCCCTTTTTTTTGGATTAGATAAAAATGCAGGAGATGGCTACCACATTAGCACATGGGATTTAACATCAAATATGAAAGTCAATGTGTAGTAGCTTAAGGACGGATTCACTAACATCCGAAATCCTTGAAGAACAAAAAAAGCAACCAATAGGAGTTCGTCACACTCGAATGGGCCGGAGTTGCTTCACACTCAATGATCAAGGGTGCACAACGGCATGGAGATGGCAGTCTCCTCATGGACATACAAGCTTTTTGGATGGGCAATCACCCCCCCCCCCCGCCCAAGGGATGGAAGCCTCCATAAAGCAAGGGGCCAATAACTACTTTAAGATTTATATGGGCTAGTTAGCTCAAAATTGCGCCTCGTGTGGACAACTTCAATGAGCTAAGAACCTTGGCCAAAAACCTTTGATGTCCAGTAAGTGAAAAATAAAATATATGTTGCGTTGGTTTGTGAAAGCATCCATGCCCAACTACAAAAGGTGCTCACTTTGTGAACGCCGATGGAGAGCCCATATAAGGCATAGGCCGCAGCTGCATAGTGTACGGAAAAAGTGTGCCTCAGCTTAGCTTTGGGCTGGTTGGTAATGGAAACTAGCTAATTGAGACTATAGAGAAAAGGAAAAATTCTGGTAGGAATTTGGCACAAAATAATGTAAAAATGGCAAAAGTGCCGATTGGGGTCCTAACCAGCTGAAATTGTAAAGTCCTAATTAGGTTTTGACCTTGCCTTTAAGAAAATCAAGAAATTTATATAATTTTTAGTGTAAATATCGGAAAAAGAACCTTATTTTGACCTAAAAACCAAGAGAATTTCAAGTTTGCCCTTATTTTCGCTGATTAGGGAAAATCTATTTTTCTAGAACTAATGCCAATTACTTGGTATGTCCTCCTCTTTAGAATTGCATTAAAGAGGTAATGATGTTTGCAAAAAGGAAATTTCTCAAACACTACGTGGTGCCCGTTTGTGAAGCCACCCTAAAGCATTGTAGGTCGTGATGAGGGTGATGGGGTGATACAGCGCTCTATCTCCTACCACAATAAAGAAATTCCCTTGCACTTATGGCATAGCCTTGGCACTAAGTGACACCTATATTTAATGAACGGGGGGTAATTGGATCGACGATCGGGGCTAGGGGCAGGATCTCGAGGCGTTCTAAACCTGGCCAGCAAGAAAAACGAGGCACATTGCCAAAAAAGAGAGGCACATTAAACCTGGCCAGTAGGAAAAATGAGGTGCGACGAGGAGATTTGAACTCGAGACCTCGCAATCCGAGTTTAGGGTCACATGGGTTAACCACCTCACCCGCACATGCATTGTGTATCCACAAACATTTTTACAACCTTATATTGTAAGTAAACATGCATTGCCCAGGCTATCCAGGTTTAGTGCGTGTCTAGATTTAGTTTTGACTTGATATTTCCGATTACGATCTTCTCGTCCTTCATGCGTGAACTTCTCCGCCTTTGATCCCATTGCCTCCTCCTCTTTTTTTTTTAAAGCAAAACTCACAATTGTGAGTGAATTATATTGAACAGCCCAAAAAATTACAAGGTCTTGTCATGCTCATGTCAAGCCATGACAACATCTAGGGACCATGATTACATCGGCTATCAGGGAAGCCACCCCTACCAACCCGCCCCCTCATCCTTGATACACAAGGTCCATAATCTTGTCATTCTGAAATCTTTTATTTACCAATGGCCAAGACTCGCCCCCATCCTAGGCATTCCATCTGCTGACAACAAGCCACAAGTAGTCCTAGACCAATCCTCCAAGTGATGCTTGCACCCAAGTGTCCATATTAGCACTTTGCTTTCTTGTATAATTTCTGCGAAGCTTGCCACCTCAAAACCTCCATCAAATACACGGCGGTTCCTTGTCTGCCATACATTATGTAAGAAGAAGTATCTGACGATCTAGGTGCTGACGAGGAGTGTAGGACTACTTGAATTCTTACCTCCAAGGAATAGGTCAGTCTTGAAAAAACTAATTTTCCATGTTCTTTGGACCCACTTGCATATTTTCCCTGCGAGGCCTTTGATAGTTGGGCAATTCATGAATAGGTGGGCCAAATCTTCACTAGCCAATCTGCACCCAAAGCATCGATCTGACCCAATCCCTCTCTCTTGAATCTTCACCCCCGTCGATAGAGCACCCCAAATAACCTTCCATAAGAACACCTTCATGTGTTGCGGAACCTTTGGCTTCCATATGTTCTCCATTACATGCTCCCACCTTTCCTCCGGCCATTGCTTTTTCCATAGCTTGTTAAGGGGGCTAGACCAATTCTTCTTTTGCATCATTGTCTGATAAATCCTTTTAGTATGGGGTTCCACAAGAGACTGCTTCCGGGCCATTTCCAGGCATTCCAGTCCAACTCCGAATCACAGATTGGCATCACTAGATTGTCAAGCTCTTTCATCACTTTGTGGACAAGCAAGGCCTCCAAGCTATTAAGTTGGTACTGAGTAAACCATAAGGTCAATGGTTTTCCAACTCTTGTTGCCACTGTCCCAGAAGTGCCCAAGTCGCTTCAAACCCTTATTATTCAGCTTCCTAGTTGTCTCAATCCAATAGGGAGTTTGTGGCAAATCTACCACTTTGGAGAGCCAGGGGGACCAATGCAGAATGGAGTTCTTGAAGTATCTGGCTTCTTCCCCCCACTTTAAGACTCCTGCTGCTCTATTGCATTTTCTTCCCAATTCTCCTGAGCTGCCCCCAAGTCTTAAGGTAGACCACACCGGGGCTAGCAGTTTGTCATGAACCTCCACCCCTCTCCACTTTCCACCCTTCGAGCCAAGTTTAGTTGCTTCTATCATATCTCTGATCATGACAGCCCAAACTTGATCCTTTTTAGCCAAGGAAACCACAAATTTGGCGCAACAAGCTTCTGCATGGGCCACATGGTTGAGAATTCCAAGGCCTCCTTGATTCCCCGGTCGAGCAACTGATTCCCACCGGGCCCATTGCCATGGCCTGGAAGATTTCGTGTTATTTTTCCATAAAAATATTTTTACTGGTTTTAAGAACTCTTTCCAGTGACACTTAGCCATCTTGAGAAGCAGGCTAGTGAAGGCAATATACGGAATCATAAAGGCATTCATCACTTTTATCAGACTTGGGAATGGGAGAAGAGCATACTCCCACCTACTCATTTTTGTTTTGATTTTTTCAAGCACCCACTCAAATCTTTGCTTGTGAGTTACGTCCACCCCCAAGGGGGCTCCCAGATGTCTAAAGATATTCCCTTTTGTGACAATCTCCCCCAACCAGACAGAAGGGTCAAATGAGTCATTTTCCGATAGGGAGATCAGCCTTGACTTCTCTATATTACACTGGGACCCCGAAGCTACTGAGAATATTTGTACAATCTCCAGAGCTTTTCTAGTGACCTGGGGGCATGCCTTCAAGAAGAGGAGAGAATCATCTGCAAAAAGTTTTGCTAGGAGTTCGCTATTTCCAAGTAAGACAAGGCCTTGCAACTCCCCTCGTTCAGCACTAGCTTCGAGCGTCGTGATTAGAGGATGTGATCCTATGGCGAAAAGTAGGGGGGCCAGAGGGCATCCCTGCTTAATAGACCTTTTGACCTCAAAAGAGCCCACAATTCTATCGTTGAATAGGAGCTCTGACTGGCTTCCAGCCCCCATTACACGTACTAGCCGACAAAGGCAAGGCCCAAAGCCCAAAGCTTCCATGACAGCTTCTATATATGTCCATGTTATTCTATCATAAGCCTTGTCCAGGTCCAACTGCAGCAGAATGCACTCCTGTTTTGTGACAGTTGCGTATTCCATGCCCACCATTGCTGCCAAGATGTTATCGTAAATGGACCCTCCTTTGATGAACCCATGTTGATGGGGAGAGATGATCTTGGTTAGTAAGGGGGCTAGGCTAAGGGCTACTGCTTTAGCTATAATTTTGTAGGCCACCGACATCATCGTTATAGGGCGTCAATGTTTCAGTTGAGAACAACAGATCTGTTTTGGGATGGGTTTGATAAGCCCTCTCTTTACACTTATCTCCAATGACCCTTCGACCATGGCTTTATTGGCCAATCTTGTGATTGGGGCCTTGAGATCATCCCAAAATTCTCTATAGAATTCCACCGTCATCCCATGCCAACCAAGGGACTTTTCCTTGCCAAGTGCTTGCAATGCTAGTGAACATTCGTCTTCGGAGAATGTTGGTTCCAAGCTATTAGCTTATGAGTGGGGAATTTCTTTCTTGACACTCTGAAGTAAGGTCCCTCTGGCTTCTTCCACTTCTTGGGACTGGGTCTCTGGCCGTCCAATGATTTGACTGAGATAGCTCAACATCAGACCAGCCATTTCATCCTGTTTATGAACTGTTGTCCCTACTCATTAGCAAGGTTAGATTTGGCTTAAAGCCATCGTTTGTGCTCCTCCTCAGTAGCATGCCCATTGGCTTTTATGGAGGTAAGCAATTGTACCTCCGTTGTAAGATGCAGAAGTTGAATCTCCCTAGCTTTCTTGATTCGGGGGCCGCGGTTTTGATTTCTTTCTGGATGCTCCGAGCAAAGAGGTCCCACGCATTGTGTTTGTTGAAGTCGACATCTTTTTTGAGCTTACCCAATGCTTTCTTGGTTAGATTCCTGAAAAGAGGGTCTTTGAATAGGTGTGCCCCTGTTACTAACCGTTTTTTCTCACCTCTTGGGGTCTGGTCCTCCTCTTTATTCTTCTTAAAATGTATGTGCAGAGGAATGTGATCCGAAAGGCTTTTTGTTGGGACTACCTTCATCTCCATCACCGCCGGTACCCAGTCATCTTGGTGCGAGCAATAACATCTGTCCAGCCTGGAGGCAGTGCGAGCGTACTGGAGGCTTGTGTAGGTGAAACCAGGTGTGCTGTTCCATGGGCCAACTTCCCATAAGTCGATCATTGCCCACTTTTCACACAAACTTTGCCATTTAGATCTTTCTGAGCCAGTCAGCATATTGGAGGATCCTGTTCTATCCCTGCTCTTTTCTACCATATTAAAGTTGCCAATTAACAGCCACTCCCCTTCAATAGGAGTATCTCTAAGATGCATCCATAGTTTAGCTCTTTCCTTTGCATTGCAAGGGCTATACACATTCACAATGGTGAAGGGATGCCCTTCCCATCTGATTCTAATCCCCAGGATTCTGTCGGATGGGTGGTTAAGAACCAACTTCGGCTCCAATTCTCTGTCCTCAATGCTTAGGACGCCACTGAAGCCATTACTTCCTTCTCCATAGAATACCAGTTTCTTTCCTAGCACCTACTTTCTCTTGCTATGGGCATCTAGGTAGTGTTCCTGGATGGCCCAACAGTTGATTGTCTTCTCCTTTTTTATTTCCTCCCAGAATAGGGTACTCTTCTTACGAGATTTCAACCCCTTTAGGTTCCAAGATTGGATAGTGAGAGACTCCATCATTAATGAGGGGTTCATTGGGATAGAGGAACGAATTCTTCAGCATCCGAATCATTCCCCTCCCCTTTCTCCTTGGTCTCAGGAGAATCCGGGGGTTCCAAGTCAGGGGATTTCTTTTCTTGTAGTGTTGCAAATGGATTGTGCAGAGGGACAATGAACCCTCTCCTTTCAAAGGGGTGGAGGATGAGTTAGTTCCTTTCACCTCAAGTGTTCTCACGACTTGAAGCACTTTGGAGTCTCTTGCCACTACCTTCACTCTTTTGGCTCTTTTCAGACCAGGGACTTGGACAGCCGTCGTCGTTGTCACTGTCATAAATTTGGGGATAGCAGCGGGAGTAATGATCCTATTATTATTATCTGCACCTTCGGAAGCTCGTTGTATGGGAATCGATTCCTCCACAATCTTTTCCTGCATCTTAATATCCATTTTCTCACATGCCATATCTCCTTTATCCTTCCCTGCATTTGTCCCTTCGTTACTGCCTCCTTGCTTCTCCAACCCTTCCATTGGAGATTCCATTTTATTGGGGGCCTGTGCTGTCGGAGCTACAGTATTATTAGACTTCAAGGGGCAATCCTTGGCGAAGTGTCCAAAGTTGTTGCATTTAAAACATGCCCCAAAGTATGTACCAAAGTTTAGCAGAATAGTAACAAGCCCAGCTCCGACATTGATAACCATGCTCTTAGGTGGCGTTTTAGACGCATCCCATCCTATACTAACCTTGTTTGAGGTTCTGCCAAACCCTCTCTTGCTAGGTATAAATAAGGGAGTGCCTAGTTGGCTAGCAAGCATCCTGAGATTATCCCACAGCCAGCTAGGCAGTCCCACAAACTCAACCCAGACCGGATGAAACTCTTGTAGAGATTCAGTTGAGTCGAACACTGGCTCCCAAGGCACCACACAAACCGTAGTCCTATTAAATACTAGGGGCCCTTTGTCAAGGATCTCTTTCCACATCGGCGGCCTCTTTGAATCTCACTGAGCAAAAACCTTTAGCTAGGTAATAATTACTTTCAAATGCTCCTCCATGACCAAGAATTTGAGGGCCCTGAAGCCATTGAATCATCTCAAACCTGGTCGGGATTCTTCCACTGAACCCAAATACAAGCGTTAGCTTAGCTTGCCTGGCTAGCTGTTTTTTGATAAGTGCTGGTGGAATCGCAATAGTAATAGCCTCGGCAACCTCCACCTGCTGTGGCAAAGGCTTTTTTAAAGCAGAGAAGACTCGATCTGCCAACCCGTCTTCTATCAGCCCATTGTCTTCTGCATGGGAGAAAGTTCTTTTGTTGTTGTTGGGGCCGGACTCAATCATTTTGCTGACTTCCATGAGCTCTTGTGGAAGTCTAGCTTTTGCATTCTGCAGGTTTTTGATATCTCCTTCACTTGACATCCCTTCTGCAGAGCCTTTTCCATAATTCTTAGAGTTATGTCCCTTGAGTATGCTAGCAAACGAAATACCTGGCCTGCGAATAGGTGATGCACTTGACGCTTTAGTTACGTTCGCACAGATGGGACCCTGAGGAACGCCGTCTTTGAGGGTTTTTACCTCGAATTTGAACCCTTGCGCTGAGCCCATTTTCTCTCTTGTTTCCTCAGAGGGAACTTTTTCAGTCGGGACAATTTTGTCCTCTTTCATGGATGAAACTTTTGGCGAGTTGGGGGCTTGTCATTTCCGTATCATGCATCGGTCTCAAGACCGAGCCACCGCCTACCTCCATCGGCACGGCTAGCTCCATTACGGAAATTTTTCCCGTCGCTAGCATCTGTGTAAATTTAACAATATCCTCACCTGCGGTCAGATCATTGAGGTCCATTATGAAGTGTCGGAGACTTACCCACTTGATTAAGCTCGAGACCTTCAAGGCCCATAGGCTCTATCAAATATGTAATGATCTCCTCCCTTTTTAAACCAAAATGAGTTAATAATCGTTTGTTTGATAAAGACTTAAGGCTTTTGGGAAGCAACGTGAGAAAGGAAACAAAAACTTAGGCAAGTTAATAAGCGCGAATAATTATTGTCTAAGAGACAATAATCGTAGGAATGTCCACAGCTTGAAGAAAGGTATGGCGAAAACTGACTGTGACGAGTGTGCAGAGAGATTGATGAGCTGCAGGGAGTGTGTGTGTGGTCGACTGCTACAATGCCCAGTGCTGTCTTGCTGCCCACAAGGTGTGTGTGTGTGTGTACTCGGCCAAAAGTGAAAACAATTGTGTAAGCTTGACATTCTCTTTAACATCCTCGCCCCACTTCTCATGTTAGTGTTAAATCCTAGGCAAATAAAAGTGAGGTTTGAGGTTTGAGTTAGACATGTGTACAGTCTGTATGTGTGTGTGTGTGTGTGTGTGTGTTTGGGGGTTTTTTTTGGGGGGGAGGGGTAGGAGATGGGGGACTCCCAGTCGAGAGAGGCCCATAGGGGGTCTTGTTTGTGTGGCAGGTCTATTTCTCTATCGTGTGTACATTTGAGCGATAGAAGTCACTCGTGTGTGCAATCTCTATCTGTGTGCATGTGTGGAGGGGCATGGAGGGAGAGGCTATTGTATTGGGGGTGTAGCTAATAAAAGGTACGTTTGAGCTATGAATTCACTCATGTGTGGAGTCTCTTTTGGGGGGGGGGGGGGGGGGGGATGTGGTTTTAGAGATGAATTCTCCTGTGTCTAAGGTCTATTGGGGGGTAAATAGGTGGAAGAGGGAGCCAATGACAAGCTTCCATGTGGACACTAGTGTTCACAAGGGGTGATAAAATTGAGAAAATTTAGCATAGCCTTTTCTCATTCCATCTGCAACATCGCTCTAACCTCTTACCAATAGAAAAAGGGACCCCCCCTTACTCTCTCTTTCTTTCTCTCATTCCATCTTTCAAACCTCTTATCTCTTCTCGAATATAGGCAATATACCAGAAACAAAGAAAGAGACCCCTTGTCTCTCTCGCTCATTCATTATATCTATGGGAGAAAAATACCCCTTCTCTCTTTCTCACCCACTCACACTCTCACACCAAGGCTCTACACTTTAGAAATGGACATTGGAAGTTGTTGGTGGTATGTGTTTCCTATAATTTGTGCGTATTTTGTTTTTGTTGTTGTTGTTGTTGTTGTTGTGTGTGTGTGTGTGTGTGTGTGTGTGTGTGTGTGAGAGAGAGAGAGAGAGAGAGAGAGAGAATGTTATATGGAGGCGATTCATTAGAGATTCATTATACAGTGCCCATGCTGAGTGGATTTGTGGCTTAAGTGCAAGAAGCAAGGCTATTTTTGAAAGGAGGGACAACAATGAAGATCAAGCAGAAGGAGAAGATATTTTGCTAGTGGAGGGTATTACTCTCAAACACCCCTGATGTTCATGGAGCAAAGTCGCGAGTTGTGCTCTTATACAAAGACCAATTTTTTTTTGAAATGGATTTGGCTGTGGAGAGCCATTCAAGAGTAGCTTTGGAAATCATTTTTTGATAACGAGCTAATAACCATGCAATCGTCGATGCCTTTCTTGGGGGATCTAATGAGAATATTAGAATCAATAAATAATATCATTAGGCAACCCAATGGAATTCTTATCCCTCATCAATGACTTCCTAATTTGACTACTCTATCGGTCGTTGTTGAAGTTGCAAATTTGAAATCCCTTGCTAGTTTTTGTGGGTAATGTTACAATTAGTTTGATAATTTAGTTTGTTAACTTGTGTTCTATTTCTTTAGTCTGTTTTAATTTGTTTTTACTAATTCTTAATACTTCGGACACGTCCAAAGATACCAATCCCTCTCTGCCTTGCACTCTATGGAGCATCGGAACAACCCGCCCAAAGACACCCTCAATAGAGAGAGAGCCCTGGGGGGGGGGGAGGGGAGCTGTGAGTGTCCCCTACCTCACCACATTTTGACCATCTGTCACCCGCATGCCATGGTCTGAGTGGGCACAACAGAAATCCTTATTTGTTTGTAGAGCTTGTCCATATTATACTAAGATAGTAACATTACCCATACACACTAGCAAGGGATTGCAAATCTGAAACTTCAACCGCTTGCCTAACGAGATTATTATTGATTCTAATATTCTCATGATATCCCCTAAGAAGAGCATCAACAATTGCAAGATTATTAGCTCCTAATCAAAAAATGATTTCTGAAGCTACTCTTGAATGGCTCTCCATAGTCAAATCCATTTTCTTTTTAAATTGATCTTTGTATAAGAGCACAACTCCTTGATTTTGCTCCGTGAACTTCATGCGTGTTTGAGAGTAATACCCTCCACTAGCAAAACATCTTCTCCTTTGACTTGGTCTTCATTGTTGTCCCTCCTTTCAAAAACTAGCCTTGCTTCTTGCAGTCAATCCTCAAATCCACTCATTATGGGCATGTTACCATATACATGCGGTAGTGATCTGTGTGAACACACTAGGACCGTCGGGGCTTTTTTTTCCTCTTTAGGAGGTTTTTTCCCCATGCATTGTATATACGCCCATCACTCTAGGGCTATCCATCTTTCCATTGCACACTAAGTAACACACTCTCTATTGTGTGCCTTGAGCTTCCTTCGTCTTCTCCAAGCTGTGTGTGTTTCTCTGCAACCCTAATTCCAACAATTGGTATCAGAGCAGGTCACGTCCTCCCGGGATTAGTCGCCAACTGCTCCAACATACGCCTGCTCACTTTCTCCGATTTCAGTGAGCTTTGGCAAGCGTTCGCAGGTCGACAACTATTTTGGGAGAACTCGTAGAGCTCGGTCTGCTCAGAATTTTGATTTGGGCTCATTTCGGCCTCCGTTTCCACTACAAGCAGTACTGCACAGGCTATTTCGTCATTTTGTGCAGAATTTTTGTCAGTGCCGTTTTCTGCATAACATGTGCCTTATAGTCTTTTACGGTTTGTGCTATAGCACAGGATGTTCCCGCTCCGTTTCTCCTATTTTCGGGCAATTTTCACATCAGGTGCAACATTTACCATGGCTGACAACAACAACACATATGTGTTCAAGATGTTTGTTGCTGAGGACAGGTTGGATGGGGACAACTACCCTATGTGGGCTTATATGATGCAACATGTTCTTGTGTCAAAGGGTGTCTGGAACATTGTGCAGGGCA
The DNA here is from genome assembly GCF_014529385.1 of Adiantum capillus-veneris. Lineage (NCBI taxonomy): Eukaryota > Viridiplantae > Streptophyta > Polypodiopsida > Polypodiales > Pteridaceae > Adiantum > Adiantum capillus-veneris. Next base: position 155,575,566 of record NC_140931.1, read on the forward strand.
TTGATGTACGTCCTGGTTCTGAGGATGTAGGCGATGTTGAGGATGTTGCAAGTCTTGTTGCAAGGATTGCAGTTGTTAGAGTTGTTTTGCCTACAGCAGAACAAGCTCGTTGGGATGTTAAGGATGCGCAGGCTCATGCATTGATTGCGTTGTCTGTGAAGTGCACCATTGTTCCTCACATCCGTTCAACAAAATCTGCAAAACAGGCTTGGGATATTCTAGCAGGCCTTTATGCAAGCCGCAATGAGGCTAAAATTGCTTTGCTGCGTAAAGACCTGGAGTCGAAGATTATGCATGAGGAAGATGATATGGACACTTTCCTTGCTAGTATCAAGGATATCAATGAGCAACTTATTTCTGCAGGTGAAGTTATTTCAGACAGTTCCCTTGTGCAGACTGTTCTTGATGCCTTACCAGATTCTTACCAGACTTTTGCCAGTACTTGGAGACTTATGACCCAAGGAAATCCAGAAGTTGTCAAGTTTGATGCATTATGCACATTGTTGTTGCAAGAGTCACTTTAGAGAAAAAACAGGACTAGACAGCGTGCAGTTGAACAGGCTTTTATTGCTTCTCAAAGAAAGGGTGGTAACAGCAATGCAGCCACTTCTTATGGTTCTGCTGCGAGTGGCAAAAATTCTGTTCCTAATGCTTTTGCTGGCAGCAATTCATCTGGAAATTCTGGTGATAAGGGCAAAAAGAAGATGCGTTGCCATTATTGTAAAGCCAATGATCACTTGATCAAGTCGTGTCCTAAGTTCAAGGCCAAAGAGGCTAAGAAGAAAGAGGGTGGTTCCACTGCAAATGCTGGTTCCACTACAAATGCAGCCATTGTTGAGTCTTTTGTGAAAGGAGACTGTGTTCCTGATGTTGATGCAGGATGGGCTTTTAGCACAGAGTGCACTTCCAATCCTGTTGTCCATGATGCATGCTTGTCAATTTTGCTGCAGATTCACATGTGTGGTATTTCGACAGTGGTTCTACAAAGCACATTACCTCACATCGTGAATTGTTTACCTCTCTCGAGCCTGTCCCTCATGGGAATTCAATCACTTGTGCCAACAACGCCTCTTATCCAGTTCAGGGAGTTGGAAAGATTGTGCTCACTACTGCTAATGGCAGTTCCTTCACACTTGTTGATGCACTTTATGTACCTGGGATCAAGAAGAATCTCTTGTCTGTATCCGCACTTGCTATACTTGGACTTGTAGTCAAATTTGTGGATGACAGATGTACAGTTCATGATCTCAGTTTTGGTGATGAAATTGTTGCATCTGGGCTTTTGTGTCGTGGGCTATATAAGCTCACTTTGTATGATAAGTGTGGACAAAATTTTGCAAATGTTGTTGCAGATTCAAGGGTTATTTCAGATGAAAAACTTTGGCATGCACGTTTTGGTGATCTGAATTTTGCCAGTTTGCTGCGTAAATCTGATATGGTTGCTTCTTTGCCGCCTCTTGAAGCACCTGTCAAACATGTTTGTGAAGGCTGTATTTTGGGTAAGATGCAGCGTTCTAAATTTCCAAAGAATGGTTCAGTTCGGGCCACATGCAGGTTGCAGCTTGTGCATAGTGATGTTTGTGGGCCCATGCAAACTCCGTCCTTGGGCAATTACCTGTACTTCGTGACTTTCATTGATGATTACTCCAGGCATGCATGGGTATTTCCGCTTAAAGCGAAGTCCGAAGTTTTTATGTGCTTCAAACAATTTCTGGCTATGGCTGAAAATGTCTCGAAAGTACTATGGGCACACTCCGTTCCGATCGAGGGGGGGAGTATATGTCTCATGAATTTAATGCATTTCTGGCTAGTCGTGGGATAAAACACCAATGTACAGTGCCTTATACACCTCAGCAAAATGGTGTTGCTAAGAGGAAAAACAGGTCACTGACGGAAATGGCACGATGTATGGTCAAAAGTCAAGCTTTACCGCATTCTTTTTGGCTTGAGGCCATCATATGTGCCACTTATGTACTAAACAGGTGTCCTAGAAACTTTGCAGTCTATTACTCCATATGAAGCATGGCATGATAGAAAGCCTTCTATTGAGCACATGCGTGTTTTTGGTTGTTCGGCATATGCTTTGGTGCCACAAGTGCAGCGCAGAAAATTGGATGATAAGGCTATCAAATGTATTTTTGTTGGTTATAGTGCTGAAAGCAAAGGTTACAGGTTGTATCATCCGCAAAAAAAACGTATTCTAGTTTCTCGGGATGTAGTGTTTGTGGAAGATTCTGTTCAGCCCTTGCTGTCATGTACTAGAGACAGTAATGTAAGCTCACAGGACATTTATGACACTTTGTTGCCTCTTTTCAGTGGTGGAAATATGAATGTAAGTTCCAATGAGGCAAATGTACATCCTATGGGGGTTTCTGAAAATGTTTTAGATCAGCCTATTACTGATGCAGATGTACATGATGTACTTGATGAGGAAAGGGCTGAAAATGAGCAGGCTAGAGGTATGCCAAAATGGATGGTGCACACTTTGCGTGACAATAAATTGGATGCACCTTTGTCTAGTCATACTCGTTCAGGCTCTCGCCATGCATCTTATGCATCAGATTGTTATGCTTTGGTTGTGTCTAGCTTACATGCTGTTGAGGAGCCTCTGTCTTTGGATGAAGCACAAACTTCAGAAAATTGGATGGCTGCCATGCAATTAGAATATGATGCACTTATAGAAAATGACACATGGACTTTATGTGATTTGCCTCCTGGAAAAAAGGCCATTGGTACAAAGTGGGTTTACAAGTTGAAACGCAAGCCGGATGGTGAGATCGATCACCATAAGGCTCAACTTGTTGCAAAAGGTTATGCACAAGAAAAAGGCATAGATTATGAAGAGACTTTTGCTCCCACTTGTCGTATGACTACTGTATGTTTTCTATGTGCATTGGCAGCTCAGTTTGGTTGGGATGTACATCAATCAGACATTGTACTGCTTTCTTGAATGGTGACATATTTGAGGAAGTTTATGTAATGCAGCCTCGCGGTTTTGTCATAAAAGGACAAGAGGACAAAGTGTGCAGATGTAAGAAGGCTTTGTATGGGTTGAAGCAATCTCCTCGTGCTTGGTATGAGAAAGCTGACACTCATTTGGTTAAACGAGGCTTTCGTAACAGTCCAACAGAAAGCACATTGTATGTAAAGCATGAGGTGATGTACTTCTCATTGTGGTTCTTTATGTTGATGATTTGCTGATCACTGGACCAAATGAGAGACATATTGCTGAGTTTAAGGCTGATTTGAATGATACTTTCAAGATGAAAGATTTGGGGCTGTTGCATCATTACTTGGGTATACAGTTTAAGCAGTGTGACGGTGGTATTGCCTTGTGTCAAAAAAGTTACATAGAGACATTGCTATGTAAGTTTGGACTTGAGGATTCCAAACCTATTGCCACTCCCATGGAAACAGGTTTGAAGTTGAGTCTACATGATGCTAGCGATCCTGCTGATGTCACTCTTTACCAAACTGTTGTTGGCTACCTCATTTATGTATGCAACACGAGGCCGGATATTCAGTTTGCAGTCTCACAGGTCAGCAGATTTATGCATAGCCCATGGTCTAAGCATTGGCAGGCTGTCAAGAGGATTTTCTGCTACCTTAGTGGCACTTTACATCTTGGCTTGTTTTATCCCAAGGGGGGATCATTGCCGCCAGACTTACATGCTTTTTTGGACTCAGATTGGGCTGGTTGTTTTGACACGCGAGTGTCCACAAGTGGCTTTTGTTTCATGCTTGGCAGTTCATGTATATCATGGTTGAGCAAGAAGCAACCTACTATGGCCACTTCGAGTTGTGAGGCTGAGTAAAGGGCAGTCTTCACAACTACGGTTGAGTGTGTATGGCTCAGACGCCTTATGGCTGATTTGGGTGTTGGACAGGACACTGCCAACACTATCTACACTGACAGTCAGAGTGCATTGGCAGTTGTGAGGAACCCAGGTTTTCATGCTCGCACAAAGCACATTGAGGTGCATTACCACTATGTCAGGGAGAGGCTCTCCACAGGAGAGATCAGCTTGGCTTATTTGCCAACACAGGACAACCTTGCAAATCTTTTCACAAAGGCATTGTCTCTTGAGAAGCTTGAAGCTTTCCGCAAAGCTTTGGGCTTACTCCCCTTTGTGGACTGATCCTGTCCTCAGGGCATGGCACTTCCCTTACTCATGTTCCAGCTCTCATTCACCGCATCACTCCAGGGGGGATTTGTTACCATATACATGTGGTAGTGATGTGTGTGAACACACTAGGACCGCCGGGGCATTTTTTCCCACTTTAGGAGGTTTTTTCCCCCGTGCATTGTATATACGCCCATCACTCTAGGGCTATCTATCTTTCCATTGCACACTAAGTAACACACTCTCTATTGTGTGCCTTGAGCTTCCTTCGTCTTCTCCAAGATGTGTGTGTTTCTCTGCAACCCTAATTCCAACAGGGCACAGTATAATGAGTCTTGCATGAATCTCCGCTATATAACATTCTCACTCAATCTCTCAAAAACAAACACACACACACACACACACACACGAGCGTCCAAGAACATATACAAAAATTTATAGGAAACACATACCACCAAGAGCTTCACAAGTCCGTTCTAATGTGTAGAGCCTTGGTGTGAGACTGTGTGTGAAAAAGAGAGAAGGGGTCTTGTTCTCCACCAAGAGCTTCACAAGTCCGTTCTAATGTGTAGAGCCTTGGTGTGAGACTGTGTGTGAAAAAGAGAGAAGGGGTCTTGTTCTCCCATTGCTGTAATTAATGAGCCAGAGAGATAGGGGGTGTCTTTCTCCGCTGCTTGTATGCTGCGTGTATTTAAGAAAAGATAACAGGTTTGAAAGATGTAATGAGAGAGAGAGAGAGAGAGGGTTGGGGGGCGGGGGGGGGGGGGGGGTCTCTTTGTTTGTGTGTAAGAGGTTTGAGCGATGTTGCGAATGGAATGAGAAAAGGGTATGTTGAGTTTTCCCACTTTTACAGCCTCATGTTAACACTACTGTCCACATGGGAGCTTTTCATTGGCTCCCTCTTCCACCTACTTACCCCCCCATAGACTACACACACAAGAGAATTCATCTGTAAAACCCGCACACGTCCCCGCCCCCAAAGAGACTCCACACATGAGTGAATTCATAGCTCAAACGTACCTCTTATTAGCTACAGCCCTAACACAATAGGCTCTCCCTCCCTACCAGCCCCCCCAAACACACACACACACAGATAGAGGCTGCACACATGAGTGACTTCTAACGCTCAAATGATAGAGAAAGAGATGCACCACATAAACGAGTCTCCCTTTGGGCCTCTCGTGACTAGGAGTTACCCCACCATCCTCAACACTACCAACAACACTTTAAGGCGGCTTCACCAATGGCTATCGTTGTGTAGTGTTCGAGAAAATTTCTTTTTTGCAAACATTTTTACCCCTTTAATGCAATTCTTAATTGGAGAACATGCCAAGTAATCGGCATTAGGGCTAGGAAAATACATTTTCCCTTAACTGAAAATAAGGGAAAACTTGAACTTCTCCCGATTTTTAGGTCAAAATTTGAAGTTTTTTTTGGCAATTACAATGAAACTTGTGTAAATTTCCAGGTTTTCTTAAAGGCAAGCTCAAAATCTAATTAGGATTTTACAATTTCACTGAGTTAAATACATTGGACCCAGATTGGCATTTTTGCCATTTCTACACTATTTTATTCCAAATTCCTACCATAAGTTTTCCTTTTCCCTATTGTCTCAATCAGCTAGTTTCCGTTCCCAACCAGCCCAAAGCTAAGTTGAGGCACACTTTTCTTTAACACTAGGTGGCCCACGTCCTGTCCCTTAATATGGTCCCTCCATGGGCGCTCACAAAGTGAGAACCTTTTGTAGTTGGCCATGGATGCTTCCACAAACGGGCATCACGCAGTGTTCGAGAAATTTCTATTTCGCAAACATTGTTACCCCTTTAATTCAATTCTCAATAGGAGAACATTGGGGCAAGGAAAATGGATTTGTCCTAATCCGTGGGAAATTAGGGCGGTGTTTAGGTCAAATTTGAAGCTTTTTCCAAATAATTACACTAAACTTGTGTAAATTTCACAATTTTCTTAAAGGCAAGCTCAAAGTCTAATCAAGATGTTAAAATTTAGCCAATTAAAATACATTGTACCCCACTCTCCATTTCTGCCATTTTTACACTATTTTATGCCAATTTTCTACTTGAATTTTTCCTTTTCCCTATTGTCTCAATTAGCTAGTTTCAATTCCCAACCAGCCAAAAGCTAAGTTGTGGTACACTTTCCCGAACACTACGTGGCCCGTGGTCTATCCCTTATATGGGCCCTCCATGTGCTCACAAGGTGACCACCTTTTGTAGTTCGGCATGGAAGCTTTCACAAACCAATGCAACATATATTCTATTTTTCACTTACCGAACATCGAAGGTGATTGGATAGGTTGGTTAGCTTGTTGAAGTTGTCCACATAAGATGCAAGTTTGAGCTGGCTGGCCCATATAACTTTTGAAGTATTTATTGGTCCCTTGCTTTATGGGGGCGTCCATCCCTTGGATGAGGAGGGGAGGTCGGCCATCCAAAAAGCCTTCACGGGGTCATGAAAAGACTACCACATCCACGCCATTGTGCACCCTTGATCATTGAGTGTGAAGAAACTACGGATGCCCATTCGAGTGTGGCAAACTCCTATTGGTTGCTTTTTTGTCCTTCAAGGACATCCAAATGTTAGTGAATCCATCCTTAGGTTGTTTACACATTGAGTGTCATATTTGACTCTCAAGCCTGTGTACTAACGTGGCATCCAGTTTACTGTGTTTTCATCTAATCGTAAATAGGTGTATTCCATAAACTATGAACAGCCCCAACCCCCATCCAAAACTCAAAGCAGCACGCAAAGGGCTTGAGTTGTGGACCCCAGCACTGAAAAGCAACACTCCAACCAATAGGCCATCCTAATCAACTTGTTGGTGGGCCTCAATTTTTAAAATTTTAATAGAGCAAGTGGCTCATGTGTAAAGCAAGGCAATGATTGGTGCTTCGGTGATGACAGGTAGGGTTTTTGCACAGTGCATGCCACAGTTGAGCTGCCGTGAGGTTTTTTGTCGCCAAGCTACCTCCTACATTTTTCTTACAAGTTTCATGTGGGTTGGGTTGTAGTGTATAACAGGGGTTTCGCACCTTGTAGGCCACAACTGACCTAACGTGAGTTTTTTCTCGCGAAGCTGCCGCCTTCGTTTTCTTGCTAGTTTCATGTGGGTTGGGTTTTTGGGGGGAGGGGGTGTAGAGAAAAGGATTTGTGAATCTTCCAAAATCGGTAGAGTTACATCTTGTTGGCAGAGTTTGGTGAGGTACCCAAACAGGGGCTAACCCCAGCTCGCACACACTCTTTTAGATAGTTGGGAGAGACCCAGAGGGGGCCTTGTTTGCGTGGCATCTCTCTTTCTCTACTGCGTGTAAGTTTGAGCAATAAAAGTCACTCTTGTGTGCAGTTTCTATCTGTGTGTGTGTGTGTGGAGGGGGGGGGGAGGGGTTGAGAGATGAATTCTCTTGTGTGTGCAGTCTATTGGGGGGTATGTCATAAAATCTAATATCTAACCAACCCAAATGATTTTCTCATATTAAATTGATCACTTAATGTGGGAGAATAAATGGGAACAAGTGTTAAGATATAGATATGTGCTTATAGATCTATCTCAACACGGAGCCAATGGTAAAGGGGCCCAAAAGGGAGATGGTCTATCAAAGAGCAAGGCTAACCAATGGAGCATAAGACCTTAGGGTTAGCTTCATTGAAGACCTCCAATAAATGTGTGTAAAAGTCCTTTGACCTTAGGTAAGCTAGGGCTGAGCTTGAGGTGGGAACCCGGCCCAAGCTCGAGGTGCTTGTCCTGCTTGAGGTGCTTGTTGTGCTTGAGGTGTTTGTCATGCTTGAGGTGCTTGATTAAGATGCTTGAGGTGCTTGACTGGCTCCATGCTTGAGGTGCTTGACTTGCTGCATGATTAAGGTACTTGAGGTGCCTTGAGAAGCTTGCCTGAGATGCTTGTGGGAACACCCCCTAGTTCAAGTGCTTTGTCATGCTTGGTGAGTAAGGTGCTTGATCACCTAAAGTCAAAAGCATTCCTACAAGAGGGGGGGCGAGCCCTTTTCCTAGGGGCTAGAGAGAGAACACCCACTCACACACACAAAGGAAGCCCCAACTTGAAGAGGCAGCAAGGACACATGTCAGGCCCCTACCCATGTTACCTTCATGTGTTGCTTGAAGCCTATTGGCTAAGCTTCAAAAGGGTCCAATGATAAATTACATGAATTATCTAATTGTTTTAGCATTTATCTAGCCCTCTCTCTCAAAAAGGAAAGGGGGACACTTGTCTCAAGGCTACCCCTACTGCTTGTAATGCCTCCTGCTCATGATTGGCTAGGCCTGGGAGGGTGCAATGAGCTTCAAGCATGAGCTACAAGGGGGGGTCGACCCAAGCTAGCTAGGGGCTTGCTTGAGGGGTATACTCACCCACACACACTCACAATCACTCTCATTGTGTGCTATGCAAAGTGCAAGAGCTCCCTCTCCTTCTCCAAGCAAGTAGAGGTTGAGAGCCTACACCAACACTCTTGGCTATGGAGTGCAAATCCAACCAAGAGCCATGCTTCAATGCTTAAGCTTGCCATCTCCTTCTTCTTCATTACTATGCTGTTATGTATGCTAGCAACAAGAGTATGATAAGTGAGGAACTGATTCTTTCTCCTACGAAATGTCTCTTCTTCCTCTTCCCTACCCTCATTCCCTGCTAGCTCTCTCCACCTTCGAAGGTGTTTGAGGTCTTGGGACTGAGGCTTGGGATAGTTAAAGCTTTCTTCAAGTTTAGGTTATGCTATGATGGTGATGCATGAAGCTTTCCATCTTCATTGCTTCACCTAGGTCACAAGGAACACAAAGAATGTATTGTAACAAGTCTCTCTTAATGGGAGAAATCATAATACAAATGCCTATTGGAGGGGGGACCGGCTCCACATAAATCCGGTCCTCAACTGTTGTCATGTTCTCTAAATTCTCTCTCTTGCAAAAGTATTATTCATGCCAAGTTAACTAATTGCTATGATTATGTTGCTATCTTCAATTATGTCTACCCGCTACGCTCACAAAGTTATTTCTCGAAAGTATTCTCATTAATTTCCGCTATTCTCAAGTTGAATAGGCGAATTCCATTACATTGGTATCAGAGCATTTGGTTTCTCTTTTCTTGCTTAAGAAGAGAGGTCCTTAAGTAGCCTATAAATGGTTGATGTTGTTAATTATAATAGAGTAAGTGGAACTGGGATCTAATATCGGTTTTGTTAAGCCCACTATGTGGGGGATGGTGCACACCTCGGGAGCTTTGGACTTAATAATGGAGTCTTTTTAGACTTGCCTACGGCTTTACCATTATTGAGCCATAAGAAGTCCGAAAGGAGCTAGCCCTTGGCAACTCTGCTATGTTAGACCCACTGCTCTACTCTCTATAATTAACCACTTTGAGCCGTGGGTGTAGATACTTAAGAGCCAATTTTCAAAGGCTAAGAGGAGTGGCAACTAAGGTTTTGAATTGCCAAAGCATACACTAAGTACATACATAAAATTTTGTTAACATGGCTGACAATAATCAAGAGAGTAGAATGAACATTGATAGCTTTGATTTTGCACATGAAGGTGCTAATGATGATGCTCCCATGTTTGTGAATTATCTTGTGACTAGGTTGCAACAAGCTATGGGCAACCCTACACAACTTTCAAGGGACAACAAGCCTCCGTTACTCCCTTGATTGGGAAGTTGAGGCTTCATGTCCAAAGCTATGTCGACAAAGAAGACTTCTTCATCTCTCCTCTCCAACATCAGGATGTTATCCTAGGGGCACCATGGTTTGATCGCATGGCTGCCAACATGAAGTTCCCTGAAAGGAGAATTTACTTCACTTACAGGGGAAAGAACATGTATATAGATGCTAGTGAGCGTGGTCGCACTATTCCACTTGTAAATCCTCTTTCTTTTGATAAATCAATGAAGAGCTCAGTTTCTGCGTACATGATTTATGTCAAAGAGTCTCTAAAAGCTAATAATGTTTCATCAAATGAAAATGATAGGAATCAAGAAGAGTTAGACTTGTCTACTTTTCTAAAAGGATTCCAAGATGTGTTCATCGATGATATCCCTATGGACCTACCTCCAAAACGAGGGGATGATGACCATCGTATTGAGCTCCTTCCAGGAAGCTCACCGCCTAACAAACCTCCTTATCGAGTCTCACAAGCTCAACAAGAGGAGATTATGAGGCAAGTACAGGAATTGGTAGACAAAGGGATGGTGAGGCCTAGTTCCTCTCCCTTTTGTTCTCCAGTCCTTTTAGTGCAAAATAAATATGGTACATACCGTATGTGTGTGGACTATCGAGCACTAAACCATATCACTATCAAAAACAGATTTCTCGTACCTCAGGTAGAAGATCTGTTTGATAAGCTACAAGGCTCTACCTACTTCAGTAGGATTGACCTTAAGAGTGGCTATCATCAAATAAGGATAGTGGATGAAGATATCTTAAAGACCGCGTTTCGTACAACGTTTGGTCTTTATGAATATCTAGTCATGCCTTTTGGCTTGACTAATGCACCAGCTACGTTCAATTGTTTGATGGAGAAAATTTTTAGACCATATCGAAAATTCACTGGAGTGTTCTTTGATGATATCATCATCTACTCCAAGTCTTTGGAGGAACATAAGCAGCATCTCCAAGTGATTTTTCAAGCATTGAGGGAGAACAAGCTTTATCTCAACCAAAAGAAAAGCGAATTCTTCCTTCAAGAGATTCAATACTTAGGTCATATTATCTCTAAGGATGGTATCCAAATGGATCCATCTAAGTTAGAGGTAATAAAAGCATGGCCTAACCCAAGAAATCTACATGAGCTAAGAAGCTTTATTGGTATGTGTGCATACTATAGACGCTTCATAGCAAAATTCTCTCAAGTAGCAGGACCACTACACGACTTAACTAAGAAGAACGTTAAGTTTGTATGGACTGCTAAGGAGCAAAACGCTTTTGAAAAACTCAAAGAGAAACTTACTTCCCAACCAGTCCTCGTGCTTCCGGATCTTTCAAAGCCATTTGAGGTCCAATGTGATGCTTGTGGTGATTGCCTTGGAGCGGTTTTGCTTCAAGAAGGGCATGCCATAGCATATGAGAGCCGAAGGCTCAATGGTGATGAACAAGTCTTGGGCATTTATGAGAAAGAGCTTTTAGCTGTTCTACATGCCCTAGACACATGGAAGCACTACCTATTGGGGACTCCATTTATCCTCCGAACCGACCACCAAAGTCTCAAGTATTTCATGACGCAAACCAAGCTTTCCAACAAACAAATGAGGTGGGCAAATTTTCTTTCGCAATTTAATTTCCATATTGCTCACATAGCTGGTAAGCACAATCAAGTTGCCGATGCACTTTCACGATGACCAAAAGTTAATGCGGTGTCTATAGCTACTCACAATGATCTATCCTCTATGATAGATGAGTATGCTACTGACCCTGACTTTAGAGACATAATGTCAGCCCTTGCTTTGGGGAAGAAAGAGGAACCATTCACCTTGCAGGATGGTTATCTTCTCCACGGCAATAGGCTATGTGTTACCCATTCCCTTCGTGAGAAGGTTATGTATGAATCCCATGCTCCTCCATATGCAGGGCATAGAGGTATTCAACCTACTCTCCGAGGAGTAGAGACGTATTTCTATTGGCCTACCATGAAAGTGGACATACAAGAGTATGTTTCAAAATGTGTAGTATGCCAAAAGACCAAGTATGATAGAGGGAAGCAACTTGGATTACTCCAGCCATTGCCTATTCCAAATTCACCATGGGAGAGTATATCCATGGATTTCATCTTTGGATTACCCAAGTCTATCCATGGGAATACAGGAATATGGACAATAGTCGACAGGTTTAGCAAGCAAGCACATTTCATTCCTGTCAAAAAGACTATTAAGGCACACCAAATGGCAACTCTCTTCATATCTCAGATTTTCAAGCACCATGGATTACCCACATCCATCGTGTCAAATAGAGATCCTAGAATGACCAGTAATTTCTGGAAAGGTCTCTTTGAAAATCTAGGAACAAGATTGAATTTCTCTTCGGCCTATCACCCACAAACGGATGGCCAAAGTGAGATAGCCAATCTTACGATACTTGATCTACTCAAGACTTATGTTACCGAAGTAGATCAACGCTCACAATGGGAAAAGTACTTACCTCTTGTAGAGTATGCCTACAATAATACTGTACATACTTCTACGGGAAAAGCACCTTTTGAGATCATTGAGGGAAGACCTAAAAGTCCCTTGCTACTCAAAGTACATGGGAAGATCTTCGCCGCCGATGAGTATAGCCGTGACCTACAAGAATCTTTTCAAAAGATTAGGGAGGCTATATCCATCTCTCAACAAAGGCAAAAAGCTGCTGTTGATAAGCACAGAAGAGCCTTAATGTTCAAAGAAAATGATTGGGTCTTACTCAAGTTTCCTAAGGCTCGATTAAGGCAAACGACGGGCAAAAATCCTACGGGCCATCAAAAGTATTATGCTAAACTAGCAAAAAGATACTATGGTCCTTTCCAAATCTTGAAGCCCATCAATGAAACGGCTTATCAATTCAAGTTGCCCAACCATTGGCTTATACACAATGCCTTTCATGTAAGCCTGCTTAAGCCCTACAAAGGAGAGCCACCAACTGAACCAATTATTGAAGACCCTTCCGAAGTTGAAGACCAAGAAGAGGTGCTACAACCCGAAGCTATCCTTCGGCATGAAGACAAGGTACTACGACATGGTAAAATTATCCGACGATATCTTATTAAGTTCAAAAATTATCCTTTTGACGATGCTAGATGGATGCAAGGAATACAGCTTAAGGATAGTATGAACCTTGTCAATGCTTACAATGCTACATTAGAGTAAGCACATGTACAAATTTCTTTTAAATCACTCATGTTTTTGTCTTATAAGACTAGTCCTCTTTTTAAGTGTGCACAAATTTAACTAATATGCATGCTTAAAATCATGTTTGTGATGACGACGTCTCTCAAACACCAAGTAGAATTTGTCACTCTACTTTGCGAGAATGAAATGGAGTAAAGAGCAGACATGCTTGCGGCAGCTATGTCCCACGTGATAGGTATGACATGTGTATAGGTCGGTTAGAGTTTTTGTTTGTAGTTCGTACTCCCAGTTCTCATTTAAGAATGCTCCATCTAGGCTTGAGGTTCTAGGGGTGTCCTTTGAGCTAGATGCAATGTGGCTCTCTATGGGTTGGCCCTTAGTGGTTGCTAATTCAAGAGCACTCGATTTCTCTCCTAGCAACGATATTGACATAGGAGCTTTCGCTTTTAACTCTCTTCATTGCTCCGCCTTGCATAAGCTCTCGATTTCCTTTTCCCTGGCTGCAATGATATATTGCTCAACTTCTTGTACTTCAGCAAGGCTTCTACCATCAGGTAATATAACCTCGGAGGAGAATAGCTCTGAAGAGTCAGGGTGTGCAGTGAATGAAGTATTCATGTGCACACATTCCAAGAGCATGGTGTCTACGTTGGTCATGAATGGCGAATATACTTCCCCACCCCCCTCATTTACATCGTTAGCTCCATGTTCGGAGCGAGTGGCTCTACTAAAGATTTCCTTCAAATAGCTAAGCACGCTCGGCCCGGACCGTGGGCCCATGGCATACATGTCTTGGCTTGAGCTATCAGGATTAGGCATTGGGTAACCCTCTATGACGTCGTAGTCAGAGAAAGAGTCAGTGGACGCAATATGCGGATCCTGAGTGGTACTACCTTGGGTTCCCGCTGAGGGCCCGGAACCTAAGGTAGATGGGTATTGAGAATTCGCGTAAGTCGAAGTGCTCGCTAGTGGATGGGTCTCTAGCACACGACCAAAGCGTAGATGCATGTGACTTTGGCACCCTACAAGCGTCGGCAAATAACCTCGAAGGTTAACTGCTTAATTTTTTAGGCGTTTTGCAACCTATTTTCACTTGTTTTTTGATATTTTTTAATGTCTTTTAATGATTGGTTTTTGGATTAGAGCGTGTGATAGATCAAAACAAGCGTATCGCTAAGGGGGTCATGGTGTGCTTTACAGCACAGCGTTCGGTTATCCGAACCTCCGTTGGTCCTCAAAAAAGTCGTCTTTACTTAAGCGTAAGGCTAAAATAAGTAATTTTAAAAGGTGACTGAGGCCTGAGCGTGGGCTTGGGCTTGGGCTTGGGAAATATTCTCGATCCCGGTCCTACCTTTTAAAAAAATTTATTTTTTTAAATTTTTAGTTTTTTATTTTTGGAGAAGGTCGCCGCGATTGCACTGCGCGCGAGCACACACACACCTAACCTACCTACTTACAACTAACAAAGCTACTGTTACACACTAACACACTGCTACAACAACTCATTAGCTAACAGATCTACTTATTGTACCTTACAGAACTAACATTATAGCTCTACTACCTTAATTCCAACATCTTATAAACAGAAAAAACACAGTACCTTTCAACACCTTATTAACAAAACAGTACACAGCAGCAAAACAAACTCCTTCTCAACACACACACCTTCCTTCTCTACCTTTTCTACATTTGAAATTGCACCACAAAGCAGCATAGAGTGCCATTCGAGCTTAGTGCAGGGCATTTCCCTGGCAACGGTTTCAAAAATATGGGCGTCTATCGCACATATCAAAGTAAGGGCCTTGCTTAACACTGTGTGCGAGCCACAAATGGCTCCAAGCACGCAACTAGCCTAAACTAATAAGCTCAAAGATGACGATGGTGTGTCACTCACCACTCTATGCTTGCTGTCGTGGAGGATTCCTCGCCGCGAAAAAGAGGGAGCCGCCGTTGTGCCGCTCTCAACCGCCTCATCGTCGTCGTGCCGCCACAATGCTTTGATCTCTCTCTCTCTCTCTCTCTCTCTCTCTCTCTCAAGCACACACACACACTAGTACACAAAGGAGACGGAGAAGGAGATGGAGCAAGAGCACTCTTCTTGCATTGCACAAATGAGAGAATGAGGTATTTTAGGTTTAGATTGACTTTTATATGAGCTCTTCCATTCACACTTGGGCACCCATACTTAGCCAATATTACCCAAACATTATAGGTTCCAGTTTTAGAGTGCGCCTCTCATCGACGATCACTCTTAACCATTCTTATTGGATTGACAAGCCTGGTACCTGACTCTACCAAATAAATAATACGGCGTCTATCGTAGGTGATAGGAATGTACATGAGGGTTAACAAGTTTGAAGGTAAAGTGCATTGTAGATCTGAGATGGACAGGACACATGGAGTCAGGTAGTCGAAGCCGGTTTGGAGTGATAGGCGCATAATTCTTGAATTATGGAGCATGCTTGTCTTTTCAAACCGCGAATCGGAGCTCTACAAAGAAAGATATGGCCATTTGAAGATGTTTCGAGGGCTAGTTGTTAGCCGAGTTAGTTGCATCGAAGGGTGTGCCATTCAGCGTTCCCTTACCCTCACTCGAGTTTTAGTGGATAGTGTGCATCGTGTGAAGTTGACAGGAGTCAGCGGCCCGACAGTCAGAGGTGTGATTGTTGGATTACGGCTTTGGGGAAGTTTGGGACAATTGCTCGAGAAGCGGTACATATGTTTTTTTTCCAGTTTTTGGGTGCTTTGTTCAAAGGCATGATGAAGCCAAAGTACGGTGAGGATTGCATGGTTCAAGGTCGGCACATAGAAATTTCAGCAAGGTTTGACGGCTCGAGTATGGGGTATGTGAGCACCAAGTAATAGGGGATTAAAGTTGGGGGGCAAAACAAAGGGTTCTTTTGAAGAATTTTGAAGGCATGGAGGTTCGGGCGCTCAGAGGCTGCCACGTGGCCGCCAATAAGGCCACATGCACAAAGCGGGGCGAGAATTTAAGGCTTTATAGCCTAAGTCGTGACCTATTTTAGAGCATCAAGAGGGAGAGAGAGAACGCTTGTCGCATAACTATGGAGTGTGTCATGTCGGCATTGTGAGGCGGTCCTTCGGGGCAGTGCCTAGCAGTGTTTTGGCTGAGAACGGTGGTGTAGGGTGAAGCCCGCTGGCATTGTTGGCGTTTGTGGTTACGTAGCGATTGATGATGTGGCATCTGTGCGTGTGGAAGGCTGTGAGTTGAGCAAATTGGAATGATTGGTTTTGTTTGGTGCATTATAAAGCGTGTGTGTGTATGGTCATGTGCAAGCGGTGGTTTGCTCGCGGATAGTGTTGAGTTTTGAAGGTGAACTCTAGTGGATTGGGGCGATGTGTATACCCTTGGCTATAGTGAGGCACTGTGTTGTGTTTTGGGTGTGTTCCCCTTCCCCCTCTCCACTGTGGCTACCCTCCCTATAGTGACCTTCCCCAAGGCTTCTTGTATCTGAGCATCATTGCTTGTCCCCTCCTCCAAACTTGATGACGAAGGAAGTCAATTGAGCCCCAAGAAGTGCAAGCTAGCACAGTCTTGAGTGCAGTTACTAGGCCATGTGGTGTTGTAAATGGAATTGAAGCAGATCCAAAAAAGGTCAAGGCTCTAGTTGTCATGGAGACTCCCTCTGGTGCTCAAGGTTTGGCATCATTCATGCATAAATTCAAGTTTATGTCAAGGTTTTTTTGGATGTTGTCCCATTATGTATACCCCCTCCAAAGGAGGGCTCAACAGGTGCATGGCTTTGGATGGGATTAAGAAGCTTAAGAGGCTTTTGACAGAGTGAAATAAATCTTGTGTCAGTTGCCGACAGAGAGAACAATTTCTATATTGCTTTGACGGTAGGTACAGTGGTTGTTGGAGCAGTGTTGTTGATAAAGGTGGGAAGAATCTATAAGCCTATTACTTTGAAAGCAAGGTAATAAGTCCTAGAGAGGTGACCTACACGGAAGCGGAGTAGTGGGTCATGGCTTTGGTTTTTTCCTGCAAGAAGTTCAAAGTACATCTCATTGTACGAAAGTTCTACGTGTTGACGGCTAACAATTTGTTGCCTGAACTGGTGTTGCTTTTGAAACCAAGGAAGCAGATCAAGGAATGGGTGATAGAGCTACAAGAGTTTGAGTTCAAGCTTAAGGTCAACCATACCAATCGATCTCATTTGGTGCATATTTGGTCAGTAAGGTCATTGACTTACTGATCTATCCAAGGGTGGTACGAGATGAAGCCAAAGAGGAGCCTGATTTAGTGGGATCCTTTACTATGTGGTTTGATGGTGCGTATAGAAAGGTGGTGCAAAAAGCAGGAGGAGGTGTGGTGATACGAGATCCACACGACAAAGTTATTTTTTGAAGGGCTTATGACTTGGAGGACGTTCACACTAACAATGAGGCACAATATCTTCCTTTGTATTTGGGGTTAAAGGAGTGTGTAGAATTTGGCATTTTCAGGTTGGTGTAAAAGGTAATGCTTTGTTGGTCATCAAACACCTGTTAGGCCAATGACAGGTGAAACAGGATTCATTGAAGCATTGGTTTTATGCCATTAAAAATTTGTTAAAGGTTTTTGAAGAGTTTCAATTCAACCATGTCAAAAGAGACCAAAAAGAAGAAGGAGGCCAGCTTGCAAGCAGAAAAGTGCAGGTGCACGTTACAAGTATACATGTGGCCACGGCCACTTATGTAGGTCATGAAACTTTGAAAGAGATTGAAGACTTTTTGTGCATAGCCCAATGTCCAGAGTGGTTGTCTAAGCTGCAGAAACAAAGAATGGTGCAGAAGGCTCGCAAATTTATATTGATAAGGGAGAATCTAATGGTCTATGGACGGGATGAAGTGTTGCAAAGGGTGCTTTACAAAGAGGAGATTGGAATGGTGTTGCAACAATGTCATGAGGAAAGTGGGCATCAAGGTAAAGACCATGTTCTGTTTCGAATCTTAAGGGCCAATTTTGGGTGGCGTTCACTAGTACGTGATGTGCAACTATTGGTGCAAAACCTGCCACAAATGCCAGACTTGAGGCAAAAGGAGACTGATAGTGGAATGACAAGGGGCTATCATCGCCCAAAATGCTTTTGATAAGTGGGGTTTGGACGCCATTGGTCCGCTCACAAAGTCAACAAGTGGGAAAAATATATATTTTAAGGTAGCCATGGACTACCTTACAAGGTGGATAGGGCAAAGGCAGTCAAGGAGGTAAATGCTCATGTTGTGACTCAGTTTGTTTTTTATAACATCTGTTGTCGTTTTGGAGTACCATGGGTTCTCGTCTTAGATAGAGGACAGGGATTTAGAAGCAAGATTATGAAGGATTTGGTTGAGAAATTGGGCATTCAGCACCGGTTCTCTTTGCCCTATCATCTTCAATGCAATGGTTTAGTGGAGAGTGCCAATGGTCAATTCATAAAGATGCTGACAAAGTATGTTTACAAGTAGGAATCATAGTGGAAGCAAATCTTCAAAAGTGTTTATGGGCATACAGGACATCTTACAAGGTGGATGCCAATTTTACTCCGTTCAAGTTGATCATAGTGAGGAATCAGTGTTGACTAACATACACAACTAGATGCTTTGAAGGGGATGTGGTGAGTCGCTTCCACACAGCAAGAGATACTACGGTATCAAATTGTCAATCTTCAAGCTTTAAAAATGAATAGGGAGGCAGCAGCGGATTACTATGTGAAGCAGCAGGAGAAGCAAATTGCCAAGTTCAACCAAAGCAGCTTGCTGAACAAAAAGATAGAAGAAGGAGATTTGATGATGAAATACGACAGCTACTTGGATTTTACTTTCCAAAGAAGTTCAAGAAGAAGTGGAAAGATCCATATAGGGTGCAAAAGGCTTTTCCGAATGGGACCTATCAATTGGTGAGAGCGACCAATAAGCTACTTACAAATAGGGAGAATGGGGTGCAGCTTAACACTAGAATGGTAACAGGACACTTTTACGTCCTTGGACACTTTTGTGTCCTGTTAAGTGACCATTTTGCTTGAATTATTTGAAGAGTATGAAAATGAATTTCTAGGTGCTATATATCCACAAAGTTGCCTTATGAGCTGAAAAAAACTTAGCATTTTTTTTGGAGCATCGATCTCACCATTAACCTTACTCTTTCACAATATTTTTGAACCTAAACTGTGTGAAAAAACGGGTCCTGTTTTTGGTTTTTTTTTCAATTTTTGGCAACTATACCACTCTAAACTTCATGTTTGTGAGGTTTAGATGGCTAGAGGTTAGGCCTTCATAGTTCTCAACATGTTTTAATGCTTGTAGGGAGAGCTAAGTGTTAAAATTGAAAGTTATGACCAATTTACAAGAATTGCATAATCTTGTTTTTTGGCCAAAATTAGCACTTTTATGATTTTTTTGGTGGCTTTCTTGATATCCAAATTCAATTTTGATTGTGTAAGTGTAATGTATAACATAAAATTAATCTTCCTTGAGTTTTGGGGGACCTAATATGCTATATAGCATTGTATATGATGATGGTTGAGTTTTTTGATTGCTGAAGAATACGATACATTTTAGAGTAGCAAGTATAACTTTCTCAATATTACTAGTTTCTTAGGCCAATTGTCTGTATTTTGTAGGTAGTAACCATACCTAATCATAGACTATAAACCTGGCTAGATATTGAGTACTTTCTATGGGAATCTAGAGGTCATAATGCTAAACCCAGTTTTTTCATGTTTGCTATATTTAGCACTTTATCATTTCCCCCAAGGTTCCAATTCTAAGAGATCCATTATCCTTTTGACATGCTCCATGCCTCCTTTTGAATCCAAAGGCCCAAAGGGAACCAAGAAAACATGTATATAGTATCTGTATTGAGAGTGACTATAGAAACTTTGATGATAGGTCCGCAGAATGGCAAAAATGCAACTTTTTTGTACTTATTTTATTTGCCCAAAAAAAATTAGTGAGGTAAAATCAACCATATGTTTTGGTCACCAACCCATTGAAGTTAACGGGGCATTTTATCTCATGTCCTACAAAAATCCCCACTCTTATTTATATGCAATCAACCATAAGAAATTGTTGTTTTGGGCAAAATGCACTGGTCCATCAACTTTGGAGGCTTGTAGTGACCAAGTGATGAGAAAAATTACAAGTTTCTCATTTTTTCCATATGTAGTAGTTATTGAACTATAAGCTCATGAAAGGATTTTTCAAAATGAGTGGATCTACTATGGTTTTGGAATTTTTTCCCAAAACCCTGAAAGGACACTTTTATGTCCTATTAGGTTACCATTCTAGTGTTAAAAAGTTTTACTTTGATAGGAGTTTGGTACCTTATGTGAATTAGATTTTATCTCAAGTAATTGAGCAAACCACGTGAAGGAGCTCAAATGTGATGAGCATGCAACGTTGTACATATGATTATGTTGTTTTCAGTATGCTTATCTGCTAACAAAGTGTTGCGGGTTTCAAGTTCAATGAAGATGCTTTTGGTTGAGCATGAATGTTCAACAAGGGTGTGGGCAATGATGGTACAAGCAAAGTTGGTCGAAGCTAGAAGTGGTGTGCAAGCAGTGCTAATGGTGCATACAAGTGTTGAGCAAATGGTTTAAGCAAGTATGGAGACCTTGGGGAGGCAAGGTCTAGTGGCAATGTATGCTAATGAGGTTTCTTAGGCCAAAATAGCTCCAAAAAGGGCCAATCGGGATGGCATGTTCAAGTGTTTGAAGTGTTGTGCTAGTGCCTGAGAATATAGTTGGTGTGGAAGCCGGTCCAAGTGACTCATCAAACAGAGCCACAGTGTGAAAGATACTGAAGTTTGAAGTTAGAAGGCTTTGCAGATCCCCGACGTACATAGCAAACAGAGGCAGATGGACAAATCTAATGTCAATGGATGGCTTTGAGGAGGTCAAGTTGTGAAGCATGCCGGTCTTTTTGGATTGTCAATCGAATCTCCAGAGAGAAAGTTAGGGCTAGTTGAATGTTTGATGAGGGTCACATATGGGTCAACTTGGCCGCATTGGAAGGTGTGCCACCAAGAGCTTTATTGGGTTTTACTATGTTTTAGAAAGTAGCATGCACCATGTGGAGTTGGAAGGAAGTGCCAGGTCGTCACTCGGATGCCCGGTCAATGATTTATGGCTCGCCAAAGTTTGGTGCAGTGGGCGGTGGGAAGTTACCAGATGGTTTTTTTTTTTACGGCCTTGGTTGGGGGGCTCGGCAAAACCAAAATGTGGCAAATATTGGAAAGTCTTAAGGGGGTTGTTAAAATGTGGTGGCATTTCACGGCTTGGGCATTGAACATATGAGCAAAGAGTTGCAGAGCATTGAAGTTTGAGAAAAACCCATTTTTTGTGCTAATAAGTGTCTTGAGGTTTTGATGACTTGTGGGGGTTCTTGGAGGAAGGCTACTCTCAGGCTGCCACATGGCATGCACAATCAACCCACATATGTTGTAATGAGCGGAACCCATAGGGTATAGGTCCTAAGGTGCACCCTCCATATGGTATCCAAGGTGGAGAGAGAGGAGCTCCCCTAGCGCGTGGCTACGGCGATCGTAGTGTAGCTTTGTGTGGGTGTTTTGTGCACACGTGCAATGGCCTGTGCTGGAAATTTTGGTGGCCTTTTGGGCAGTGGTGGTATGTGAGGATGATGATGATGTGGCATTCCCAATGGGAGTGCGTGTTCTCACGTGGTCGCAAGATCAAAACCTTTTATTGAAGGAAAGTGTGCACCAAAAAGGGTTGTCACGGTCCATGACAACCAAAATGGGCTCAAGCAAGTGACTCTCAAGAGGTAAAGAGAGAGTGTGTGTGCTGAGGTGTCTTCACCCTATCCAAAGTGCTAAAATGCGTGTCAAAGTTATCCCAATTCAAAAACATAGCTCCTACAGCTGCAGGAGTAAAAGAGACCATCCTGCTTTTTGTTTTTTTGTAAGTGAAGTCTCCCTATAAGAGGGATGATTGTAAAGTGAAACTGGTTTTTTGTCAAGTAATTTTTTGAGCAAGTAAAGAGGAGCTTTGCCCTGTGTAATCCATGCAATCTTTGTAAGATTTTGCAAGGAGAAGTTTACCTTCCCCCCCCCCTTCTGGGTGTTGATTCCCTGCTCCTCCTCCCTTCTTTTGCTTGTATCCCTTGCTTGTGTTGCCACTATCAATGTGGTTGAGTGCAACCCCAAACCGAGGTCTGTCTATGCAGAGAGAGAGAGAGAGAGAGAGAGAGAGAGAGAGAGAGAGAGAGAGAGAGAGAGAGAGAGAGAGAGAGAGAGAGAGAGGTTTGTGCATGTTAGCGGTGTGGAATAGAGCTGTTGGGTGTTTGATATGTGTTGGAGCTTCCTGTGAAGCGCGTGTGTGCATTGGTGTATCAAAACGAGCATGTAAGTGATTTTGTGTCATTTTGAAGGTGAAACCTAGTGGTTAGGGGTGTTGTGTTTGCCCTAGGCTATAGAGTGGTGCATATTTTGTGTTTTGAGCTTGTATCCCCTTCCATATTCTGGTGCCCCCACAACAGAGCACGCTAATTGCTCCCAATTTGGTGAAGATGAATAAGTTTTTGCATTGGTGGAGATGGCATCTCGGAGTTATGGTCTGATTTTCACAAGTGAAGAGAGTCTAGACGAGTGGATTGTAGATTTCGACTTGTATATGATGTCACTACACATGCTGAACGAGGAAGGAATATGCAGAAATTTTTGTTGGTGATGCACGATAAAGCAAAAGTGTGGTACAAAGCATTGGAAGGTGAGTCGAGGCATGCAGTTGTCGGTATCCATGCAGTTAGCTAATGGTGACTGCTTAATTGGACAAAATCATGGCATTCCTACATCCTAAAGTGAGGGAAAAGGTCGATTTTGAAATCCCAGAGAACAATAATGGCGTTGGGGTGATTGCAAAGGTGAAGATCAAGAAAATCAAGAAGGTGTGTCAAGCTATGAAGTAGTAGTTCCACCCAACCACAGGGTCCAAGGGATCTTATTATGAGGAGAACCATGGGAACTGAGGTGTAGCAGTTGTGCTGCAAAATTGGGTGCGAAATGTACAGGACATGTCCGAGCAAAGGCAAGAGTTGTAGCTGAGTGTGATGGATAGGGGACATCCAAGAGGAGCAAGAGGCAGGGCAAGGCCATTGCCTCACAGGTGCTATAATTGTGGTGAAGAAGGATATCATGCACCAGATTTCCCCCATTTGTCAAGAGAAAGAGGTGGTACCTACTCATTGTTTGTTGCTAGAGGAAGAGGCCAAGCACACTTTAAAGGTCCAAGAGAGCAGATGGTCGAGAATCCAATACAGCTAGCTCCTGCAGAGCAGATGGTGGTGAAGTCCCTAGGGTGAACATCATTTAAGTGGATAAGCAAGATGTCAAAGTTTTGGCCAATGAAAGGGCAAGATCTAACAAGGAAATGGACACCGAGTGGCAGACTAGAGCTCCTAAAGGCAAAGAGAAAGTGTACGAGGGTAGGGAGCAGCCAAAAACTTGCAATAAGAGAAGGCATGTAATGGTATTGGCCTATTAACTTGAGAGTAGTGGAAACTAATGAGAGTACTTTTTTTGAAAGAAATATCACAATCACAAACTTTATATCCAGCCCCTGAATGTCTTGTGGAGTTATTAAAAGAGAAATTGACAGTCAAAACAAATCGATATAAAGCTTTAGAGATTGCTTCGACAAGCAACTTGCTTCAAAACATGATGATAAAGAGTGAAAACTTACAAAGATTCGACGCACAATCTTTAACCATCAACAGACTATGAAGAATTGAAGATCAATTGTCACTCTTTACATTTGAAACATATGATGGTTAAAAAAAGGGAGAGAGCGTTCTTGCTTGACTTAGTCAATTTGACAATGATTTCTCTAGCAAAAGAATCTTTTGAGTGTGACAAAATTAAATATGCAACTAATCACATAACTGTAAAAGTTTTTATGGTGTAACATTTTGCAAAAAAGCATCAAGGTTTCACACACTTGAACGAATTTCAAGCTCAAGACAAAGAGCCATTTTACCTTCGTAGTTTTAACTTAAGGCTTGTCGTGCTTATAAGAATTTTGTTTGGATTCCATGTGGCATTTTTTATCATTATATAGAGAGAATTTGGTAAAGGTTGTTGAATAAATTTATTTTTAAAGAAGTCTTTGACGACACATCTTAGTAAAATTATAAAGACAAACCTCAAGTAGATATCCAAGCTGCGTTGAATATACTTAAACCTTTTTTTCTTATATGAGAATATTTCTTTTGTTCATGATACTGAAAGAAGATATAATGTCTTTCAAAATAACTCCAACTTTTTCTAGCCGACCCACCTATTCCAGCAACAATCCACATGTCAATTCTTTTGAAACAAGTTTATATAAACATGCAATCTAATGCATCACCTACACCTTGTTTATAAACATACAATCCAATGCATCACCTACACTCACATATTCCTTTAGTAATGTATATCATGCAAATAATGTGTTCCCTTGTCAATGTAGATTTAAATCATCGACTTGAACACAATAGTGCACAATCACATCCATAAGACACTTGCCCTATTTATTTTAGTGTAAGCATCTTGAACACATTTCTTCCAAATTCATTTCAAAATCCTATGAAAAATCCCATTACCAACACTAGAAATCCTACTGTTTTTGTGAACTACATGCATACAAAAGTGGATACAGATGAGCATCAAAATCAGGCTTGAAAGTCTCTTGAACAAAATCAACATCGACACTCCAAGTAATCCTATATATTTAAATTCTTTATTGTGTTTTCCTATTTGGATTAATGACCATTTTCCATGATGATGGAATTTTTAATTATTTTATTTCCTAATACTTGTTGATAAATATAATGACTTTATTTCTCAATGCTTGCTAATCAACTAAAATTAATTACTTCTTAATCAGATACAAAGTTCAATCTTCACTTCAAGGCACAAGATATAATGGGACACAAGAAGTAAGAAACTTAGAAGTTCAAATAGGGGAACACATAAAAGCACACAAATTTGCACCAGTGCATTCCACAGATATCCTTCTAAGTTTACCTTTTTTTCATCAATGCAATCCTGATATTAACTATTCTATACACACAACAATTTTGAAAAAGCATAAAAAATTAAGCACACTCTAATTTGTCACACACAAACTCGATATGATTGGGAGGTAAGCTTCTCTTTGAGCTTCTCAAAAGCGTTTTGTTCTTTAGAATTCCATGAGTACTTAACGTTTTTCTTCGTTAAGTCATGTAATAGTCGTGCTATTTGAGAGAATGTTGCTATGAAGTGTCTATAGTATGCACACATACCAATAAAGCTCCATAGCTCATGTAGATTCCTTGGATTAGGCCATGCTTTTATTACCTCCAACTTTGATGGATCCATACGGATATCATCTTGAGAGATAATATGACCTAAGTATTGAATCTCTTGAAGGAAAAATTCACTCTTCTTTTGATTGATAAAAAGCTTGTTCTCCCTCAAAGCTTGAAAAATTACCTGGAGATGTTGCTTGTGCTCCTCCAAGGAATTGGATTAGTTGATGATATCAATGAACACTCCAATAAACTTGTGGTGGGGTCTTAAAAATTTCTCCCTAAACGATTAAACGTGGTTGGAGCATTTGTCAAACCAAAAGGCATGACAAGATATTCATAAAGACCAAATGTTGTACAGAACTTAGTCTTTACAATATCTTCATTCACTATTCTTATTTGATGATAGCCACTTTTAAGGTCAATCCTACTGAACTAGGTCAAACCTTGTAGCTTATCGAATAGATTTTCTATCCGCTGTACGGGAAATTTGTTTTTGATACTGATACGATTTATTGCTCGATAGCCCACACACATGTGGTATGTACCATCTTTCTTTTTCACTAAAAGGATTAGAGAACAAAAGTAGAGGAGCTACCTCACCATCCCCTTGTCTACCAGCTCATGCACTTGCTTCATAATCTCCTCTTGTTGAGCTTGAGAAACTCTATAAGGAGGTTTATTAGGTGGTGAGCTCCCAGGTAGAAGCTCTATCATATAATCGTCATCCCCTCGTTTTGGAGGTAACTCCATAAGGATGTCATCAATAAATACATCTTGGAATCTATTTAGAAAATTAGACATGTCTAATTCTTCTTGATTCCTACCACTTTGTTTTGTTAAAACATTAGCATCATTTAGAGACTCTTTGACCAAAATCATGTACGAGGAAACTGAGATTTTCATTGAATTATCAGAAGCAGGTGAATTTACAAGTGGTATACCGAACTCATTAGAATCTATATACATGCTCTTTTTCTTGTAGGTGAATTGGATTCTCCTTTCAGTGAACTTCATGTTGGTAGCCATGCGGTTGAACCATGGTGCCCATAGGATAACATCCTCATGTCGGAGAGAAGAGATGAAAAAGTCTTCTTTGTCGATGTAGCTTTGGAATGAAGCCTCAACTTCCCAATCAAGGGAGTAACGAAGGCTTGTTGTCCCTTGAAAGCCCCATCGGCAATTACAATATCTTCCATCTCAAAGCTTGAATTTCCAACTTAGTGGCCAACTTCATTGATATGAAG
Organism: Adiantum capillus-veneris; assembly: GCF_014529385.1. Lineage (NCBI taxonomy): Eukaryota > Viridiplantae > Streptophyta > Polypodiopsida > Polypodiales > Pteridaceae > Adiantum > Adiantum capillus-veneris. The sequence continues at coordinate 155,602,050 of NC_140931.1, forward strand.
TTGTGAGTAGAGCCAGGGTCAAAAAGGATGAAGGCATCATGCTCCCTCACCTTTCCCCAAGCATAGGAAAGGGATGATCCTTTGTAGTGAGCATCCTCTTTTAGAGCTTCAACCGTGGAATCTCTAGGAGTTTCATTGCAGGCATTCTTTTGGGGGCAAGAACGATAGCCATGTCCTTGCTCCCCACACTTGAAGCATTTGTGTTCTTTACGAAAAGCCTCCAGCTCTTTAGGAGAGAGTTTGTTTTTACCTTAAACTCCTTTTTCCTTGGTCTTGTTGTTGTTGTTGTTGTTAGAATTGCCTTGGGAAGGACTTTGACCATTGTTCTTCCCCTTTGCATCATTTCGATCTTTGTTTTCCATGGGCTTAGCATTCTTTTTAGCCCCTTGTTGGAAATTGATACGAGATGCAACCATAGTGTGGTGGATGACTTCGGTGATAGAACCAGGCCGTTGGGAGTTGACAGACTCGGCCATTTCTTCAGGTAATCCCATACAAAATTGTTGCCTTTTCTCGGCGAAGTCTATCTTTTGAAAGGCTGTAGCTTTGAGATGTAAATCCCAAAACTTGTCTACATATTTGTGGATAGGCTCGTGGGAGAGTAGCTTCAAGCTTCTCCATTCAGCAAGCACTTTGTTCTTGGCATCGCTTGCAAGGAATTGCTTCATTATGGAAACTCATAGAGTTCTCCATGTCCTTGGGGCTTCGCATTCTCGCGGAGACTAGCCCACCATTGACGAGAAAATTTTTGAAAGTGCATAGCTACATGGTGTAGCTTGGAGGACTCTGAGAAGCCCTCGTCTCCAAAGGCCGCCTCGAATTGCTGGATGAAGGCCAATACTTTGTCAGTAGCAACAAAGGTGCCATCATAGGTGAGAAAAGAGATACTCTTTCCTCCCTCTTTGAACTTCTTAAGCTTTTGGGACCTTTTCCAAGCAAGGTAGGATTTGCGATGTCCTCTCCTCTTGTATTCTTTAGGAGAATAATCACTACTTTCATCGGAAGAGGAGGAAGGTGAAGAAAAAGGAGAAGAGGGTGACCTCTTTCTTGCCTTTTTCTTCCTTTGTTTCCTCTCTTCCCTTTCAGAGTGACGAGGAGAAGGACTATATGATGATCTTTTCCTCTTGGGAGGAGTTGCGGATCGTCAAGAACGCCATCTTCGTGGAGCCACATCTTCAGAGGAATTTGGAGATTCGCTTCTTTCTTGTTCATTGGATTCCTCCTCCCCTCTTATCAGAGAGAGTCTTCTTTTGGAAGTCTCCAACCAAAGGCTTTCCTTCTTGGAGAGGTAGGGAAATCCCATAATCACGAAGTTGTTGGGTAACTTCGGCTTGCAAGGCAAGGTTGCCCATAGCTTGTTACAACCTAGTAACAAGATAGTTCACAAACATTGGGGCATCATCAGTAGCATCTTCATGTGCAAAATCAAAGTTGTCAATGTTCATTCTACTCTCTTGATTATTGCTAGCCATGCTAATTAAACTTATGTGTATGCTACTTTGTGCTTTGGTACCCTCAAAAATATTAGTTGCTACTCTTCTTTACCTTTTGAAAAATAGTTCTCAAGCAGCCACACTCGTGGTTTAGAGACTATTGATTGCAAAGAATATTGTAGAGGGTCTAACATTACTCGGTTGATTATGGTTCCTATTGAGCTTGCTAGTAGCTCAATAATGGTTAAGCCAAAGGCAAGCCCCGAGAGACTCCACTATTAAGTTTATAGTTCCCAACGGTGTACCTCAAATTAAGTCCTTTTCAACCAAGATAATAGATCCCAGTCCCACTTACCCTCTTGCAATGAACATGTCCAACCTTTCATGGACAACTTAAGGACCTCTCTTCTTAAACAAGAAAAGAGAAACCAATAGCTATGATACCAATGTAATGGAAATGGCCTATGAACATTGCAAATAGCGGAATTAAGAGAATTGCAGTGAGCATTTTTACAAGACTACTTTGACAAATAGAGCATGAACTTGATTAGCGGTAGCAACATAACCATTATACTTAATTAACTTGGCATGAACAATACTTTGCAAGAGAGAGAATTAGAGAACTTGACAACAATTGAGGACCAGATTTATGCGGAGCCGGTCCCCCCTCCAAAAGCCTTTTGTATTATAGTTTCTCCCATAAAGAGAGACTTGATACAATACAAGATATGTGTTCCTTGAGACCTTGATGGTGCAATGAAGATGGAGAGCTTCATGCACCACAATTATGCCCGTAACTTAGCTAAATGAAAGCATTAACTTGACCCCCGCCTCAGCCCCAAGACCTCAAACACCTTCAAAGGTGGAGAGAGCTAGCAGGGAATAAGGGTAGGGAAGAGGAAGAAGAAGCATTCTTACAAGAAAGAAATAATTCCTCACTTATCATCACTCTTGTTGCTTAGCATAGCATAATATCATAGTAATGATGATGAAGAAGATGGCAAGCTTAAGCATTGAAGCATGGCTCTTGGTTGGATTTGCATTCCATAGCCAAGAGTGTTAGTGTAGGCTCTCAACTTATCAACAAGCTTGGAGAAGGATATGAAGTTCTTGCATTTAGCACTTCACACAATGAGAGTGTGTGGGAGAGAGTATACCCTCAAGCTATCCCTCTACTTGCATGGTCGACCCCCTATTTCTAACTCATGCTTGTGGCTCATTGGCTCTCTCAAGCCTAGCCAATCACAAGCCTTGGTCCCAACTAGCAATAGAGGTAGCCTTTGGACAAGTGTCCTCCTTTCCCCATTGAGAGAGAGGGCTTGATAAATGCTTAAACAATTAATCTAATTAGCTAAATTTCATTGGACCTCTCTAAAGGTCAACCAATAGGCTGTAGGCACACCATGAGGGCAACCTAGATAGGGACTTGATATGTGTCCCTTTTTCCTCTTTGAGCAAGGGGTGCCCTTTGGATGAGGGAGTGGTCACTCAACCCCATCCCCGACTCTCATGGCTCGGCCCCTCCTTTGTAGGCCTTGCTTTGACTTCAAGTACCTCAAGCACCTTAGCCCCCAAGTACCTTTATCATTTCAAGCACCTTAATCATCAGGCATGACAAGCATCTTAAGCACCTTAGTCAGCAAGCACTACAAGCACCTCAAGCACCTTAGTCACCAAGCATGACAAGCACCTCAAGCTTGGGCCGGGTTCCCACCTCAAGCACATCCCTAGCTTGCCTAAGGTCCTAAGTCTAAGGACTTTCAATACAAACCTTTTGAGGTCTTTAATGAAGCTAACCCTAAGGTCTTTCAAGCTCCATTAGCTAGCATTTCCCTTTGACATACCATCTCTTATTTAGACCCATTGACTTTAGTCCCTGCTGAGATAGATCCATAAAGCACATGTCTATATTCTAACTCTTGTTCCCGTTTATTTCCCCACATTAAGTGATCAATTTAATATGAGAAAATCACTTGGGCTAGTTAGATATTAGGTTTTATGACAGTTATAACTACCCATTGACTCTCTTTTCCATCTAATATTATGTGAGTTGATTGAGGAAATCGTTAGACATGTCAACAAGGCCATGGTAGGGTGAATTTTAGTGGGATACCATAACCTACAAAAGCAAATAAGGGGTGCAAAGGACATTGAGCATGCTAATGCCATGAAAGTAGAAGTGGGATTGTTACAAAGAGAATGAGGTTTTGCAAGTCCTCAATTTTGAGGTGTTGCTAGAAGGTGAATAGGCATTGTGTGTATTGCTTCGATATGGACACAAAAAAAATGCATAGAGCTGGTTCAAAATTGAAAATTTCCAAGGATTAGAATGAATGACCTTGCCATACATTCAAGGTGATTTTCAAAGGTCTTCGAATGCTTTACTACCATATTTTTCTCACCATCATATGCCTGTCTCACATTGAGACCTCGAAATCATCACCAATGTGCAATAGCGTGCAATTTGAGGAACATGAGTAGGGGGTACCACATTTGAAAAATAAAAGATAAGCAAAGAATCTTCTAGGATACTTGAGATTGAGAGATTGAGAGAGAGAGAGAGAGAGAGAGAGAGAGAGAGAGAGAGAGAGAGATGGTGTGAGGCGTGAGGGTACCCTACACTACTGTGGACTCTGGAGGCACCGACAAGAGGTAGGGGAAGAGAAAGAGAAGGTTTGGCGCATACATACAGAGAAAGAGATCATGGAGGTTTGGTGTGTCGGCGCGCACATGCACGCGCACGATTGATGAAGCCTTAAGGAGCATTTTAAAAAATCTAGTGCTCAACACAAAGAGCACACACACTTGGCTGGCCGAGTGGTGTAGACTATAGCTAAAATGAAGCAAATCTCCATTGTACGAGTTCGAGTGTGGCAACCTTGTTTTGTTGAGGGGCATAGAACTTTAGATGACATTAGTGAGGAGGAAACGCCCCATAAGATCCCCCCGTAGCTACTAAGTATTAGTGACATCCAATTAAAACTCTTAAAAAGAGGACACACTGCCAACGTTTGAAATTAGCAATATTTTGCGTACACTTCTTAATTTTTCCTTTTTCACAGGGATTTCAGAGTATTAAGCAATCAAAAAGTAGCGCGCAAACTCTGCAGCCATGCCCGCGTGCCGTGTAGGTTATCGATTGTGAGCCTTCGCCTCTTCGTGAGGCTTTGCCAATCGTGAGCGAGTTGCCATTGGCTGCATCCAATATTCTAATGCTGATTTTATCGGCTGCGAGTGCTCGTCATATATTTCTAGAGCAGTGGGGGACTCGACTTTAACCTAAGATAATAAGTTTTTGGGAAAATTACCAAAATACCCCTCTAATTTGTGGAAATTACCCCTCAAATTTAAAAAACTGCTTAACTTACCCTCGATATTTTGTCATAAATTCCTAAAATGCCCTTCAAATTTTCCAAAATTCCAAAAATACCTCTAGTTTTGAGATTAAATTTCTCCAAAGATAAATTTTTATGTAAATTCTCATAAGAAGATCGATTGTCTATCAATACAAGATGTTAAAACTAGAATTTGGGTTGGTTGGTTAGGCTTTGAGCATGAATTGCTTCATTATTTTTAGACATAGTTACCCTTTTTTGCATCATAATTTGTGACAAATTACATGCTATGCACTCAAAAATGGATCTCAATTGTCAAAAAGGAATAGAGATTAGATAATCTTGAACAATCCAACCAAATTAGATACAAAGGTATTTTGGGAATTTTTGAAATTTGAGAGAAATTCCATAAATTAGAGGGTTATTTTGGTAATTACTTGGTAAGCCCAATGAGGTTTTTTATTTTTCTTTTAAGTTTTTAATTTTAATTTTTCACAAATTAGAAGGGTATTTTTCTATCTATCTATCTATATATACATCTACATATATAATGGGGGGAGGGATTCCGGCCCCCCTCCCAGCGATGTGGCGACATTTCTTGCATCTGGCCTAGGGTATAGGGGCCGATTATGGGACGAGGTCCAATTTAAGAACAAATAAATAAATTGAAAAGGAGCCGATTTTAATACAAAACAGAGCTAGTGGTTGAATGGTTAGCGTGATGCGGTGCAATCTGATTCGCGGGGAGTGTGGTTCAATTCCCCTTTTTGGCTGTCCGTGAATTGGTCTGAGCGTGAACACTTTATTGGACCTCTTTTTTTTTTCAACGGCGTTTTCTTATTCTCTCTTGGATGCATCAAGTAGGCCATCGCGACCGCCATCGCTTATGCTGCAGGTGCGCCGTGTCTTGCCCTATCGCTTGAGCCAACCAGAGCGTGAAAATCTGCACCACACAGAAAACGCCCGCAGCTCGCTTAGCTGTCTTAAATATGGCCCCTTTACCCATGCGCACCTACAGCTCCAGCCCCTGGACAGGGTCTGAGAGCTCGCTCGCGCGCGCGAGAGAGAGAGAGAGAGAGAGAGACGCGGCCGAAGGCGGCCACACTAGTGTTTTTAGAGCCGAGTCGCGTCGAGGGGTAGCAGGGGCAGTGGAGAGAGAGGAGAAGGTGGTCGCACTCTTTGAGAGAGAGAACAGGGATGCATGATATTTGCTAAAAAGCATGGAACGTCATTGGCGCTTCACCTCCACGATTTAAGCTGCATCGATTCTTAGCTGAGAAATAGCGTAATACTTCAAAAAAACAAGGGGGTAGTGGTAGAAAGAGAGCTATTTTTGGGAGATTCCATGGCGGCCTACCCCTACTAACACTAGGCGCGACCCAACTCTTAAGGCCTCTGTCAAACACATCCGCCTGGACTTGAGTGCAACCGTCGTGGCAAAAGATGGTTGGACAGAGAATGTGTGCTGCTCTGCGATCAGCACCGAGGCAGACCCTTCGCCCATCTTGACTCCCTGGTGGACATGCGCAAAAGAAGTGGCGGGAGGTGCAGTAAGGGGACTTGAATCCGATCCAGCAGCCTCCAATCGCGGAGCGTCTACCACCTGGGCTATGGATAGTGGCTAACGCCTTGCATGGAAAATAAAAGGAAAAATTACAAAAATATCCCTCTAATTTATGGAAATTCTCAAAATACCCTCGATATTTTGTCATAATTTCCTAAAATACCTCTCAAATTTTCCAAAATTTCCAAAATACCCGTGGTTGTGAGATTAAATTTTTCCAAAGATTAAAAAATTTGTACCTTTCATAAGAAGACTGATTGTCTATCAATAAAAGATACTAAAACTAGAATTTGAGTAGGTTATGTAGGCTTTGGAGATGAATTGCTTCATTATTTTTAGATATAATTGCCCTTTTTTTGCGAGGTAAGAGCTGGGTCGCACCATGGGCTAGTGGGGTTCCCAAAAAAATAGTGGAGTATTAAAGCTACCCCTACTGACCCTTGGTCGCACCCAACGCCAATGATTAAAAATGTTTTTAAAGGCTACCGGCTGGCTCCAGACGTAGACACAACCAACCACCACGCAACAAACTGCTTCATATATAAAAGCAACGCTCTTGACGCTTTGCCATTCCTGCCTAGCCATAGCACTGCTTCTGCAGAAAGCACTACTCTGCACAGTCATAGACTTGCTATATCCAAGCCCACAATCACGAAGCCGTTGGAATGTAGTAAGCAATTCATGAAGACGAAGTTGCAGATGCCCAACAATATGAGGCTTTTGAAAAACAGCGAGCAGTAGACACTATCAAACAGTTGGTACATCAAAGCCCACGAGCATGAAGCCAAGCAGTACATGAAGATGAAGTTGAAGACGACCAACAGTATGAAGCCATTGAAAAGCTGCGAGCAGTAGACACTCTCGACAACCAAAGCTACAACCCCTACAGTAATAGGCGCTAAACTTGCTTGCTGGACCTGTTTTCATGAGGCGCACAACATACAGGTACAAATTCATGCTTGAAACACCTGACAGGCTGACTTGATGAGCACAAATTATACCATTATACATTCATGTCTTTAGCAACTATAAATTCAAGAGCACAGAATACTACAGGTACAGATTCATAAATATGCACAATTTCAACTGTTGACTACAGTGCTTGGAACTCACTCTCTCTCTCTCTCTCTCTCTCTCTCTCTCTCTCTCTCTCTCTATCAGACACACACAAACGAGCATTGTTTCGGATTTAATGACGACTCATGGTAAGTAATCTATGCTATGTTTTGCAGGATCGTAATACATTCGGCGTGGGAGAATTCGGGGAGGAAGTTGCACTAACTTCGAGATTCAAAACAAAAAGCTTCCACCCCTGCCAGTTGATCACACTGCAACAGCAAACAAAGACGACGACACAGCTCGCAGGTGCTGACCTTTTTCCTGTAACCCTATAAGTATTCAAAATTAGTTGCCAATTTCAAACACACACACCTATAGTTCAGCTCATGCTTAAAATGATTAAATATCACCTGCATGCATGTACTTGTGTTCTTTTTCTACATCCCATGGCGACCTGCAAAAGAGAGCAGGGGATTCGAACCCCTTCTCCACTCGGTTTTCACTAGAGTGGGTACACCATGCTCTCTTCGGGGAAAGGCTACTTGACCCACTAATCCACTTCGCAGTGAGTCTAGTGAGCCAACTAGCCTTCCCCCAACTGCGATAAAAAACATGAGAAGCATCAGTTGGCAAAAAAAAAACTCGAAAGACAGGGAAATAAAATTTTGAAAAACAGTGTTCTTCGCATTGCTAACAAAACCATTAACGAGATTGAATGACAAAATTTATTTCAAAAATAAGCTTTTGGCAATGACAACACTAGTTGTTTGCTATAAAAACCGTGTTTTGAATGCCTCTTCAAATGTACAGTCGTGTTAACAAATAACATTTGACAAAAAAATAGTGTAATGCTGGATAAACTGGTCCACCAAGCCATGCCTTGCTGGGATTGTAAATGCTAGATAAATATGAGAAATTCCTGCAACAAAGAGCCAGGTGTTAAAGATCTTTAAAAAAATTTAATTTATGTTATTAGCTGGTCTTCGTATATTGGAACAAACTGTACTGTTTGTTCCCAACAACTTTGTTTTGTTGGATCACAGTTCTTAGTTGATCTCATTTCCAGACTTCGAATTTTATTTTTTTCGCAGATCACAGAGGCATGGATCTCAGAATGCATTTACAAGCTACCATTCCATCGATAAACACTTTGATGTCTGCCTTGCTTCATGAGTGGGAATCTTTGCATGGCCAATCAACTAGTGCAATGCATCATGAGGAGGAGGAGATGGAGTTCGAGGAATACGTTGCCCCATATCTGCCGCTTCTTTGGGCTGCAAGCTCTGCGCAACGCACACCTCGATATGAAGGATCAATCAATGATGCGCTGGGTCGATGGTACATAAAGCCACGCTCCTCCATCGATTGGTGGAACCATTTTGTGTTCTACGCGCGAGCAGATGAAGAGCGGTGGAGAGAGATTTTCAAGCTTCCTATCGACCTCTTCACAAGCTTGAGTGACCTCGTCCGCAATGATGTGCAACAAGGAGACATACCAACCAGATTTTGAAACTTACCTGGCAGGATATTCACTGTAGAGAAGAAGGTGGCAATTGCGGTGATGGTGCATCAGGAAACACACTACCATGTGGCAAATGCCTTTGGTTGTGGAAGGTCTACCGTCACAACATTCCTCCACGAATTTGTGTGCTCCCTAGTCCACAGAGGCGGGCATCTTATCAAATGGCCAACTACAGAGTCAGAGATGCGAGATGTAAAGGATGGGTTCAGAGCTCTGAGGGGATTGCCCAATTTTTGTGGAGCTATAGATTGCACCCACATCAATATGGACTTGCCTAGGAACGAGCAAAGTGAGCCTTGGCGTGATCGCTATGGAAACTATAGCATGATTATGCAAGGTATAGTGGACTCAAACATGCGCTTCTTAGATGTGAATAGTGGATGGCCAGGGTCTTGTAATGACAAGAGAGTTCTGCGCAACTCGGGGATGTACAGGCTTTGCCAAGGAGGAGACCGTTTAAGGGGTGCATCCTTTGAGTTTCAAGAATTCTCTTTCCCAGAGTACATTATAGATGATGGAGGATATGTCTTGTTGCCGTGGCTCATGATACCCTTCCAACGCCCAGAGCTGGTTAGTCAACGTCATCGAAACTATAATTTCATGCAGTCTTCAACACGTATAGTTGTTGAGCGAGCTTTCTCGCGTCTAAAGTGTACATGGCAGATTTTGAAAGGGACCATCAGATCGCCAGATATACAAAAGCTGCCAAACGTCATTTTGGCTTGTTGTATCCTTCACAATATGCTAGTCTCTCTCACCGATGAACCTGTAGACCTTCAAGAGCACGAGATAGATTTGAAGGACCCTTTGGTCGACAACCCACATGCCTTTGATGGGATTGTAGAAGGTGAGAACAGTCCTGAGGCTATTAGTATCAGAGATGACCTACTTGAGTACTTGGACTTGCAAGGGATGAATAACTAAGTTTTTATTGTAAGTTGTGGATTAATAACCAGGATGTGTCTCTCCCGTTGCTACTTTGAGTTGTGTGTACTGCAGCTACGCTTTTTCTCGACTCTTCTCTTAAACATTTAATGAAGATCTTAAGAAGGTACCTAGTTCTTACACATCATTTGCAGCTCGCATTGTCTTCACAACATTCATAATTCTTGTAACTGACAACCCCATGCAGTAGGCGATGGAAAAGCAATCTTGCAATCAAATTGGGTGGAGTTAACTGAAGATGGCAGCCGTACTTAAGGATAACAACAAAAGCCTTTAATTCACATTTACAAAACCTTGATTGATGAGCTGATGTAAGGATAGATGTAGCAAATCCCCTCTGCTCCAATTTATCAGAACCTTTGATGTACTCTGCAACATTGGGTCATTTAATGACTTTTAGAAGAGGCTCATCTTGTGGATGTTTCCTTTGTGAGGAAATGGGACTTTGCCACTTCAGGTTTATTAGTCATTTGTTCATGCAGGATTCTTTCAAATGCCATTAATATTGGTCCTTCGTCGCCTCTGTGAGGCCAACGTCAAAGGTGTGTGTCCTCTTCCTAGTCTTCTTCTTTACACCACCATTCATCGATGTGTTATCGAAGGATGTAGCGTCTATAGTTGGATCAACCACATGAGGACTGCTATTAGAGTTACGACATGGAATTCCTGTTTCAGAAAGGTCAGCCGGTCATCATTTAGAGTAGGCTAACCTGGTGTTCAAAGTATTTTAATTGCACAACATAGTAAACATACCGTTGCTCGTATCCACAACAGTTGCAGAAGGGTTCACCGCTTTGTCCATACCAAAAAGTCGATCCATGAGTTCGTATAGCTCTACAGGGAAATTGCAATGGGAAAACTTCCCTTCCGCGACTCGCTCAGCAGGTGTCATGGCCCAGTACGAATCTTTTCCAGATGGCGTGTTCCTCTCCCAGTCATTGATTTCTCGATACAAAGCATTTAGTCGCTTATGCTTTTCGTATGCTTGTTGCCAGTCAACCACCAGACCTTGTAATGCGCACAACGCGACAATATCAACCCATTGCTCCTCATTGGTTTTAATTTTTTGATACAAGTCAACCGAGCAGCGTTTATCATCATAAGCCTTTTTCCACTCCAATAGGACTACTTGGGCACGCAGATCCCAATGAAATCTGCCACTGGGAGCCTTTTTAGTCTTGGGAGCTGCTTTTTTGTTCCCGTTACGACCACTTCTTCGACCTTTCTTAGATGGAGCATTGGGTGTAGAGTCCTCTGTGACAGTAGGCACATGCGCTTATGCAGGCATGTAAACTTTAGTGGCCAATTGCGTCGATGGCACGAAGTCATCAACAAGGGATTTCTGAATGCTCTGGGACTGACTGGCTGTGCCCTGCAAATGATGAACATCCACCAATGCATGTGATAGGGCAACTGGGTTGCGTGAAAGATTCTCCCTAAAATGGGATGGAAACAAATTGGTGTTGAGTGGCACAGATTGCGTTGTGTTCAGTGTCACAGCGACTCGTCTTGGCTGATGTGGTGATGGGCTCAAATGACCAGCAGGAGAAAAGTCTCCCAACATGTCTTCTTCTTGTGTTTGGGACATCAGATTTAGGTCTCCAGGCAATGTATGATGCGAGACCGGGGTAGAGTATGTTGGCTGCAACGTAGGTGGTCTACGTGGTGGCGGTGTCCCAAAGCCAACACGAAAAGAAAAAGGGTTTTGGAACGACATGTTGAACCTGCAGGATCAACAAACATGGAATCATGGTTTCATGCTATGGATTCACTGGGACTAGAGGACTTAGATTGGTGGTCATCTGAAACCCGAGAAACAATGAATCATGTATCTGAAGCTGACGGTCAGTATATCTACTATTTGGCAAAGTATAAAGTACAAAATAAACCTCCCTAATGTGGCAGCCGATCAGTCATCGAAACCAGCATGCATGCATACAACAAGTGGTGAAGTAGTATATGTACTTTTTAGCAAGCAATGAAGGAGTAAATGTAGTGTTTCGAACGCTTAAACCCCTAAACCGCATCCTTATTGTGTCAGCCAAGCAATCATTTGAAACTTCTGAAAATATTCTTTTTGAAACCAACACATACAAACAATAGTCATTGAAATGGAGTGGCTCTCTGGTTTGGCAACAAAACAGTCATCCGGAAATTCTAGTAATGGCCTTTTAATAACAACACGCATGCAAACAACAAGCATTGAAGCATACCAAATGTTAAGTCCATAGTTGCGAACAGTTGCGGGAATCACAATTTTCAACAGCATTTTACCTGAATGAGAAGAGCCTTGTTGGCGATGTAGCTTCCAACCCGACTCTGCTTTAAGATGGACACCCCATGACTGATATATCGACTACAAAACACAAGACACGATCATCGTAAGAGCTGGGTCTCTCTCTCTCTCTCTCTCAATGCTGATTGGGGAGGGCTTGTGCTTTTCTAGAACTTGCAGCGAAGACCTCATCTCTGTCTCTCTCTCTCTCTCTCTCTCTCACTCACACACACACACACATACACACACACACAAAGTCATAAAAAAAATGTATACACAAAGACTGCAACATTGCTATTTTTAATTATGTTACGGCAGCCAACATTTCACGCCCTCCTCCTACAATGCAATCTCTCTCTCTCTCTCTCTCTCTCTCTCTCTCTCTCTCACACACACACACACACACACACACACACACACACACACACACACATGAATCAGAACAGAGTACGTATTTTCGTCACCGTCTTTGTGTGTTACCTTCTCATGGGAAAGCGCCATATTGCACGATGCACATGAGTCACTCACAGATGAGCAGAGAAGCATGAAGGTTACTTTAGGAAAGATAACCAAGTAGTAGCACCCAATGTGTATTGACTAGCTGACGGCAGCGTTGGCATCGGCTGTAGAATCCGAAGCGAAATCTGTTGCGCCATGGGATAGTCCCATAGACAATGCCTCTGTGACTCAAGTGGATGGTCACATGCAACAGAGCCCGTCGGATGGCCACTGTAGATCAGCCAGCTCCCCACTGCGGTAGCTCGATGGGCGACAAGCCACTAAAACATGGTGACTCTCCTTGGTTGTCTGCTGCCCCACAAGCGCTCCCAAAAGTCTGTCAAGAACTCAGCTGTGAGACCCTCCTCCTGCCCGTGACGTGCTGTTGCTAGGCGTGCCTCTCTCCGAGTAGCTAGAATGTGGCTTCCTAGTCGTGCTGCTTACTGGAAAAAAGGAATCCCTGGGTGATCATCTGAAGCAAAAGGGTTCCGCCAAAACCACTCCCTAGGGTCCCACTGTCATCAGCGTGTGACTATTATCTATCTTTTTTGTTGATTTCTTTCTTATTATTTATTTACTTTCACTTTTTGGAAACACCCCTTGGGAAATCTAATTGCCCTGCATTGCATAGCTAGTGTGGAACTGTCCAGAGGGAGTCCAGGCCTGAGGGCAAGAGAGCACTAAGGTTGGACAAAGACTATGGTTAGCCAAAGTGGGGTCATTGACTCTCCAAAGTGGAATCCTTTGCTACAGAGGCTACATTTCAGTTTTGGGTGTGGTTGCAGTGTACAAAGGGGGTCAGATGACCTAGAAAGATACAATGGCAGCATCTCCTAAAATTTAGAGAACGGCTATTTTGGGACCTGAAAATGTGTTTGCATCATTACCTCCGGAATGACAAGGGGAACATTTTCTTACTCTGTCGTGAAGTCAATTGGGCAATCTGTTGGGAGATTTTTAGGCGGCAACCCCGAAATGGGAAAATGCTTGTAAATGTGCCAAGTGGCACCTTCTGGTGCACTTTCCTCATGCAAGAAGAAGTGGCGCTGAATTTAGGAGGAAGAAGGCTCATTTTTCAGTCTTGTCACAAGTTAAGAGCTATGGAGTGCTTCCTTTCCCTCCTATGTACAGTGCGGTGCCAGGAGTGATGCCCTGCACGCTACGCACTGCCCTCTCTCTCCCCTATGGCAGTATGTTATGTCCCTCTAGTGGGCTTTTCAATTGACCAATGTATAGTTGTGTGGGTTCATGCGCGATTGCCGAGGCAAGAGCCTCTTGCACAGGTACTGGATTAGCTAGCGGCTAATCCCCCACAGGTACAGGTGAATTCGGAGAGGTTTTACGCTAGAAATCTCGTCCGATTCAAAGGGCAAGTAGCCCTACAGGTGCAGGAGCTCGAGGACTTGCTACGGATGCGACCGGCACGCGAAACGGAGCCCGAAACAGTAAATTACAGCCTGCTGTGTATTTTTGCAGGTTTAGGGTTTTGGCCCTAAACGGTCCCTAATACCCCCAGGAGGTTCGGGGACGCGAGGGGACCGCTGTACAGGTGATCTGGCGCATTTTCGGGGCTAAAAACAGAGAATTCAGCGTGCTGCAAATTCTCGCCAGGTTTTGCAAAGTGTCTGTATGCGTCGGGAAAGTCGTTCAATGCGTGGGAATATTGACTATGAAGGGTCCTAGTACAATTATGCTGCTGAAATCGGGCCGGAACAGTTGAAATTCAGCCAAGTTTGTGCGGGGCAACTTGTAGGGAACAACAGCGTTTATTCCCTCTTTTAAACAATAAAGAAATACCGAAAGGGGCGCCTAAGTTAGGGGCCAATCTGGTGTCGGTCTACTCATACAGGTGCAATCTAGCAGCCTGTATTCCTCTCCCCTTTTGTTGTGTCTTGAAAGTACAGGTAAAGTGGGCGACAATTTTTTATTTTTTTTCCGAGAAAAAGATCCTTCTATTAGTTAATGAAAACTGCCCATAGGGCTACATTCACCTCTGCAAGAGAGGGCTACAACAAGCATGGTGGGGAGACTCTCCCAATGAAAAAACAACATATATACAATGGGGCTAAAAAAAAGATGGGAGGAGGGAAGAGCCACACTGGTGGACAGTAGTGCCATCTGAGCACCCCCTGGACCATGGTGTAGAAAGGCCCAGGGCGCCAGAGTCGAAGGAAAGCCTCGCGGCGCTCCCGCATGCGGTCGGAGCTGCCCTGTAGTCCCTCAAGCTGTCCTCTGAGAGTATGGATCAGCTCTAGCCAAAAGTCACGAACAGTCTCTGCTGGTGGCACAGGGCGAGCCTCAAAGATGCGGAAACAGCGGGCCCGCCAGATGAACCAGAGAGCTAGGCCGCTGATGAGCTCCCAACACTCCTCTCTCTCACTGCACCACTCCTGTGGAGTAAGATCTGTAGCAGGTTGGAGTGTAGGTCGCCCCCCCTGTATCACTATCATCCCACTGGTGGAAGATAGCTCAAACTGAAGTGCCGGGCCCGTGAGGGTGGACCAAGCCGCTGCCCCCCAAGTGTACTGTCGAGCTGTGGAGAGGGCAGGCATCAGCCGAAGAACTCGTAGCCACACCTGCTGGGCCGAGGGACAGTCCCAAAGACAGTGACACTGACTCTCCACCAACTGGTCACAGGCTGTACATGCGGCCGAGAGACCACTATGCACAAGCCAGCTCCCTACTGCTGTGGCTCTGTGTGCAACCAACCCCTGGAACAAAGTGACGCGTCTCGGTTGTCTGGAGTCCCACAGCCTCTGCCAAAAAGCTACCAAGAACTTGACTGTGAGGCCCTCCTCCTGCCAATGACGTGCTGCAGCGGGGCGGGCCTCTCTCTGTGCTGCAAGTATATGACGTCCAAGCCGAACAGTGTACTGAAAGAAAGGGACTCCTGGGCGGTCTGCAGAAGAGAAGGGGTCCCTCCATAGCCACTCACCAGGATCCCATTGTACTCGTGCCAATGGACAGCACTCCCAAGCCCATAGCCTCCAGTGTCCTGTCTCAAGAGCTGCTGGGTCAGGGTCTATGACGTAAGTCCTCCCACAGATGCCCACAACTCGGATCCTCTGGAAACAGCACTCTGCTACCTGCGGGGCCTCTACTGCAACTCGCTGTAATCGTCCCCCACCCTGAGGCTCGAAGAACAGGGCTGGGACAGTCTCTGAGCAAGCCCTGACTGAAATGAGAACCTCCAGTCGTGTGAAGGCTCCCATCCACCGGGGTGCTACTGGCTCGAGAGGCGTGAGCCACTCAGCTGGAACTGACTCTGAGATGTCCTGACACATGCTCTGAACCCCTCTCATGCCGTGTAGCTGGACAGCCTGCACCTCCTCTGACAAACATGTGAACTCTAGCCAGTCACCTAGAGAGCGCGCTGGACCTGCTGCCATGGGACCCCAAGAAACATGAGGCCTACTCCCAACCAAGTAGCCTCTCTGAGTGCTAACCATGGGGTTCTAGACGAGGGGCTGCTGTAGGCGCTCCTCCGTGCACGTCGGCTGTCTTTGCTCTAGGCCACGTCGTAAGAGCTCCCAAGAACGAAGCAAACTCACAGCGAATCGGTCCTCCAGTCTCTTGCTCAAACCAACTCGGCGCAACTCTGTAAAGATCCATTTGGTCAAAGGTTGCCAAGGGCCTCCTGACTGAGGCACCCTGGCACGAAGCCTCTGCAGCAAGAACTCCTTCCACGGCTCCTCGCCTGGAAGAAGTCCTCTGACGACGAACTTCCCAAGAAGGGCTCTGCTCTGCTGTGCTGGATCAATGATCCCAAGCCCTCCCTGAGAACAAGGAAGTGTGATGACCGACCAAGCCACCTTGGCTCGGGCAATCTGAGTGTCGCGACCTGACCAAAGGAAGTTCCTGATCAGTCTCTCTACTTGGCTGATACAAGAACTCGAGAAGATCCAGCAAGAAGTGATGTACCACATAGTCGCCAACAACACCTGGTTGGCAACTACTACTCTACCAGCCAGCGAAAGTCGTGCTGAGCTCCAATGTAACAGCTTTCTCCTGATGGACAGGAGAAGAGGAGCAATCTGCTGCTCGGGGGACAAATCCAAACCAACCTGACAACCCAAGTACGGAACTGCAGTCCCTGGAGGAATCCACCTGAAACCCTCTCCTGGCATCCAATTTGGCACAGGAGCACTGCCAACCGAGAAAGCCACTGTCTTTCTCCAGTTGATCAGTGCGCTCGATGCACAGTAGAAGGTCTCCAAAGCGTGCCCACATCTGTGTAAACTGGCCTCCTGGGGGCGACAAATTAAATGGGTGAAAGCAAATAAGGTTTAAGTCTGAAGTCTACCGCCCTTTTTGAAAGTACAGGCCGGTTTCATGGTTCCATTGTCGGGATTAAATCACTTTTTCCCATAGAAGTGAGCCTTGGTCAGGTTGGGCTTGAAGACATAGGGGATCATAGACCAGACATAGGGAATTGCAATTATGGCTGATAGACCAGATGATGTGACTGAAGAGGTTTCCTCTTCACAGGGTCAACAGACACATGAAGTGGGTGAGTCTTCAAGACCACCACAGACGGATGATGATATATTCAGGACCCAGTTGGCTACTGCTGTGGCTATGTTTACACAAGTAATGCAGAATCCGAGGTTTTTAGCCTTTCTGCAACCTCCTCTTCCGTCTCAGCAAGTTGGGTCACTGGATCATATTCAAAAGCCTGTTAAGGCTCGAGCACCGGTGATTCATACCGCACAGTCAATCGAAACACCTGTACACTTGACGGAGAACATGCAGCCTCCACAACTTGTGCCTAAGGTGCAAGAACAGGTGGCTGAGATGCCAGTCTTTCAAGCTGTACCAATTCAGCCAGCCACTTTTCAGCAGCCTATAGCTGGTTCTAATGGGCAGGGAAGCAACCTACAGGCTATGCAACAAGTCTTCCCACCACCTTCAGTACACCCTGGCTATTTTGGAGGTGGATCGGTATTCCAGAGCATGGCTGGTCATGCACTTGGAAATCAGTTTTACACGCAAGGAACAATGTTCGGGGGTGCTCAAACGATGATGCCTAACCCCATGTATGGTGTTATGGGCATGCTACCAGGGTTTCAAAGCACTCAAGGCCAATTTGGGATGCCATAGGCAAATTTTGGTATGGCTGGAATTACAAATCAGCAGCCAAATAGTGCATTTCCAAGTCAACTTAATTGCGGTCAGGGAACACAAATGAACCCTAACAGTGTTCCCATGTTTCAGTCACTTCCATATGACAATATAACGCCGCTGGAGAGGCCAACTCCGTACAAAGAAGGTGGCAAAGGTGTGACATTCACGACCTTTACAGGGTTTGATGACAGGAAGAAGGCTCTCTCATTCCTCCAACAGTTTGACAAGGCCTATGCAGGGGGAAATTTTACAGAGGCTTCAAAGGTCCCGCAAGGCAGCCACTTTCTTGACAGGGAATGCGGGACAATGGTGGAGAACTTTATTGCTGCAAAGGCAAGCTCCGTCCACATGGATTTACTTCAAGCAGATTTTTGCAGCAGCATGGTTATCTGATGACTTTGAAGCAGATGTCATGACAGAATGGCACTAGCTTAATGCTGCTACTTGCAAGAATTTGGATGATTACAATCGGAAGTTTTGGAAAGCTCTACTTCCAGTAACTTCCTATAGGTTTGTGCCATTGACAAAACAGATTGAAAAATACTGTTGTGGCCTACCCAAAGGATTGAGAAAGTTCTGCACGAAGACCAAAGTCACTACTTTGACGCAGCTCATCGAGGTAGCAAACACTGGCAATGGTTTGCTCAAGGGAGAAGATTGTGAATTCAATACTGGCGTCAAGGAAGGATCAGCCAAGAAAAATTCAGCGAAGAAGTATGTTCCCAAGGAGGCTTCGAAAGTGACTCAGGAGCCAGCCAACGCAGGGAAAGACAAAGCTACGGCTGAATCAGAAAAGGGACCAGCGAAGAAATGGAAAAGACGTTTTCCTCGCAAGTGGGAAGAGCAAAAGAAGGTCCTGAGGTCAGAGAACAAATGCTTCATCTGTGAGCAGCCTGGCCACATTGCTTACAATTGTCCTACAAAGAAAAGGCCAGCTGATTCTGAAGACAAGGAGGACAGGAAAGGAAAGAAGCCCATGGCTGGTCTAGTGCCAGATATGGTGGGCGACAAGCCAAATTCAGATGCAAGTGAGCTTTGCAGAGCATGGGGAAAGGTCAGGGATCAAACAATGCTTATCTTCTTTGATCTAGGTGCCAAAGCCAATTTCATTTCCCCAGAATTGGCTTCAAAGTTGGGAATCAGACCTGAAGAGATGGGGTATACAGCAGAGGCAGGTTTGGCATGTCCTGGCCATACAGAGGTTGTGACACCCATCATCGGAAAGTTGCGCCTACATATCCAGTCCTATGTAGATGCTGAAGAATTTTACATCATGCCACTGGACGGATGTGATGTGTTGTTAGGTATTCCTTGGTTGTTTCGTGTACAGGGAATCATGGATGCCTACAACAAAAAGATCACTGTACAGAGCAGGGGAAAGACTCACATTCTGGATGTAAAGCTTAAAGGGGAGCCTATTCCCACTGTATCAGCTTCTGCTATTACTTCTGTAATGAAAAAGCATCTTTCTGCGTACTTGGTTTTTGCACGTGAAGTGTCAGATTGTGATGAATCAAATTTATCTGTGTTAGATAAAGAAAGGTCAATGTTTTTACGACAGTATAGTGATTGTTTTTCCGATTCATTACCGTCTCAATTACCGCCAGAGAGACCCGAGGACCATGCGATAGATTTGGTGCCAAGCAGTAGCCCACCAAATAAGCCTCCGTACAGGGTTAGTGCGGCTTAGCAGAAAGAGATAATGGCCAAGTATAGGAGCTGTTATAAAAGGGGCTGTTTCAGCCCAGTTCATCTCCATTCTGTTCTCCAATGTTGTTGGTGCAGAAAAAGGATGGCTCATGGCGTATGTGCATCGACTACCGTGCACTGAACACGAATACCATCAAGAATATGTTCCCTATACCTAGAATTGATGATATTCTGGACAAATTAGAAGGAGCAGCTATGTTTAGCAGGATAGATCTAAAGAGTGGGTACCATCAGATCCGCATTAGATCAGAGGATGTGCACAAGACTGCTTTTAGAACAACGTTTGGCCTTTACGAATTTTTAGTGATGCCCTTTGGTCTCACAAATGCTCTTGCTACGTTCAATAGGATGATGGACATAATTTTCCGTCCACACTAGCAGTTTGTTGGTACATTCTTTGATGACATGATAGTCTACTCAAAGAATGAAGAGGAGCATAGGCATCACTTGGCCATTGTGTTCAAAGAGTTACGCAGTCATAGATTGCTCATCAATGCAAAGAAAAGTGAATTTTATCTGGAAGAGATTCATTTTCTCGGACACATTGTCTCAAAGGATGGTGTCAGAATGGATCCTGCTAAAGTTGAAGCGATCAAGTCATGGCTAGATTTGAAGACGGTGCACGATGTCCGAAGTTTCTTGGGACTATGCTCCTATTACAAAAGGTTTATCCGAAATTTCGCTGAGATTGCTTCACCTTTACATGCTCTTCAAAAGAAGGCAGTCACCTTTAGATGGACACAGAAAGAGATTTCAGCTTTTAATCTCTTAAAGTAAAAGATGACTTCAGATCCAGTCATTGTGTTGCCAGATCTTAGGAAGTCATTTGTCGTCTAGTGTGATGCCTGTGGTAGTAGCATTGGTACAGTGCTAATGCAAGATGGCAGGGTAGTAGCCTATGAGAGCAGAATTTTGCAAGTGCCAGAGATGACCATGCAGGTCTATGAGAAAGAGTTACTGGCTGTGATTCATGCGCTCTTAAGTTGGAAACACTACTTGCTATGTACAGATTTCGTTGTCCAAACGGACCATCAGACCTTGCGATACTTCTTGACACAGACAAAGTTATCTGAGAAGCATATGCGATAGGCAAATATCTTGTCCATGTTCCATTTTCAGATTGTGCATGTGGAAGGCAAGAAGAATGTTGTGGTTGATGCCTTGTCAAGGAAGCCACAAATTTCAGCTGTGTCAATTCCTTATCATCATGAACTTGATGATATGAGAGAACAGTATGCAAATGATGAAGATTTTGCAAGGGTCTTCGAGCAACTAATGGATGGACAACGTCATGAACACTATCTTCTCAAAGATGGGTTCATGATGATGCATGGCAGATTGTGTGTCACAAAGCCATTGCGACGCAAAGTTATGGAAGAGAGTCATGTCCCACCGTATGCAGGGCATCGTGGTATCGATGCTACAGTTAAAGCGGTTGAGACATTCTTCTATTGGCCTACATTGAGAAGAGATGTGGATGCCTTTGTGCGAGAATGCCTAATTTGCCAGAAGGTCAAGTTTGACAGGCAAAAGGCACCAGGGTTATTGCAACCACTGCCTATTCCAGATAAACCATGGGAAAGTATTGCTATGGATTTTATCTTTGATCTTTCGAGAACGCAGACAGGAAATGATGGTATTTGGACCATCATTTGCAGATTCAGCAAGCAGGCTCATTTTATTCCTGTCAGGAAGAAGATAAAGCTAGATCAGATGGCACGCTTGTTTATGAGCAATATTTTCAAGTATCATGGCATGCCACAGTCGATTGTTAGCGACCGTGATCCACGCATGACAAGTTTGTTATGGAGAGGCTTGTTTGAGAATATGGGCACAACGCTCAAATTCTCTTCGTCATTTCATCCTCAAACAGATGGGCAGTCAGAAGAGGCAAATTCTACTGTCCTAGATCTGCTGAAGTGTTATGTGTCAGAGCATAAAGGAAAGTGGGAGCAGTATTTGCCATTGGTGGAGTATGCATACAATAATACAGTGCATTCATCAACTGGCAAGGCACCTTTTGAGATAGTTGAAGGTGGCAAGAAAGTTCCTCCCATACTGCATACAAAGGACAAGATATTTGAAGCAGATATTTATGTTCAGGACATGGATGAAATGTACAAGAAGGTCAAAGTGGCCTTGGAAAAGACTCGGGCAAAGCAAAAGAAAGCAGCTGATCGTCACCGTCGTGAAGTGGTATTTTCACTTGGTGATTGGGTGCTTCTACGCTTTGAAAAGGCAAGGTTAAAGAAGATGAAGGGCAAGGAAAGACTGTTTCCAAAGCTCAGCATGCGTTACTATGGGCCTTTTCAAGTGTGCGACATAATCAGTGATGTTGTATATAGGTTGAAATTGCCTGAGAGTTGGAAGATTCACAATGCGTTTCATGTGAGTCTTCTCAGACCCTATGTGGGTGATGTGCCAGAGGATATGCCAGCTGAAGATCAGCCGAAAGTCGAGGAACTTGACGAGATCTTGGTCCCCGAACAGATTTTGGCACACAAAGAAAGGAAAGTGAAAGGCAAGGTTGCTAGGCGTTACTTGGTAAAGTTCAGAAACTATCCACCAATGGATGCTAAGTGGATGGAAGAAGGTGAACTTGCAGAGTCACCAACTATGTTATCACTTTACCTTGAAGCCTTCGATTTGCAACCTACCTTGACCCCTTGAGTTTCAAAGCTACATGGATTGTCAGTGTGACAATGGCTTCTGAAAGAAATGATGTACACGGTATTTAAAGTGAGCTCAAATGAAATACCTGTTACATGAATGTTAGAGCTGTATAGATTGTCAGTTTGGCAATTGCTCTTGTGGAATGTCCAAAAGTGTGCTTGGTGCTATAGAAGTGAGTATTTCTTGTCAGTTTGTCAAGAATACAGTAATTGCTTCTATTAAAGAGTACATGTGTAACTGCATTCTTAAACTGTCGGTTTGGGTATGCTCGAAAGTGTTACGGGATCGAACGTGTACTATAAGACAATGGCAAAATGTGTAGCTACCATTTTGTCATTGGAAAGTTAGTGACTCAAAGCAATGGCAGAGTGCGAAGCTACCACTATGTCATTGGGACAGGGTTCACACGCAGGCAATACATGTGTCGACGAGGTGTTGAATACACCAGGGTTGACAATGAGCATGTATGTGTCGTACATGTGTCGACAGGTGTTGAATACATCAGTGTTGACTGTGAGCATGTACGACATAGATGCAAACGAGGACGTTTGAGATTTCAAGAGGGGGGTATGTCACCAGCGTGTGACTACTATCTATCCTTTTTGTTGATTCTTTCTTATTATTTATTTACTTTCACTTTTTGGAAACACCCCTCGGGAAATCTAACTGCCCTGCATTGCATAGCTAGTGTGGAACTGTCCAAAGGGAGTCCAGGCCTGAGGGCAAGAGAGCACTAAGGTTGGACAAAGACTATGGTTAGCCAAAGTGGGGTCATTGACTAGCCAAAGTGGAATCCTTTGCTACAGAGGCTACATTTCAGTTTTGGGTGTGGCTGCAGTGTACAAAGGGGGTCAGATGACCTAGAAAGATATAATGGCAGCATCTCCTAAAATTTAGGTAACGGCTATTTTGGGACCTGAAAATGTGTTTGCGTCATTACCTCCGAAATGACAAGGGGAACATTTTCTTACTCTGCCGTGAAGTCAATTGGGCAATCTGTTGGGAGATTTTTAGGCGGCAACCCCAAAACGGGAAAATGCTTGTAAATGTGCTACTTCCAAGTGGCACCTTCTGGTGCACTTTCCTCATGCAACAAGAAGTGGCGCTGAATTTAGGAGGAAGAAGGCTCATTTTTCAGTTTTGTCACAGGTTAAGAGCTATGGAGTGCTTCCTTTCCCTCCTATGTACAGTGCGGTGCCAGGAGTGATGCCCTGTACGCTACGCATTGCCCTCTCTCTCCCCTATGGCAGTATGTTATGCCCCTCTAGTGGGATTTTCAATTGACCAATGTACAGTTGTGTGGGTTCATGCGCGATTGCCGAGGCAAGAGCCTCTTGCACAGGTACTGGATTAGCTAGCGGCTAATCCCCCGCAGGTACAGGTGAATTCGGAGAGGTTTCACGCCAGAAATCTCGTCCGATTGGCAAGTAGCCCTATAGGTGCGGGAGCTCGAGGACTTGCTACGGATGCGACCGGCACGCGAAACGGAGCCCAAAACAGTAAATTACAGTCTGCTGTGTATTTTTGCAGGTTTAGGGTTTTGGCCCTAAACTGTCCCTAATACCCCTAGGAGGTTTGGGGACGCGAGGGGACTGCTGTACAGGTGATCTGGCGCATTTTCGGGGCTGAAAACAGAGAATTCAGCGTGCTGCAGATTCTCGCCAGGTTTTGCAAAGTGCTCGTATGCGTCGGGAAAGTCATTCAATGCGTGGGAATACTGACTGTGAAGGGTCCTAGTACAATTATGTTGCCGAAATCGGGCCGGAACAGTTGAAATTCAGCCAAGTTTGTGCGGGGCAGCTTGTAGGGAACCACAACGTTTATTCCCTCTTTTAAACAATAAAGAAATACCGAAAGGGGTGCCTAAGTTAGGGGCCAATTTGGTGTCGGTCTACTCATACAGGTGCAATCTAGCAGCCTGTATTCCTCTCCCCTTTTGTTGTGTCTTGAAAGTGCAGGTAAAGTGGGCGACAAATTAAATGGGTGAAAGCAAATAAGGTTTAAGTTTGAAGTCTACCGCCCTTTTTGAAAGTACAGGCCGGTTTCACCCACTGCTCTCGCAACAAAGGGCGACTCTCCCAAGCCGGGTGTCACGTGACACATCCAACCCTATGTGTCCGTGGACAAGCTACAGCACGACAAGGGTTCAGTCAGTCCAATCAGTCTAGATTTAGAAGTGATCTGGCACTTTTGTGAGTCTGTTCGCAGACCGTGCATGTCCAGACACTTAGTGTAGATGCATATCCTATGGTTGCACACAGCATGATCATAAGCCTTCCCATCAGCATCCATCAGAATCCTTCAGGGGAATTTTCCAATGCATTTAGCCTATTTTACCTATTTTTGACATTTTTCACTTATATTTCTAAGTGACTTTTATTGGAAAGTAGGTAGGGCAATTTGAGTAAGTTCGTATATAAGCAAACCTAGACTAGCACTAAATGGCAGAAGAGGCAACAGGAGCCAAGCTCAGCAAGCAACTTCTCAAGCAAGATTTTGGTGGTTTTCCCCTCCAAGCAAGAAGAACCATCTCCCCTAGCGTTTTCTTCATCAGCATCCCCTAGCGTTTTTTGAACAAGGCATCATCGCCCTAGCCTACCACAGCCTGGCGTTTTTGCATCAGGATACCATCGCCACAGACCCCATCAGCTAGCGTTTTGGAGATCTCTTCCCCTGGCGTTTTTGCAGATCACATCGTTTGCAGATTTGCAGCCTTTACAACCTCAGCATGCAGCGTTTTCCAGCCATGAAGAACCTGCAGTTTTCAGCCCCTAAAGAGTAACAGATTCAGCCCCAAGAAACCTCAGTTTTCAGCCCTAAAACCTGCAGATTTTCAGCGTCAAAGACACACAGGAAGAGCCCCCAAAATCAGCGTTTTTGGACTAGCCGCAGATTTCAGCCCATAGCGTTTTTGGACAGCAGATAAAAGATTACAGATTTCAGCCGTTAGGTCGGTCCCGTCGTCCCCGTCGTCATTGTCAACATAGCCTAGACTTGCATCAGTCACATGCATTCAGTTTGTACCAGATTGTGCAATCATAAGTAGACCACTCTCGCAGACGAGAGTGGGGCCTTCGGAGGAGGGTTTTACAACGTCTCTGGTGTCGTATCTCTCTTCTCTCTCTATCTCTCAGTCTCATACACTTGCACGCACAGTGTCCATTCACTTTGTTTGTGATCATAGCATTCTCTCAGTAAGAACGGAAGGCTCTACCTTCCATAAGAACAAAAGGAACCTTGAGCACAGTTCAGAGCACTCATCTTGAGCAAAGCGCAAACATTCATTCTGCTGCACCTAACATTGGTATCAGAGCTTTGGTAGTGTTCTGTATCACTCAAGGAAAGAACCACAAGAATTTTTTTTTGCTTGTTGCGGTCGCACGAACCCAAGTTCGCTTGGGCTTGTCGATTCCTAATCGTGTTTTGGAAGAGTGACAGGAATCCCAGGAAAGATGGGCTTGTCCAGCCTCCCCTTGTGTCTCTTTTCACTCATTGAGAGCGGACCGTGCACTTAGCGGCCGGCCAATCGACGTGAGGTGGGAAAAAGCAACCTTGGTGTGAGCGCAAGGCCGCCAAGGAGTGCGCCCGCGGAAAGGAGTAGAACTCGGGTGAAGAGAAGATCCTTCTCAAACACAGATAGCAAGCGAAAGAAAACCTCAAGAACCTCAAGAACCTCAAGACCCTCAAGAACCCAAGACCCGCAAGAACTCAAGTTCCTCGTGAACTTAAGAAGCCAAGACCACAAGAACCCACAAGAACCCATGACTTCAGAATGGTCATCACTCGAAGCGGAATGGATACTTCGCTTGGAGGTGATGAGCATGAGAGAGGCGAAGAAGAATTTTCCCCACCAGGAGGTTTTTCTGACCCTCCCCCTTTTCCATCTACGACAAGGATTGCACTAACTCCTATGAAGGAGTTGCCGCAGTTGTTTATGGACAAGAAGTTAGAACACGACAAAAGAAGGGCAGCCATAGATCGTGACTACGAAGAAAGATGGGCAGCCATAGATCGTGAATACGATGCAAGAATGGAAGCCATAGAGCGTCAGTACGACTTGGAAGAAAAAGAAAGTGAAGCCAAATTTGATCGAGAGAACAAAGCAAGACAAGCAAAATTTGATCGAGAGAACAAAGCAAGACAAGCAGAATTTGATCGCGAGAACAAAGCCCTCAAAGACAAGAGCGACCAACACATGAAAGAGTTCTTGCGACTCTTTTCTCAAGCTCAGGCACAGATGCAAGAGATTCAGGAAAAGGAGACTCTCTCAGTTTCTTCTTCTCCAAAGCATGACACACAGGATTTGCATGATTGTGAGAAGCATGATGATTTGAATGATAATGATGAGCATGATGATTTGGATGTTAATGATGAGCATGATGATTTGCATGATCAAGATGTGATTTCTCACAAGCATGATGATTTGCATGATCAAGATGTGATTTCTCACAAGCATGATGAGTTGCATGAAGATGATGTGATTGTTCACAAGGATGATGTGTTAGTGGATGCTTTTTCTAGCGAAGCTAACCTCGTTGTAGATTCGATCAATCATGAAGAACCGATCTTGGCTTTCGAGTCGAGGTCCAAAGAACCCCCACAAGACGATTCGATCATTCAAGAAGAGGCGATCTTGGCTCGCGAGCCTAGGTCCAAAGAACCCTCACAGAAAGTATTATGTGTTCGCATGATTGATACTCACGCATTGTTCGAGTGTTTCATTCGTGATCGTTTCTTGTATTTTAGTCAGCGTCTTTATGTGATCCCTTTTATTAGGCATGACATATTGTATGTTGAGCACGTTTCACTCATGAATGAGCACGAATGTATGCGGATTGTTTATGAAAAGCTGAAAAGTATGCATTCAAGGACGTCACATTCCATGTCTCTTCCTTGGCATGAGTATGAGCACCAAGCATGGGCATTTCCGTTGTGAATTGCCACAGTTGATTGATTTCGATCAGAAGAGAAAGATTCGATCTCATTGTTTGCGTGTATGTGGTGAACGGTTTGGCACTCTGTCTCTTTGTTCATCTACATTGCATGCACAGTCTTTGAGGAAGACGAGATTTTTTCCACTCACTTTACATGGAATAGGTATGTTCATGGTTTTGTGTTGGAAGTGGTTTCATGAATTTTCAGCCATGGAGATTCTTGAAGCAGGAAGAAGCATGACTCTAGACGAAGTTGAAGCATTGAAGGAGCCACAAGAGACTTTGTGTCGCTTTCGGCGCAGCCCAAAGAAGCAAGCGTGTAGACCTTTATGAAGTTCAAGTACCGCACGAACCACACATCAGAGTGGGCCGGCGAAGAGTCCCTTCCAGGATTCCGGATGCTATTGGCGATTTCCCTCGACGCCATACAGTTCGGTACCAGTACCTCACTTTGAAAAGGAGGGGATGCCACGTGACACATCCAACCCTATGTGTTCGTGGACAAGCTACAACACAACAAGGGTTCAGTCAGTCCAATCAGTCTAGATTAGAAGTGATCTGGCACTTTTGTGAGTCTGTTCGCAGACCGTGCATGTCCAGACACTTAATGTAGATGCATATCCTCTGGTTGCACACAGCATGATCATAAGCGTTCCCATCAGAATCCATCAGGGAATTTTCCATTGTATTTAGCCCATTTTACCTATTTTTGACATTTTTCACTTATTATTTTTAAGTGACTTTTGCTGGAAAGTAGGTAGGGAAATTTGAGTAAGTTTGTATATAAGCAAACCTAGACTAGCACTAAATGGCAGAAGAGGCAACAGGAGCCAAGCTCAGCAGGCAACTTCTCAAGCAAGACCTTGGCGGTTTTCCCCTCCAAGCAAGAAGAACCATCTCCCCTAGCGTTTTCTTCATCAACATCCCCTAGCGTTTTCTCAACAAGGCATCATCGCCCTAGCCTACCACAGCCTGGCATTTTTGCATCAGGATACCATCGCCACAGACCCCATCAGCTAGCGTTTTGGAGATCTCTTCCCCTGGCGTTTTTGCAGATCACAGCGTTTGCAGATTTGCAGCCTTTACAACCTCAGCATGCAACGTTTTCTAGCCATGAAGAACCTGCAGTTTTCAGCCCCTAAAGAGTAACAGATTCAGCCCCAAGAAACCTCAGTTTTCAGCCCTAAAACCTGCAGATTTTCAGCGTCAAAGACCCACAGAAACAGCCCCCAAAATCAGCGTTTTTGGACTAGCCGCAGATTTCAGCCCATAGCGTTTTTGGACAGTAGATAAAAGATTACAGATTTCAGCCGTTAGGTCGGTCCCGTCGTCCCCGTCATCATCGTCAACATAGCTTAGACTTGCATCAGTCACATGCATTCAGTTTGTATCAGATTGTGCAATCATAAGTAGACCACTTTCACCGACGAGAGTGGGGCCTTCGGAGGAGGGTTTTACGTCTCTGGTGTCGTATCTCTCTTCTCTCTCTATCTCTCAGTCTCATACACTTGCACGCACAATGTCCATTCACTTTGTTTGTGATCATAGCATTCTCTCAGTAAGAATGGAAGGCTCTACCTTCCATAAGAACAAAAGGAACCTTGAGCACAGTTCGGAGCACTCATCTTGAGCAAAGCGCAAACATTCATTCCGCTGCACCTAACACCGAGAGCCTCCAATGTCTCGTCTCAAGACCTGTCGGGTTGGGATCAAGCACACTAATCCGCCTTCTAATGCCCACAACTCGAATCTGTTAAAAGCAACACTGTGCTACCTCTGGTGCCTCAGTAGCTACTTTGTGGAGGCGACCCTCTCGCTGAACCTCAAAGAACATGCAAGGGTTTGAATGGGAGTAGGCCTGAACTGCGATGAGGACCTCAAGGCGAGTAAAGACCCCCATCCAGCTGGGAGCCGCCGGTACGAAAGACGTGTGCCACTCTGTTGGTATAGCCTCGACGATGTTGTGACACATTCTCTGTACTCTCCTTATGCCGCGCAGCTGGGTGCTCTGACTCTCCTCAGGATTGTAAATTGCAACCAGTCTCCCAATGTGCGGGTTGGACCCTCTGCCATGGGACCCCATGCGACATGGGGTCTATTGCCAACCAGGTCATCTCGTTGTGTATTGAACAACGGGCTCCATGTAAGAGGCTGCCTCAAGCACTCCTCAATGCAGGTGGGCTGGTGCTGCTCAAGTGCCTCCTCAACTGCTCCCAAGACCAAAGTAAGCTAAATGCGAATGGTCCTCCCATCTCTTGCTTAGGCCCACTCTGCGCATCTTTGTGAAAACCCAATGAGTGAAGGGGCTCCAAGGGCCACCCGTTTGTGGAACTCGGCCTCTGATCCAATGTAACAAGAGCTCTTTCCAAGGCTCCTCCCCTAGAAGAAGACCCTTGACAATGAGCTTCCCAAGGAGGGCTATACTCTGCCGTGCTGGATCAATGATACCCAGCCCCCCCTGAGAACAAGGTAAGGTGATGACTTGCCAGGAGACTTTGGTTTGAGCTGACTGCGTATCCCTCCTTGTCCATGGAAAGTTCCTGATCAGCCTCTCTGGCTGGCTGATACAAGAACTCGAGAAGATCCAGCAAGAAGTGATGTACCACATGGTGACCAAAAGCACCTGGTTGGCCACAACAGCCTTGCCAGCAAGAGAAAGTCTCGCCAAGCTCCAATGTCACAGCTTCCTCCCGATGACTAGGAGGAGGGCGGCAGTCTGCTGCTCCGGTGACAAGTCCAAGCCAATCTGGCAGCCCAAGTAGTGAACGGGCGTTCTTGGAGGGATCCTGCGAATGCCCTTTCTAGGCATCCAGTCAAGCGTCGGAGCATCACCAACCCAAAAAGAAACTTTCTTTCGCCAGTTGATCAATCGATCCCGACACACAACAAAACACCTCCAAAACTTGCTCACACCTGTGCAAGTTGGTCTATGCTCTCAAGTAGTGGTTGAATTCTCAAACTCAAAGCCTTTGCAAGACTATTAATGAAGTTTCAGCATTGAAGGACTCCACTCCCACGCATTCGAAGCGCCGGAGAAGATAACCGGTTGTGTTCCCATTGGAATGCCTCTGGGGTAGCACACAAACGGGCAAGTTACTCCCAACACTTGTATGTGTGTGGGGATGCGACCACCCGGGCAAGTGTGGCGAAACCATTTACTTGTTTGCTATTTTAACTTGATTCCATGCTAAAATTTTCAACTTAAACACTTGTAATTTTGGAGGAATAAACTTATTTCTGTGAAGGGGCCCGTCCATTCTGGGTCAGTGTTGTGTCACTCTCAATCTTCTCTGCCTATCTCTCTAATCTGTTTTTCTCTGAGTCTCTCAAGCTCTCCACATCTCTACATCTCTACGCATGTATTATGCTATATCTCTACACATTTATGTCTCTCTCTCTTTCAAGCCCTCGTCGAATATTGGTATTTTACCAGTGCAAAATTCAGCCATAATCTTTTGTGCAAAGTGTCATTGGCAGTAATAAGCCTTTGGTGTATCAAAGGTGAGTTTCATGCTCAGTGTGGCTGCCTTTAATAACAAGATCTTCCACGTAGAGGATCAAACGAGTCCGGCTTCCTAAAAATGTATATAAGTCTAGGTCTGCAAAAGAATGATGAAAGCCATGGTCCTAGGAAGAAAGCATCAATCTTCTAGTGCCAAGCACTAGGAGCTTGCAAGCTTCACGACATAGAGAGACTCTTTGGACAGCAGAAAGCAGCCTGGGCAATGCGATCTGCAGCAAGGAGGGGGGGTGGGGTGGGGGAGGGGAGGGGGCTTGTAGGGTTCGTGGGACCTTGGAGTTCGTGCCCGTCTCTCTCTCTCTCTCTCTCTCTCTCTCTCTCTCTCTCTCTCTCTGTGATGGGTGTGGTATAATGTTAAGCAGCAGGTAGTCTACTACCAGATTTGTGGAAACGATACTCATAGCTTATAAAACATGGCATACAGCCTAGAACAGCCAGAGGCTGTGCTGTGTCTAGAAAGCTGTAGACAGTTGAGTTGCCTTCTGTCAAGAGAGAACATGAGTTGAAGCCATAAAGGATTTCCGCTATAACAACCATGTTCTGTCCGAAACAGCCTGTAAGTGAGTTCTTGCAAAGCATGGAATACTGAGGCAATCCCAAGACGCCCGAGTCTGGACCACCGTAAGAAATGAGACGTGTGCATTTTGGCTTCTCAAATGCAAACATCAATTTGAGAATCTGTGGCCCATGCTTTTTATACGTGTAACATCAATTGTTACTAGGTAGACCTGCTTGGGTGCATGGCTTATGGATATGTGTTATAGTCAAAATGGTGTGTATAACCAAGTCCTCATGTACATTTGGGAGGTATGGACTGAGAGTTTGAATTTTTGGCGACATGCTATCCAATCATTGGATAAAAGTGGAGATTTTAGTCAAGGTTGCGTAGCGCATGATGCAATTATGATAGGTTGTGTAAATTTAGGACTATTTTCTTCGACCGTTCTTCTGTGTGTAGTTAAAGTGCTGTGAAAGGGTTTGGAGGTGAGTCAGGCTTGCACGTCGTTCTGTTGTGAGGGTATGGAGCACAGATTCATGTAGCAGGAGTGTAGCGGCTTTTTTTCATGATTTGTTTCATCTCCAAGGTTTTGTCGATTAGGTAGCTTATGGAGCTGTTGTGTGACAGTCTTATTATCAATTACTGCTCATCTTTGATGCATATATCCAGTCTGTGGGATTGTTATATGACGCTTGACATGTGTAAAGGCATGTTGTGTTTAAGTACTAGCCAATTGTTTCTATGTTGGTATAGCAGTAATCATCTACAATAGCTTCCAAAAAGCCATTTGGTCTTTTTTGCTTATCTCAGAAACAAAACCGTGTTTAGCGTGGGACATTAGGATGAGGATTGCACTTGGTGCTGCGAAGGGGCTGGCCTTTCTTCATGGAGCACCGAAACCAGTCATATACAGAGATGTCAAGACTTCCAACATACTTTTGGATACAGTAAGTGCAGAATCTTGAAGCTCATGGCCCAGTTTTACTTTGCACAAGGTAAGCTTATTTTGCTAATGGCTTCAGGATTATATGGCCAAGATATCTGACTTCGGGCTTGCCAAAGATGGACCGTTGGGAGATAAAACTCATGTGTCAACCCGTGTGATGGGAACATATGGCTATGTTGCACCTGAATATGTTACGACAGGTAAAAGTCCAAAGCCTAGAGTAATGGTTGGAATTCCTTACAATTGATTTGTTTATGCACTCTTGCAAATGTGTGCTTGTTTATCTGTTGATTGTCCACTTAGCAATGAAGCTTTTTCAGTGATGACATGATATGACTGTAAGCACAAAGTAGATTCAAGGTTGGAGACATGGTACACTGCTACATGCCAAATTTCAAAAGAAAGCTTAAGTTGCAATGTCTTAACGATAGTTATCATCAATGCATCTTCAAGAATGGGTGTGGAACTTAAGACTCTTCTATCAAGTCACGGGGCTAAGCTGCGTGGTGTAGGCATTTGTGGTTGCATAATAGTGAAAGAAGAACACCATTGTTGCTACTATACACTTGATTGGTTGATCCCTTGTTTGATATGTTGCCTTTCAGGACTTTTGTGAGTCAAAAGGTATAAAACGTGAACTTACTGCTCCTTACAATCCTCCTCAAAATGGTGTTGCTGAGAGGATGAATAGGACCATACAAGAGAAGGTCAGAAGTATGTTGTCTAATGCACAGCTGCCTAATGGGTTTTGGGCTGAAGCTGTATCAACAACTGTTCATCTTGTAAATAGATCTCCTAGCAAGGTTTTGCAGAAGGATTCAGTGCCAGAGATGGTATGGTCATGCAAAATGCCCTCATACAAGCATCTCAGAGTCTTTGGTTGTGAGGCGTATACTCACGTTCCAAAGGAATTTAGGAACAAACTTGAGCCAAAAGAGTAGAAAGTGCATCTTTCTAAGCTATGGTAATTCTGGTGAGATGGGGTACAAACTTTGGGATCCCGAATCCAGAAAGGTTCTCCACAGCAATGATGTTCACTTTAATGAATCCAAATATCATTCTAAACCAGAGAGGGTTGAGGAGATTAGAAGAGTTGTCTTCCAAGAAGATGGACCTGCACGTGCAAGACAAAATGTCAGGGCTCAAGAGGAGCAAGGATAGGATAGAGTGGAACCACAGGTTGTGGCTGAGCCTGAGCCACCTATTGTGCGTAGATCTGGACGTATCACGCGACCTCCTGATAGGTTTGTTCCATCTATGAACTATGTCATGTTGACTGATTGCAATGAGCCTTCATGTTATAAGAAAGAAGTGCAAATGAAGGACTCCGGGAATTGGCAATTGGCCATGCAGTCAGAGATGACAGCTCTGCATAAAAACAAGACATGGAAGCTAGTTAAATTACCACAGGGCAAAAAGGCTCTACCTTGTAAATGGGTTTACAGGTATAAGATCACCGCTCATGATAGTCAGCCCAAGTACAAAGCAAGGCTTGTTGCCAAGGGCTTTAAGCAAGAACAAGGCATTGACTTTGATGAAGTCTTCTCTCCGGTGGTCAAGATGACTACATTGAGATGCTTTCTTGCATTGGTTGCCATATTAGATTTGGTGTTGCACCAAATGGATGTCAAGACAGCGTTCTTGCATGGTGATTTAGATGTGGAAATTTACATGCAACAGCCAGAAGGGTTTGTTGAGAAAGGCAAGGAAGATTGGGTATGCCAGTTGTTAAAGAGTCTTTATGGCTTAAAACAATCACCGAGGGCATGGTACCATAAATTCCACAAGTTTATGCTTTCTCAAGGATACAAACGTAGTGAGTTCGATCACTGTCTATATACAAAGAAAGCTAAGGATGGTAGTTGGCTGATCCTTATTTTGTATGTGGATGACATGTTGATTGCTGGCAAGCACTTGGAAGAAATTTTAGCTTTGAAGTCAAAGATGGCAAAATCGTTTGACATGAAAGACATGGGTGAGGCAAGTCATATACTTGGTATGCGCATTGAGAGAGACAGATCAAAGAAGTTGATTTGGTTATCTCAAACAGAGTATATTGACAAGGTTTTGCAACTTTTCAATATGGAGAAGGGAAAGGCACTGAGTGTTCCATTGCCACCATATGTGAAACTTAGCAAACAAGATTGTCATGTGTCTGAGGAAGAACAGGCTGAAATGGATAAGATTCCATATGCGCCTGGAGTGGGTAGTTTGATGTATGCAATGATTGCTACTCGCCCAGACATTGCATTTGCAGTGGGAGTAGTAAGTCGATACATGTCAAACCCAGGCAAGAAACATTGGGAGGCAGTGAAAGGAATATTGAGATACTTGAAAGCTACAAAGAGTATGCGTATATGCTATGGGAGTCAGGAGCTAAGTGTAAAGGGTTTTATAGACTCGGATTATGTAGGTGACTTAGACAACCGAAGGTCTACGTCAGGGTATGTCTTTACATTGGCTGGTGGAGCAGTATCATGGCGTTCTAGATTACAAGATTGTGTTACTCAATCTACTACAGAGGCTGAATATGTTGCAGCATCAGAGGCATGCAAAGAATCAATTTGGCTTAATAGACTAGTAACAGATTTGGGAATCAAAGAAGAGATGCCTGTGTTATATTGTGATAGTCAAAGTGCTATACAATTGGCTCGCAATCCAGTTTATCACTCAAAGACAAAGCATGTGGATGTGAAGTATCATTTCATCAGGGAAATGCTCGAGGATAAGAAACTTCAGCTTGTCAAAGTTCACACCACAGAAAATCCTACTGATCTACTTACAAAAGGACTTCCCTCAGAGAGCTTTGCGCATTTTCGCAAGCAGTTAGGTGTAGGGTAGTACATCACTTCTCTACATCTCTTGTATATTAGCTTGTATAGTAGCTTCTCTCACACTTAAAGTACCACATTGGACTTTAAGTGGGAGGTTGTTGGGGTATAAAGCCCAATGTGGTCGCCCAGGTAAGTGGGCGGGCCGCCAGGTATGTACACATATTCTTTTGTAAAAACCTAATAAGAACTCACTATGCTCTACACATTACAGTAGAGCGAGTTCACCATATCGTCGTGCTCTTCTTCTCGCACTCTCTCTCGCGTCGCACTTCCGCTCGTACTCCTTCAAAAAGTTAGCGATCATAAGAGCAAGTATAATTTGTGAGAAAATCCTTACAAATTTACAAAAAAAAAAGCAACAAGATGTAAGAAAGATCAAACTTCATGAACATCTCAAGGAATATGTCAATCTCTACCAGTAGAAACCTTTTTAGGATCAATGTTTATGCCATTAGTGGAAACTTTGTTACAAAAGTATTCAATTTCATTTTGAAAAAAAAGCTTTAAAGGGAGAATTAGATAGTTGTATTAAGTCTTTTTTGAGTATTCCAGTGACTTGCCTTAGAAATTATTGTTGAATAATATTTTTCCCGTAGGGTGTTTTATGAGGAAATTGTCTACTAACATCGATTTTATTGCCCTCAAGTTTATGAGGGAATGGTGTGAAGGGTAATCCTGTTGCAAAAGATACGAGGTGTGATGCATTGATTGATGACGACGTCTCTTAAACTCCAAGTAGAATTTGTCACTCTACTTTGGAAGAATGAAATGGACTCAAGAGCAAACATGCTTGTGACTGCTAAGTCTCCCAAGCCCCAAATGGATTAGTCATCCATTTTGGAATGATGTCGTAGGGTAAAAATGGATCCTCTACCCACTAAGAAACATAGACTAATGACTAAGGCTTTATCTCCTCTACCTCATAGTCGATGACGACTATGATTTCAAGAGAGAGGTAATGTCATAAAATCTAATATCTAACCAACCCAAACGATTTTATTAAACTGGTCACTTAATGTGGGAGAATAACGGGAACAAGAGATAGAATATAGACATGTGCTTATGGATCTATCTCAGCAAGGGACCAAAGTCAATGGGTCTAAATGAGAGATGGTCTATCAAAGAGCAATGCTAGCTAATGGAGCTTGAAAGACCTTAGGGTTAGCTCCATTAAAGACCTCCAAAGGTTAGTGTTAAAAGTCCTTAGACCTAGGACCTTAGGTAAGCTAGGGCTCTGCTTGAGGTGGGAACCCGGCCCAAGCTTGAGGTGCTTCTCATGCTTGGTGACTAAGGTGCTTGAGGTGCTTGTCGTGCTTGCTGACTAAGGTGCTTAAGATGCTTGTCATGCTTGATGATTAAGGTGCTTGAAATGATTAAGGTACTTGGGGGCTAAGGTTCTTGAGGTACTTGAAGTCAAAGCAAGGCCTACAAAGGAGTGGGTGAGCCAAGAGAGTAGGGGATGGGGTTGAGTGACCACTCCCTCATCCAAAGGGCACCCCTTGCTCAAAGAGGCAAAAGAGACACATGTCAAGCCCCTAGCTAGGTTTCCCTCATGGTGTGCCTAAAGCCTATTGGTTGACCCTTAGAGAGGTCCAATGAGAATTTAGCTAATTAAAGTAATTATTTAAGCATTTATCAAGCCTTCTCTCTCAAAGGGGAAGGAGGACACTTGTTCAAAGGCTATCTCTATTGCTAGTTGTGACCAAGGTTTGTGATTGGCTAGGCTTGAGAGAGCCAATGAGCCACAAGCATGACCTAGAAGAGGGGGTTGACCATGCAAGTAGAGGGCTAGCTTGAGGGGTATACTCTCTCCCACACACTCATACACACTCTCATTGTGTGAATTGCTAAATGCAAGAACTTCATCTCCTTCTCCAAGCTTGTTGAGAAGTTGAGAGCCTACACCAACACTCTTGGCTATGGAATGCAAATCCAACCAAGAGCCATGCTTCAATGCTTAAGATTTCCATCTTCTTCATCATCATTACTATGCTATTATGTTATGCTAAGCAACAAGAGTGATGATATGTGAGGCACTATTTCTTTCTCATAAGAATGCTTCTTCTTCCTCTTTCCTACCCTTACTCCTTGCTAGCTCTCTCTACCTTTGAAGGTGTCTGAGGTCTTGGGACTGAGGCCGGGAACAAGTTATAGCTTTCATTTAGCTAAGTTACGGACATAATTGTGGTGCATGAAGCTCTCCATCTTCATTGCACCATCAAGGTCTCAAGGAACACAAAGCTTGTATTTTACCAAGTCTCTCTTTATGGGAGAAATTATAATACAAAAGCCTTTTGGAGGAGGGACCGGCTCCACATAAATCCTATCCTCAGTTGTTGTCAAGTTCTCTAATTCTCTCCCTTGCAAAGTATTGTTCATGCCAAGTTAATTAAGTCTAATGGTTATGTTGCTACCGCTAATCAAGTTCACCCTCTATTTTCTCAAAGTAGTCTCGTAAAAATGCTCACTATAGTTCTCTTAATTTCTCTATTCTCAATGTTCATAGGCCATTTCCATTACAATAACTTGTAGGAAACTTCCCCTGCCTTCTTGAGTATTGTGAAAGGTCCACAATACTAGTGGACAACTTGGTGTTTTATCCATTCTTCGTGCTTTGTAAAACTCTCAGGGATACATGACCATCTCTTAAAGGTTCAAAGTCTCTTTTTCTTATTTACATACCATTTGTAGGGATCTTTTGTTTGCCGTCGACGAGCAATGTGTAACATGTCCATATTCATAGAAGAAATCATTGACCTGCTCAATTTTCTCCAAGGCTAAATTCCACCATGACATGTGACCTAGGTTAAAAGCCATTCATTAGCATGAATGGCTTTAGTTTGTTCATTAGCATGAATGGCTTTAGTTTTTTCATTAGCATGAACAAACTAAAGCCTATTGTTACATGTAACTATTGTAAATGAACTTTAAAATGGGAAAATACTCTTTCAAAGTAGTCTATTTCTTGTTTACAAATGTGCGAACCATATCTTCAAGCACCTAGTTTATCTAATCCATTTGGCGATCAATTTGTTGATGATAAGTGGCTCCCCTATTAGCATGTGTATATGGGTTTGAGGGTCCCTATACATCCTCTTGGACATGCTTTTTGGTTGGCAGGTTTCACTAGTGTTGGTTTGGTTGATTTCTATCATGGTATTGTAGTCTGTGCCACCGTGAATCTTTTTGATCATGGTTGCTGTAATTCTTTTTGTTAAGCTAATATATACATCACTCATAATTGTGAGTATTGCAAAATAAAAAATAAAAAATGTATATTGATCACCAACAATATTATTAGGTAGCCTATATAGCTTGTAAACATTTTACACTAATAGACATGCTAACCCTAGAGTTTTCATTGTTGATTTGGTGGGAATGAATTAATAGCATTGATGGATACACAAGTGAGCCATTCATGGCTTAAATCCTGACTAAAATAGATATAAATCAATACTCAATTAATGACCATGGCTATGGTGCAAAAATGAAATTGAGTCATAAAGCTTTTGGGGTTTGGCTCTATGCAGTCATCTATATAATGTGCGTACAAAGTGTATTTTAAAAACCCCTATACTTACATGCTATGAGGCAATAAAATGATCCTTTTTTTGTGAAGAAATTTGTAGTTTTTTTCCAAAATGGAAATATAAAATCCTCTTCTATAAAATCCTATAGCTTAACATGTAAGAGGAAGCTCACACAGAATGGCTAAGTTTACAAATGCTTCCACATGCTTCCATATAGGTGGAGGGTGTTCACATACACAACGTAGAACAAAATCTCACACCCAACAAACCTCCCCTTGTGGGTTTTGTTGCAATTACACAATCCTCCCCTCAAAACACATTAGGGTGATGGACACATAGTCACAATTACTTGGATCCACTTAACACAAGGATAAGCACATGCATATCCCAAAGACACAATGGGAAAACACACAAGTTTCGTACAATAAGGGTTGGTACACAAAGTTCTTTGCTATTTTTACAAAATATCATCATTGTTGTAGAGAATGTCGACATGGTTGTCTTTGAATTGGTAGAAGCAAGATTCATTTTTGTTTTGCCTTTATCTTTGGAATATTCCTAACGATGTATTTGATGTGCAACACTGTGTGTAGGTGTAGTACGCTAGTTCACGCAAATGGATTTTTTATATTACAAAGAGTTATTGAATTACATGCACAAGTGGGGTTAAAAATTGATTTTTTTAATAAAGCTATAGATTAATGAAAGAAAAGGGGTCTTTTAATTCTTGGTAAAGTGTGTGTTGAATGGGTTTTATAAACACCTCTTAAACAAATGTGCTACCGGTATTTTTGAAAGGTGGACCCCCGAGCTAGCATGATTGTTCTCACCACAAATGCAAAAAGGATTTTCTTCATAGCAAACGGTGGTTTGTGTGATCACGGCTAGGTTGTAAGCTTCTTCTCATGCTCTTGAAGAGAATTGATGAGTCATAAATCTTCAAATTTAGGTATGGGATCTTTCTCTGCCAAGTGAGATTACCTTGGCCGTTAAATTTGTCGAGATTCATATCTCCTCGCATGATGGTGCACCCTTGAGTAGTGAGAGGAAGGTCTTACCCAAATGTCATAAAATCTAATATCTAACTATCCCAAATGACTTTCTCATATTGAACTAATTATTTAATGTGTGAAAATGGGGAACAAGAGCTAGAATATAGATATGTGCTTTTAGACCTATCTCAACACAGGACCAAAGGGAGAGAAGGCTACATCTCATGAAGGGTCCAAAAGGGATATGGTCTACCAAAGAGCAATGAGCAGGTAATGAAGTTTAAAAGACCTTACGGTTAGCTTCATTAAAGACATCCAAATGCTAGTGTTAAAAATCTTTAGACCTAATACCTTTAGGTACTTTAGACCTTAGGCAATCTAGGCATGTGCTTGAGGTGTTTGTCGTGTTTGAGCCGACTAAGGTGCTTGAGGTGCTTCATGACTAAGGTGCTCGATGACTAAGATGCTTGAGGTGATTGATGAAGAAGGTGATTGCCTACAAAGGAGGGGGCGAGCCCCACGAGTAGGGGATGAGAGAGAAGACACTACCACTCACCCAAGGGGCACCCTTCCCACAAGAGGCATATATGACACGTGTCAAGCCCCTAGCAAGGTTGCCCTCATAGTGTGCTTAAAGCCTATTGGATGGCCGTTAAGGAGGTCCAATTGATAATTTATATTAATTATTTAATTATTTAAGCATTATTGAAGCCCTCTCACTCAAAGAGGAAAGCAGGACTCTTGTCCAAATGCTACCACTATTACTAGTTATGACTAAGCATGTGATTAGCTAAGCTTGGCAAGGTCCAGTGAAGTGAAAGGATGAGCTAGAAGGAGGGGTCAACCAAGGCAAGTAGGGGGGTTGATTTTGGCATACACTCTACCACACACATTCACATTCTCTCATTGTGTTGAGCAAGAACTCCATCTCCTTCTCCAAGCTTGAGAAGTAGAGAGCCTACACCAAAACAGTAGGGGGGCTTATTTTGGCATACACTCTACCACACACATTCACATTCTCTCATTGTGTTGATCAAGAACTCCATCTCCTTCTCCAAGCTTGAGAAGTAGAGAGCCTACACCAAAACCTCTTGGCTATGGAATGCAAATCCAACCAAGAGTCATGCTTCAAAGAAATGCTTACCATATTCTTCATCTTCATTACTATGCTATGCTATGCTCTATGAGTAATGATATGTGAGGAATTCTTGTGTGCTATATCTTCTTCCTCTTCCCTTTCCTCACTCTCTGCTAGCTCTATCCACCTTTGAAGGTGTTTGAGTTCTTGGGAATGAGGATGGGGACATGTTAATGTTTTTGCTAGGTAGTTACATGCATAACTTTGGTGCATGAAGTACAAGCAATGAAGCACAAGAAAGAAAAATGACAACAAAGACCGCACCAACATTGATCACCAGGTCATGTCAGGGATGACATGAACTCGGAGGGGGGGAGTGTTGACCCGTGGGTCAACAACACGACATAAATCAACAAAGCCTTATTTTTTGAGAAATGAAATTATACGGATTATGGTTAAAAACATCATGTAATAGGTAGCTAGTCTAGTTG
This sequence comes from Adiantum capillus-veneris, assembly GCF_014529385.1. Lineage (NCBI taxonomy): Eukaryota > Viridiplantae > Streptophyta > Polypodiopsida > Polypodiales > Pteridaceae > Adiantum > Adiantum capillus-veneris. Next base: position 155,643,012 of record NC_140931.1, read on the forward strand.
CAGAAGCCGAGGTGCAATGGCACTTCCAGATTGTACATGCAAAGCCATTTTACCCTTGGAACTCTATTTTATGTTTAACCTATGGTAGCCTTAGTATATACAATACCTAGGTCATTTTGTAAAAAGAACTTTTATCACAATCAAGTTTTAAGCTGCCGTCGAATGTGTGTGAGAGAGGAAGAGAGAGAGCATGAGCTTCATCTTGGTGCTACTTCCCGCTCATTCATCACATTGAAGACCGACTGCACCATCGCGATAGGCTCGGCAAGAGCTACGTAAGTATCAATGCCAAGCATTCCACTTAGAACGGAGCACAAGCGCTCACGCATCTACGAGCTATTTGCGGCAAGTATATCAAATGATGTCTATTTTCTGTGTGCAAGTAGTCATTAGAACTGTGGCAACATAAGCTACATATAGGTACTCATAGATTTCCGTTTTGGGCACTTTCAAAATCTGGCTCTGTCTTCATACGCGTTTTCCATAGATGGGTCTAGAGTTAGGACTTTGAGTGTAGAGGCTTTAGGATAGGTGTATCCTAGTGAGGGGATGGTATTCCATAAGTTTTGTATGATTCTGGCATGGTTTAGTGAGTTTACTTTTGTTTGTGTGTATGTGGCTGGATCGTGTAGTTGAGAGCAGTGAGATTCCAGATTGTGCTATAGTTAGCCTTCCAAAGTGTTATATGCGAGGGATGGTCTCAGCCTGATAAGCTAAAGAGATCGCCTCTGTGCGCCTATCATTTCATCTGTGTCCTCGATTGAAATTATGTTGATCTAGGTTGTGTTGCATGCACTTTATAGGTGTTGTGATTCGACCCCGCAACACTACCACTATTACTAGTTATGACTAAAGCATGTGATTGACTAAGCTTGGCAAGGTCCAATGAATTGAAAGGATGAGCTAGAAGGAGGGGTCGACCAAGGCAAGTAGGGGGGCTGCTTTTGGCATACACTCTACCACACACACTTACACACATTCTCTCACTATGTTGAGCAAAAACTCCATCTGATTCTCCAAGCTTGAGAAGTAGAGAGCCTACACCAACACCTCCTGCTATGGAATGCAAATCCAACCAAGAGTCATGCTTCAAAGCAATCCTTACCATCTTCTTCATCTTCATTACTATGCTATGCTATGCTATATGAGTAATGATATGTGAGGAGACTACTTTTTTCTCGTATGCTATATCTTCTTCCTCTTCCCTTTCCTCACTCTCTGCTAGCTCTATCCACCTTTGAAGGTGTTTGAGTTCTTGGCATTGAGGATGGGGACAAGTTAATGTTTTTGAAGGTAGTTACGGGCATAAATTTGGTGCATGAAGTTTACCATATTCATTGCATCAACAAGGTCTCAAGAAACACAAAGCATGTATTGTAACAAGTCTCTCTCCATGGGAGAATCTATAATACAAAATCCTTACGGAGGGAAGACCAGATCCAAGTAAATCCGGTCCTCAATTGTTGTCAATTTCTCTAATTCTCTCTCTCTTTTACAAGTATTGTTCATGCCAAGCTAACTACGTATAATGTTCATTTTTGCTACCTTTAATCAAGTGCTCTCCTTATGCTCTTTTAGAATTTTCTTAAGGAAATGCTCACTATTGCTACTTTAATTCCGCTACAATCAATGTTATAGCCATATTCCATTACATTGGTATCAGAGCTATTGGTTTCTCTTTTCTTGCTTAAGAAGAGAGGTCTTTAAGTTTTCCATGAAAGGTTGGACCTATTTATTGCAAGAGTGTAAGTGGGATAGGGATTTATTATCCCGGTTGGAACGAACTTAATTCAAGGTACACGGTTGGGAACTATAGACTTAATAATAGAGTCTTTTGAGGCTTGCCTTTGGCTTAACCATTATTGAGTTACTAGCAAGCTCAACAAGAAACATAATCAACCAAGCACTATTGGACCCTCTCCACTACTCTTTGCAATCAACAGTTAACTGGTTCTTGTGCTATCCGAAGTTAGAACTTGGTTCTACATCTAAAATGATCTTAAACATAACTCCAAGTCTCTAACCTAGAATAGTTGTCAAAAGTGACTAGCTCATTTCAATGCTAGATTGCATTGACACTTCCTCTTAGCCATTGCAATTGCAAATTCAACATCCCTTTACATTGCATATTAAGCATGACACTAATCATATCAATAATTTTCTTTTTTTGAAGTATATTAGTAATGGGACATGTCATGTCATTGCCACTAGCCATACTAATTGATTAAAACAAGGAATTTACAATTGTTTACACTTACATCGTGATTGGCACATTGTTAGTGTTAATAACCACGTCAATCTCTTATAAAAATTGAAAACCCTACTACAATTGTTCAATTCTTGTGTGTGTGTGTGTGTGTGTGTGTGTGTGTGTGTGTGTGTGTGTGTGTGTGTGTGTGTGTGTGTGTGTGTGTGTGCCCGCATGTGCATGTGCATGTGCACAAAGGATCTCTGGTTTTAGCTCTCATGTGAGCCCTTAGCCTTAAGAAAAGGTGATTAAGCTCTCCTAATTATGCTTTTTAAAGTTGGATGTGTGTGTGTGTGTGTGTGTGTGTGTGGTTTTGTGAGGTGGGCTCCCCCTAAGCAAAAGACAAAGACGCTCTCTTTAAGTGAACGAGTAGAATTTGGAAGAGGGAAAATTGGATAGTTTTCTTCCATTGGATGAGAATGCTGCCATTGAGTTTGCCTAAATCACCTACAATCGCACCAATTGCCCATGCCATGTCATTGCATCATCATCCTCAACCCATTAGGGCACGCGCTTGCAGTTTTTGACCTAGTCAACACTCACTTCAGTTACACATTTGATAGTGTTAGAGAATCTAGAATTTCTTGTAAACACAACGGAATTAAATTATGAAAGGGACATTTTCCTTTAAGAAGGTTCTTTAGAGGAGAACTATAGATAATCCAGGGCTGATTTCATTGCATCATTCATACATTAGAACATCAAATCATGCACATAACTTGAATGTATTAATACATTATATTCATACATTTGCTTTGAGCCAGTCCCCCCTCCAAAAGGACTTTGTATTATAATTCTCTCAGTGAGAGCTTTGATTAAATACAAGCTTTGTGCTCTTGCAAAGATTTCTTAGAACCAAGAAGATGACGAGCTTCATGATTCCATGGTGTAACCCTCCTTCCCAAGCCCTAAACACCCCAATGAGGAGAAAGAACTACGGAGACGAGAAGTATTTTTCAAAAAAAGAAGTTATAATTTCTTATATGCTTACTCCATGAGCAAGCTCTTAGCGTAGCTAGAATAATAGAGAAGAAGAAGATGAACTTACTTGCTTGGATTTGCATCCATAGCCAAGTGCTTAAGCATACAGACTATCTCTTGAGCTCCCGTGTGTGTGTGTGTGTGTGTGTGTGTGTGTGTGTGTGTGTGTGTGTGTGTGTGTGTGTGTGTGTGTGAGAGAGAGAGAGAGAGAGAGAGAGAGAGAGAGAGAGAGAGAGAGAACTTGCTTGGACACTCTTAAGCACTTGAGAGAGTGTGAGAGAATGAGAGAGCATGGATGAAAACTCCACGAGCCCCTCTCTTTTTTCCCTCTTGCTCACTTGCTAAAACTTCATATGGAATGCTTACTACATGGACCAATGAGAAGTAAACACTCAAAATGCAACTAAGTGCATGATCTAACACTTGTCCTTCTTTCTATCTTGAAAAAACTTGCCCCCCTTCTCTTTTGATTTGTCTTGGCAAGTGGACACTCACACTCACAGACACCCTCACTTGCTAAAACGTCACGTGGAATGCTTACTACATGGACCAATGATAAGTAAACACTCAAAGTGCAACTAAGTGCATGCTCTAACACTTGTTCCCCTTGCTATCCTTAAAAAAACTCACCCCCCTTCTCTTTTGACTTGTCTTGGCAAGTGGACAATGTTGCTAAATTAGTTGTATCTAACTAGAAAAATAATTCTAAATGAATAATTGGAATCTTAAGTGAGACGGTTTTTCTCACTGGAGACATCCGAGTACAAACATTCCTAGTGCGTCATTTAGAGTAATGATGGGAGCACTCTAAATTGGAATATTTGTAAGAACACCAAGAACGGATACTTATGATGCGTCACATTCGATGGGTGACAGGGAGCATCTAGAAGAAGTATCTGACCATTTAGGAACAAACATCTCTGATGTGTTGGAGAGGGGAAATGGGGGAACACACTCGGCACAACAACAAAGGCCTCTCTATAGCTCAGGGTATCCACATCACCCCTATCCTCTCGAAAAACACCTTCAAAAACACTCTTTACACTAACAGACCACTGCCTGCTCTTTTTCCAATGCTTACACACTCCACAAGTCCACCACACAACGCACACTTGCTGCCACAGTTGGTCTCCACCCTTACACACGCACAGAGCCGCTCAATCTCACTCTCTTACAAAAAACACCGACGGTCCGGGGGGCACACACACATCCACATTGTTGGCACCGAGGGGAAACACAAGAGCAGGAGAAAGAGAAGGGGGGAAGGGGAAACGACAACAAAATGGGGCAACAACGGCTTGATTACACTTCAAAGGGCATGTACAAAGCTTGCAATGTCATCACCATGGCCATTTTCAAGAAAAAGTACAAAGGGATTAATAGGTCAGAGAGCTCCAGTTTGCAGGCTTCAAACGACACAAAAAAGACCAAAAATGACTTTTATAGTGGGGGGTCTTCAACTTTAGAATCTGCACCTTAATTGGCCCATCTGGCATCCCAATTTAGAAACTTGAGGAAAGGGGGAGCCGCTTCATTTTCATCTGCTTCCTTTGGTTCTCTTTGGCTTGTGCTTGAGGGGGGGGTGCACTAGTGACATCAGCAGTGCCCCTTGTCATTTTTTTTATTTTTTTTCCCTTTTTCCCTCTTAATCTTACCCTTTTTACCTTTGAATTTGGCCCTTTGGGTTTTTGACCCATCTGCACTCTATTTGCTCACCTCGGCTTGTCTTGGCCTTTCCTTGGATTCCCTTGTTTCTCCCATCTGGTCCACCCTTGGACTGCACTCTGCTCTCATTTACCCTTTGACCCATGCTCGGGCTGACTGCTCTTTCCTTGCTTTGTCCGGCCTTACAATGGGCCTGCCCTTTGAACTTGCCCCGGCTCCCGGTTGCCCTGACCGGCCACTCTCTCCCTCTTTCTATGCCCAATGGGATCGCCCCTTGCTCTCTCTCTCTCTCTCTCTCTCTCTCTCTCTCTCTCTCTCTCTCTCTCTCTCTCTCTCTCTCTCTCTCTCTCTCTCCCTCTCTCTCTCTCTCTCTCTCTCTCTCTCTCTCTCCACCGTGGGACTGATCCCCTACTTCATGCCGGGGAGGCACTAGCGATATCGCTAGTGCCCTCCTCCCTTGCCTTCAAAAAATGGGCCTTCAAGGGCCGCGGGAGCGAACTCCTTATGGGCACGCCACATCATTAGTCGGCCACCGCAGCTAGCACGACACCTTCGCCTACTGTCGCGCGGGGCGCCCACCGCGAGCAAAACCCGCCAGCCACGCCACTTTGCAGAGCCGCAAGTGGCCCCATAGACCAACTCCATAGCCACGAGCTCCAAGGGAGCATCTCATTCAAGCGATGCCTACAGATGGGTGCTACTCGTAGCCCTTATACACTTCAAAAATCCGCAGGCCTTGCGCATATGGGATTTGCAGACGCAACGTGGTAGCTTTACAAGGGCTTGCTTCCAAAGGCCTTTAATTTTATCCAAAAAACCCCCTTTAAAAAACACTTTGGAAATGAAAATTCTCCCCCTTCTTCAGAGCCTTGCTCCCTTCGACTCAATGACTGTATTTCGGAATGGGAAAAACCCGTTGAAAACTTCCACTGTGGACTTCAACCCACTCAATCTTCGCCACCTCTTGAGCCTCCCAAGGCCGCAAACCAGGGTCGTCAAAAACAAAGAAAATCATCTGTACGCTTTCCTCAAAGAACAATCCCCAACTTTGACCTGTGGTGCCTCACTGACTGGGAACCCGATTGGCGTGCACCTGCCTACTCCACATGAAGCGCATTGCCCTCTAGAACTTAGTCGAGGTCCAAAAAATGCCAGATGGCACATCCTCCAATGCGGTCAACCCGGCCCATAACTGGCCCTTGGCAAAACTTCAACTGGCCATAACTCGCTATCCAGAGCTCCAATCCGCAATCCGAGAAGACATGCATGCTCCATAATTCAAGATTTACAACTTGTCTGTTGACACCTGCCTGGGCCATCTGTCCCCAGCTGCCCCCTCCGTCTAGGATTTACAACATCTTCTAACTTTGAACTTCAGTATCTTGCACACCGGGGCTCCGTTAGATGAGTCGTCTGGACCGACTTCTAGAGCACATTGAACACTGCATTTCAAAGCTTTGACTTGGCACTTTGGTCACCTTTACTTGCTATCCCAATTGAGCTACCTTTGAGATTTTTTTGGCCTAAAAAGCCACATTAAGTGCAGCCTTTGCCTGGCATAGATCACTTTCCAGCTCGGACCAATTGTGGCTGCACCATCATTTCCCAGCCCCCTTGTCGAACATTTATGTTTGACCAAAAGCATATTTACAGAACTTCAAAACTAGCACACCAAACTGACAACTCAAAGCACTCGCAAATCCACAACCCTATGTACAGGCTATGTACAAAAAACTTCATCTCCTTTCATACACCGCATACTTTAGGTGGGTTGCCCACCCCCCTTGGCTTCAATTTGATGCACCTCGGGCACTATGTCCCTCTCAAAATACAACTTGAGCCGCACAACGTTCACCATGTTCCTAAGAAACTTGCCATTTGCCCTTACCAACTGATAGGTCCCATTCGGAAAGGCCTTTTGCACTTTATACAGACTTGTCCACTTCTTCTTGAACTTCTTTTAGAATGTGAAATGTATGTAGATTTTGTACTTCATGACTAGATCTCCTTCCTCTATCCTCTTGTTTGGCAAGTTTTGATTGAATTTGGCAACCCGCTTCTCTCTCTACTTCACATAGTAGTCTGCTGTTGTTGCTGCCTCCTTGTCCATCTACAAAGCATTTAGACTGGCTACCCAATCCTGTAGTACTCCTTGTTGAGTGGCATTGACATGCCACATACCCTTCAAAGCACCTAACTGTGCATGCACCGGCAATACAACCTCCTTACCATATACTAGCTTGAATGGAGTGAAATTTGTAGCTACTCTATAGGACGTCCTATACGCCCACAAACACTTCTCTAGATTTGTTTCCAACTCAGTGAACTATGTTAGATTTGTGCACAAGGATGAGCAAGCACTTGAATGAAGATGGCTTTAGAGGAAACTTTGAGAAAATACAATTTCTTTCTAAGAAAACAGGTAGCTTTTCAAGAAAGAAGATGCTTTCCCGTAAGGAAGTGTATGTTTGCATTGCATCTGTGCATGTCGTTGCACCCAGGGATGCCTAGGAAGTATGGTGCAAGCATTATTTTTAGCTAATAAGGTTTTACTGAGTTTTAAACAGGTTCAGATCATTTATAAAAGTGACCGGCGGCCCACTCAATAAGTGGGGAACCATCTGATAAAAAAGGAAGCAAAATCCAAGCCCCCCCCTCTTTCTCCCCCTATTTAGCACAAATACCAATGATCCCTCTTTTTTTGCCTTGGGTGCTCCCACTCTTCCCTATTCTGGCTGAGAGAGATCACCCCTATTCTTATCGACTGCCAAGTGCAATAAAAGTAGAATCTCTCTCACTCTGACACCTTGGAAAAAGCCAACGCTAGCAAGAAGAAGAGGTTGCTGTAGATTTTCAGCCATGAACTCAACATCGTGAGAGATGCCCATGGCTTCCCCGAGTGTACCAGATGTTGCCAAGACCCAGTGTGCAAGTTCCATTGTGAAGAAGTGCCTACAAAGAGAGTTTCCATTGCAAAAAGCTACTATTTTTCTCCGTTTTCAGCCCGCAAATGTCGTAGATGGGGTTGATTTACGAGAAGGAACTCGGGAACACATCTCTTCTATGTGTAGGACTAGAAGAGAAGTTTCTTTGCGTAGAGATCTCTTATGAGGAGTCATTTTTTGGAGAACCGAGTTGCATTTTGAGCATCGAGACTTCAAAGGTAATGTTTTCATGTTTTGATCTCTGGCTATTTGTTTGCAGGAGTACTTCCTCTTTGCAAGGGAGTAGGAGCAAAGGAAGGCATAAGCCTTTGTTGGAGAAAAGCGCTCTGAGGAACTAGAGCTAGATCAGCCCAAGGGTTTTGCACCCTGAGCTTGAGAGTAGATCCACGGATCGGAGAGAGGTAGATTCTCAAGTTAGGATCCAAAAATTGAGATTCCCAAGCAAGGAATTCATTTCCAACAAAGCAAAGATATTCTGCAGGAAGAGGACTCTAGGAACAGAGTCAGAAAAGAGTTAGAGGGATACCATGCCCTGAGTCTAGAAGGTGAGATCCAGAGGCAAGAACCTTGGTTCTCAAGGATTTGGAATAAGGAACAGAATTTCCTTGGAATAGGGTTCCACCCTAGGAATAGGAAGCTAAGGCTTCCAAGAACCATCAAGTATTATTCTAGATCGAATGTGGTAATACGTTCAGTTCAAGTGCTTGTATATACTTCTCCTTAGTAATAAAGATACTATTATGGGGGGGGGGGACTAGCTCATCTTCTAGTCATCAATATTGTGTCAATCTTCTCAATCTCTCTCTCTCTATATCCTCTGGCTTCAATATTAAGTGATAAATTCTATTTGTTCGAGTATATTTCATATTGTTACGTGCTCCCGTTTGTGACAGTGGTATTAGAGCATGGTCTTCTCTCTTTTTCTGTAAAGGAGGACGCTTCTGGGAAGATACGAGAAGAAGCCATGACAAGCCAAGAGAAAAGTAAGCAGGTGGAATCCTAAGCCGTGCATGAAAATCTCGCAAAGTTGGGAAAAAATTTCTCTCTGCAAGAAGTTGACAAGACTTGGGATTCTTTGAGAAGGCGACAAAAGCATGATGCTCAAGAACCTATAGAATTTGAGGAGAAAAATTCTCTAGATACTTCAAAACCCAAAAAATATCCACAAACATCAATCAAGAACCATAGCCAAGAAATCCCGTCATTTTGAGAAGGATATGAAGGTCTCTAGACCTCAGAATACTCCGGTCAAGTATGAAACTTTTGACGGAAGGGAAGATGTCCCAAAAGCTATCGCTTTCATTTGACAGTTTGAAGTTGCCTTTTCAAACACAAATTTCTCAGAAGAATTGAAGATGAGGCATGTGACCAAACACCTTAAGGGGATTGCGAGTGCTTGGTGGTATACCAAAGCTTTGCAAGGAATTCAAAACAAGACTTGGATTCAATTCAATGCTGAATTTTTGACTATTTTTTTCTTCTACGCTTTCGAGGAAGGCATCAAAGAAGATTGGGATTGGTTTGCTTGAAAGGAGCCCGAGAGAGTTACAAATTACGTGAACGGGTATTGGTTCACTCTTTCAAAGGTGGCTCCACTCTTGAACCCTCTCCGAGGAAGAAAAGATGAAGAAATTCAACGAAGGACTTTTGCCCGAATTTTGTAGACACGTTCGCAAGTTACTTTATAATGGATGGCGGAGTCAGCAATACAAGCTGAAAGTGTACACCTCAGTGTACATAGAAATCTAATCTCCGTAGTGGGACGAGAGCCATTGAACACGGAAACAACGAATTTTTGTTACCTCTCCTCGAAGGATACGTTGCTATCCGGAGAAAGTTTGGAGTAAGGGAATTCAATCTAATTCTTGAGTTTTTGAACAAAAGACCCTCAAACTTTAAGTGAGAGTGAAGGTCTTTGATCAAAGCTAAATCTTTGAGGGACTTGTAAATTGCGTATTGCTTTTATGCATGATGTTATATCTAACCAGGACCAATCACTCTCAAGTAAGTGTTCATGAGAGTAGGATTGAAAGGAAACATTGCTTTAAGCAATGAATTGGTTTGCTCAAACATCCAAAAGATTACTGATTGATCTTGTATCCGATAGTTTCCTAATAGGTTACTACCTGATATTTCAAGTAGGACATTATGAAGGAACCCTCTGAGTTTTTGAGAAAAGAAAAGCTTTTATCAAGCTTGAGTAACCTATGAGCCTACACTCCTTAATTGGTAAGGGAAGATATGGTAGTGCCTTTTGCACAAGTAAATGAAGAATCTTGTTATGAGGGAAGACACAAGAGACGACTACGACCTGTGCTTGTAGTATTCCAGATTTGAAATCTCAGTTATCTGATGAGCGTGTTTGCTATAGAACCAAGGCAAGGTATCATCTTGTTGAGCGTGTTTGCTCTAAGAATATTACGAAGGGAAGGAAATATCCTGAGTTCACCGAAGCTCTAACAAAACATGAGTATGATGTACAACTTTGGGCACATGGATAACACATGAAGATACACACCTTGTTTTCAAGGTGAGTCAACTACTATTCAAAATTTTTTTTGGTTAACCAAAATGAGATGAGTCAAATTCATTTTGAGGAAGTGGATTGGCATTTGACATACCTGTTTTGAGCACTCTTTTACATGCCATGATATTCTGACACGAGAATCTCTATGTGAGATGTGTTCGATTGTTTTGTGTTTCTATACTGAGAAAGGATTTTTTGATGGTCATTGATCATCAAATACTCCATGTACTAAAGTAGCAACTTATGGTTGTAGTACACGCTTCTTCGTAAGCGAGTCAAGTAATGAACTCTTATCTTCTAAGATGGAAAGAACTACCTTCACCACATATGGGAGAACATTCATGATTTTGGACATATGTTGAGAAAATGTTATGGCTAGAATCTTCTCTACCTAAGATTTGGCAAGGCGTTATTGATGTTTGCAAGGTGAAACGTTTTTTATGGCCTCTGTAAGGAAGATATGCTAATGTGCATCAGGAAAACACTGTCGGTGTTAATAACCTGCATGAGGAAAGATGGAAAGAAGTGCCACTGTGCACAAGGGATTTTTGGATCGGAACAATCGGCCTACATTGAGCAAAGACCAAGAACAATAACTTTCTCTAGTGAGGTGGCAGGCTCTATTTTCCAAAGGAAAGTATCCTCATGTGAGATTAATGCTTTATGATTTGGACAGTCTCAAAGGGGGAAGATACAAGAGGTTTAATATCCTCAGGACTAACATTGCAGGATTATCTGCAATGACAGATACCTAGATTGATTTCTAGAAAGATTATTCTTCTCGAGTTTGAGAAGACATAATTGAGTTTTGGATAAATAAAACTCTGATCGGTTAGAAAGACATGAATGACGAGTTCCTACATGACTCGTAAGGTTTAATATCCTCAGGACTAACATTGCAGGATTATCTGCAATGATAGATACCTAGATTGATTTCTAGAAAGATTATTCTTCTCGAGTTTGAGAAGACATAATTGAGTTTTGGATAAATAAAACTCTGATCGGTTAGAAAGACATGAATGACGAGTTCCTACATGACTCGTAAGATTCATGATTGGTGAAAAGATGTCCTTGAGGCACTAGAGGAAGGACATGAATTTTTCCTAATGGAGTTGAGTACCCCATCTACTTTCAAACCAATAAGGTGAGTATTGAATCATTGAATTTTTCTTTAATTGAATTTTTAGGTTCTCTTTTGAGAAAGGACCAGCTCAACTCACCATTGATGAATTTTTTTGGTTTCTCCCCAAGCAGTTCAGTTGGACCTCGACAATTGATGACATAAGTGAGAGGGATCAAAGTTGTGCACAATAAAAAGTCTTATAAGATAAAAACATTGTTCATTGAAAAATCATTTACATTACCTTGTCTTCATGTTGAAGGATGGATTCGGGCTGGAGCACCTCTTCCTAATCCTCGATCTTGGGTGGGTCCTCAATTATTGGTTCTCTTGGTGGCTCTCCTCTGTAAGGCTTAAGTAGGCTCACATGAAAAGCATTTTGTATGAGCGAATGATTGTGCAACTTTAGTTGATAGGCCATCTCATTGATTGGTTTTAATATTTGAAAAGGACCATAGGAGCTTTTTGGTACCTTAGTATAATACTTTTGGTGGCCCGTAAGATTTTTGCCCGTCGTTTGCCTTGGCAAACTTGAGTAGGACCCAATCATTTTCCTTGAAAGTTAAGGTCCTTCTGTGCTTGTTAGCAACAACTTTTTTCCTTTGCTTTGAGATGGATATAGCCTCCTTAATCTTTTGAAATGATTCTTTCAAGTCTCGGATATACTCATTAGCAAGAAAACAAAGATCTTCCCCTGTACCTCAAGTATCAAGGGACTTTTAGGTCTTCCCTCAATGATTTTGAAGGGTGCCTTCCCTGTAGTAGTATGGGTAGTGCTATTGTATGCATTCTCTACAAGAGGTAGGTACTTCTCCCATTGTGAGTGTTGATGTACTTCTGTGACATAGGTCTTGAGTAGATCTAGAATCGTAAGGTTGGCTACCTCACTTTGGCCATCCCTTTGTGGGTGATAGGCCGAAGAGAAATTTAGCCTTGTACCTAGATTCTCAAAGAGAACCTTCCAAAAATTAATGGTCATTTGAGGATCTCTATCTAACACTATGGATGATGGCAAGCAATGGTGTTTAAAAATCTGTGATATGAAGAGGGTTGCCATTTGATGTGCCTTAATAGTCTTTTTGACAGGTATAAAATGTGCCTATTTGTTAAACATGCTGACTATTGTCCATATTCTAGTATTCCCAGGGATAGAATTGGGTAATCCAAAGATAAAATCCATGGATATACTCTCCCATGGAGAATTAGAAATTGGCAATGCTTGGAGTAATCTAGGTTGCTTCCCTCTATCATACTTGGTCTTTTGGCATACCACGCATTTTGAAACATACCCTTGTATGTCTAATTTCATGGTAGGCCAATAGAAATACGTCTCTACTCCTCAAAGAGTAGGTTGAATCCCTCTATGCCCCACATAGGGAAGAGCATGGAATTCATACATTACTTTCTCACTAAGGGAGTTAGTAACACATGACCTATTGCCATGAAGAAGATAACCATTCTGCAAGGTGAACGGTTCTTCTTTCTTCCCTAAGGCAAGGGATGACATTATATCCTTGAAATTAGAGTCAGTAGCATACTCACCTATCATAGAAGATAGATCACTGTGAGTTACTATAGACAGTGTGTTTACTTTTGGTCGTCGTGATAGTGCATTGGCCACTTGATTGTGCTTGTAAGCAATATGAAAATTAAATTGCGGAAGAAAATTTTTCCACCTCATTTGTTTGTCAGAAAGCTTGGTTTGCGTCATGGTGTACTTAAGAATTTGGTGATCCATTCGTAGGATGAATGGAGTCCCCAAAAGATAATGCTTCCATGTGTCAAGGGCATGTACAACAACTAGTAGCTCCTTTTTGTATATGCCCAACACTCACTCATCAAAATCGAGTCTTTGAATTTTGTATGCTATAACATACCCTAATGAAGAAAAAGTGCTCTAAGGCAATCTCCACAAGCATCACATTGGACCTCAAATGATTTTGAGAGATCCGGCAGTGTAAGCACAGGTTGAGAGGTAAGATTTTCTTTGAGCTTGTCAAAAGCATTTTTCTCTTTTGCAGTCCATGTATACTTAACGTCCTTCTTTGTTAAGTCATGTAACGGTCCTACTATTTGCAAGAATTTTTATATGAAGCGTCTATAGTATGCACACATACTAATAAAGCTTCGTAGCTCATGTAGACTCTTTGGGTTAGGCCATCCTTTTATTACCTCTAGCTTTGTTGGATCCATACGGATACCATCTTGAGAGATTATGTGACCTAAGTATTGAATCTCTTGAAGGAAAAATTCACTCTTCTTTTTATTAATGAAAATTTTATTCTCCCTCAAAGCTTGAAAGATTACCCAGAGATGTTGCTTATGTTCCTCAAGAGAATTGAAGTAGATGATGATATCTACTTCAATTCTCTCTTTGATGATATCATCAAAGGAAACTCAAGTAAACTTGCAGTGGGGTCTAAAAGTTTTCTCCTTTAGGCTATTGAATGTGGCCGGAGCATTTGTCAAACCAAAAGGCATGACAAAATATTCATAAAGACCAATGTTGTGCAAAAAGAAGTCTTTACCATATCTTCATTCGCTATCCTTATTTGATGATAGCCACTTTTAAGGTCAATCCTACTAAAGTAGGTAGAGCCTTGTAGCTTATTAAATAGATCTTCTACCCGCGGTATGGGAAATCTGTTCTTGATAGTGATCCAATTTAGTGCTCTATAGTCAACACACATATGATATCTGTTGTCTTTCTTTTGTACTAATAGAACTGGTGAACAAAAGGGAGAGGAACTAGGTCTCACCATCCCCTTTTCTACCAGTTCATAGACTTGCCTCATAATCTCCTCTTGTTGAGCTGGAGAAACTCTATAAGAAGGTTTATCATGCAGTGCACTCCCAGGTAGAAGCTGTATCTGATGGTCATCATCCCCTCATTTTGGAGGTAACTCTCCAGGGATGTCATCGATAAAAAAATATCGGAATCCATTTAGGAAATTAGACAACTCTAATTCCTCTTGATTCCTACCATTTCCATTGGATAAAACATTAGAATAATTTATGGACTCTTTGACAAAAATCATGTACGTTAGATTGAGCTTTTCATTGACTTATGAAAAGCAGGTGAATTTATAAGAGGTATAGTACGACCCAACTTATTAGCATCTATATACATGTCCTTTTCCCTTTCTCCTTTTAGTGAACTTCATATTGGCAGCCATGCGGTTGAACCATGGTGCCCCTAGGATAGCATCCTCATGTTGGAGAGGGGAGGTGAAAAATTCCTCTTTTTCAATGTAGATTTGGACATGAAGCCTCAATTTCCCAATCAAGGGAGTAGCAGAGTCTTGTTGTCCCTTGAAATCTCCATCGGCAGTCACAATATCTCCCATCTCAAAAGCTTGTATGCCCACCTTAGTGGCCAACTCCATTGATATGAATTTGTGAGGAGAGACAGGTTCAAAAAGGATAAAGGAATCATGCAGTCTTTGGACAATTGATGAAGTATCTTCACATCTTTTGAGTTGGTTCTGCTACCAGAACTTGAAGTAAAGGACTTGACCTCACCTTTTCCCAATCATAGGAAAAGGATGATCCTTTGCAATGAGTATCCTCTTGTCATAAAATCTAATATCTAACCAACCCAAATGATTTTCTCATATTAAATTGATCACTTAATGTTAAGGCGGTTACGCCGCTAGCGGAAGCTAAATAGCGAGAACTCAACCAACAACATAATTTGTCAAATGAGGACGGAGCTTGACCCGCAGGCGCATGGAAACACCTAGGTGGGTGTCAAATCACCTACTCGACCTTCTAATGACAATCACTACTAAGGAAATCAAATCTAAGTTCTAAAATACGCAAGTGACTGAAATTCGTACTACGAACGAATGCTATACGAAACAAGATCTAGAATCATTGAATCGATCTCAAACTCAAGGGGAAGTCTATACACTGGGTAAGAACAACACCCTAAAGACTTGAACTACAAAATCAACCTATAACCACTTCGTGCGGTAAACGCGTATGAAGACAGGCCGAAATATACAGGTGACCGAAACTTGACCCCGATGGTACTAATGTGTAGCTCTACTCGTTGTGGTTCTATGGATATGCTGCACGCTCAATTCCGACACACAAGTTGGAAGAAAACTCACACCGAAGCTCGTAGGAACTTACCACACATAGAAGCCGATAGCGCGCACTCTTGGTATCTGTGCGTAGCTCTCGCCGTTGCTAACACAATGGCGGTGTCGCTTCTCCAATGGCGGCTCCGTAGCTCGCGTAGCAAGGAGATAAGACTCTCTCTCTCTCTCTCTCTCTCTCTCTCTCTCTCAGACACAGTCACGGCGCTCAAAAACTCACTTTGATTAATAATCTGCCCTTAGGTTACAAAAACTTTGGCTTATATACCTCAGCCTTGGAGGTGAGAACATCTCTAACTAAATACATCAGCAAGTGAAATTACTTCGGGATTACAAGCTGGAAACTCAATTGAGTCCCGTTACTTAATGAATGGCTCAAATCAAAATTAATGTCGGAAAGACATTTATTACAATCAATGGTTACAAAATGATGAGTGTGAGCAAAAATGTGGGTGTGATCCTCTGCTGGCTCAACACTCCCCCCCCTTCGCTTTCATGTCGTCCCTGACATGACTTTTATGCTTGGTCAATAAAGTCCTGTCGTCTTGAGCATCTGCAAATGTGATTCGTATCGTAGGTTGCCGATGGTCAAGGTTGGGCCGAATATTTTGCTTTCGTGGGTGAAAAAGCGGGTGTAGAAAGCTTCTTCGAATGTTTGCATGTGGAAGCTAGGCAAAAACATAATCCTTTGGTATAGGAGGTGTAACACTTTTGGAGAAGGCTGCAATGAAGATCGTACATCATATCAGACACCGTTTCGGCCGTCGATAGTAGACTCGAGGTCGTGGCTTTATCTGGCGCGAACACTTCAATGCAAGCTAAGAGAGTCCTGCAGATTTTCTTGAGCATCTGACATGAAAGGTCAGGAGAGCCAGTAAAGAGCTTGATGGTGCCCGTTAGGGTTTTCACCATGTAGGCTTTACCTATTCTCTCTCCTGCCTTTGGTCCTGGCATCCTGGGATAATTAAGCCAATTTGTCTTCTTTTCTGCAATCCTGCCATGCTCTTTCCAGTTTCTGACTCTTGGCACCGGGCAGAAGGTTGCATCCTCCCGGATCTCCTTTGGTGCCTCCACCAAGTAGATGAGGTAGGCTGGGTATTTGTTCAGCCAACCTTTCCTCCATCTAGGTTATGAATCTACTATCTTCTTTGATTGTTCCTCCTTTGTGATGTCGCCTTCGTAAAGAGCGACATAATGCTCCCCTTCTAGTCTCTTTTTCGTCTTTAGCACTTCAAATTTCATCAAAGGGAAAGGCAGGCTGGGTTGCATCCACTGTTCATGGAGCACTTTTGTGTCTAGTCCCTGAAGTCTAATGGAGATTAGGAGTCTCCTCTCCCATTCCATTTCCGCCTTGGCACTCTCCTCTGCTGACTTTTCTATTTGGTCATGGAGCCTTTGTTCTTCTTCTTCAGAGATTCTCGAAGTCGAGGCCACCTCTTGAGCTGGGGCAGGATCTTCAATTGTGGTTGCCTCTCCAGTTTCTGGTAGCTCTATGGCTGCTCCACGTGATTCTTCTTGTGGTGTCTCTGTCTCTCTCCTTTGTTGCTCTAGTAGATCTTGGAGCTGTTTGCGGAGGGCCTCATTCTCTGTCCGTAGTGTTTGATTTTCTAATGTGAGCCTCTCCTCTACGGCCAATGATCCCTCCGCAATGTGCAACCTTTGCACTTGCTCTAATCTTAGCTCTCTTTGTAAGCTTCGGACCTGGTCTTCCAAAACTGGTACGATAGCTCCCTCTTGTTCGGTTCCTGCTCTGCTAGCTCTAGGGGTAGACCTGAGTCTAGTGATTGTTCTTTCTTGGAGCTCGACTCTTTCCCTTAGCTCAATGAGCTCATCCTTAGCCGCCTCCAACTCATCCTCTATCTGCTCCCTTGCTTCCTGTGCACTTGTTAGTTCTCTTGAAGCCTCAGCTAGTTGGAGTATCAAGCCGTCTCTCTCGTTTTCCGCGTCATGGAGTGATGCTTTATGACTTTCAGATTCAGTCATAGCATTCTCTAAATTTCTCTACAACTCCGCTTCCCTTTGTTTGGCTCTCTCAATCTCTACTTCCTTTGCCTTGGACCTTTCTTTTATCTTGCTGAGCAGTTCATGCACCAAAGTGCATGTCTTTTTCATCATCATCTGTCAACTCTAAAGCTCTTTCCGCCACCAGCTCCACTGGCTTTGGCTCTTCTAGTATTTTCGGTTCGTCCAGTTTCTCTTCACTTTCTTTTTTACTCTTTGTCTTTTTCTCCGTCCTCTCCGTTCATCTTGTTTTTGTAGGGTGATCCCATAAACTGCCTCAAGGGCCTCTTCTTCGGTGTATCCTATCTCTACCAGATCCTCATAATCATTTCTCTTTTGCTGAACTGGATCTATCTTCTTTTCTTTGGTCTCAGCTTCTGGCTTTTCCAAAACATCTGTGTCCACCTCTACTGTGGTCTCTTCCACAATTTTTTCCGTCTTCTTCGGGCTTGGTACATCAGTCATAGAGGGATGTTTGTCCTCAGCTTCCTTGGCTTTTCCTTTGTCGGCTTGCCCATCTTTCTCTTGAGGCTTAGTAGACCGATCTACTTTCCTTTTCCCCTTGTTGTCCTTTTTCAGCTCAACTTTTAATTGTTGTACCTCCTCTTCAGTGTATGGCTCGACAGGTTGCTGCTCCAAAATAGCCTCTGACTCCTCATAAGCTTTAATATATTGATCATATTGATCAATATGTGGCCTGGCCGAGCTAGTTCCGACTTTAGTGGGGTCTGGCACCCACTTTTCTTCAAAGTCACCCTTTAGAGCTCTTTCCGCTCTAAACTGCTCCACTAATCTTTCCATTCTTGCCGCTTTCTGACTTTTGGTTTTCTTGGGAGCAACCTTCTTCTTTACTTTTTTCTTAAGTGGCTCGTCCACATCCTCTTCAGGTTCTGAAACTACTTCTAGTTTCCGGCGTGCTCTTGTGGATGCCCTCTTGGATACTTCGGGCTGTTCTTCCTCCTCGTCGGCTTCTCTAACCCACTCATTCTGGGAGGGAGCCTTTGGCCACTGATCTCTAGCTCCAATAGCTTCATAAGCTATTCTTGTTAGAACTTCCGCTCCTCCTATGTATTTTGGCTTCTCGTTGTGCATGGCAATTACTTGCTCGTGGATGTGTTGAGCGTAATTCACCTCTTTTGGCATATTGCTCTTTAATGCCCATGTGATGGTGGTCGCAATGGCATGGGGTGGTGTCGTATACTTTTGCGGTCTTTTACTGCAAACATGAAGAAATTGGTTGTACAGTCGGCAAAGGGTTGCCGCTCTTGGGTCCTTCATATCTCCATAGGTCGCATTCTGTTTCTTGGGCCCATAGACCTCTATGGCCTCCCTTCTTTCCCTGACCGAGCTCCCTTTGTTGTGCAGCTTCAATGCGTCTGCAATTAGCTGTGGAGTGATCTGTACTTCTACCTTCTCTCCATCCATGGCTGTCAATGTGGCTTTTCCATCCTTCTAAATGGATGTTGCCAACTCGTACACTCTTCTTGTATCCACACCTGATGGTCTCGAGGTGAAGAAACTGTGCAAGTCTATCCTTTCCAGGTACCTGCTGATGTCTTCTGACCTGCTATAATCTACCAATTCCTGTGGGATCATCGGTACATCCACCGCTTGCCCTTGAGGATCTCTGAAAGTCCCATGGTAGATCTTTATTCCCTCTTTCTCCAATACTGCTTCCTCCACCCAAGTTTTGGTTGGCTTGAGGGTTTCTGCTGGAATGTCAAATGGTTCCGCTTCTGCAATAGCATCTTTGATTGTCGGTCTTTTTCTCTTCGTTGCCAATGACTTGGTGGAATCCATGGATCCTGTAACTCCAATTTCAGAAGTTAGCGTCTTTTTAGTACTGAAAGCCGAAATGAAGCTTTTAACTATCCAAATGACTTGAAAATTGAAACATGAGCTATTCAGGGCCTAAGGATGCAAGGTAGGTGAAAAAATATGCAAAGTGGGCTCAAAATCATGCTGGAGACATCATACGCGTATGATGTCTTTTGTGTCAAAATGACTTCATATTGGTTGTGCTTGTAGCTGATAGTGTATACATGATTATCATATGCTTGGATTTGAGTTTGGATCCCATTTGGTCAAGTTTTGGCCAATTTAGTCCAGTTCCGGCTCTTGGCAAAATTTTGAAAGGGAATTGGATTTTATGATCCAAATTGGATAAAACTTGGTGGTTCACTTTCAAATGGCATGTAGATCACTTTTGTTTGGTGGTTGAAGCCCTGAGGTGCCAAAATCACATAGTGAGACATCATACGCGTATGATGTCTTTTAGTGTATTTTTGGACCAAATTTCTCTATAAGCTTGGATTTGGCTTTAGATAGGCTTATTCAGTGGATTTATGAAGTTTGGATAGATTTTGGGCTAAAAATGGCTCAGGAGACATCATACGCGTATGATGTCTTTTTCATCAATTTTGCATGGGATTGGTTCTGTGGACTCCCCATGTACTAGTGAAGGACTGTTCCTACTCAATCTTGGTTTGGACTTGAGTATGTTGGATTTGGGCCAAAAATAGGCTTTAGGTGAAGGATTTTTCCTCAATTGGGCTGATGGGGTGATCCTCTTGACCAAATGGTTGCAAATTTCATATGTAGCATGTATTAGATATATATAATGGATGTATGATGACAAATGAGCAGTTTTGGCTCTGTAAGTGCAAATAGACATCATACGCGTATGATGTCTTTTGTGTCAAAATGGTGCTTTTTTGTTCCAGATAGCTTGTAGATGTGTTTAACAACAATCCTACAAAGTTTCAATGAGTTTGGAGTTATTTTGACAAAATTAGGACTAAAAATCAATTTTATGGCCTACTTTGCGTCTTTTTGGTTGTCCTTGGGTTTTCTAACTCCAATTCCCATGATACTTGGTTCATAGGATGTGATTAACATGTGGAATGAGGCTATGCACTCAAATGTTGAAATGGATGTGAAATTCATGCTGTGAGACATCATACGCGTATGATGTCTTTTCTTGAAATGTTGGTTTTTTTGTGCAAAGAATGCTTTGTGCTAGTGTCCTAAGCCCTGCTAACTAGTTTTCAACTTAAAAAGTCATCAGTTTAGCTAAAAAGCCCCCTTATAGGCATTTCAGTCTCCGAAGTCGTCTTTTTGCCTTGGAGTTGAATTTCTTCAACTTTTCTTCTCGAGAGTTGCATTTCCAGCTCATTGGATATGTTGTGAAGCCATCTATTTGGTTGAACTTGACTTTGGCTCCCCGTTCTCCATCTTTCTCCCTTTGGTTGCCCGAAAGCGTCTTTTTCACCATCGGTAAGTGAATCAGCTTTCTTTTGGGTTTTGCTTGCAAACATAAGTCATCGATAGTTACTTGAAGCTGTTTGTGAAGTTTCATTTCATTCGGTCATCAATTTCAGCCGTTATGCCAAAATGACGCTTTGTGTGTCCGCAGCCAAATCGGTTGTTCCGACCTACTTTTTGTGATTCAAACTTGGAGATATTCTATGGTTGCATTGTCCTTGATGTGGTTGAACCTCCTGTGAAGTTTCGTGTTGTTTCGACAACTTTTTCCTATTTGCCTCTTGCAGGCTCTGTTGACCTAGGGTTTTTCCAGTCGTTGTTTCTCGAGCTTTGAGTGTTAGAAACCCATCTTCTATACTAGGGTAACCCACCTATAAGTTCTTGCAAGGTTTGGTTAGGCGGTTGTGCCACTACCTAGCATTCTACCCCATTCCCCGTCTGCTCTTGTTTCTTGGTTTTGGTCAGTTTTCGCGACAAAAGTTAATGATAAGCATCAAAAGCTTATGGCAACGAGTCTACCTCTCATGTCTGGTGTCCTCTGAGCTCTCGTGGAAGTCGTAGAAGGTCGTAGAAGATATGTGCTCCTGTGGCTCTCTGCTCTTCTCCAAGAAGGTAATAGTGTGAATGAGCTTGAAAGTGATGTGAAAAATACTTAACTTCGGACTTCCCGGTTCACTTGCCACCAAATTTGTCATGTGCTCCTATCTCGTTGTGAGATGCGCTTAAGGATCTGAAATTTCCCAAATCGGACTCCGTTTGACCTGTTTTCTTAGAATTCCGTCCACTTGCCAAAATTCTGCCGTTTCGGACTTTCCGCAACTTTTTCAGAATTGTACCCAATTTTTACCATGGGTTGCCCTTGTCATTAGGACCATCACCGTCTATTCTTTTCTTTTTTCCGATCTCATTTCACCTGCTTTTTTTTATTTTTCTTTTAGTTTTATTAAGAAAATCATAAAAAATAAAGGAAAATAGCAAATTGAAGCCAAAAATTTCCAAACATACACAATGAATAGCTGGTAACCCTGTGTATATGAATATACACTTATTTGTGATTTCTGGACTTGGATTACCACTTTTTTTCACTTTTTAGCTCCAAAAACACTCTTATTTAGTGATATTTATATGTTTAGAGACCCAAATTCATCATTTGATCTCTTCTTGTTGCAAAACAAGGTATATAAGGGCATAAATATTATCAATATCCGCAATCAAACATAAAAATTGCAAAATCATGTAAGACACTGCCTTGTAATATAATTTTTGTTTTTCTTTGTTTTTGTCGCTTGTAGCTGCTTTGTAGCTCCTGTATACCTGTATACCTCCCCCCCTCCTAGTCTGAGTCCTCTCGGAAGACTATGAAGTGTCTGTGGGCGAAGCATTGTAGTTGTTTTGGTCATAAGTTCCCAATGTAATTGTAGAGCGATGATACAACAGTCTTTCCAATAAAGCTGCTCTTTGTTTGATTGAAGGATTGGTGGTCGGATTTTGGGTTGGTTTTGGCACTTCGGTAGTAGAATCAGTAGATGGATTCTTCTTTACCTTGTTGTTCTTTTTCACAATCCAAATCTGCTTCCGCTTCGCTTGTGCTTGCCACAAACTCTTTGCGACCCAAACCTGCTTTGTTCTGTGTGTTGATTTCCTCGCCTTGAAATACCTAGGAGTTTCCGTGGATTGTACTGAAGGGAGTTCCTGTTTACAAATCCTTGGGATCCAAATTTGCTTGCTATAGCTTTGTGCCCTCATGAACTTTTTTGGAATCCAGATCTGTTTCACTGTCCTTGATTGTCTGGAATCACTCTGTTGTCTGGTATTGAAGACTCTGTTTTCCACCTTTGTGTTCTCTGGCACAACCTTTTTTGGTCTCCATACCAACTTTGACTCCATTTTTTCCCAAGGTTGAGCTGTTATATTATTGGTTGTCTTCCTTATCCAATGTTGAGAATTCCTCGTCGAAGAGTAATCCAGTTGTATAGAAACTTTTGGTTGCCATTGCTTCTTCTTTTTCTCTGGTTGTTGTTTACCTTTGTTCTTGGATTCTTCCTTTGGAGTTGGCTCTGCTCCTTTGGTGAATTTAACTGATTGACTTTCACCTTCGTATTTGATAAGCACTGATTTAGAACTCCAGTCAATCATTGCATTGTATTGCTTCTGCCATGGTTGTCCTAGCAATAATGGATGTTGTGTAGCTTGGTCTTCAACCACGTAAAACATATGAGGATACACATACTGGTTAATCTGTATATGTAAAATTGTGCATCCGACAGTTTTGATTGAATTCTCAGAGTAACTCTTTAACTCTTGCTTCGCAGTTTGTAATTTAGTGTCATTTGTCAATTGTCTATACAAACTGAGTGAAAGTAGGTTAGTTTGAGCTCCTGAATCCAATAGTGCTCTGGCTTTGATTTGGTTGGTTCCTACTTTGCATTCAATGATGGGTTCTTCTATGTCATTATCCATTTCTGTTATACTGACTGCGTTTATTAGTATTGCTCCTTCATTGCGTTGTTTCTGACGCAGTAGTCTTCTTTTCTCCATTCTTTCCTTCGCCTCGGCTTGCGCTTCCTCCACAATCTTTTTCTTTTTCTGGACACGCAGCTTTTCTTGATGTATTTTGAGAAGCATGTCTTGGGTTAGGGGCAAAAGATACTTTTTCACTCTGCATCCACTAATCCAATT
Source organism: Adiantum capillus-veneris (assembly GCF_014529385.1). NCBI lineage: Eukaryota > Viridiplantae > Streptophyta > Polypodiopsida > Polypodiales > Pteridaceae > Adiantum > Adiantum capillus-veneris. Next base: position 155,666,545 of record NC_140931.1, read on the forward strand.
GGGCATTTCTTCTCCGTCTAATGTAGCAAGCTTGACGGCTCCACTTGGTGATAGATCTTTAATCACCAGAGGTCCCATCCCTCGCTTTTTAAGCTTCTTAGCATGCTGTTTCACAGTGTAAACTAGGACATAGTCCCCAACCTTAAACTCTTTAGTCCGCACATGCTTATTGAGCGTAGATAGAAGCTACTGCTTTTAGGCGAAGCTCGTCTAGCTTTTCCAGGTCATCTATTCTATCAGAAAGCTCGTGCCCTGTCCACTCTAGATCCTTAGCCACCCTTAAGGTTGAAATCAAGAATTCTATTGGTAAGATAGCATTTAGCCCAAAAACCATGTTATATGGGGTCGTTCCTATTGATGTTTTATATGCTACCCTATATGCCCATAATGTTGAATGCAACTTCTGGTCCCAGTCAATTCTCGACTCAGATACAATCTTCGTAAGGACCGTGCATATGGTTTTGTTTGTTGCTTCAGCTTGTCCGTTTGCTTGTGGATGATACGGGGCTGATTTCCTATGGATTACCATGAATTCATCTAGAAGGATCTCTATCACTTCATTTATAAAATGTGTGCCTCGATCACTCACAATTTCTATTGGCAATCCATATCGTACAAAGACGTATTCATATAGAAATTGTGCCATGGTCCTGGCATCTGCTTTTTGAGTTGCCTTTGCTTCGACCCACTTTGTTAGATAGTCTGTAGCCACAACGATGTATTGTGCATGAGTCTTATATGCAGGAGGTGAAATGGGTCCGACATAATCAATCCCCCATTTTGCAAAAGCTCTTGCCCCCATCATTGGTCTAAGCGGCATATCATCTCTTTTAAGTGGTACTTTGGTCCGCTGACAGTCATCACACCGTTTAAGGTATTCCTCAGCGTCCATATGTAATGTTGGCCACCATATTCCTGCGGCTAAGACAAGTTTTGTTGTCTTATCACCTGAGAAATGGCCTCCACCTACTCCTCCATGAGCTTGCTCCAGGATTATCACATACTCAGACTCTGATGCGCAAATCCTAAGCTGGTTGTCTTTACCTCTCTTATAGAGTTGATCTCCTATTAAAGCGTAATCTCTAGCTTCTGTCTCTACAGATTTCTGACGAGCTTTTGACGTTCCTTCTGGGAAAGTTCTATTTGTGAGATATTCAACAATATACTGACTCCATTCCGGAGCGATCATTATCTGATATAATGTCGAATACTCTGCTGGCGGTTTTGATGAACATACAATACATACAGTGACATATTCATGTACGCTTTCTTTCATTCCTGGCCAATAGACTCCCAATTGTAACAAATTCCTATATGTGTTCCTTCTTGAACAATGAAATGCACATTCCTGAACATGTGCTTCGTGCAGATATATATTATATTCCTCAGGATTGATGCATAGTCGTAAAACATGATCATTTCCCAATTGATACAACCTTCTTGCAACCAATTGAAGATTCTTGGATTGCTGAATAGCAATATGTTTCTGGTTGTATTCTCTTCTATCAAACTCTCCTCCATAGGTTAATAGGCTAACGACATTTTGAGACCACTTCGGTATCATTTCTATGTTGAACAAGTACGCGTCTGGCATGTCGTCATCTACTCCTATAGGGTCTTCTCCATTTGTCAATCGCGAAAGATGATCAGCTCTAAGATGTGTTTTTCCTTTCTTTACTACTACCTTGAAGTCGAATTCCAGTAAGATAATGAACCATCTCACTATTCTCCCGGTATTGCATGGTTTATTCACTAGGTAGAGCAAGGCTTGGTGATCCGTAAAAAACACAAACTTGTTGGCTAGAAGATAATGCCGAAATTTCTTCACAGCATATATCATTCCTAATCCCTCTCGCTCTGTTGTGGTGTAATTCTTCTCTGCATTGTTGAGCTGTCGACTGGCGTAACAGATAGGAAAATCCATGTTTCCTTCTTCTGGCTGAGCCAGAATGCATCCTATTGCATATGCCGAAGCATCTATATGCACATGGAATATCTTCTCCCAATCTGGTGGTTTCAAGACTGGAGCAGTAATGAGTGCCTCTTTCAATTTCTTGAATGATTCCTCACACTTCTCTGTCCATTCAAAGTTCACTATTAGCCTGTAAAGTGGTTGGCCTATTATAGCATACATGTAAATGAATCGTCTATAATATCCGAAATGTCCCATAAAGCTCTGTACTTGTTTCGCATTGGTTGGTCTAGGCATATCCACTATAACTTTTATCTTGTCTAAATCCGTGGATATTCCGTTTTGTGAGACAATATGTCCCAGAATTCTGCCCTGTCGGACCATAAACACACATTTCTCAGGATTGAGACAAATACGATATGTCCTACATTTCTAAAATACTTTTCTTAGGTGTTCTAGATGCTCATCTCTCAGAAGAGAATGTACACATAAGTCATCCATGTATATTTCTAGAAACAACCTTAAGTATTCTTTGAAAGCATGCGTCATCAGCGTCTGGAAGGTTGCGGGAGCATTGGTTAGACCAAAAGGCATAACCCGATAAGCATAAATTCCCCACTCCGTTGCAAAAGCTGTTTTATGTTGATCTTCCGGTGCTATGGCTAGTTGGTTATATCCTGAAAAACCATCAAGAAAGGAGTATGCTGTTTTCCCTGATACACGCTCTAGAACATGATCAGTTATCGGCAGGGGATAATTGTCCCTGATTGTTGCATCATTCACTTTCTTTAAGTTGACACACACTCGGAGTTTTCCGTTCTTCTTGAATACCACCACAATCGGAGATACCCAATCGGTGTGTTCAATCTCGTATATGAATTCAGATTCCATTAGCTTATCTATCTCTTCTTTGATTCGCTTAGCAAACGTATCATTATATGTGTATGGTCTCAGTCTGCTAGGCTTTGCGTCTTGTTTTAGTGGGATTGTGTGTTGGCATATTGATGGGTCAACTCCCTTTAAGTCCTTATAAGACCATGCAAACACATCCCTGTACTCTCTGAGAAGACTCAAAAGTCTCTCTTCCTCGCCTGGAGACAAATCTGTGGCTATGTACACCGGTCTAGGTGTCTCACCTGGAGCTGCTAAATCAACTTTTTTTGCATCCTCCGGTCCGTCATAAGATTCGTTCTCCCTTCTCTCTCGAATAGGTTGGGTTAATACCACCTTCCTATCCTCTATTGTGAATTTCCTGTAGTGAGAGGGAACATCCATGTTTTCCTTGATTTTGGCGTTTTCATCCTCTCCACTCTCAATTTCTGTCGTCCAAACTTCTTTCAGAGTTTTCTTGAGCTCTCTGTACTTGTTTCTACGTTCTAACTTGGACTCCGTGTGTTCTCTGTTGCGCTTGCTCTTTTTTGATTTTTCTGTTTCAGTTTTCGTTTCATTCCTTTGAACTTGATTTCTTGAGCTTCTTTTGTCTTTTCGTAAGCTCTTTTGCTCATTGCCTCTCATTCTTCTAGAAATCTTGTCCTTAACACAATCTTCCGTCTTTACTAGCATTAAGAATTGATTTTTTCCTCTTATTCTAGGCATCGGATTGGTTCTAACCCCCTTTGTTTTTCTCTTTGCTCTATAGCGTTTCTGGCGTTGTTTAGTTTGGTTCGGAAAATCATAAAATCGGACATTCGTTATAGTTTCTTTGTTTCCGCTTGAATTGTCCGTTGACTCGTTGTCTGCTTCATTTCCCCACTCTGGATGATCGGGAATGTCGTGAAACACCTCTTCTTCATCTTCCTTTTCCAGTGTATCGTTCTTTTCAGTTTTTTTTTCGAGTATAGTTCTCAGCATGAAGTACGGAACCATGTCGTACCCGTCCTTGTCGCAAAATTTCGTTGTGGGACCCTCCGGAATTGCACAAACATCTAGGGTTGCTAGAATGTGTGTCCATTCTAATGGTTCAAGCGTGTCCTCTGGAAAGGGTTCTCCTATATAAGTTTTGTCTTCGATAGCCCTTTCTAAAACATATTCTTCTCGCCTCAAACTTCCACATTTCGAGGCTCCACACATCCATAACTCCTTGGGCTTACCTAACCAAGCTGGAAATTCGGATCCCGCCAAAGTAGCTGAATCAAACTCCTCTATTGGTGTTCGATTCACATCTTTGTAGCTATGGTCTCTCAGGTTCACACGTGTAGTGGTTTCCATATTTCTCAGGTATATGTGATCGTAGCCCCAATCCTGGACCATTTTCAACTGTCTCATGAATGGTCTTCCCAGTATGATATCATAGTTATTCTCCTTGCCAAAATCGACAATAGCAAAAGTATGTTCGTATTCAATGCCGCAAGAAGTCACTACGACTTTCTCTAATAACCCCATAGGTTTCTCCATGTGTCCATCTGCTAATTGGAGTTTCAACCTAGTCTTCCTTATTGCTGGTTTCCCCCATTTTTTCCAGATTTCTTTTGTAGCAATGGCTACCCCAGCTCCGCTGTCTAGTATTGCCATCGTGTTCACTCCTTGGAATTCAACTGGTAAGGTTGTATTCCCCTCTTCACCTTCGCAATACTCTCCGACCTTGTTTAAGGGTACAGGCTTAGCGTTCTTTTGTGGTTTGCTCAGCTCTTGTATACCCTCTTGCAGTCTCGATGTTGGGTCTTTTATCCCAAATTTCTCCAAGCATTTTCCTACAGTGGTCCACATATGTGGTCTTAGCCTCAAAAGCTCAGCTAGAGTGATAGTGCATGTCACTGGTGTTGACAAGATCTCTATCAATCCTTGCGAGTCCATGACTTTTTCTGATGAGATTCTTCGTGAGGGAAGTGCTCTAATCTCGGATTTTGCTTCATACTCTCCTAAGTATGAAGGTAAGGTATTCAGTGAATGAGGTTTGCTCTCCATTGTTCTAACAGAGCCCCCATCTCCCCAGTAAGATTGCAGATCCAAGTCCACTTGAGATCCTGCCTCAAATTCCACTATGGGAGGATTCCTGATGTCCTTTTCCCAATTTGTCTGATTAGCTTGGCAACTTAGCTCGTTTGCAAAGTTTGCCTCTCTCACTTGTTTCCAAAATTCATTGTAATCCTCATCTCTTCCGTAAATCCTCTGTATGACTGGATGAAAACTCTCTATCTCCTGATCGGTTGTGTTCAATACTATGCGGTCATCCTTGTGTGTATTTTCAGGCTTTTGTGCACTGGGAGTCTTTTCAGCTACCCGTGAAATGATAGTCTCTTGCTGAATTGGGTTTTCCGTTCCACAATTCATTGTTTCTCTTGGTGGTTCTAATAAGGCTTGTGCAGTCTCGATCATTCTCTGGCACATTTCAAGTCTCTGCTTTTCCAATTCCGCGTTTGGGTATGTCATCCACCTCTGTTCTTGTGTTTGGTTGTTCTTTAACCTAGCTTCGTAAGCTCTCATCAGTGCGTCCAATGGTTCGTGTACTTTGTCGACTAGCACTGATCCCCCTGAGCTTAAGCTCGTTGTTTCTTTGATACTCTTTTGTTTCGTTCTTTCCGGGCTCATCTCTCATTTCCCGTTTTGACTCTCAAGTTTTTCTAATCTATCTTTAGTTCGCTTTAGTTCCTCAGCTAGAATAGCATCTTCACGTTCTTTTCTCAACTTCATGCGTGCTTTTCTAGCTTTCCATGTGTTTCTCTGACTCCGCGGTCCTTGACTAACCACTTCAGTCGCTAACTTTCCATTCTCAGGTTCTCTAGTGGTTTTCTTAGCTTGAGCTCTAGTAACAACTTGCGTTGGTATCAGAGTTTCATTTTCAGACCCACTGCTGGTAGGAATAGTTTCTAGCATATTCAATGTCGTCTTTTGCACTTTGTTTGGATTCTTTGAACAATCCTCAATGAAGTGAGTAACCCCACACAGTGCAATAAGCGTTAATTCTAATGATTTCCGTATGTGGCCAAACATTCATCAGATGGTCACCTCCACACTTGTAACAGGGTCCTAGTGCTGGTCTTGGTCCCACTTGATTCGTCCTTTGTGGATAGGATGGTCTTTGTCCTGTTAACCCTCCATGAGCTATGAACATCAATTTTCTTGCGTCCAAATTGTATCTCTCTTCATCAGAAGCACTTGTAACTGTTGGTGTTCCAACATTCCCAATCATGCCCCATGGTTCTGGTTGTTTGGGTTCTTTTGGTGGGTAATACACAGTTGGAGACATGTGTGCACCAGATTCTTCATAATAGGCTTGAACAAGCACTAAGGCTTGTTCTTCCTGATTCTCTAAGGTTGGTGCATATCTAATGCCCACTGGTCTTGCTCCTGGTAAAGGTGGTTGTTGTCCCAATACCGGTTGCGGTCTTTCTATCCCCATAGGTCCTGGTACATTTCCCGTTGGGTATCGAGGTACTGGATGTACCTGAGGTGGTGCTAATTTAGCAGGAGGTGCATACTGACGCTCCCTTACATACCCTTTGTTGTAATAGCACTCCTCTGTTGGATGGTTTGTCAATTTTTGTTCAATAGCACACCATTTTAGTGGTTTTGGCAATGGTTTTTGGTATGGTGCCATCCTTTTTAGAGCATCTTCTATCATTTGCTCTACATTTGGCATGGTTGTTGTTTGAACATTTTTTTAGTGGTAGTCTCGCTCGCTACGGAGGTAGAGCTACTGGATGCAAAATCTGTATCCGCTGACACCTCTCCATAAACCGTACAGTTATCCACTAAGTACAATGCTTCTCTCGTTACTTGCTCGAAACTTGTACAAGCTTTCAAGTGCAAGTCCTTCTTGAGAGTGTCGTTTCTCAATCCTTCAATAAAGAGAACAGATAGTCTGTCATCTTGTGGTCGTTCACGTACTGGACATCTCTCAATGTATTGTTTGAAGCGAAGTGAAGCTTCCTTCACTTTTTCGTGTTCTCTCTGTTTAAAAGCATATATTTGTGAGACCGTATTGTGCTTAATCCCTCGTTTTGAGAATTCCTCAGCAAACTCTCTTAGCAAATGGTCAATGTCATGGAATCCCCCTCTGTTCAGTGGTTGAAACCATGTCAATGCCGTACCTTCTAGAGTAAGACCAAATCCCTCGTATTGTGTATGGAAATCTGTTATCTGCTCAGCTCTTAAGACTTGCTTAAAGAGTGACACATGTGCATACGGATCTCCTGAACCACCATACTTCTTTGGCATACACTTGGCTACTTGAGATGGTCTCATACGTCTATGGTCTGCTACCAATCTCATTGCTCCTGTGTCCCGGCTAAAGCTTTCTCTAGCATCATGGACTTCATGGGTTACCCTTGTCGGTTCCCCTGCCCTGAGTCTACTACTAGGAGGTAAATGTGATGGTTCCGCTTCGAACCTTGGACCTGGAGTGGTATATGTGGGGATTGGAACTGCACTACCTCGATTCGTATCCATTGACTCTCTGGAATGTAATGATCCCATTGGTCCGGGCTTCGAGTACTGAGGTTGACTGAAAGAGTCAGCAGCCTGAGTTCTTTGTCCTCCTGTTGTCATTGGGTTTTGCACTCCATTTGTTGGTGCTGGTCTTTGTGAGCTAGAAGTAACATAATACTGATGTAGTGGTCCCCCAAAGTATGTATATCCTTCTAATTCTTTCTTGCCCATTGTTGAGTATTGCCTCCCATACTTGTCGTAAGCGGCAATTTTCACTTCCGATCCCTCTGTGTAGGTAAAGACATAAAGTCTTTTTTGGTCTGTCAACTCTCCAGTGTAGGGTTCTTCACATCTATAATAGAGATCTTGCTCCCCATTATTATATTTGTATAGCCCCACATAGATGTTATCAGTGTTGATCCTTGTAGTTTCATTCTCTCTTCTTAACCTCGCATCAGGGAAGTTCATTATTGGTGCTTTCTCCTCAAGTTCTTCATCTACTTTGGCTTTGGTGCCCATCAATCCCCACTTGTCCACAATGTTAGGGTTTAGGACTACCAAGTACATGGTACCCTCGTCATCTAGATATCTATCTCCGCTATAGCTCACAGGCACTAAGTCCTTGAACTCACTAGGTCTATCTTCTATCTTTACACAATAGCGGTCCATTCCATCTTTGTAGATCTTGGCACCTTGCTCTTTGTCGTACTGGTATTTTATGAACAATAGCTTCATTGTGGTGGAAGGGTTTGATGGTCCTGCTGTCATATTTTCTCTGTTGTTCAGGTTCAAGTGTTCCAAGTGTTCGGTGAAAATCTCGTAAGATCTCTCCGAAGAAGTATCAGAAACACTTCCTTCAAAGATCGGCTCTAATGGTTGCACCCAACTTTGGTTTACACTTCCCTCGGTTGATATGACATTTGCTTGTTCCCCTTGTTTTGGTTGGTTATTCTGGAGATTCCTGCCCGATCTCAAATTCATCAATTCCCCTAAAGGACTTTAACTTTTCCGTCTCGGCAATTTGTTTTCCCAAGTTTTTGTGGTCAGAATTGATCCAAACTGATTGATACTTGGTTAATTGTTTAATCTTGTCAGTTGGACAACTTCTGTTTCATCAAGTGAGAATTTTGTTGCAGTTATGCTGAAAAAGACATTATACGCGTATGATGTCTTTTTTCACAGATTTGGACTATTTTGGTTATGCTCACTCTTAGTAGCCCCCTTATGCTCTGTCCACTCACAAAATTCAGTTTGAACTCTGTTTGAGCAAGTTATGGCTAATTTAGGCAATTTTCCGCTTTTGACTTGTTTTGGGTCAATTGTGATCCAAATGGGATGAAACTTGAAATATAACCTCTAGACAGCTATTACAATGGATCTGTGTTGGCAAAGTATCAAAATATGTCCAAAATTAGGTAAAAGACATCATACACGTATAATGTCTTTTTCATCAATTTGGGTCAAGACTTGATATTTATGCTTTCTACAGTGTTTGTAACAATTTTGTCAGGTCAGATATAAAAAATAAGCAGTGGATGTGCTAAAAGACATTATACGCGTATGATGTCTTTTGTCCCAGATTTTGACTATTCTTGGTTTTAAGCCTTCTTCAATGTTTATAATTGAGTTTCAAGTGTTTTTGTCAGGTTTGAATGTAAAAACAAGATCTGAATCCAAAATTTCCTATTCTTTGCGTTTCTTGGACTCCGACTTGTCTTTTTGGGTTTCTTTGAGTGTTAATGCTCTTGTTTTAAGTTGAAATTAGGGTATAACCCCCCTTTTGAACACTCTAGTAAAGTCAAAATTTTTGTTTTGGTCTCTGTTTGGTCATTTAGACATCATACGCGTATGATGTCTAAAGTTGCAGATTTCCAGTTTTTTGGCACAGAATCCTTCCTAAAGCTTTCTCAAGTGCTCAGCAACTCCCAGATACACAAAAAATTTCTCTGACTTTTGTTTATTGCAAGTTTCACTACTAACTCGACGGTTTAGTGATCTAACATGCAATCAACCATATCAAGCAAATACTCCAATGATTACTAGCTCTAGATCAGGATCAAATGAAGTCCTACCTAAGCTATTCCTAATCATAAAATGGTTTTGGTAATTGTGATTTTAAAGAGATCCACTGCCACTCACGGACTAACAAATTCTTCTTCTATCAACAACTACTCACCACCAACAAAACAACAAACAAATCTAAGCTAAACTAAGAATACTGTCAACACGGAAGACCCAGGAATACCCCACTTTATAGTATCTCTCGAGATCTTCGGAGTCCACCACTCCTAGATATTTTCTAACTAAAGTATACAAAGTAGTTTATACGACTCACCTCGTAGGATTAGTCTAAGGTCACCTACTTAGGGCTCTCGTCCCCGGCAGCGGCGCCAAATGTTAAGGCGGTTACGCCGCTAGCGGAAGCTAAATAGCGAGAACTCAACCAACAACAGAATTTGTCAGACGAGGACGGAGCTTGACCCGCAGGCGCATGGAAACAACTAGGTGGGTGTCAAATCACCTACTCGACCTTCTAATGACAATCACTACTAAGGAAATCAAATCTAAGTTCTAAAATACGCAAGTGACTGAAATCCGTACTACGAACGAATGCTATACGAAACAAGATCTAGAATCATTGAATCGATCTCAAACTCAAGGGGAAGTCTATACACTAGGTAAGAACAACACCCTAAAGACTTGAACTACAAAATCAACCTATAACCACTCCGTGCGGTAAACGCGTATGAAGACAGGCCGAAATATACAGGTGACCGAAACTTGACCCCGATGGTACTAATGTGTAGCTCTACTCGTTGTGGTTCTATAGATATGATGCACGCTCAATTCCGACACACGAGTTGGAAGAAAACTCACACCGAAGCTTTTAGGAACTTACCACACATAGAAGCCGATAGCACGCACTCTTGGTATCTGTGCGTAGCTCTCGCCGTTGCTAACACAATGGCGGTGTCGCTTCTCCAATGGCGGCTCCGTAGCTCGCGTAGCAAGGAGATAAGACTCTCTCTCTCTCTCTCTCTCTCTCTCTCTCTCTCTCTCTCTCTCTCTCTCTCTCTCTCTCAGACACAGTCACGACGCTCAAAAACTCACTTTGATTAATAATCTGCCCTTAGGTTACAAAAACTTTGGCTTATATACCTCAGCCTTGGAGGTGAGAATATCTCTAACTAATTACATCAGCAAGTGAAATTACTTCGGGATTACAAGCTGGAAACTCAATTGAGTCCCGTTACTTAATGAATGGCTCAAATCAAAATTAATGTCGGAAAGACATTTATTACAATCAATGGTTACAAAATGATGAGTGTGAGCAGAAATGTGGGTGTGATCCTCTGCTGGCTCAACACTTAATGTGGGAGAATAAATGGGAACAAGTGTTAAGATACAGATATGTGCTTATAGATCTATCTCAACACGGGCCAATAGTAAAGGGGCCCAAATGGGAGATGGTCTATCAAGAGCAAGGCTAACCAATGGAGCATAAGACCTTAGGGTTAGCTTCATTGAAGACTTCCAATAATGTGTGTAAAAGTCCTTTGACCTTAGGTAAGCTAGGGCTGAGCTTGAGGTGGGAACCCGGCCCAAGCTCAAGGTGCTTGTCGTGCTTGAGGTGCTTGTCATGCTTGAGGTGCTTGACTAGCTCCATGCTTGAGGTGCTTGACTTGGTGCATGATTAAGGTGCTTGAGGTGCCTTGAGAAGCTTGCCTGAGATGCTTGTGGGAACACCCCCTACTTCAAGTGCTTAGTCATGCTTGATGACTAAGGGGCTTGCTCATCCAAAGTCAAAAATATCCCTACAAGGAAGGGGGCGAGCCCACAAGGGGGGGGGGGGGGATGAGAGAGAACACACACACACACACACACACACACACAAGGGAAGCCCCCCCAGCTTGAAGAGACAGCAAGGACACTTGTCAAGTTCCTCCCCATGTTGCCCTCATGGTGTGCCTGAAGCCTATTGGTTGGCCACCCAAGGGATCCAATGATAATTTAGGTTATTTAATTAATTGATTTTGCATTTATCAAGTCCTCTCTCTCAAAGGGGAAAGGGGGACACTTGTCCCAAGGCTACCCATGTTGCTTGTAATGGCTCCTGCTTGTGATTGGCTAGGCCTGGAGGGGTCCAATGAGCTTCAAGCATGAGCTACAAGGGGGGGTCGACCCAAGCAAGCTAGGGGGGTGCTTAGGGGGTATACTCACCCACACACACTCACAAACACTCTCATTGTGTACTATGCAAAGTGCAAGAACTCCCTCTCCTTCTCCAAGCAAGTAGAGGTTGAGAGCCTACACCAACACTCTTGGCTATGGAGTGCAAATCCATCCAAGAGCCATGCTTCAATGCTTGAGCTTGCCATCTATTTCTTCTTCATTACTATGCTATTATGTATGCTAGCACAAGAGTTATGATAAGTGAGGAACTAGCTCTTTCTCGTATGAAATGTTTCTTCTTCCTCTTCCCTACCCTCATTCCCTGCTAGCTCTCTCCACCTTCGAAGGTGTTTGAGGTCTTGGGACTGAGGCTTGGTATAGTTAAAGCTTTCTTCAAGTTTAGGTTATGCTATGATGGTGATGCATGAAGCTTTCCATCTTCATTGCTTCACCTAGGTCACAAGGAACACAAAGAATGTATTGTAACAAGTCTCTCTTTATGGGAGAAATCATAATACAAATGCCTATTGGAGGGGGGACCGGCTCCACATAAATCCGGTCCTCAATTGTTGTCATGTTCTCTAAATTCTCTCTCTTGCAAAAGTATTGTCCATGCCAAGTTAACTAATTGCTATAATTATGTTGCTATCTTCAATTATGTCTACCCTCTATGCTCACAAAATCATTTCTTGAAAGTACTCTCATTAAATTCCGCTACTCTCAAATTGAATAGGCAAATTCCATTACACCTCTTTTGGAGTTTCGACCATGGATGCTCTAGGAGTCTCATTGCATGCATTTCTTTTGGTGCAAGAACGATAGCCATGTCCTTGCTCTCCACACTTGAAACATTTATAGTCTTTGCAAAAAGATTTTCATTATTAAGGAGATAGTTTATTTTTACCTTTGTAAACTCCTTTCTCCTTGGTCTTGTTGTTGTTGTTGTTAGAATTGCCTTGTGAAGAGTTTTGAGCATTGTTCTTCCCTCTAGGTTCATTTCAGTCTTTAGTTTCCATGGCTTAAAATTCCTTTTAGCTCCTTGATGGAAACTGATATGTGAAGCAACCACATTATGGTGAATCACCTCAGTGATGGTCCTAGGCCTTTGAGATTGACATACTCGACCATATCTTTAGGTAGCCCCACACAAAATTGTTGCTTTGTTCGGCAAAGTCTATCTTTTGGTAAACAGTAGCTTTGGGATGTAAATCCCAAAACTTGTCCACATACTTGTGGATAGACTCATTGGGAGTTAGCTTCAAACTTTGCCATTCGGTAAGCACTTTGTCTTTGGCATCGCTTAAAAGAAATTGCTTCATTATGGAAACTCGTAGAGTTTTTCATGTCTTGGGACCTTTGCCATTACCTCATAGAATAGCATGCCATTGTCGGGTAGACTTTTGAAAATTAATATCTACATGACATAGTTTGGAGGACTCTATGAAGCCCTCATCTCCAAAGGCCGCTTCAAATTGTTGGATGAAGGCCAAAACTTTATCCGTAGCACTAAAGGTGCCATCATAGGTGAGAAAACGGATGCTCTTTACTTCCTTCTTGAACTTCTTAAGCTTGTAGGACCTTTTCCAAGCAGCATAGGAGAAAAACCGTTGCTTTCATCGGAAGAGGAGGAAGATGATGAAGATGGAGAAGAGCATGACCTCTTTCTCGCCTTTTTCTTCTTTTGATTCCTCTCTTCCCTCTCAGAATGACAAGGATAAGGTCTGTATGACGATCTTTTCCTCTTGGGAGGAGTTGGAGATTTTTGAGACCACCGTCTTCGCGGAGCCACATCTTCCAAAGAATTTGGAGATTCACTTCTTTCTCTTTCATAGGGTCTCTCCTCTTCTCTCACCGGAGAGAGTCTTCTTTTGGAAGTCTCTACAAGAATCTTCCTAAGCTCTCTCTCCTCTTGGGGAGTTTGGAGAATCGCATGAGTGCGAAGTTGTTGGTTAAATTTGACTTGCAAGGCCAAGGTTGCCCATAGCTTGTTGCAACCTAGTAACAAGATAGTTCACAAACATGGGGGCATCATTAGTAGCACCTTCATGTGCAAACTCAAAGTTGTCAATATTCATTCTACTCTCTTTATTATTGTCAGCCATGCTAACTACCTTTATATCTATGCTACTTTGTGCTTTGGCAACTTCAAAACTTTAGTTGCTACTCTTCTTAATTTTTGAATATTAGCTCTCAAGTAGCCACACCCATGGTTTAGAGAATATTGTTTGCAAAGAGTAGTGGAGAGGGTCTAACAGTGCTTGGTCGATTATATTTTCTGTTGAGCTTGCTAGTAGCTCAATAATGGTTAAGCCAAAGGCAAGCCTCAAAAGACTCCATTATTAAGTCTATAGTTCCCAATGGTGTACCTCGAACTAAGCTTGTTCCAACCGGGATAATAAATCCATGTCCCACTTACCCTCTTGCAATAAATAGGTCCAACCTTTCATGGAAAACTTAAAAAAATCTCTTATTAAGCAAGAAAAGAGAAACCAATATCTCTGATACCAATGTAACTGAATATGGCTATAACATTGATTATAGCGGAATTAAAGTAACAATAGTGAGCATTTCCTTAAGAGAAATATTAAAGAGCACAAGGAGAGCACTTGATTAAAGGTAGAAAAATGAACATTATACCTAGTTAGCTTGGCATGAACAATACTTGTAGAAGAGAGAGAGAATTAGAGAAATTGACAACAATTGAGGACCGGATTTACTTGGATTTGGTCTCCCCTCCAAAAGGATTTTGTATTATAGATTCCCATGAAGAGAGACTTGGTACAATACATTCTTTGTGCTCCTTGAGACCTTGTTGATGCAATGAAGATGGTAAACTTCATGCACCAAAGTTATGCCCGTAACTACCTTGCAAAAACATAAACTTGTCCCCATCCTCAATCCCACGAACTCAAACACCTTCAAAGGTGGATAGAGCGAGCAGAGAGTGAGGAAAGGGAAGAGGAAGAAGATATAGCATACGAGAAAGAAGTAGTTTCCTCACATATCATTACTCATAGAGCATAGCATAGCATAGTAATGAAAATGAAGAAGATGGTAATCATTACTTTGAAGCATGACTCTTGGTTAGATTTGCATTCCATAGCCAAGAGGTTGGTCAACCCCTCCTTCTAGATCATCCTTTCAATTTATTGGACCTTACCAAACTTAGTCAATCACATGCTTTAGTCATAACTGGTAATAGTGGTAGTGTTGCGGGGGCAAATCACAACACCTATAAAGTGCATGCAACATAACCTAGATCAACATAATGTCAATCAAGGACACAGATGACACGATAGGCACACGAAGGCAATCTCTTTAATTTGTCAGGCTGAGACCATCCCTCACATACAACACTCTAGAAGGCTAACTATATCACAAAATTGGAATCTCATTGCTCTCAACTACACGACCCAACCACATACACACAAACAAAAGGAAACTCACTAAACCATGCCAGAATCATACAAAACTTATGGAATACCATCCCCTCACTAGGATATACATGTTTCAAAGCCTCTACACTCAAAATCCCAACTCTAGACCCATTTGCGAAAAATGTGTATGAAGACAGAGCCAGATTTTGAAAGTGCCCAAAATGGAAATCTATGAGTACCTAAATGTAACTTATGTCTCCATGGTTCTAATGACTACTTACACGCAGAAAAAAGACATCATTTGATATACTTATTGCCACAAATAGCTCGTAGATGGGTGAGCGCTTGTGCTCCGTTTTGCATAGAATTCTTGGCGTTGATACGTAGCTCTTGCCGAGCCTATTGCAATGGTGCAGTCTGATCTCCAATGTGATGAATGAGTGGTAAGTAGCACCAAGATGAAGCTCACACACTCTCTCTTCCTCTCTCACACACAGTCGACAACAGCTTAAAACTTGATTATGATAAAAGTTCTTTTTACAAAATGACCTAGGTACCTTATATACTAAGGCTACCATAGTTTAAACCTAAAATAGAGTTCCAAGGGTAAAATGGATTTGCATGTACAATCTGGAAGTGCCATTGCACCCCAGCTTCTGCAACTAGACTAGATACTTATTACAAATGATGTTTTTAACCATAATTCGTAGCATTTCATAACTCTCAAAAAATAAGGCTTTGTTGAGTTATGTCGTGTTGTTGACCCACAGATCAACACTCCCCCCCTCCGAGTTCATGTCGTCCCTGACATGACCTAGTGGTCAATGTCAGTGCAGTCTTTGTTGTCATTTTGCTTTCTTGTGCTTCTTGCTTGTACTTTTGTCAAGCCACACAAGAACTATGATCCATGAAATCATAATTGATGATGAACTTTATGTCCTTCACATCCAAGCCCCGAGTTGCATCATTTGCTCCTTCAAACTTTGTAAGGATTCTGTAGAAATATTTTGGTTAAACCTTCAACTTCTTTAGGCCAAATTGCACTCCTATACAGAGTCTGTATGTCAGGCCTAATTTGGGAGATAATTTTTCTGCTTTGAGGTTCAAAACCCATGTCCATCATTTGATTCATCTCATCAAGGACAAGATATGTAACCTACAAAGGTTGGTTTGTCTACCATTTGTGTCTGCTCTTCCTCATTAGTGACTCCTTTGTTCCTGCATCAAGGTGATCAAGTCGCATTTGCCACTGTTAGCCTTTTTGTGTTGTGTAAATCATTATACTACTTCTACTTGATACATGACTTAATTAAATCCTAACAAACCCCAGTTAATTTCCCAAGTTAGTAAATTGCTTCAAAAGGGCCTTATTCGACATCATTTGTGATAGATGACCATCATTGAGCTATCATTGTCAATTTGTCCCCAAGGCTCATATACATGATGTACAGGGTATGTAGAAGGCTATCATTTCTTTAGATTTGAAAAAATTACTTAATGATATCGTCCATTTGTATAGATTCTTTGTAGCAGGTTAGCTCTCCACTGTCAGTGACCAAAATGTGGTGTATACCCGACTCAAACCTCTTGGGCGCACGTGATACTCTTACAGAGCGTCTCAGTGCTTGACTGCTGGACTCTACTCTCTCCGGAGCAATAGTAGTATCTTGCACTTGAGGATTAGGTGCAACACCACTAAAATGAGTTGGTTTGGAGGCTACATCCTCAAAACAAACACGTCTATACTCAACTTCTTTAATGGGCTGCTAGTGTATTTTTTATTAATAGAAAATCACGTGTGAGTTACGAATGACTTTACGGGATTCTGGGTGCGGGTGCCAAAGACGATAGCCCATCTCTTCATTTGCACCATAGCCGATAAAAATACATTTGTGTGACCTGGGATCTAACTTGTGATGAAGTTCTTTGGGCACATGTTTATACGCCTCACATCCAAATACACGTAAATGCTCATAGCTTGGCATTTTCCTAGTCCATAACTCCTGTGGAATTTTGAAATTCAAAGGAGAATTAGGTGACCTGTTGATAATGTGCATGTTATCAAAACAGCTTTCCCCCAAAACTCTGGAGTAAGCTCGCTCTTGAATGGTGCAATTCATTCTTTCACCTATCCCATTTTGTGCAGGTGTGTATGGACCAGTAAGCTACCAATGAGTGCCTCTTTGATTGCAAAAATCCTTGAAATCCATGGAAACATATTCTCCACCATTGTCTTTGAGCTTTTTTCCTGATTGGTTCTCAACCATGGTGAGAAATTTCTGGAACATAGAAAAGACCTCTTTCTTACGCTTAAGGAGATACACTCACACCTTTCTAGTAGAATCATCTATGAACGTGAGAAAGTAGTTTGCCCCCCCCCTAGAGTTTTATGTGGCATTAGACCACACAAATCACTGTGCACTAAGTCTCGGGGCTCGCTTAGTTTCTTGTTCAATGGCGAAGATGTCAACCTAGTATGTTTGCCGTATAGAAAATGCTCACACAATGGAAAGTCCGTGTAATCTAACACAGGTAAGTAGCCAAGACGCTGAAGTGTTCTCATTCCCTTTTGCCTTATATGCCCTAGTTGGCTATGCCACAACTCAGTAGACGGCATCTCGCAACATAGATAGAGTGTTCGTCAACACTCAAAACAAACATAGAGTACAGGGATCCGTTTTTACTACCTTTCATCATGACAAGGTTGTTCTTGCGGATCATCCAAGAACTAATACCAAAAACTGTAGTGCAGCCAAGATCATCCAATTGCCCTATAGAAAGCAATCTCTTTGTAAGCTTGGGCACATGTTTGACATTTTGCAACACAAAAGTAGTGCCATTATGCATTTGAAGTTTCACATCACCAATGTCAATAATATCATGCTCATAGGAATCACCAAGCTTGACTATGCCATGCATGAATGCAGAAGAGGAAAACCACTCTCTATGAGGTGTTACATTAAAATTTGCACCAAAATCAAGAATCCATCCTGTACAACCAAAGCATCTCGAGTGAGATCTGAAGTGAAAATGACAACATCTGAGGGATCTGCTACCATCTTTTCATGAATCTCTGTTGGCATAATGTTAATCACTGGAGGAGGAGCATCCTCTACTGCAGTGTTAGGTATGGGAGACTCAACCACATTGAGCTCCTCAATCTTTATCGTACTTTTGCCTTTGCCAAAATTATCTTTTTGCATGTTTTACTGATCTGTTAGGAAACTGCGGCAATCCTTTTTGTAATGGCCCTTCTTATGGCAATAGTAACACTCGACATTTCTGACACTGTGGTCTCTACTTGAGTTTTTGTGTCTGCTAGGACTACGAGAATTTTTCTCTCTACTTTTGCTTTTTTGTTTGTTCCTGTCACGATCCCTTGCCTTTGTTGAACTGCCAACCATATATGCGTCTCCATGACTAGCATCGTTGAGAGATTTACGTTGAATTTCTTCAGTGAGCAACACATTGGTGACGTCATTGAACACTAACTTGCCATTCGGAGCCGTATTGCTAATGGCTATGCAACAAAGATCTTTCATTTAGTTGAAATATGTACTTGCCAATGTTTTGATGAGGTACAAAACATTTCTCCATGCTCATCCACAGTGGGTGTGAGTGCACATTGCGGAGCGTGCAAGTGTGTGGGTGTGGTGCGGTGAGGAAGAAGACATACAAGAACACATAGATATACGTGGGGAGACTCCAAGAGTATGAGCAACCTCCTACATACTCTAAGTATATCAATTTACAAAAGTGGGTGGGTGCCCATAGCTTGGGCGGTCGGGCAAAGCACATAACACCTTTACCCCAACAATCTCCCACTTAAAGGAGAATGTGCCAATAAATGGGTGCTACTAGCTAAACTACTACTATGTACAAGAAGATAGGTGAGAATCTCTCTCAACCTATGCCCATTGGCTCAGTCAGTCAATCTACATGCAATCAATCAATATCATGTGCAATGAACTCTGCCAATTTATCCGCAGTAGGTATCTCAATGCTCATTGCATCACCACTAGAACTAATTCACATGTCCTAGCATCACCATATCAGCCTCTAGCATGAGCATGTCAAAGAACTCCATATCTCATCTCCATGGTGGGAGGAATCTCTGTCCTAAGAGGATCAATCTGTTGTGTCTCACTAGAGCATGACCGCTCTTACTCTGCATCTACAGACATGTCGTTCACATCAATCCAAAGCTCATGTGCAAATGATCTGTGTCTAGTCTCTCACTAATATGATTGTAATGTAATCAAGATTATGCCATCTCTCACCTCAAATACCTGCATAGGGTAGACCAAGACAATCTTGGCTCCTCTCAAAATGACTAGAAAACCACAATGCATTTTGAAAGAGTGATCTCTAAGCACTATATGATACCCACAATCCGCTAACTATCTCACTAAGATCAAACACTGTTTCAAATGAGGAACATATCGCACATGAAAAAGTGTGTATTATGCCTTGTTGGGAAATGACAAACTTTACATATCATGCACCCTCTATGTCACACAATGAACCATCAACAAGTCGCACACAATCAAGTCTCCCAATAGAAAAACTATTAAACCACTAACAACATGGGGTGTGACATGGAAAGCAACATCGCCATCTAGTGACCATTGTGTGTGCTATCCATAGGCATATCTGCAGGAAGTATACACAAGGCAAGCATGACATCACCGTCATTGGCATATGTAATTGTCCCTCTAACATGCGTCAAAGCCACATCTGCATCTTGCATACATCTGTGTTGTTGCCTCATGCAATTAAAACAACTACACCGAATGTGCCTTGTGTGACCACAATGCCAACATCTCAAGTGTTGACACAAATGAGACCATTGTTTCACATGAGTCGTCATTGTGGACTCAAAATATCACACATATCAAATGCCATAAGTGAATGTCAAAGTGGGACAAACAAGAGCTATGGATCTATCGCATATACAAGGGCAATGTGCATAAACCAATGTCGAGAAGAGAAGTGCACCAAAACTAGAACGAAAGAAGCTCCCTGCAAGGAGAAAGCACTCTCAAAAGAGCTCAACAACACTTGTAGTGCTCAAGTGCATCAACGCATAAAATCTCCTGCAATAGTGTAACCACACTGTGCTTTGCAATTGTCAAATCGATGGAAATCTCAAATGCCAAAAGTACATGGAACCTGTAAAACGAGTGACTCCCTAGAAATTGTATGCAGTAGACTCATGATCAGAATATTTGTCAATAAAAAATAGTGCATACCATAAGTCTAACTAGCCACTACGAGCGGTTCATGTGATCATCAGAAGCAGGGGGTGGTGATCGAGGATCTCCTGATAAATCTAAAAAGGGAGTGAAGTAGGCTCATGAAACAAAGAAATGGGAATACCATAGAGCTACTTGGAAGGCGAAGGGCAAGGCAAAGGTGGTTGATGAGTGGCATGGGCAAAGGGATCTCGCTGCAAAGATTACAAAAGATTTGGTGAAGAAGATGCCATAGTAGCTAGAGTGCTCGGAGGCCAGGCCATCCAGAGGTTTCCATCTCAGACTTCAGTGGTTGAGGAGGAGAAGCCTATTAAAGGGTCTAGTAAGAAAAAGGTAGGAAATGGACTAGATGAGTCTGCTATACGAAAGCAGTCAAAAGTCTCGTTGAGGAAGTGAGGCAAGTCAGAACATACTTGGACGACGTTGTTGGGAATACTGACCTAGGGACAAAAAAAGCTGGACAATAGTCCAAATCTCCATCGAATGGTCAACCAGCCATCAGACGCGAGAGGCTTGTTGAGTGGCACTATAAGGATAGTGTGCTGGAAGAGAGGTCTTCCAACTTTAGACACCAATTCTGGTAACAAACAAGATGAAATATGTGTTAAAGTATGTGAGAGGATCAAGAAACTCACAATGGAGCTAGATGATATCAGAAGACCTTACCAAAAACTACAAAATTCACAAGGAAGAAGAGAAAAGCAGCAGCAAAGGCTATGGTAGTAGACTTATCAACCATAAGAGATGATGAGGTTCCTATGATTCAAGTAGATTACAAGATCTGAAAGAAATGGGAACCATTATCAAGAGTTATACTTGATGGTGGGGTAGGAGTGAACATCCTGAGAGAACACCTGAGATAAAAACATAGTATCCAAGATCTCAAGCCAACACCTTTTGAAATCAGAATGACTGATCATTGAGAACATGAAGATCAGAGTTGGGAAAGAGAAATTCAAAACCAGATTCTTAGTAATGGATGTACAAGGAGCATATGGAATGTTGATGGGAAAACCTTGGGTCATGATTTTTGGAGCCATACATGATTGTGCAAGTCAAACATTGACTATTCAGGGGCCCAATAGAAGAGTTTAGATAAAAATTGATAATAGAAGAAGATGAAAAAAGTCAATGAGGCTAGAAGAACTCTGCAAGAAGTACATAATGAAGAAGATTGAGTGTATGCTTGCATCTATGAATATTTTTCCAATTGCAGAGATTGTTTTGAATGTTGTTTTGATGGACAAATAGTAAGCTGAAAAGACAAAGATGGCAATACCTTGACCAGTTTATTGAATTGAATCTTGGCAAGAGGAAAATTCAGCTTGATGGGTGAACACTAGATCAACCAAACAAGGAGAAGTAGGACTTTATGTCAAGACTTATATGAAGAATCTAGACCAAGCCCTTGAAAGGGTAGAAATGGAACTTGAACTTGCTGAGTGAGGAGATCCATTCAATGAATATGTAGGTGATATTGGATTGAAAAAGAAGCGAAGTCGTTGGCCAAACGAAAAGGAGGTGGTCCAAATTGGCTACTTCCAAACAATTAAGAGATAGAAGAATGGAACCTTGACTCATAGGAAAACCCTAGAACGGTCAAGATTAACAAGCATCTGGAGCCAAAGATTAAAGAGAAATCCAAAGTATTATTCCAGAAGTGCAAAGATGTATTTACATGGGGACATGCTGATTTAAAGGGTGCTGACCAGAAGTGTAAACAGAAGAAGAAGAAAAGATGATTCTACCCTTTCTTTCTATGTTTGTTTCCCTATGCCCTGGCTTGGAGGTCAAGGGATGTGTTGTGGCAGAGCTATCTCCTTGGCGTCAACCCCCATGCCAACGTTAGATTCCTAAGATACTTCCAATTGCAAGGTGGCTCCCTTTGTCACCTGATGTACGGTTGTGTTGGAGCTGGATGCCATGGCTCGTCTGGAGCATGGCTGTATTTTAACTTTTTTGTGTTTGTAATATATATCTACACTCACTATTGTGAGTTTGGACCAAAAAAAAATCTCACATGAACCTATAAAAGTGTTTCTTGGCCCTTACCCGGGTCAAAGATTACAATTTCATACCTCTCATTCAAATTTGGGCCCTTAATTCTTACACCATCCTTTCATAAGATTGAGTCCTATGCATCTCATCTTAAACCTTATCCCTAAAACCCCTTGAAACTGGCCCTCTTTTATTTACCTAGCTCCTTCAATCCTTGGTTACTATCAAAAATTACATTGCTTTAGCTCTAACCAACCTCAACATTTTTCACTCAATATCCAAACCCTATTCAAGTTGCAAAACCTTAAACCACATCATTCATAAGAAAGCCTTGGTGGTAATTCCCTTCTTCAATTAACTTGTTTTAAGAAAACCACTATTAGACATGCCCTCTAATTGTGGATTTACAGCCAACCTACCTCCATCAACCTTGATGAAGCTACAATAGCAACTTGTCCTCATACACACAAGACTCTAATCGCCTTATAACCACTATTCCATCTTTAATCCCCTTTTAACCTATTAAAAATTAACAAAATTTCTAAAATTATAGGAAAGCAACAAACTCTCTTCTTAGTGATTGATGATTCAATAAGTTGCTCCCTTCATGATGTAACATTTAATGGTCTAATAACTTGTGTGTAGCAGAAAATAACATAGACATAGTGAGCATTTGATTAGAATAGCTTCCTAATGAGCATAGTAAGAGTGCTTGGATGGAGAGAGCAACAAAATCATAACACCTAGTTAGATAGGCATGAAAAATATTCAAAAAGAGAGAGAAATTAAGCTATTAACAACAGTTGAGGACCAGATTTTCATGGAGCCGGTCCCCCCTCCAAAAGGCTTTGTATTATAGGCTTCACCTATCAAGGGAGACATTTTACAAGACAATACTTTGTGTTCCTTCAATAACTTGCTGGTGCAATGAAGATGGAAGCTTCAAGCAACAAGCTCACACTTGAAAACACAAAATTAATTCCCTCATGATCTCAGACCCAGGACCTCACACACCTTCGAAGATGGTGAGAGCTAGCAAGGTATGAGAGTAGATTGAGAGGAAGAAGGAGTATTCTTACGAGAAAGAAGTATGTCTCCTCACATAATTAGTCTTAATATTTTAGCATAGCTTAGTAATTAGCATGGTAGAGGAGATGAGCATGCATTGAAACTTGGCTCTTGGTTGGATTTGCATCACAAAGCCAAGAGTTGTTGGTATAGGCCTCCCTTCTCAAAAGCTTGGAGAAGATGATAAGTTTTTCATTAAAGCTTGGAGATAGTCTTCTTTTCTTCACACGTGAGCTTGTGTGAGTGTGTAGGTGATAATGCCTTGCAAAAATCATCCCCCTCTCTCTCTTGGTCGACCCCTCTTGCTTTTTACTCATGTTAGCATCCTATTGGCCTCTGTAAAGCTTAGCCAATGACAATTAAGAAGCATAAGTGATAGCCTTGTGACATGTGTCCCCCTTTCCCCTTTTGTGAGAGCTTTAGGCATTTAAATAATTCAATTTAACTCTCATTGGACCTCTTAGTCTTATGGGGCCAATAAAATTCAGGCAAGCCATTGGGCCGTTGAATGCTCATTGGACCCCTTGGGAGACTATCCAATAGTCTTCTAGAGAGATTAATTGCTATTGGTTCTTTTATCAAGTGCTTTTAAATGAATTAAACTAAATTTACTCTAGCCTAATTCTCATTGGTCCACCTCTATGGCCATCCAATAGGATTTGAATGCACCTTGGAGGCAACTGGGGTAGGAAGCTAACATGTGTCCACTATTCCCTTTGTGTAAAGGGAGCTTGAAAGAGTGTGTGTGTGTGTGTGTGTGTGTGTGTGTGTGTGTGTGTGTGTGTGTGTGTGTGTGTGTGTGTGTGTGTGTGTGTGTGTGTGTGTGTGTGTGTGTGTGTTTTCTATCATCCCCTATAAGAAAGGCTCGTCCCCTCCTATCTAGGGATGTGGGAAGACTTTTTGGTCTTCCCCATGACCATCCAAATCTCCCAACACTTTGGCCATTGGACATTACCTTTGAATTTTGGAACCTTAGCCTTTTGGAAGTCTTAATGGGCTGAACCTTAGGGTCTTTGAAGCCCATTGATGCACATTGATCTTTTGCAAATGGCCCCCCCTTTGGATCCCTATTTTCCCTCCTTTGGATCCCTACTGTGACCGGTCTGCTAGCCTAACCAATATTCTAGCTTTTTCTCCCCTGGCACTTCCCCATATTAAATGATCATTTTAACATGAGAAAATCATTTAGGAGAATTAGATATTAGTTATTATGACACATGATCCCACAAGCTAAGCCCTTCTTGCCTAGCCCTTGTTCCTAGCAATATGTTTTTGTGCAATGCCATCAACCATACATTAGTCTAGTCTGCTCTTGAGTGCCTACACAATAGCATTCTCTTATCCCTCGTAACTTCTTTTTTATATTGTCCATATACCAAGAGGTGGTCTTCCCATGATCTTGATTTGGACACTTCTCATCTTGCATAGATACCATTCAACTCAAGACTTATAAAAGGCACTTTCCTAAGGAGTTATGGCACCACTTTGGCATCATCATACCACATAGTTTCCTAGTTCAATGTACCCCCTCCTGCTTGAACCCTCCAATCACTATAAGCCTCGTTCTAGTGCCCCTCTTGGACCTCCAAGAAAAGCGGTAAAGATGGTGAAAGGGTTTCTTCAAAGTAGTCACCAATGGTGAAATCCCACCCCAGGGCAATGAGGTGCTAGAGGTGCATCTAGCTTTAGCTTGTTAGGGGACTGTGATTCAATCCCAAAAGACCTTAAATATCTAGCCGACGAGTCTTTAACTCAAGACGTGATACTCAAGAGGGAACTGGGATAACCAATCTACCACCCTTAGGAGAATGGGAAGGTTGAGGATACTGTTCATGGGGGAGATATATGGTAGAGAGTCTTCTTCATTGGGCTGCTTGAACATTTTCTTGAGCATTGTTGCTTGTGGGAGGCATGGGCATATGGCTAAAACATTCTCTTGCATGATAGCGCATGAGCATGGAGAGCAAACAGAGGTGCAAGAGAGGCAGGAGCCCTTGACGGAGTCTTTTGTTGCAAGTACTTCTAGTAGAGTCAGATTAGACAAAAAGAGAGAGGCAAAGAAAAGGAGGTTCAAGAGACTCAAGCACTCAGAGGTGCCTTCAACTACTATGGTTTGCAAGTGCAAGGATTCCACTCATGGGTTGCCATCTACTCAATCACACTCTTTTTTTAGTGTTGTACTCCCTTCTTTCCCTATTGGGCCTAGTGGCATGGTACATGCATCTCCCCTTTAGATAGTTCCAATAGAGATGCTATACACCACAATGACTCATGATGAGAACTTTCCACCTCTTGTATCTGATAGAGCTATTTATGTTCGACGATCAAGAGGTTGAAAAACTAGTCTTGCTTGGTGGGCCTTGCTATAGAAGATAACAAGACATACTCAAATTGACATCAAGCATCTAACTCTGAAGTAAACAAGTACAAAGTGCATTGGGAAATTTTCAAAAAAGGATTGCATGTGTATTTATTAAACATATATGATGATTGATTGCCTTTATAGTTGTCTCTAAAATGGTCAAATTTCACGGCTTTCTCTACAATTGTTTGAGCAGGCACTGCTCTTTTTTGTACATGTTCTGATAGACTTTGGAGCGCATTTGGTTACTTGGTTGGTTGTGATTGCAGTCACCTCTTGTTTTGTTGTGGAACACGAGCGGATGAGTAGAACCAATTGGTAGGCAACAACAATGGCTTAGATTGGGACTTGATGACCATTGGGAAGAAGCAAGTTGTGTCCCATAGGACTCACTATATGGAAGAGAGCTAATAAAGGGATAATTAAATCAAGAAAAGGGTTGCAATGTAATCATTACACTTAAGCCCTACTCTTTAACCTACTTTGATAGTTTATTTATAGATTGACATTCAACCTGGTAATATCGTTGACCATTTAGTCTCTAGATCGAGAACCCATCTTTGAGGCACCCTTCTTACTCCAGAGAGAGAGAGAGAGAAGAAGAAGAAGAAGAAGAAGAAGAAGAAGAAGAGAGTTTTAACGTAGTAGGAAACTATCCCAGGAGACCTTAAAGATCTAGCCGACGACGAGGAGTTGAACTCAAGACGTGTTATTCAAGAGGGAAATGGCATAACCAATCTACCACACTTGGGTGATAGAAAAGTTATACCATTTTCCTATTTTTATTAGTGCACACACACACACACACACACACACACACCCAAGAAGAAAGTTTTAACGTCGTAGGAAACTATCCCAATAGACCTTAAAGATCTAGCCGACGAGGAGTTGAACTCAAGACCTGTTATTCAAGAGGGAAATGGCATAACCAATCTACCACACTTGGGTGATAGAAAGGTTATACCATTTTCCTCTTTTTATTAGCATACACACGCACACCCACCCACACACCCGAGAAGAAGAGAGTTTTAACGTCGTAGGAAATTAACGTCGTAGGAAAATATCCCAAGAGACCTTAAAGATCTAGCCAACGAGGAGTTAAACTCAAGACCTGTTATGAGAGAGAGAGAGAGAGAGAGAGAGAGAGAGAGAGAGAGAGAGAAGAAGAAGAAGAAGAAGAAGAAGAAGAAGAAGAGAATTTTAACGTCGTAGGAAACTACCTCAAGAGACCTTAAAGATATATCCGACGAGGAAAGTTGAACTCAAGACTTGTTATTCATCAGGGAGAGGGAGGGAGAGTTACGTGTTGTCATAGTCGATCACAGAACCTGGTGCAAAAAATATATGAGGAGGAAAATGTTAGGATAAAGAATTATCATGGTGCTATAGAATGGTTATGCAGAGGAGAACATTGGCCTACAATCTTTAAGATGCATTGCCAAACAAGGACATACATAGATTGACATCAACCACCTAGCAATAAAGTAAAGATGTACAAAGTATATCGAGTATTGCAGTCCATAAGTTGAATTGTCCACTATGAGAAAGGAAATACGTACAATATATTTTATATATAGATATGATAATCGAGATCGAGCATGTATTATTGAGGAAAAAGCATGTAGCTAAACTAAACTTAAGGAAGCATTGACAAACTAAAAAAAAAGCATCAACAAACTATAAAACTGCACTACCGAGCTTATAATCGTGTACGGGTGTCGTCCAATTGTGCAAGCCACAGGACACTGTTTGAGTCAAGATACATAAAAGCAATGTGAATAGTTAAACATTTCATCTTGCAATGAAACATCACAGGGTGAAAATGCTCATAGAGAAGTGCCATACAAAAGTATGGTGGAGAGTTGACATTGTGGTCTCTCCAAAAATTATAAAAAATGGAAATCATGCCCTACCATGTAGAAGTGCCCTACAAAATTATGGTGAAAGAGTTTGCACTGTAGTCTCTTCAAAATTTATAAGAAACAGAAGCCATGCCTTGCTCCGTAGCATTTATGTGTTATGCCAAGCAAGCGCATATGCATTAGGAATTGGATACAAATAACGGATCTTGCAGTGTTGTCAAGCTAGAGTCATGCTTGTGCAATCAAAACGTCCACTATTGTCAATATATGTCATCTTTGTCACAAAAGATGCAAGATATAGGGGTGAAAGCATGTTAACCTGTCATGCTTTTTCATGTCCCGGACAATGCTAACTAGCACAATTTTGACATATGCTAACTAGTACAATAACTTGAGCTACATCTCCAAGATCTATGACATATGATAAATCAATAGAAAGCACTTGAAACAAGGAATCCAAATGTACAACCTCCGACAAATTTTGATATTATTTGTAAAAAATTTACCGGACGCCCAACTTTTTGAAGATGTGCTAACTTGAAACTGCTAACTAGCACAAAAAGCGCGATAAGTTAACATGCTTTCACCCATAGATTAAACTTAAAAAGAAGTAGAGCTAACTTTATATTCTACATCATAAACCTATAAAGAACCTCTTACAACCTTTGTGTAAAAAACAACCACCTGTATTTGTGCATAGGGAGCCACATCTTATACCCATGTGTCAAAAGGCTCTCTCTTTTGTATAAGCATGTATTGGAGTCCTACATAGTGCGAGAAGCGTCCTTGCTTCGCATCCTAAAAACAACGAGCCAGATTTTCATGGCCAGTCCTTGTTGGGCATATCCCGCAATCAATGCATTTCAAGAGATGACATTCCAGACATACATGTCTACCAAGGAAGTGTCCCATGCCTTCAAGATGAAAGCGTAGGTGATTTTATCTAGAGATATGCCCTCGCTTCATATTTGTTAAGGACAATCCAGGGTTCCTTGGTTCAATCTTTTGGCAACATTTCAGAAATGACATATAGGCTTACCGCATCCCTCCTCTAGCCCTAGGGGCGGTACATACCATAACTTACGATTGATGTCATACACTAAAGTTGGTGCTGAATGAAAATCTTTGTCAAACGATTTTGTGAAGATGAGCCTTCCCTTTGCCACGATCTGGCAGTGTGTAGATGCAGGTGTTCTCGACACCTCCATCGAACGCATTAGGCTCACCAAGTAAACACAAAACACTCTTAAAAATTGTAGCCGGTAGCAATGTAATCATAGTATCACAAGGACTCCTTTCTTGGCAATATGTTTTCACTTAGGACAACTAGAGCTGTTAAAAATATGGGTTTGCAAGTATCTACATTGCTCGCTACAAGGGGGCTAGCCTCTCTATTGAGACAAGCCAATTCATCTTACTATTTGCCACCTTTAAGGGATGAAACAAAGGGAAAGAGGAAGGGCCTAGCAGGTGCTTACTGCAGATACGGAGTCCACTGAAGGTATGTATCTCCCTTGTAACACGAGTCCTTTGAGCCGTTTCATATTAGAACAAGGCTTTTCTGTGGTGCTGGATAGCTCAAATCACCGAGCAAAAAATGATACACCTGATTGTTAACCTCTATGAACACCATGCTAGGTTTCTTCTGTCCACCAACAGATTTCCTCCTCTCTTCTAGTTCAATGGCTTCTCGCCACTCAGCGGCATCTGTGTATAATTGTGACATGGGCACATATCTTGCAAAGTCTCACTCGTCCAACGTTGTAATCTTGTTGAAGCATTGCTTTCCAAGCTCAAAACTGACATGTGTTCGACAATGACTGAGCAAAGATCTCCAACCTATATCAAAAAGCAACGACGGTATCTGCTGTTGTATCTGTATAGCTTCATCCAAGTGCCCTGCATGCCCTCAGATATCAAGCATACAAGTCAAATGATTAAGAAAAGGCTTGATTGCCTAGGATGTATCCATAATTCTAAATGGTCAAAAGCTTGTTCCACTAGAGCTTGCTACCACATGCTAATAGAAGACAGACAAAGGTCATTGCATCCAACATGAATCCTTTACTTTTCATCGATTCGACAAGACCCCAAGTTTCCTTGAAGTCCCCATATAGAGCATAACTAGACAACATGGCATTCCAAATCACGATATTAGGTTGCAACATTGTTTCACACATAGTTAAGGCATCCACTAGCCTATGCCAGCTACAATACATGTCAATCAAGACACTTCCAACGTAGACATCTGACTCATAACCCCCTTTCAAGATGAAACAATGCACATGTTTGCCTTGATCCAAAGCTCCTATTGATGTGCATGCTTTGACAATGCTCACAAACGTGTACTTACTAGGCTTTATCAAGTTGATCCCCTTCACCACCTACACTCGTTTGGGATGAAGAGCATACGTCATTGTTTGGGATGAAGAGCATACGTCGTCGTTTGCTTTCTCCATGACAAACTGAGTCGGAGTTGAGACTTCTTGCTTTGACAATGCTCACAAACGTATACTTATTATGCTTTATCAAGTTGATCCCCTTCACCACCTACACTCGTTTGGGATCAAGAGCATACGTCATTGTTTGCTTTCTCCATGACAAACTGAGTCGGAGTCAAGACTTCTTGGGGAGAGAGTGCATGTGTGGAAAACTTTTCCGCATTGATTACCTGGCCCGTGTCCTGCGTAGGAGATGACTTATAGAGACTGAGACAAGATGACGCCTTGCAAAAAGGACATCTATGTGAAGATCGAGCAAGTTGATAATGATAACAAGAGTGTTGGTCAACATCTGCGTAGCCACAGATCATGAAGGCCAAGAACTCATTATGTTGCACATCGTCCCATGTCACCCAAGCTTTGGCAAGGCCACCTGCACTAGGATTACTGTCTCAAGGCCTGTGGAATTTTGAATTCTGATCGTGTATCCAAACTCTTCACTACGCCTGCAAATCAAATTCTGCAGCGCCAAATCTTTCGACATGTTTACATTGCTCTGCCTTTGGTGTGCACCCTGCTTCTGCTAGAAGACATTGCAAAAAGTGAACTCGCAGTGCTTTTTTCGAGCAAGACATGTTCAAGCGAGGTCGCAATCTAGTGGATCAAGATCCTGAGTCTATGCTGAGGGTTAAGCCATGTGGCTCAATAGGGTGGCCTTAATTGAAAAAAGGACGCTGAGCTCACCAAGTAACAAGGTAAAGCCTTGTTTAGTTCATTGTATATATCAGATATGGATATTTTCTCTGGTAATTTTGTACTTTGATTTTGGGGTATGTGCCGTGTGCCTTCAAGATGTTTATTAATATATGATGTTTCCCTGTAAAGAAAGAGAGAGAGAGTTCTTTGAAGAAACCAAACCTAAAGTTAACTAAAGAAAAAAAAATCAAAACTAAAACTTTAACTAGCTCCAACTTTTACCGTGTGTGTGTGTGTGTGTGTGTGTGTGTGTGTGTGTGTGAGAGAGAGAGAGAGAGAGAGAGAGAGAGAGAGAGAGAGAGAGAGAGATTTACCCCTTTGCATTGTGCTTGAGGATATAGCCTCGCATAAAGAAATTAAGAAACAATCTCTGTACAAATCATGTTTAGAAGTGTGCTACATTCCTTATCATGCTGACCTTCAATTTCTCACCTTTACCTTCAGGAAAGGGACAGATTCCACACAAAAAAATTTGGCATGTGAATAGCAGAGATGCTCATACTACCACATACCAAAAGATAAGGAAACTGATTACATACATGTCAAGAAGACAAGAATGGAA
The DNA here is from genome assembly GCF_014529385.1 of Adiantum capillus-veneris. NCBI lineage: Eukaryota > Viridiplantae > Streptophyta > Polypodiopsida > Polypodiales > Pteridaceae > Adiantum > Adiantum capillus-veneris. Next base: position 155,697,678 of record NC_140931.1, read on the forward strand.
ACTTCTCCTCAGATCCTTCCTTGCTAGAGCATGGAAATATGACAAAACTGTGATATCAGACATGCACATTCTTTCCACTTCAATCATGGGAAGCAGACCACCCAACTCCAGCTCGCCCATGATTGCCTGCAGCATCCAATGGTCTTACCAACCCACATTTTCTTTTCCCAATGCTTTCTCCCTGCACAGAAGACCGGTCAGCAACGACCAGGGTTGAGCTTTTTGTTGAAAAGAAAATTTGCAAATATAGCCAATGGGTTCATTACTGAGGATACATCTCTAAACAAATGATAACAAGTGATAAAATCAGGAGGCCTGCCCTCATAAGCTTAAAGAGGTTTAGGGTCAAACACTCAAAAGAAAAAGAGAGAGAGAGAGAGAGAGAGAGAGAGAGAGAGAGAGAGAGAGAGAGAGAGAGAGAGAGAGCAAAACGAGCCGGGAGAGGCGGATAGTACAAGATTTGGACGAAGTATTAGGTGTGCTTAATTTTTGCAAAGGGATTAGTAGCAGGAATCTATCAAGATCTACCCAATAGGGCTCATGCAACGAGGCGTTATGGCATAAGGCCAGGGCACACAGTGGTAGGTGGGGGTTGTTTAGGAGGGAATGTGAACAGAAAGGCTGTTTAGAAGTGGCAGGCAAGGATGAGACAACTGCGTTCAGTGTGGTTTTAGCAGGCATAACAATTGAAATGCGGAAGCCCAACAAGTGGCACAGTTGGCGAGATAAACACCAGGTGTGGACATTGGGCACATTTGGTGTGAATCATGGCATTAATCTTCACATTAATCAAGCTGCATGCAGGGTTGTCAACCATCAAGCAAAGACATAACGACAATCATAGGGCAACATTTCAAGTTGGTCTTCCAAACTACATGCATCAACACAATGTTCACGACGTCTTAATCCTCCACTCTACATAGTATAACCATTGGTGCATCAGCAGCATGTGGACCTTGCACTGGCTAAGAGCAGGCCATGTTCACGTCGTCTTAATCCTCCTCTCATATAACCATTGATGCATCAGCAGCATGTGGACCCTGCATTGGCTAAAAGCAGTTATATTTGCAACATATCTGTAGCACTGGCTCCTGCCCACCCCTGATCTGAGTAGCTATGTGCTGCACTTGCCTCCTCGTGGAGAGCTACTGCCTCTGCCTAGTGACCTAGGGATTCCTAGAGGCCTTGTGACAAAGCAACAACTACTCCATCATCCTACAAAGCATCGTTTACAACCAGAAGGAAGTGCAAGCTGTGCTATGTCCTCTGGCAATCTGGCCATGAGCAGGCCACGCAGATGATATTGTGCACGAAACAACTCTTCCAAGGAGTCATCTAGATCTTTCTGAAGGAAGCGAGGCAGCGTCACCTGGGCAACAGCATGTTTGAAACAATATTTGTGAAAGAGGACCTTGTGCAAGCAAGGGAATCCGATGATGGTGGGGTAGAAGCTGGCACTATGGCCACATTGCAGATCACTGGTAGCGGAATTTGAGAGCCATTACAGGGCGTTGGCTCCACTATTATATCTCGTGGTCAGGGCAGTGTCGACAGGGTGTGCGTGGCACTGATGAAAGATGCAGCAAACAGCTGCCAAAGCCGTGGGCGGCAGAGATGTGGCACTGGTAGCACAGACTTCAGGTGGTTGTTCCAAGGCGGTAGAGGCGGACAAGGCAGGTGAAGAGCGTGCCACTATCTTCAATCAAGGTCAAAGCGAAGATCAATGTGAGCTGGGCTAGGCACTAACCAGGAGCTGCAGAAGGTCGTCACAGATGGTGGGGGTGCAATGCAGAGCAGAGACCTTCTTGTAACCTCCATCGACCTGTGTTGCTGCTTGTTGGGCACGCTGCTTCCTCATGCACACTGTGCTTCCAGAATAAGCCGGGCACTTCTCAGAATCCCTTAATAGAACATTAAAAACGATTTAGGGAGTCCCCCTCCCCTCTCTCTCCCCCCCCCCCCCCCCCCCCCCGCTCCTCAATCCAGGGAAATACATTTTAGAAGGCACGCGGTAGATCTTTCAATGAAGTTGCCAAGAAGGAACTCTAGAGCTTTCCAGTCTAGAGCGGCTCTCTGATCAATCTCTAGCTGAATACACATCTACAATCATCTGTCACGAGGACGTGGCAGTTATTAACCATGTCACAGAGATGTGGCAACTGCTAACCTTGGTTGTTGGTTTCTTTCCAATGGGGTTTATTTTATTTGTTTAAGACCCTCTTTTTGAAGTAGCAAACGGTCGGACATTGTATGGCCAATGTGAACGGTAGATTCACCCGCAGACGGGAAGTGGTCGGCACTGGAATTCGTATGGTAAGAGGATGTCTAGGCTCAGAGCAAGATCATATAGGTCCCCCCGTCGCACTTAGCAAGTTGGTGGATACTAGGAAGTGAACTCAATTAAGGCGTAAAGTCAAGGTGGGACTACCAACAAAAAGTATCCAACAGTTGGGCCACATTGCACTTTTGGATGCGGTCCCAATGAGGATAGATGGTCAGAAGACCAGTGGGAGCCCAACGGAAGCATCTCCTAAAATTTAGGGAACTGCTATTTTGGGCCGTGAAATGTGTTCGCGTCATTACCTCCGGTATGACTAGGGGAACACTTTATAACTCTGCCGCGAAGTCAACTGACGCGTCGGTTGGGATATTTTTAAGCGACGAACCCGAAACGGGAAAATGCTTGAAAATGCGCCAAGTGTCACATTTTGGTGAACTTTCCTCTTGCAGAAAAATGGGCGCTGATTTTTATGCTGGGAGAGGCCTCATTTGCAACCTGTCACAGGTTAAGAGCTATGGAGTGCTTTCTTTCCCTCTCATGTACAGTGTGGTGCTAAGAGTGATGCCCTGCACACTACACACTGCTCTCTCTCTCCCCTACGTGCAGTTATGTGATGCCCCACAAGAGGGCTACTCATTTGACTGATGTACAGTTGTGTGGGTTCATGCTTTTGTGCTGAGGCAAGAGCCTCCTTGAGCAGGAACAGGGGTAGCTAACTGCTGCTCCAAAGCAGGCACTGGTGAGGGTCATAACCTCACCGTACAGGTGCAAAATCAGCACTGTGTATGCGCTGTAAATTCACTGTTTTTCAGCCATACGGACGCCAGGATCATTGGGAATCGTGCCCCACTGGCAAAGGACAGTTAGGGGACTGTTTGGGGCTGAAAACAGGGCAAAAACCAGTAAATACAGCGTGCTGAATTTACTGTTTTTGGACAGGAATCAGAGGGTATACGACAGTGCAAGCGAGTTCCAACAGGGGAATTGGTTTCGCGCAAGTTTTGGGGCTGTTATGCTGCCGAAATTTGGCCAAATCAAATGGTATCTAGGTGGATACACGTGAAGGATTCCCAGGACCTTACCTTGTAATTTACCCTCCTAAAGAATAAAGAAATACCAAAAGGGGCGCCAATTTTGGGGCCTACAGGTTGTCGGCGTCTGCTCGGAGCATTCTAGCTTCCGAGCTGTGTGTGTGATTAAGTGTTAATTCCCATAGCAGGTTCTCTTTGCAAAGTGCTCTGTGTGTGTGTATAAAGTAAAGAATTTCGGGTGAAAGCCAACGCCTACCGCCCTACGGGCCGGTTACATCATCTCTGAGAGAAAGAGGTGGTTTAGAGAGAGAGAGAGAGAGAGAGAGAGAGAGAGAGAGAGTTGGCCCATTCAGATATGACGACTCGCTGAGATCGATCAGAGAGCCAGGAGCTCTAGACTGGAAAGCTCTAGAGTTCCTTCTTGGCAACTGTCACAAATGGGTGATGTGGCACTGACAGATACACACACACAAACATGGATGAGGCTGACACGTGGCAGACACTACGGAAACCCCGGATTTTACGCCGACTACTGCTGACGTGGCATCCGTATGGAAATCCTTGAATTTGCGCAGCAAAATCCGCTGACATGTGACATGGCAGGCGCACGGACAACAGTACGGAAATCCTGCTTTTACGCTGGCTGAAGTTCACTGGCTGATTTTAGCAAGGCTTTTGGGACAAATTGCTTTATTTTAAAAAGCTTTTAAGCTTTTGATTTTGGGGCTCTGCTTTTGGGCATCCCTTTTAATAATAAATAAGTGGGTAGGGCCTCACTTCTCAGAGCATCTAGACGCAGAGACTGAGAGTGAGCACCTACCCACTCTCTTGTACTTTGAACACAGATTAATACAAAAAGAAATACCGAAAGGGACACCAGTCTTTGGGGCCAATATCTCTAGGCACGGAACTACCCGCTGGGCCGTGTCGACTCAAGTGTGAACTGTTTTGAAGTGAATCTCTGCTGTGTCGCGGTAGAATCTTGACTTGGAGAGTCCAAGTTTGTTACAGTGGTATCAGAGCACAGAAAGATTCTTCTTCTACGGACACAGCTTTTGGACTTAATAGCCACTCCCACCCTTCATACATCGCGCATCAAGCGCACTCCCGTCTTCATCACTTTGTCTTACAGGGCATAAAGCCATTAAGGATCCCAGATTGCACATGGGTTCTTGTGGAGAATCTGATACAGATGACACCTCTCAGTGGGAAGGCAAAGAAAAGTTGAAAATCCGACGCAGAAACTGAAGAAAAGAATGAAGATTTGGGCAAAAAAATATGGACAAGTTTGCCAAAAAGGAGTACAAACGTCAATTGCAGATTGGCATATCTGTAAATAGATTGATTAAGTACTCCACGGACCTAAGATTGGCGAACACCTGAAGAACTACCCGATTGATAAGATTTACTCGAGATGGCGTGTGGCCATTGCTTCTCCTCTCAAGTAAGGAGGAAAGCCGAAAAGACAGACAAGTGCAGAAAAGTGGAACCTATACTTGCAGAAAGACATGAACAAGCACTCTTAGAAAGAAGCACTTCTACAAGAGCCAACCAAATTACCAATATGACTTCCTCGACGACAAGAGCAAGAAAACAAAAGAATTTAAAGGTGGACAGTCCATTTGAATCCTTTTCTGGGTTCCGAGATGCTCGAACATGCTGGTCCACTCTTCTTCTAATGAAGGAAGTTCCAATTAAATGGTTGAAATTCAAAAGGCTCTTTATTTTCTTCTTGCCTGACTCGGGAGTACAAATGCGATATACCAACCGCTTGGAATCATCTTCGCATGACCAAGGGAGATTCTTTGGACACTTATTGCGAGAGATTTTGGAACTCTTTTCTACCAACATCTTCATTTAAGAAGGAACAAATTGAGCAGTTTTGTTGCGGACTTCCTACTGAAATCCGAGACTACTGCTTGGAACAAAAGTCAAATTCTATTTAAGAATTGATGGGTCATGCGAAACGGGGTTTTGCGATACATTCGCGAGATTTGACTTACCCCACTGATGAGATCTTGACTCAGAGAACCCAACAGACCTCTCACAATGGAAGTAGAAAGAGAAAGAGTTCCCAAGACAAAGAAAAGAAAGATACACGTCCCCGACAGACTCTTGGCTATCTATCTCAAAGAGGGAAAGTGTTTTGGTTGCGGGAAATTTGGACACATTTCCGCAAAGTGCCCTAATAAGGCACAGCAAGAACAGATTGAAGACAGGCTAGAGAGTTCTAGAGCAACAGACAAACGTGGCACAAAAGGCAGATGAAAGCAGAACTAGTACCACATTGCGTGGGGCCAAAACCGAATCAGATGAACGAAAGTACAAAACTTTGCCGCACTTAGGGCAAAGTTAAAGATCAGGAAGCCCTCATTTTCTTTGATGGAGGAGCGAAGGCCAACTTCCTTTCACTTGAATTGGCGGCTCGATTTGAAATTACGTCCGACAGGCTGAGGCCATAGGCGGAGGTAGTTCTAGCGGCACCCAAGTGAGAGACCTCTTGGAAAAGGAAAATATAGAGAACATCTGCTACAGCTCTTTCAGGCATTGCGAAATCATAAGTTGATGATCAATGCAAAGAAGAGTGAATTTTTCTTATCAGAGATACACTTTTTGGGACACATTGTCTCCGCAGCAGGAGTGCAGATGGACCCGGCCAAGATTGAGACTATACGTGATTGGCCTGATTCGAATAATGTCCATGAAGCTAGAAGCTTCTTGGGCTTATGTTCTTACTACCGACGGTTCATTGAAAAGTTTGCAGAGGTTGCTTCCCCTTTGCATATCTTGACACAGAAAGGAGTCCCTTTCTCGTGGGGACCCACAGAGGTGACTGCCTTTCAGACATTGAAAGAGAAATTGACTACAAGACGAGTTTTGACTTTGCCAGGTTTGCAAAAGTCATTTGAAGTATATTGTGATGCTTGTGGTCGTAGTTTGGGTGCAGTCTTAATGCAAGAAGGCCATGTCATTGACTATGAGAGCCGATTGTTTTCATGGCCGGAATTGACAGCACAGATATATGAGAAAGAGCTTTTGGCTGTTATCCATGCTCTTACTCAGTGTCCGACATTACCTACTCGCTGTAACAGACTTGGACACTCCAAGTCAAGAATCAACCGCGACAGCACCAAATAACCACTTCAAAACAATTCACACATCACAATAGATTTGCACTGGCCCGGCGGAGTTCCGTGCCTAGAGATATTGGCCCCAAAGACTGGCGCCCCTTTCGGCGGTTAGGGTTTCACTCTCAGACTCTGCGTCCAGATGCTCTCACAAGTGAGGCCCTCACCACTAATTTAAAGGTACAAGGGATGCCCAAAAGCAGAGCCCCAAAAGCTTTTAAAATAAAAAGCATCAGTTCTCCCTCTCTCATAGAGAATCTTTTTCTCTTTTTTTTTTTTTTAAAAAGCAAAATTCGCGTCGCTCATCATTTTCCAAAAAAAAAAAAAAACTTTTTTTTTTCAACCTCCTCGATTTCCGGAAATTAGGGTTTTTGGCAGAAATTAGGGTTTGCAGGAATTTTAGGGTTTCTGGCAGAAATTAGGGTTTCTCTTGTCCGCCACGTCATCACTTTGTGACATACCCCCCTCTTGAAAGCATTGTAATCGACCGCGATTACGCCTGCAAAACCGACAAAAGCCATAAACCATCTTAGCAGACACTGACTGTTAGTACCTACGTACTAGGAACACACATCTAGCACATGTACAAAATCGACAGTCACATCACATGACATCACAGGACATCACCAGACATCACAGGACATCACATGACATTCAACATTCATTCGGATCTTAGACCATGATTTATCGGCAATGTAGCTAGCAATCACATCTAGGTCCAATCATGACCTCATCGATGTCCGATTGACTAACCCCTATTGCAACCATGTCTATTCGAGATCAATCATACCAAAATGCTGCAATCATTTCGGCTATCAATTCCTGCACTCACAAGAAGTCAAGAACAAATCAGTATCATTATCAGGAATTCCATTTCATAAAGTCATCCAGCGGAATACTGTCAGCTCTCAATATCCCTGAAGCTCAAAGAGACATCAGTGACTTTAGTATCAAAATCGAGGCATTTGTTGACAAGGGAGCGGAGTGACTCCCCTCTTGTGCATCCCACTGCACCAGATCTTCGGCCAAGCTGAATTCTGGGTTCCATTTGGAGTAGACTATGCTAAACCAAAACATCGAGGTAAAGTTTCACAATTCGTGGAGTATCTGCTAGGTCCTCCTCCTCCATCCACTTCGCATCAAATGCAGGAAAGTTCTTGAACTAAACCAAGAACCGCCTTCGGACTTTACCTTTCTTCGTATCGTTATGTGCCAAAATCTGTTCAGGAACAAGGATCTCCTTGTTTTCTTCCACTTCGGGTTGCTCATCAGGCTCCCCATCATCAGGCACATCACCCTTAACAAGGTTCAAGAGACTCACATGCAATGCATTATGAATCCTCAAAGTATCTGGCAGTTCCAATCGGAAGGAGACATCATTTATCTTGTCAGTGATCTGGAAAGGTCCGTAGTATCGCATACTAAGCTTTGGAAAAAGCCTCTCCTTTCCCTTTTTCTTCTTAGGCGTGCATTCTCAAAAGTAAGAGCACCCAATCATCCTCCTTCAGTTTCAAGTCGCGACGATGGCGATCCGCTGCCTTTTTCTGTCGTTCTTGAGACTCCTGCAAAGTCTCGCGAACCTTGGCAAAAGCCGTATCCAAATCTCGCGAATATTCATCCGCTTCAAATATCTAATCTTCATGCTCAGGAAGGATGGAACCTTCGCAGCACTTTCAACAATCTCACATGGCGTCTTCCCCGTCGAAGAGTGTATCGTGTTATTGTAGGCAAATTCCACCAAAGGTAAGTTCTTTTTCCATTGAGTCTTCTGATCCAAGATACAAGACTTCAATAAATCTAAAATCACTGAATTGGCAATCTCAAATTGCCCGTCAGTCTGCAAGTGGAACGATGACGAGAACTGCAACTGCGTGCCAATGTTCTCCCAAATTGCCTTCCAAAACAAACTCATAAATCTGGGGTCTCTGTCGGAGACAATCGTCTCAGACGTGCCATGTAATCGGAAAATCATCGTGATCTTTCTGTGTTCTTGGGAGATCAAAAATGAAATCCATTGCAATACTTTCCCAGGGGTGGGTGGGTATGGGTAAAGGCTGTAACAATCCGTGTGCCTTATGCCTGTCAAACTTGACCTTCTGGCATACCAAGCAACTGCGCACAAACTCTTCCACATCCTTTTTGAGTCACGGCCAAAAGAAGTATCTCTCTACCCCCTTCATGGTGGTAGCAATGCCGCGGTGACCCGTAAAAGGTGGACAGTGGCATTCAGTCATAACCTTATCCCTCAACGGCTGTGTAACGCACAACATAGTGTTTTTCATCAAGTAGCCTTCCCGAAGGGAGTATCCAACTACTGTCTCCCATCCCGTATCCGTGTGAAAATATCTGCAAAATTTGTACCTGTGGCATACTGATCGACCATATCCTCGAAGCTCCTATGATGTATCGCGGAAACAGCCAGAACCAACGATTTTCGAGACAAAGCATCTGCCACCACATTCTTCTGTCCTTGCACATGGACAATCTGGAAGTGGAACTGTGACAAGATGTTCGCCCACCGCATCTGCTTTTCCGAAAGCTGCTTCTGTGAGAAGAAGTAGCGCAAACTCTGATGGTCTATAAAGACAGTAAAATCCGCTCCGAGTAGGTAATGCCGCCACTGAGTAAGAGCATGGATAACCGCCAAAAGCTCTTTCTCATAGATCTGTGATGTCATCTCTGTCTGGCCTAGAGAACAAACGGCTCTCGTAAGCTATGACATGGCCTTCTTGCATCAAGACCGCACCCAGACTACGACCACAAGCATCACAATATACTTCAAATGACTTCTGCTAGTCCGGCAAAGTCAAAATAGGTCCCGTAGTCAATTTCTCTTTCAATGTCCGAAAGGCAGTTACCTCTGTGGGTCCCCACGAAAAAGGTACTCCTTTCTGTGTCAAGGTATGCAAAGGGGAAGCAACCTCTGCAAACTTTAGTATGAACCGCCTGTAGTACGAACACAGTCCCAAGAAGCTTCTAACTTCATGGACATTCCTCAAATCGGGCCAATCACGGATAGTCTCTATATTGGCTGGGTCCATTTGCACTCCTGCTGCTAACACAATGTGTCCCAAAAAATGTATCTCTGGTAGGAAAAAGTCACTTTTCTTTGCATTAATCACTAACGTGTGATCTCGTAATGCCTGAAAGATTTGAAGCAGATGATCTTTGTGTTCTGCCTCATTCTTGGAGAAAACAATGATGTCGTCAAAGAAAGTGCCAACAAATAGCCTGTACTCTCGAAAAATCCTATCCATCATCCGCTTAAATGTCGTAGGAGCATTGGTTAAGCCAAAAGGCTTACCAAAAACTCAAATAACCCAAAAGTCGTCTGAAAAGCTGTCTTGTAGACGTCTCCCAGCACTATCCTGATCTGATGATATTCACTCTTCAAGTCAATCCTGCTAAAGCACGAGGATCCCTGTAACCTGTCGAGTATATCATCGATCCTAGGAATCGGAAATCTGTTCTTGATGGTGATTTCGTTGAGAGTGCTATAATCGATGCACATTCTCCAAGATCCGTCTTTCTTCAAAACCAACAACACTGGAGAGCAATACGGTGAAGTACTAGGCTGGACAAGACCCTTTTCCAAGTTTCACTGGGTTCATAATCTTTTCATTCTGTACTCAGCTCACACGGTAAGGTGGCCGATTCGGTGGCGTGCTTCCAAGTATCAGATCAATGGTTTGATCTTCAGGCCCTCTGAAAAGCAATCGGCATGAGTGTGGAGAAAAATCTTGGCGTTCTTTTGATCAGGTCAAAACATATTCAACCTTTATCCAGCGTTCAGTTCTCTCCCAAAAGAATGAGTAAGAAACTGAAGTTCATCAAGTACAATCTCTAAGCCCTTCATTTATCAAAGTCGCTTTCTCGGCCCGGTAGTCAACCACGGCGTAGTTCTTGTGGTACCAAGGGATCCTGAGTAGAACGTCACTCGCGTGCCCTGAACACCCCTGTCATTGCAAACGAAGTTTGCCAATGCTCGGTGTAATGGAAAATCCCATCCGGGTGCCAGCCGAACTACCTCCGCCTGTGGCGTCAGTCTGTCGGGCGTAATTCCAAATCAAGCCGCCAATTCCAAGTGAAAAGAAGTTGGCCTTGGCTCCTTCAAAAGAGCTTCCTGATCCTTCACTTTGCCCCAAAAGCGGCAAAGTTTGTACTTTCATTCATTAGATTCGGTGCAGGTCCCACGCCATGTGGTACCAGTTCTGCTTTTCTATCTGCCTTTTCTGCCACGCTCCTCAACTGCTCTCGAACTCTCAGGCCTGTCGTCGTCTTTACCATTCTGTTCTTTCTGTGCCTTTTTAGGGCACTTCGCGGAGATATGTTTATGTTCCCCACATCCAAAGCACTTCCCCTCTCTGATGAAGCGAGCTCTCTCCTCAGGAGTAAACTTGGGTCGTGCATCATTTTTCTCTGGGTTGCTCTTTTTTCTTTCTACTTTCATTCCCAGAAGTCTGTTCGGCTCGTTGTGTCATGGCCTTATCTGTGGGGTAGGTCAAACTGCCAGAGTGAATGGCAAAGCCCCGCTTCGCATGACTCATCAACTCCTAAATAGAAGCTGACTTCTATTCCAAGCAGTGATCTCGGATCTCTGTAGGTAGACCCAAGGTAAACCGTTCAATCTGTTCTCTGAACAAGATCTTCTTGAATGAAGAGGCGGGTAGAAAGAGCTCCAGAATCTTTCACAGTAAGTATTTACTGTATCGCTCTTGGTCATCCGAAGATGGTTCCAAGCAGCTCGTATATCTCGTTCAAACTCTTGCGTCAACCAAGAAGAAATAAAAAGCCTCTTAAATTTCAGCCATGTAACTGGCGCAGTCTTGTTTAAAAGAAGCGTGGACCACCAAGTACGAGCATTCCCCTTAAAGTAAGAGGCAGCTCTCCGAATCTTGGAGTGCTCTGAATAGCGTCCTCCCGCGAAAGCAATGTCAAACTGCTGTATAAAAGACAAAGCCTTCGAAGCATCTGAGTATCCTGAAAAGTATCAAACTTGATCGAGTGGCCACCTTCCTTAAACTCTCGGACTTTCTTGCTTTTATCTTCGAGAAAGTCATACTGGTTAGCTTTGTAAAAAAAATTCTTCTTGTTCGCATAAAACTTTCCGTCATCGGAATCTGAGCTGTTTGTAGACGAGTCCTCAGTAGAACTGTCAGTCTCTGGGCGAGATGTAGCCTTCTTTGCCTTTTTCTTGCCCTTTCCGAAGCTTTGTTTCTTGCTTCGCTTTTTTACCTTTTCTGTCTTCTTCGCTCGAATCTGAAGAGCTAGAAGAACTGTCAGAAGAAGAAGAAGTAGGTACTCCTTCAAATCGAACACGCTTCTTCTGTTTCTTTGCCTTGTCAAAAGTCGACTAACGACCCAAATAACCTGGAAAGTCAGTGCTTTTCTTCTGCTTTTTGCCGTACTTTTTGGCTTTCTTTTGCGCGTCAAAAAGCTGAGCAATCCGTGCATCAACCACGTTCTCCAGTTCCTTCTCCGTATATTTTCTTGGAGGCAGAAGGTTTCTTGAGAGCGGGTTTCGGGAGCGGTGTTGTGGTTCTCTGCCACTCCATCTGTACCTCTTCCAAAGAGGTCTGGGTCACATATTTTGCCATCTTCGGGTCCTTGGCAAAATTGAGCATCATCTTTGTTGCATCGCCAATCAATCGACGACGCTCCATCTCTCTTTGCTCCGCCTGAGTAGGCCGAGGCGGGCCATACTCTCTGTCTGAATCTTCGTTGTGATCCCAGCCTGCATCTCCAGATGCAGAGGGAGTCGACTGATCATTGCCTGAAGCCATAGGTGCCGCGGAAAAAAAATTCGGGGATCGGATTTCCCGTAGAAGAGAAATCGGCCGTACTCTGATACCACTGTAACAGACTTGGACACTCCAAGTCAAGAATCAACCGCAACAGCACCAAATAACCACTTCAAAACAATTCACAGATCACAATAGATTTGCACTTGCCCGGCGGAGTTCCGTGCCTAGAGATATTGGCCCCAAAGACTGGCCCCCCTTTCGGTATTTCTTTTTGTATTAATCAATCATCAAAGTACAAGAGAGCGGTTAGGGTTTCACTCTCAGACTCTGCGTCCAGATGCTCTTAGAAGTGAGGCCCTCACCACTAATTTAAAGGTACAAGGGATGCCCAAAAGCAGAGCCCCAAAAGCTTTTAAAATAAAAAGCATCAGTTCTCTCTCTCTCTTAGAGAGTCTTTTTCTCTTTTTTTTAATAAAAAAAAGCAAAATTCGCGTCGCTCATCATTTTCCAAAAAATAAAAAATAAAAAAAATCAACCTCCGCGATTTCCGGAAATTAGGGTTTTTGGCAGAAATTAGGGTTTCTGTTGTCCGCCACGTCATCACTTTGTGAAACTCGGAGCCGATTTTACGGTCTTAACTGATCATCGGAGTTTACGCTACTTCTTGTCATAGAAGCAGCTACGGAAAAGCAGATGTAGCGGGCTAACACAGTTTCACTTCCAGATTGTCCATGTGCAGGGACAAAAGAACTTGGTGGAAGATGCTTTGTCCCGGAAGCCGTTGGTCTTGGCTATTTCCGCGATGATTCATCATAGAAGCTTCGATGACATGGTCGATCAGTACGCCACAAATCCAGATTTTGCAGATATATTCAGTCGAATACAAAATGGGGAAGTAGTAGCTGGATATTCCATTCGGGATAGCTACTTGATGAAGAAAACGATGTTGTGCGTTACACAGCCGTTGAGGAAAAAGGTTCTAACCGAATGCCACTGTCCACCATTTACGAGTCACCGTGAGCATTGATACCACCTTGAAAGGTGTGGAGCGATACTTCTTTTGGCCGAGACACAAGAAGGACTTGGACGATTTTGAACGCAGTTGCTTGGTATGCCAGAAGGTCAAGTTCGACAGGCATAAAGCACAGAATTGTTACAACCTTTACCCATTCCCACTCGTCTCTGGGAAAGTATTGCTATGGATTTCATTTTTGATCTCCCGAAGACACAGAGTGGGCACGATGGTATCTGGATTGTTATTGACAGATTCAGCAAGCAAGCTCATTTCATTCCAGTGAAGAAAACAGTCAAGCCAGATCATTTAGCAAGACTATTCATTGCCCAGATATTTAGATTACATGGCATGCCTGAGACAATCGTCTCTGACAAAGATCCTCGATTCACGAGTTTGTTTTGGAAGGCTACTTGGGAGAACATTGGCACACGATTGTAGTTCTCGTCATCTTTCCATCCGCAGACAAATGGGCAATCTGAGATTGCAAATTCAGTCGTACTGGATTTATTGAAGTCTTATATTTTGGATAAGAAGACTCAATGGGAAAAGTTTTTGCCTTTGGTAGAATTTGCCTACAATAACACAATCCACTGTTCGACGGGGAAGGCGACATTTGAGATTATTGAAGGTGCTACGAAGGTTCTGACGGGTAAAGCAAACAGGGGGCACCACCTAGGGGTAAAGCAAACAGGGGGCACCGCCTCTAAAACACCGGGGACCGAATGGCGCGTCTCGAGCCTGTCATGGTAAAGCAAACAGGGGGCACCACCTAGCTTCAGCGGCTAGGACGCAAACAACACACCACCATAACAAAGTTTTCATCCAAGAGAGATGGATGCTTGGGAGTAATGATGAAGAGGAAAGGGAATGAGATCAAGTGAGAGAGAGAAAGAGAGAGAGAGTGAGGGAGGGGGTATAGCGGCTTAGTACTTAGGCACCACAAAAAGATGGCGAATCCGCACACCCTTCACACATACACAAGCTCACTCCAAAACACAAGACTAGGTGGCGATTCCACACACCTCACATGGGCAAAACATTGCAAGAAAACATACTCACAAAACCTCAAGCTTTATTTAGAGAATTAGGCGATGAAATGGGGAGCATAGGGTAGGGGAATGAGAAGGGAGAGAGTGGTAGAGCACATGGCGGATAGGTGGGAGTTGATGGCGAAGACTCGCACGAGGATTATGGCCATCATCTTTCATTTAGTTGCCCTTCATCTTCCATAGCCAAGGGTGTAGAGGTCATGCTCAAGACAAGCATGGTGATTACGGTGATGGTGATGGTGATGGTGATGGTGTGGGTGTGTGTGTGTGCACTAGGCACACACAGTGCATAGTGTGTTCTTTGGTGATGTTGTGTCCTTAGTGTGATGGTGACCCCTCTTTATATAGGGGAGGAGGGGGGAGAAATTCTAGAATTTAGAAATGAAGAAATCATTATCTACATAGGCCATGTGACTGTGGGCCCCACTTGTCTGGCTGCAGAACAGCAGTCTCATGAGAGAGAGATGGGTTGATGAAAAAAAGTGAGAGGTGACATGGAGAATAAAGTAATTACAAGAGGGGAGAGAGGGGAGTGTGTTCAGAGGTGAATCTATGTGCAGATGTGTGTGAACACAAGAAAAATCAGGTAACCACCGGGTGGGGATGGGTCTGTGGGCACCTTTTTCAGTGAAACTGAGTGTGTGTGAGTGTGGGGGAGGTTATTTAGCTACAAGACAAGAGACATGGCACCCTTTAGAGAGAGAGGAGGGTATTTGGGTCATGGGATATGATAGGAGAGAGAAAGAGGAAGTGGGGTATACTATTTTGGAAGATAGGGTAAGTTGCATGTGAGTTAGGGTGCATTATTGGTGAGTTATAATGCATTATTGGTGAGAGGTGGGGTAGCTTGAGGGGAGAGAGAAAGGAGAAAGGACAAGGGGAAGAGAGAGGGGGTTGACCTTTTGAGTGGAGGAGAGGAAAAGGGACACACGGCGGGGCAACAGTGAAGAAAAAGGAGGCAAGGTGGGGATGGGCTACCCCGCAGGCATGAGGTGGCCTATTTTACCTTTCTTATATATTTACATAATCATACTTTATTTTTTTCTTACTTTTTCCAATGCTTTTTATCACTCCCTCCCTAAGAGGGGGTTTTCATGGGGTGGGGACGAGAGAAGAGGGGTATGGGAGCTTGCCTTGTGAAAAGTCCCCATCATTAGCCCTCCCCTTTTGGCTAGAGGCATTCATGTCTCTAGCTCATTTGTTTGATCATTATCGTCGGAGGTGGTGGCTGATGGTGTGTTCTTATCTGGAATGTCAATTGGTGGAGCCTGGTCAAATCGAAGAAAATAAGGTTTAAGTCGCCAACCATTTACCCTGGTTTTATGAAGTTTTCCATCAGCCTCCATAAGCTGGTAGCTTCCATTGGCATACTTTTTCCTGATGATGAAAGGGCCTTCTCATCGGAGTAGGAGTTTCTTATCCTTGCGCGTGTCGAAGCGATTGTCGTAGCGGAGCACCAACATTCTTTTCTTCAATTCTTTTTTCCGGAGATGCTCGTTAAAGCTAAGTCGTCTATGCTCTGCTTGTGCTGCATAATAATTTATTGCTTCTTCTCTGTCTAGCTGCAGTCTTTCCAAGTTGATGATGTGATCTCTCAAATGCATGTTGGGCTCTTGAAGCTGGCTTGCCATTACTCTGAGACTTTGTAGTTGCACTTCAATGGGCAAGATTGCTTCCTTACCAAATACTAGATGATACGGTGTGAATCCCAAGGATGTACGAAATGAAGTTCTGTAGGCCCATAAAGCTGGTAGTAGATACTTATCCCAGTTTCCAGGATGATTGTTTACTTGCTTGGTAATAATTTTAGAAACCATTCCATTTACCTTTTCAACTAGGCCATTACATTGAGGGTAATATGGTGAAGAGTGCCTCCTTGTAATGCCCAGTTTCTGCATTAATTCTCCTACCAAGTCTGCTCTGAAACCTGGCCCTCTATCAGAGATGATCTCTAAAGGTGTGCCAAACCTACAACATATGTGCTCGTAGATAAATTTAGCTACCTCTACCACTGTGATTCTAGTGGTGGCTGTAGCCTCTGCCCATCTAGTCATGTAGTCGACCCCCATGATAATGTAGAATTTTCCTGAGTTGGCCCTAGGTAATGGCCCAATGGCATCGATACCCCATTTTTCAAATGGGCCATATGAGAGAATAGGTGTCTGTGGTTCAGGCATAAGTGACCTAGTGCTGGCCTTTTGACACAACTTACACGTTTTGCACCAATGGTGTACATCACGGTTGAGGCTACGCCATATGAAGCCTGCCTGCAAGATTTTCCTACTTGTTATGTCTAGGGCAAAGTGACCACCACAAACCCCGTCGTGACAACTAGCAATTACTCCCGTGATTTCTTGAGAGAGAGGGACCTTCCTGAGTATTTGGTCCTTACCCTTACAGTATAAACCGTCATTGATGAGTCGATACCTTGTGGCCTTCCGCGTCAGCCATTGCTTCTGTCCCTTTGTTAAATCTGATGGGCATTCCCCTGTTTCCAAAAAATGCATGATGTCAAGCAAGGCATCACTTCCTTGAAATAGAGGGAGCTTTAGTTTTATTGCTCCAACCACCACTTCCTGTAGTCTTTCACTTGCTAGGGCATCTGCTTCTTGGTTTTGAGCCCTTGGGATATGGTGTATTTAAACTTCTTCAAACTTACCCAACAAGGTTTTTACACCACTTAAGTGAGTCCTTAAACTAGGATTCTTGCATGTCCATGCTCCATTTACTTGCCTTACCAGAAGTAGAGCATCCCCAAATACCACCTTGCGAGACGCACCATTGTAGACCCTTGGTTAGTGCTGCATACTCGGCTTCATTGTTAGAATGTGAATCTAACAATTGGCCCAACGAAAATACCTTTGTCCCTTTGTCATCAAAGACCACTATGCCTGCAGTTGCTTTGTCGGACGCTCGCTTGTAGGCTCCATCAAAGTAGAGAGAGTATGCTCCTTCTACCATCGGTGGTACTGGAGGTAATCGGACTTCTCCTTCCTTAGATTGCTTCTCCTTCCTTTCAAAGACTTGGTAGGTCATGAGTCCCCCCAAACTTGCCCTTGTCGTGCTTTCTACCTGTACCGTGTAGTCAAACTCTTGCAGACGAACTAGCCATTTAGTAATTCTAGCAGACACATCCATGTGTTGTACAACATAGGGAAATATTTCATCCGTGGTCAGAATCACAAATTGCTTAGGCAGCAAATATGACCTAAACTTTGTAGTTGCAAATCTAAGAGCTAGGACTAAGTGTTCCACATGGGTGAAACCTTTCTCTCCTGCTGTCATCATTCGACTAGAGAAGTAGATTGGCCTCATGAAAGATGTCGTCGTATCCTTTTGGAGTAGCACAGCCTCCAATGAGTCATCACCAACACTTGAGGTGACATAGAATTTTTCATCCCACTTAGGTGGTGAGATAGTTGGCACAGTGGCTAAGACATCCTTTACCTTGTTGTAGTGATGTTCGCTTTCCTCGTCCCAAGTGAAAGTTGATCTTTGAGTGAGTTGTTGCAGTGGTAGAACAAGTTGTGATAGTAGATGTATGAATCTACTTAAGTACCTCACCTTTTGTAGAAAAGAGACCAGTTGACGTGCGGTCGTTGGTGAAGGTGGGGCTATGAGTGCGGACACCTTACTTGGGTCGGCGTTGATACCTTTTGCTGAAATTTCATGGCCTAGTAGAATGACTTTACTCTCCCCAATGTGGCATTTATCCACATTTAATTGCCCACCTAGGCTCTGCAACCTGGCCAAACCTTCAGTTACCTTTTCTAAATGTGAAATACGGGAGCTATATATACAAAAATCATCAATGAACACTCTTATGGATGTTCCAAAGAACGGTTGAAAAACATATGTGACATATCTCTGGAATGTGGCAGGTGCATTTGTGAGACCAAATGGCATAACCCTGTATGCAAAACAACCCCATGGCGTGATAAAAGTGGTTTTTAACTGATCTTCCAAGGCTATGCGTATTTGAAAGTATCCAGAATAACCATCACAGACGGTATAGCATTCAAAACCCGCTACTTCATTCAGAATTTCATCCAAGAAAGGGAGAGGAAAGTGGTCTCTCTTTGTAGCTGCATTTAGTGGTTTGTAGTCAACACAGACCCTCCACTTACCATTCTTTTTAGGCGTCACTACGGGTGACACCCATTCTGAGTTTTCTACAGGATAGATGAATCCCGCCTCCAACAGTTTCCTTACGTCGGCCAAGAGTGCCTTTTCTTGTATGACCCCCAGTCGTTGTAGCTTTTGCACAACTGGTTTTACCCCTTCCTTCAGCTTAATATGATGTTCCACCAATGTAATGCCTGTGATTCTTTCATAGTTGTCAATGAACAGGTTAGGAAATCCCATCAACATTTGCAAAAAACTATCTTTCTCCTCAAGTGTTAATTCCGTAGACAACATACCCTTCAACCTACTTCCTCCTAGGCCAGGTGATTTGCTCTCCTCTTCATTGGGTTGCCCTTTTGGTGATGGATCACCAGTTGTGCTTACCCTTTGTGGATCCTTCATAATGATACCCATCACATCAATGGAACTGTCACTTTCGTCGGTGGATGTGGTCTCCTCTTCAGAACTGGAAGATTCGCTAGTGGTTTCATCTGCCGATGTTTCCAGATTCATTTGCTTCTGCTTGCCAATCCTCATGTCGTAGTAGATTGTCTCCCCTTTCTTAACGGTCATGCGTAGAAGGCCAGTACCCCAGTCCTGTTTTGCCTTCATGGCCATCAACCATGGCCTTCCCAAAATTAGTGGATAGCTCTCCCCCTTAGTAGGCATCACAAAAACATCTACCTCTACCTCAGTGTTGAAAGCTTTGATTTTCACGGAACTTACCACACCCACACACTTAACTTTTGCGTTGTTTGCCATCTTTGCCTTGCATGGAGAAGGCCTGTCAACCTCGAGCCCTAATCGAAGCATCATAGCTTCGCTCATTACACAGATTTGTGCACCTCCATCAATGTAGGTGTTTCCAACCCTCTTTCCTTTTATGTTTACGTCGACAATTGGAAAGATGTCATCCATGTTGCATCCCGAAATTGCTCCGGCTACCTTTGTTTTGGAGTGTCTTGTACTTACCATTTTAGACCATTGTCGCCTTACTTTAGGTACAAGATGTAGCAGATGTGGCCATGTAATCTTCGGTCCTTGCTCTGCCACATCCAATGTTAGATCATAGGGCTTAGAACTTTCCCCTAGCTGGAAGTCGGTGATGCCCAATTTCCGTCGTGGCCTGGATGGCCTCTTGCTAGTTTCTCCTCTCATGCTTCTCTCATCATCTGATTGTGTAGCTTTCTCCCTCCTAGCTCTTTTCACAGTCATGGCTTCAAGTGGTTCTAAAAAGGTTACCTTCTCCTTACCCTTGTCCCTCTCCTTTGCTCTGGGTGGATCCACTACTACGGCTTTTCCTTTCTCTTCTAGCCTTATGATGTTTACAGGGCGATCAGGTGGTGGGGCTGGTGGAAGAGGTGGGATGGATGCTAGAATTTGTGTTGGTGGGGGTGGTGCTCGGGGTGGGGGTGTTCTTTCTCTAAGGGGTGACAATTGGTTCCTCCTACCTCCTCTATTATAGTTTTGTCGTGGTTTGGAACAGTAGTACATACCGTGACCGTCTTCTCCGCAGTTGTAGCAATGATACTCCCTGTTTTGTCGTCGTGCTCTTCCAGGGTCTTGATCTCTTTCTTGACTCCTCCCTTGCTGTATTAAGTGGACAGACAAATTCTACAGTTGGTCAATAATATGGGCCAACATATCTTGTTGGTCATCTCTTACCCCAAGAGCCGGTGGTGGTGGTATGGTGGTTGTCGTAGTTGCTGGTCGACGCGATGTTGCTGCTTCTGTTGACTCGGTTTCTTTGGCTTTCATTCGCAGCTTCTTGTCCTTAAGGCGAGCAATCTCAACGGCTAACTCGTACGTAGCCGGGAATCTACTTTTCACCTTCTCCTTGAGAAGCGGCCATAAGCCATGCGTGAACCGATCTTTTTTTAGGAAATCGGGTACAGCTTCCCCCCTAGCCAGTGACTCAACCCACCGTTCCCACAAATCCACAAATTTGGACTCATAGGTGGCATATTCTAAAAGACCCTCCTGCTTCAAGTCTCTCAACTTGTCCCACAACTTTTCTGAAGTGGTACCTCCCCCAAAGCGCCTCTTAAAAGCGGTTTTTAAGGGTTCCCAGTCATCCTTGGTTGCTTGTGGAAGTGCATTGTACCATGATCTAGCTTCTAGCTTCATGAGATGCTTAAAGATTCTAACCCGGGATTCATCCGTATCTTTGTTGCTAGCTACACATGCTACTTCAAAGTCATCTAGGAAGTCTGTTACCAAATCCTCCCCCTTCTTTCCTTTAAATGTTGGAAATGCTACACTTGCCATGATTACAGAGAGAGAGCTAGAAAGACACACTGCTTAACTTGCAAAAGTTTTTTTCTTCTTTACAAGGAGGCGTGTATACCCTCTTATACTAGGACATAGATTAAAACTTCAAACGGTACATTGCCTTGTACCAAAGGTAAGACAAATGGTTGATCTGATGCCAGAACCTCCAAAAACCGCTCCCCACCCGGCATGGTGTCAATGACGTGCTGGTAGTGAGCCTTCAAATCCAGTATTACCTTGATTGAGCGTACACGTGTTGGTATGTGTGATCTGTCTTGAGGTAGGTTGTACTGATTCATGTGAAGCTTAGAGGTGCTTAGTCACTGTCCAAGCTTGTGGGAGAGGGTGGTGTTCTTTCCTGAAACAAACTCGGTAGATCCCTAGTTTCTCTAGTGAGAGTGTGAGCCAATGCTTCCGTTATCTGTGCTGCAGCATCAGGTGCGACTTGAAAACTAACTGTGATAATTACCTCGGTGACTTGAGTAACCCGATTCTCAAAGTAGAATAGTGTTGATTCTCTATTTTGTAGAGCTCCTTCCATTTTGTTGTTGTGGGTTGGTTGTAGGTTGCGGACATGGTTTCGACCTTCTCCTTCTTCTTCTTGGCACTTGGCCTATGTATATCCACTGGGTTTGGCGTGTTGGTTGACTCTCCCACTGCAAATCGATTACCGTTACGCCTGGCACTCGAGCTTCGATGGAGATGCGGAGTTCGTCGAGTTGTGCTTGGAGCTCTTCTTCTTCTATCGTCCAATTAGCAAATCATGCTAGCCATTCATCCATTCACAATAGTTTAGGGGTTTCAGTCTTGTAAACTGAAGGTCTTGAGTTCGATCCTCAGTGGGGGCACCAAATGACGGGAGCAAAGCGAACCCCGAACCCCCGACGGTCTCTAAAACACCGGGGACCGAATGGCGCGTCTCGAGCCTGTTATGGTAAAGCAAACAGGGAGCACCACCTAGCTTCAGCGGCTAGGACGCAAACAACACACCACCATAACAAAGTTTTCATCCAAGAGAGATGGATGCTTGGGAGTAATGATGAAGAGGAAAGGGAATGAGATCAAGTGAGAGAGAGAGAGAGAGAGAGAGAGAGTGAGGGAGGGGGCATAGCGGCTTAGTACTTAGGCACCACAAAGGATGGCGAATCCGCACACCCTTCACACATACACAAGCTCACTCCAAAACACAAGACTAGGTGGCGATTCCACACACCTCACATGGGCAAAACATTGCAAGAAAACATACTCACAAAACCTCAAGCTTTATTTAGAGAATTAGGCGATGAAATGGGGAGCATAGGGTAGGGGAATGAGAAGGCAGAGAGTGGTAGAGCACATGGCGGATAGGTGGGAGTTGATGGCGAAGACTCGCACGAGGATTATGGCCATCATCCTTCATTTAGTTGCCCTTCATCTTCCATAGCCAAGGGTGTAGAGGTCATGCTCAAGACAAGCATGGTGATTACGGTGATGGTGATGGTGATGGTGATGGTGTGGGTGTGTGTGTGTGCACTAGGCACACACAGTGCATAGTGTGTTCTTTGGTGATGTTGTGTCCTTAGTGTGATGGTGACCCCTCTTTATATAGGGGAGGAGGGGGGAGAAATTCTAGAATTTAGAAATGAAGAAATCATTATCTACATAGGCCATGTGACTGTGGGCCCCACTTGTCTGGCTGCAGAACAGCAGTCTCATGAGAGAGAGACTAAGAGAGAGAGATGGGTTGATGAAAAAAAGTGAGAGGTGACATGGAGAATAAAGTAATTACAAGAGGGGAGAGAGGGGAGTGTGTTCAGAGGTGAATCTGTGTGCAGATGTGTGTGAACACAAGAAAAATCAGGTAACCACCAGGTGGGGATGGGTCTGTGGGCACCTTTTTCAGTGAAACTGAGTGTGTGTGAGTGTGGGGGAGGTTATTTAGCTACAAGACAAGAGACGTGGCGCCCTTTAGAGAGAGAGGGGGGTATTTGGGTCATGGGATATGATAGGAGAGAGAAAGAGGGGGTGGGGTATACTATTTTGGAAGATAGGGTAAGTTGCATGTGAGTTAGGGTGCATTATTGGTGAGTTATAATGCATTATTGGTGAGAGGTGGGGTAGCTTGAGGGGAGAGAGAAAGGAGAAAGGACAAGGGAAAGAGAGAGGGGGTTGACCTTTTGAGTGGAGGAGAGGAAAAGGGACACACGGCGGGGCAACAGTGAAGAAAAAGGAGGCAAGGTGGGGATGGGCTACCCCGCAGGCATGAGGTGGCCTATTTTACCTTTCTTATATATTTACATAATCATACTTTATTTTTTTCTTACTTTTTCCAATGCTTTTTATCACTCTCTCCCTAAGAGGGGGTTTTCATGGGGTGGAGACGAGAGAAGAGGGATATGGGAGCTTGGCTTGTGAAAAGCCCCCATCAATTCCACCTTCCTAAGTACGAAAGATAAGATTTTTGAAGCCGACCAGTACACGAGGGACATGGACACTGCTTTTGCCAAGGTCCGGGAGGCTTTAGAGAAATCTCAAAAAGACACAAGAAGGTAGCAGATCGACACCGTCGCGATTTGAAATTAAAGGAAGACGATTGGGTGCTCTTACGTTTTGAGAAGGCACACCTGAAAAAGAAAAAGGGAAAGAAGCGGCTTTTTCCAAAGCTTAGCATGAGATACTATGCACCTTTCAAGATAAAAGAAAAGATAAATGATGTCTCCTTTAGATTGAAGCTTCCCGATACTTGAAGAATTCACAATGCTTTTCATGTGAGTCTCTTGAAGCCTTTTAAAGGCGATGTGCCCGATGATGGGGAGCCAGATGAGCAACCCGAAGTGGAGGAAAGAGATACTCGTTTCAGAACAGATATTGGCACATGAAGAGAGAAAGATTAAAGGTAAAGTGATGAGGCGGTTCTTGGTTAAATTCAAGAACTATCCCCCATTGGATGCGAAGTGGATGGAGGAGGAGGACCTAGCAGATACTATTGGCACGTGGTGCCCGTCTTGTGACAGTGGTATCAGAGCATCAGGTGTGTGCTTTTTTGAAAGCATACCGATCCAACAAAAGAGTAGACAGAGCAAACCAGAGACTACTTGAATTTTATTTGAAATATCTATACGGCCAGAGACTATTGGAATTTTATTTGAAGTATCTTCACATCCCGACCCCGGACTTACTAGCTACTCCCACCCTTACTTCATCGCGCATCAGGTGCGCTCCCCCGTCTTCACCGCTCATGTCTTACAGGGCATAAGCCAAAAAGATCACGTGCAAGAGAAGGATCTGAGATTTGTTTCGAGTCACTGTTTTTCTCAAAAGCATTGCCATGCAGATGTTGATGCCAAGCCGCACACTCCAAGGACTTGGCAAGCTTTCAAGAAAATTTTGGCCCGAAGTTATATGGTTTTTGACATATTCCTTTGGAGTGCAACTTCTGGCAGAGTGGGGTATCCTAAAATGCTTGCCATGAAACCCTAGCAGATTATAACTTGAAATTTCTTGACATCTCTCAATAGGTGTCTCTTTTCGAGCTAAAAACATTGGAGGTCCAGTGTGATTGCCAGGTCTTGGGACTACCATCACCGCCACAAGAACATTGCTTGTCAAGGCTTGTTTCGACTATTCAAGAGTTTGTGGATCATGTTGCGGTCGGCTACGACCTTATGGAAGAAACCTAACCAAATTTGGTACAGGTTTCAGGATGGAAAGTCAGTCGACCTCGCAGCTCGACTGATGTCGAGATTTCTTTTTAAGTTTGAGTTTTGTTTGGAACTTATTTGGTGATCCTGTTTGGAACTTGCTTGAAATGGATGGTATTGTTTTAAACCTGCCTTGGTGCCCATTTGAATTGTTTGACACTGGTTTTAATACTGGTTTCAGTGATTGGTGATTTTACTTCCGGGTGGAGTAGTAAGAAATGTTTTTTTGGTATTGTTTAAACCTCAGAACGACGCAGACAGGATGTCTGGGGAGCATTCGTTGTATGCTAGAAAACCTCTGAACGATGAAGACGAGATGTCTGGGGAGCGTTTGATTGTATGGTTGAAAAAAATAATTGTTGTTGTTACTCCTGGCCCGGACCTGGATAGTATTAAGAAGTCTGAGCAGTGGTTACTCTTAGCACCTTCAAACGATGCAGGCTGCGGTCTGGGGGACGTTTGGTTGTAAAAGGCCTCTATATCTCCCGGCCCGGACCTTTTTAGGTTATGCGGAAGGAGTGATGAGGAAGTTGTTGAATACCCGGCCCGGACCTTGTTAGTTTATACGGGAGAAGTGTTCATTGGCGACTTTATGTTTATATGTCTTGTAACATGCATATGTGAGCATTTGTGTTGCATTGTGATGTGCCAACCATTGAATATTCCTAATTGGATGAGATTGCTTGGGTACGTAATTTTAGTGCATCTAGACACCCGTGGAAGATCTGCGGTCTGGGTGTGATGGATAATTTTACTCTAACAAACTACTGACGTGTCAAAGCCTTGAAGAATGGAGTCAACTTGCAGATGCCGGCCGAGGGGCCTAAACCCTAAGAGAACAAGTAACACAAGAAGAAGTCCTACCAACTTATGGGGACCCCGTCCGATGGGGCCCCAGTCACCAGTGACATAAAGAAACTAAAATAAAGCAAGATCCACACGCAAAAACTAATGACGTGGCAGATTTTCAAAATTTGAGCTGGCATGATGACGTGGCAGGCTGTACGAATTTCCGCGTTTTGCGCTAGCTAATGATGTGGCAGCTGTACGATTTCCGTATATTACGCTAGCTCTTTGGCATTGCTTTTGGACCAGAAGCTTTTGAGTTTGAAGGCTTTTCATGTAAGCTGCTTTTCAGGCCAAGGGCCTTTAAATATGAGGTTAGGGCTCATTCTCCGGCATGCTTCCTGGAGAAGGTGTAGAGTCTGGAGTACCGGCTTGTAGTGTGTTGATGCGATAGAAAGAAATACCGAAAGGGGCACCAAGGTTTGGGGCCAATACTCTCTGGGGTGGAGTTCTGCCACTCCGTGTCGCGTGTCGTCTCTCTCTTCCAATTCAACTATTATTGAAGTGCTAAAAGTCTGTTCAGTCTGTTCTTTTCTATTGGCACGTGGTGCCCGTCTTGTGACATTTACTACGTCGGAATATCAAGAGTTCCGATCTGGACAAAAGGAGAAGCCAGCTCCTTGATCAAAAGAGCTGAAAGGAGAAGCCTACTCCTTAACAAAAAAAGAGCAAACTGATTGTCCCCTGGGAGTCCCTCTGAAATTTTTGAGCTAACTTGAGTTGTTTTGCAGATATGCTGTAATCGTGGACGATTACTCTCTTTCAAGAAGAGGGGATGTCACAAACTGCTGACGTGTCAAGCCACTGAAGATTGGAGGCATTGTGCAAATCACCGGCCGAGGGGCCTAAACCCTAAGAAGCAGAAACAGTAGGAGAAGATGACGTGGCAAACTGTACAAAACTCCCACTAGCTTGCTAACGTGGCAGACTATGCGGAATCCCGCGTTTCACGCTGACTGCTTACGTGGCAGACTATACGGATTTCTGTGATTTGCACTGACACATGCTGATGTGGCGGTGTAAGGATTTCTGTAATTTGCATTGGTAGCTTTTGGATAAGATGCTTTTATACCAGATGCTTTTGAGTTTAAGACTTTTCATGTAAACTGCTTTTGGGCCTAGCCTCTAGGGCCTTTCAATATGAGGCCATGGGCTCATTCTCGGGCATGCTTCTGGACGAAGGTGCAGAGGGTGGAGTACCAGCTTATACTTTGTTGATGCAATATAAAGAAATACCGAAAGGGGCGTCAAGGTTTGGGGCCAGTACTCTCTGGGGTGGAATTCCGCCACTTGGTGTCACGTGTCGTCTCTCTCTTTCAGTTTCAGTTGCTATTGAATCGCTAAAAGTCTGTTCAGTCTGTTCTTTTCTATTGTCACGTGGTGCTCGTCTTGTGACACTTGATATAACACATGCAAACATAATCTCAGCTATGTCATCCCGATTCCCTACTCAATGCTCCTACCTGTCCGATCAATGCCATCAGCCCATGACATAACACATGCAATCATAATCTTAGCTATGTCATCCCTGCTCAATGCTCCTACCTAAGATGAGGTCAATACATAGTTTAACACACCAACAACCACCGCCATCTCTAGAGACCCCAAACACTAAGCCAGAACTCCAAGCATTTAGAAGTAGCACATCATCTGCAGGGCGGCAGCAGCCAATGGTAGCAACGCCTCTCAAGCAAAGCTAATCCACAATCACCTGTTTTTCTGTTAACTCTCATTTGCACATGCGCACAACATGGAAACATACAATCGTGCTAACATGAGCAATGGCACCTGCTCACATAGGGAAAAAGGGGGCCCTTGACTTGGGAGAAAGATAGAAGGGTATGTCTGTCACGAGGACGTGGCAACTGTTAACTGTGTCACGAGGCCGTGGCAACTGCTAACCTTAGTTGTTGGTTTCTTTCCAATGATTTTTGTTTTATTTTCGAGACCCTCTTTTTGAAGTTGCAAATGGTCGGACATTGTATGGCCAATGTGAACGGTAGTTTCACTCACAGATGGGAAGTGGGTCGGCACTCGAATTCGTATAATAAGAGGGTGTCTAGGCTCAGTTCAAGATCATGTAGGTCCCCCCGTCGCACTTAGCAAGTTAGTGCATACTAGGAAGTAAACTCAATAAAGGCATAAATCCAAGGTGGGATCACCAAAAGAAAATACCCGACAGTTGGGCCACATTGCATTTTTGGATGCGGTCCCAATGGGGATAGATGGTCAGAAGACCAGTGGGAGCCCAACGGAAGCATCTCCTAAAAATTAGGGGACTACTATTCTGGGCCATGAAATGTGTTTGTGTCATTCCCTTCAGAATGACAAGGGGAACATTTTAGAACTTTGCCGCAAAGTCAACTGGGCAACCAGTCAGGAGATTTTTAGGCAGCAATCCCGAAACGGGAAAATGCTTGTAATCGCGCCAAGTGTCACAAAATGGTGCACTTTCCTCTTGCAGAAAAATGGGCACTGATTTTTGTAGCTGGGAGAGGCCTCATTTGCTTCCTGTCACAGGTTAAGAGCTATGGAGTGCTTGCTTTCCCCTCTATGTACACTGTGGTGCTAGGAGTGATGACCTGCACACTTCACACTATCTCCCCCCCCTACGTGCAGTTTTGTGATGCCCCACAAAAGGGCTTTTCATTTGACTGATGTACAGTTATGTGGGTTCATGCGCAATTGCCGAGGCAAGAGCCTCTTGCACAAGTACCGGATTAGCTAGTTGCTAATCCCCCGCAGGTGCAGGTGAATTCGAAGAGGTTTCATGTGAGAAATCTCGTCCGATTCAAAGGGCAAGTAGCCTCACACGTGCGGGAGCTTGAGGACTTGCCATGCATGCGACCGGCTCGCGAAACGGAGCCCAAAACAGAGAAATACAGCCTGCTGAATATTTTTGCAGGTTTAGGGTTTCGGCCCTAAACGGTCCCTAATACCCCCCGGGAGGTCCGTTCCGGAGACGCGAGGGGACCGCTATAGAGGTGATTTGGTGCATTTTCAGGGCAGAAAACAGAGAATTCGGCGTGCTGCAGATTCTCGCCAGGCTTTGCAAAGTGTCCGTATGCGTCGGGAAAGTCATCTATTGTGTGGGGATACTGATTGTGAAGCGTCCTAGCACAGCTATGCTGCCGAAATCGGGCGAGAACAGGTGGTTTTCAGCCCGGATTATGCAGGACAGCTCGTAGGAAATCACAGGTTTCATTCCCTCTGTTAATATATAAAGAAATACCAAAACGGGTGCCAATTTTGGGGCCTACAGGTTGTAAGCGTCTGCTCGGAGCATTCTAGCTTCCGAGCCGTGTGTGTGCCGTAAGTGTTAATTCCCGTCGGAGGTTTCTTTTGCAAAGTACTCCCTCTCTCTATGCGTCTAAAGCAAAGTAAAGAATTTCGGGTGAAAGCCAAAGCCGACCGCCCTACGGGCCGGTTTCACTGTCCAACACAATACATTTCCCAGATGGAATACGACTTGAGAGCCGCAGTGCCATTGCTTGCCGAGTTAAAGTGCAATTTGGGAAGTCACAATGCCCATCCTCTTCATAAGCCTATTCCTCTAAGTGAGCTCGCAGCAGGCCTCCTCACCAAGTGTCGAGAGGCCAATTGCCTGGAGACCATCATGGGTTTGCGGATTCTAACCATTTAAGCTTGTTGGGTCATGCTCCACAAGCGCACCAGCAGAAAGCATTAACTGCTATTATCTAAGCTTTCAAGTGTTATTTATTTCAGATTCGACCCTTTACTCACTCATGCAGACAACCTGTAGGAAGTATAGCTGCATCCATTCGGCATGAGTTGCCTTTTGTGTCAAGGATTCCTGTTCTCCAAAATTTAAATCGCACTAAATAGGTGGATTGCAAGTGGGAACAAAAAAATCCAAGGCCCTCAACACGCACGTGTAGATGAGTCTATTACTCTCGACATTACCCTTGCTTCAACAACAAAGACCCACTAACCTTATCCCTCGATGAAGGAAGCTTCAAACAAATCCATCCGCACTGCGACAACTTGACTAAATACAGCAAGGCTAGAGAGCGAAAATCTTGAGACATTCCCTGTTGTTGAGAGAGAGAGAGAGAGAGAGAGAGAGAGAGAGAGAGATGATTGTCAGAGCCCTTGGACGCGAGGACCATCCATATGCTGTGAATGTGTGAAGAGGGTATGAAGGCCGTGGTGGACGAGGGTCGTCTTGATGAAGAAGGCATTGGCATCACTGATGATGCGTAGCTCACAGCCAAGGCAGTGGGCGGCGGGCGCAGGCAGTTTTGTCATGAAGTGGGAGTGAGCAGGCGACTTCACAAATGTGGCCAATGGAGCCTAGGATATCATCATTAAATTGAATACTCCCTCTCACCATTAAACGCTGTCAATCCCTAGACACTCATAAGAAGGCCAGGTAATATCCAAAAGGCTCAAACCTAAAACCCACGTATTTTTCATTTTTCATTAACAAAAAGGTAAGGCATCAGTAGGGCCTCAGCCTAAATCTATAACCAATGAAATTTTTTCTCAAAATCTACCAAAAAAAAATCCAAATCACCATGCTTCATCATTTTCTTGACAAGCGTTTGCAACAATGAGTGCCCACTAACTTATCTACCAATCAATTTTTTTGCTCCAACAAAAATCGATCCTATTTTTAGCCAGCCAGAAAGAGAAGTCATCTCTATGGCCTTTGCCCTTTGGGCAGGCCAAAAAGGGGAGGCATCACTAAGGCCTCACCCCTTTGGGACAAGCCAAAAAGGATAAAGCTGAAATGCTCTAGTTCTTTGAGAGTTTTTGGCTAGTATTAAAATGAAGAAATTTTGCTGAGATATTTCAATTTTTAGGCTTGTAAAAGTACATGTATTCGTGGGCAGGTCATCATCTAGTGGTTGAAGTGATTGGTGGGTCTATAGAGACCCAAGGCCCTGCTTTAATTTTCGATAGAATTTCAAGTTAATAGAGCCGGGTCTCACTATGTATTAGTGAGTTTAGTGGTATGATAACAATTCTGCAACCCAACATTTCACTTGAGTGTAGAAGTGTTGCAAATACTAAAATAAAAGTGAGTATAAAGGAGTCACGATTGGACCACCTTATTTGTAAAGAATTGTGGGTCTATTTCTAGAGCATCAAAAGTCAAAAGAGCACCTACATCCAAGGAATTGATAAATCTAATCTCACTAATACAAATCCACTTGTGTGTGACACCAATAAACCCTTAGTGCCACTAAACTCCTTAGTACAAGGGGGACTCGGCTCTTACTCCCAAAACAAAATGTTGTAAAGTATCAAGTTCTCTCTCCATATCATCTCCCTCAAATCGATACTAATGTCAACGAGTGCTAGCTCAGTTGGAAGAGTCATAGCCTATGAGTTCAAAGGTGGTGGGTTATACACCACTTGACTGAAATGTTCTAGCCTTTAGGGGCATTTCCCAGGTGGTTTGGCCAACCTTATCCGGCTAAGAAAACTCACCTTCAGAGTTGGCTTGCCTCCACCACCTACGGGGGTTGGGTGTGTGTGTTGTGATTTCAAAGTTGTAGGTAACTCTCTAAAACAATAAAATAAAATAATAAAATTAAATTAAACTAATAATAACCGCTCAAGTAGAACAATATACGACTTTTAAAGGACCCTAGATCGGATCCTAGAAGAAGCGAAGCCCCATGATCAGTGTTTGGGAAAAATCATTTTGTCAACCATACACAAATCCCTTTTATTAATCTTTCCAAGATTGAATCTTAAAAGTTTCAGGTAATGTTTTGACTATTTTAATCAAAACGTAGGCGGAATTTTCCCGTTTCCTCTTGCTCTCGACCCGCATTTTTAGATCTTGAAACTTTTCCCGAATGACCTTTTAAAAGGTCCAACCAAAATACAAGAAACATGTTCTTCTCAAACATGACAACAATCTACATTAGTACTTTTAAGCATTTGTGACATTTCAGAGCACGGGCATTGTTACCAACTAGCACCTGATACTGACCTCACGCCAACCCATCCTCTCCAAGATTTGCCTCCCTATCAAGGGCCTTTTCAACTTTTCTTCCATTGCATTATTGGTGTCTTTGTCTAGGTACAATGGCTCTTGCTTAGTGTAATGCATGCCACTCTCAAAGTCCTCTTCCCCATCACCGTACTGCTCTCGACGTTCTTTTGCTCGATCTCGGTACTTCCTTTTTCTCTGCAAGTAGTTCTCGTCTTCAGAGACATGGTACAAAGACAAACACATACATAATACTATGATAACTAAACAAAGGGACCTACCTCATCAGCTAAAGCTCTCTCTCTCCCAGAAAGGGCTCGTAGGCCTGCTGGAATTGCAGGTGATACCATCTGCATGGACAAAAAGAAACATGAGTGAAAATTCCAACACAACCAAATTGCACGAGACAATTCGTACTAAAGAGCTACCTTTCTTTCCTCAAACTGCTGATACCTCTGATGATTCCAATTTGGTGAGAAAGGCTTTGCAATGGAAGAATTGGCTGCCGCTATCTTTGAAGTGTTACATATGGCAGTCGCCAAGACTTGGGCAGATTCATCAAGGCCACTCAAATTGATGCAAGGAAAGTTCCAATCTTGAGTTGGATTAGATGAGTCATACCTGGCAACGGAGGATAGATACTTCAAGCTTGGTTGCCGCAGTCTAAAAATCTCTCCTGCCAAACGCCGTGTTGTGATCTAATTCAATATTGTCATACAAAGCTGGATGTCCTTTTAAGGAGTTGAGAGTAAGATAAAAGCACCTGATGAGACCTTAACCAAATCAAGATTGACCTCACGGACATCTGAAGTTCTAATAAACCCATTATTATGCTGTAAAGAATGGTGGAGTCTGCTTGAGGTTTGTGCAAGCTGACCGCGCAAACGAAGTGAAGTTTTGCTTTTACACTTCCCTTTCGACACAAGAGTAGTCCAGTTCCACAAACTGATTGCCGGGGTACATGCCTCTGCTTCCCCTTCAGTCCTTACCACTTGTCCATACTGAGCTTGCCATGCTTCCAACATTTTTTCATCCTCTGCTGAAGCATCTCCACGGCATTCTGTACTTTCAACGGAGCATGAAATGATAAGGCAAAGAACTCCCAAACCCTGCTTCTACACGTTTATGACCAGAATGATTACCAGCTTGTTGCTGCTGAGATTCGCAGGCATCTTGCATAATTCTTGGCTCAATTGGGATCACTACATCTGTACCATTGACGCACACATTCTCTTCAAGTTCCGTCTGTAGTTCTGTAGCCCCACTAGAAGAACCCTTCAGAAAAAACTCAATGAGAAAATCTTCAACCCTGTAGACAAAGCAGCCACAGAAAATGGATCAAACGACAGAAATTGACAAGCTTAAAGCATGCCGCCTTTCTCTGTAATGTCATTTGAGACCAAAGGACATGTTAACCATCAACTCTCTCCTGAATTTGACCCACCACTCACTAGCAGGAGGACTAGCCATTGAATCAGACAGACAACGTTTGGTCATCTCTTCATGCCATTATCAGGCACAATTACAGTCACTTCAGATGATTTTCATTCAGATACAAGTTTCAGAAATCCTTACCACCCAGATGACATTGAAGCATGGTTTTCACCAAATTGATCGGATGATAACATGTATGCTCTCCTAGCAAGTAAAAACAATTTGATTCGGTTGAAGGAAAGGATGACAAACGTGCCAAACTCTCACAAGCCACCTGGGAAAAGTAATTCGACTTAGAAATTGAAACAAGCCCCTCTCTCTCTCTCTCTCTCAAACTATGTCAAATAAGAGACCAATTCAGTACACGCCTATTTGTTTGTACCAGTTTTTGTTGTTGCCTTATTTATCTCAGACAGGTGGATCTTTCATGTCATATTCGTTAGTCTCTCTCTCTCTCTCTCTCTCTCTCTCTCTCTCTGTGTGTGTGTGTGTGTGTGTGTGAGAGAGATTAGGGTTCGCGCTACCGTGTTTCGCCACCAAAGGCTCGTCCCCTGCGAGGCTGCTGCTGCGCCTGTGCTCTCTCTCTCTCTCTCTCTCTCTCTCACTATGTCAATTAAGTGACCAATTCAGGTGCATCAATTGAGGCTAGTAGTTAGCTGGAGAAAAAGAAAAAATAGAGAATCTTGGAGGATTCTGTCTCGTTTGCTCCAACCACGTGGACGGAGTCTATGGGCCACGAGAAGGAAGTCAAGTGCGTCTCTCTCTCTCTCTCTCTCTCTCTCACACACACACACACACACACACACACACATATTGCGCATGTAGGTAGGTCTCTCTTGTTGTCGTCGACCCTTGCCTTGAAATCTCATCATGGTTGTCATCACCACAATTGCCTTTGCTCCTATTCGACTGCTTCTCTGGCATGGAACCTCCAGGCCTACATATGCCCCGAGACTGCATGTGTAGGGGGCGCCTGGAGGTGTGTGTGTGTGTGTGTGTGTTTTGGGAAGTGATGAGGGGGGGGGACGCTTACATAGTAGCCTTGTAGGTGGGATGGCAGTGCAGGGAGGAAGGAGCGGGGACATCAGGAGCAGTGAGATGGGGGTTTAGCTGGACAAGAAGGCAAGAATCTTTGGAGGTATCAACATATTTTATTTAAAGAGTAGCCAATAGAAGTAGAAGCCTACAATTTTGATTATGTAGGCGTCACGATTTTGCAAAATTTGAGAATCCAAAGGGGATGCTTTTTCAAAGCATGGCAATCTTGTAGAAGCCTACGATTTTGATTATGTAGGCGTCACGATTTTGCAAAATTTGAGAATCCAAAGGGGATGCCTTTTTCAAAGCATGGCAATCTTGTAGAAGCCTACGATTTTGATTATGTAGGCGTCACGATTTTGCAAAATTTGAGAATCCAAAGGGGATGCCTTTTTCAAAGCATGGCAATCTTGTTTGTCTTTACGTAAGGACCAGCAGCACCTCTCTCTCTCTCTCTCTCTCTCTCTCTCTCTCTCTCTCTCTCTCTCTCTCTCTCTCTCTCTCTCTCTCTGTTGATCTCCGACTCTCCAGAGGGGATGCAACGTCACTTGGATGCTTTGCATAGCTTTGCCCATGAGAGTGGTTTGTCTGTCAACCTTGGTAAAACCAAGGTCATGGTATTTAATACGACCCCACAGTGGATCAGGAGGTCAGCGCCCGCATACGGCCAAGAGACGCTGGAATATAGAGATGCTTACACATACCTTGGAGTGGTTTTTAGTGGACCAGCATTTTCATTGAGAAGAGCAGCAGAGACTAGATTGACCAGAGCCCATGCAACATTGGGTAGATTGGAGAGGATGTGCTCACATGTTCAGTTTCAGGAGCCTCGGACGAAGCTCTGGCTCTTTGACACCCCGGTGGCTTCTGCATTGCTCTATGGAGCTGAGATTTGGGGACCTTCATTGGACCATCATGGGAGGACAGGTCGCATTGATGGATGGGGGGACATGGAGAAGCCACTAGTCTCTATGATCTCACGGCTCATTAGAGCCAAGGCTTCAGTACCACGTGCCATTATACGAGCAGAGCTAGCTGCCCCCCCACTAGTGGTTGAGGCGCTCACCAGATCTGTCTCCTTCATACACCGCATATGGGAACTTCCCAGAAACAGATATGCCCGCCTTGCTCTTGAGTCCTCGCGAGACAGTTAGCCATGCAGGGAGATACAACATGCTGGTGTGGGGAGATGACATCATGGTTTCAAGCGCATGGGTTCAGCATAGACAGACTGCCACCCTTCCGGTACTCACTGGATGCACCCTCTCTGACTCTCACACAGTCCGAGATTACCAGGCTCATCCGCCAGGACCTGACTCAGCTAGACATCAGGAGGACATGGATACAGCCAGCACAGGAGCTGGGTACGAAGATGGCTTTCTACAAAGAGCATCTTCTCCAGCTTACGAAGGACGGTTTTGTGACGAGACCTAGATACATGGACACCCACTTGTCTCATGGGATACGATGTGCTATTGGCCAGATACGCACATCTTCACACCAGCTGCGGATCGAGACTGGGAGATACAACAGAGTAGCAGCAGAGGCCATGACATGTCTCCTATGTGACCGGGAGCCTGAGACAGAGTTGCAATACACATGCCACTGCCCCGTCTACTACGAGATACGCGGCCGCTTCCACTGCTTGTTCAGAGAGGGCTTCGGACCACTCTCCAGAGTAATGCAATATGAGGATCAGAGATGCTTGGGTTTGTTTTTGCTCGAGCTGCGCAGACACAGAGAGAGCCTGATGCGAGGAGAGGTCAACCAGTCTCAGAGACGGATCACAGACTTCTTTAGAGCAGACACTGGACACCCGGAGGAGCTACTACCACAGGAGAGCTCGCCGCCTCACACTGGAGGCACACTGATCGACCGAGCGATTGAGCTAGGGAGATCCAGATGCCCATGACTGCGGAGGACCACACAACATCGACGAAGGTTGCATCAAAGGATTCGGATCACTTTGGCCCAGCATGCACGACGCCCGGTCAGGCTATTGACCATGGAGGAGATTGATGCGATCCGCCAGGACCGATGCTAGATCTTTTGTGATCTGTGATTTAGCTATCCCACCTAGCTGGATCTTTTGTGATCTGTGTTTTAGCTATCCCACCTATCTGCTTAGATCACACCTAGCTGTTTCAGATTCCATAGCATTTTATTCTGTCATTTTATTTTGTCATTTTTGTTACTCTGACTTTGTATCAGATCCACCACATTGTAATTGTCTGGTCTCATAGGTCATTTTGGCCTTCTAAAGACGTTAATATAACATTTCCTTTCATTTCATTTCTCTCTCTCTCTCTCTCTCTCTCTCTCTCTCTCTCTCTCTCTCTCTCTCTCTCCACGTTTGTTTCTAGGAAACTCTCGTTGTCGTGTGAACCACCCAGTCATGTGTCTGATTCTATCTCAAAGCATTTTTGGGAGGTGGTGGGCGGTGGGTATCTTAAGCTTTTAAGCCACAACAGTAGCTCTTTCTGTTGTCTCTCCCGAGAGAAGCATGATATGGTTGGGAAAGGAGGGGGGCATCGGGAGGTGTGTCTCTTGCACTGCGGGCAAGACCAATGATTGTGCGTTGGGATGCTCTCTCTCTCTCTCTCTCTCTCTCTCTCTCTCTCTCTCTCTCTCTCTCTCTCGCACAAACTAGGGAGATGTGTAGAGAGGGTGGTTAGGGAAGGGTAGAGCAAAGAGGATCAGAGTAGGCAGCAATGGAGGAGGAGGGGTCGAGTGTGAGCAAGGAGTCGGTGTGCATTGTGTTAGAGTTCAGAGCTACTGATTGTCTAGGCAGTTCAGTTAGTGAGGACTAGAATTAAGTACTAGACTCAAACAGAGAACTGAGCTGGAATAATGTACTGAAATGGAAGACACAGCTGGAAGATTGAAAATAGTATTATAGATTCAGTTCAGTAGTACAAAGATAATTAGTACAGTGTACAACAGGCTTAAGCTCGGATGAAGTCTGAGGATTGATTACAGGAGTAAGTGATTACAGAGGTGAAAGCCAAAAGCTTATGAAGCTAAGAGTCTAGAAGTAAGAGCCGTAAGCCAAAAAGTCCTGGAGACATTATAGTGGGTCCTATTTATAGGCTTACAAAGTTACTGTAGTAACGTCTTTATGGCCGACTTGGTTGGAGTAAACTTGTATAGTTTAGTCAATTGATCTACGACCATCGAGTCATGACCTCGTATAGTGGTTGGTAAACCCACAATAAAATCCATAGAGATACTTTCCTATTTACCATTGGGAATCTCCAAAGGATGTAACAGTCCTACTGCCTTCAGGAGCTCTGCTTTGTTAACTAACATTTTTGGCAATGCAAGACATAATCTTGAACAAAGCCATGTAAACCTCGCCAGTAAAACTATCGTCTTACGAGAGCATAAGTCTTTTTAATGCTTGGGTGACCTGCACTTGGACTGTCATGACATTCATTAAGAATTTGTCATCGAATGTTCGTGTCCGTGTTGATACACAAACTCTCCCCTTGTGGACCATTATCGATGGAAAATTTCTTGTATCTTTGTAGCTCATCACTCAATTGAGGAGAACTACATGTGGAGGTTAATGATACACTACCAACATTGGAGTGAGAAGGATCCCTCATTTGCACATGGCTCCACACCTTGGAGTATGCATCATCATGTTCATATTTGCCCTTCAGAGAATCCAAAAACTCATTGCAAAGTTCCGTGAACAAAAGAGAATTAATCTCAGGCATACGACTAAGAGTATGAGCCATCACATTGTATCGTTCTTTACAATACTGGAGCTTTGTGTCATACTCCTAAAGAATCTCGGCCCACCTAGCCTTTCGACCCTTCAAGTTTGTTTGTTGTGTAAACCATTTTATGCTTTCATGGTGAACACAATCTCAAACTGAGCTCCATACAAATAATGCTGCCATGTCTTTAAGGCAGACACTATTGCATAGAGTTTGCTTTCATAAGCAAAATAATTCTGTTGCACTAAATCAAGCTTCTTGATATCAAATGCAATTGGCCTCCCCTCTTGTAGGACTGCTCCAATAACATGGTTACAGGCATCCGTTTCCAAAACAAATGGCTTGAAAGGATCCACAATAGCGAGAATAGGAGTTGTAGCTAATGCATCCTTGAGTGTATCAAAACTTTGCTGTTGAGTGGCACCCCACCGAAAGGTCTCCCCTTTACCTTTTAGCTGGTCCATCATTGACACAACAATATGAGCATATTTTTTAATGAAGCGTCGATATAAACCTACAAATCCCAAGAAAATATGTAACTCTTCTAGATTTTTGGGAGAGGGCCACCTCTGAATGGCATCCACTTTGGAGTGATCCATGTGCAGCCCATGAGCTGAGATAACGTGCCCGAGGTAGTGAATTTCCTCCTTGAGAAAATCACACTTTGATTCTTTGGCATATAAGTTGTTTGCTCGTAGCAATTCAAACACCTGCCTCAAATGTTGCAAGTGCTCTTCTGCAGAAGCACTATATACGAGAATTTCATCAAGAAAAAAAATCACAAACTTGCCCAAGTACGGTCTCAAGACACTATCCATGAGTGTCATGAAAGTTGCGGTCGCATTGGTTAACCCAAAAGGAATAACCAAAAACTCGTAATGTCCAAACCTTGTTTGGAATGCAGTTTTGGGTATATCAACAAGTGTACTTAGCGATAGCCCGCAAGTCTTTGTAAAAATACGAGCATGAGTGAGCTTGTCGAACAGCTCATACATGCGTGGTAATGGGTATTTGGTCTTAACAGTGATCGCATTAGTACCACGATAGTCTACGCACATGCGCATACTACCATCATTTTTCTTCACCAATAGGATAGGAGAAGCCCATGATGAAGAACTTGGTTGAATAAACCCTCTGCTAAGAAAGTCAGGAAGCTGACGCTCCACCTTAGTCGCCTCATAATGGCTCATTTTGTAGGGTGGTTTACTGACTGGTTTACTGTCTGCAACCACGTCTATGCCATGTTGCACAGATCGTGTCAGCGATAATCCTGATGGTAAATCATTTGGAAAAACATATTGTAATTCCATTAATAAATCTTTTAATTGACTAGCAACATTTGCTTATTGAGAAGAGAGAGAAGTAGCCATTGCTGGAAGAGATGAGAGAGAAGCATGTGGCGCTGAGGAATGTTCAACAGATTCAACATTTGAAAGAAAATGACACGATGAGTAACACAAGAAAACTTCTTCTATTTCATTATCAAAAGTGAGCTTCATAAGCTCTGTTGTACATGTCAATGGTGAAGAAGGCACATCCTTCTCTCCTAACAACAACACATGTGTGCCATGGGATTCAAACATCAAACTGTTGTGCTCATAGCTACGCTTCAGTGATGGTACTAAGCTATGCAACCACTCTCTATCAAGTACCACATCTGTCCGTTCCATATTCATAACCTGGAAATCAAGGATGTAGAATAGCCTTGAATTTCCAACGATACAGCTCTCACTTGAGTATCCCATACTTCGGCATCATAGTCGTTCATCATTGCTACCTTGTAGCGGTGGGAACTCGGAGTTTGGGGCAATTTGAGCCTTTTCACTAAGCCGTAGTTAATGAAATTTTGAGTAGCACCGTCATCTACCAAGATACACACCTTGTGCCCTTGAAGAGGTCCATGCTACATACGCACTAACTCATGTGGACTGAAGGTTTGTTGCCACATGGAAGCTGTGATACAGCATTCATGCACCACCTTGGTGTGTGTTACCTCCACCTTGGAGAAACGTGAGGAAGACTGAAGAGGCAAGAGATGCACCGTGTGCACTGCTTTCTCTTTGCCTTGAGCAGGAGATTGCCCCTTGGGACAATCCTTTTTACCATGGCCGCTTCCCAAGCATTGAAAACATAACTTCTCTTTTTTAGCCTTCTCGAATTCCTCAGGAGAGAGAGGCCCTTGAAACCCTTGGGTTTCTTAGTTTCTTCTGAGCTGGCTATTATAAGTTTCCTTTTATTGTGCACATGTTGTGTGCGTGTATTACCATGTGTAGTAGCAGGCACATGAGTACTTTGTAATTTCTTATCATCTGGATCATCATGAATGTGAGATTTCACTATGGCCTCCTCGAGTGTTTTAGGGTCATGAGTCTTGACGTGCTTCTTAAGCTCTGGCGCCAAACCATGGATAAATCCATGTACTTGTTGAAAGGTGTCTAGCCCTTCCAACTTGAGGATAACATCTCGATAGTCCGAGATATATTCAAGCAATGATGGGTGTTGGCGCATGGAACACGTATCTCAATCCGTCCAATTTCTATCTGCCTCATTTGTGGACAGGAACTCTTTTCTACACATAGCTTCAAAGGTTGTCCAACTATGTGGTATGATATTCTTCTCCTTGAGAGACATCCACCATTTATAGGCATTGCCTTCCAGAGTCAGACTGCATCCGAAGTACGCCGTAAGGCATTAATTCCGTCCCACTTCCTGAGAAAGATATTCACTACATCCTTATTGCGCTCTCGGTCCTCTCTCTTAAAAGTTGGTGGCTTTGTATTTTTCAACAACTCGTCCACCTCCTTTTGCAGTGAGAGAGTGCAAAGAATCTGGAAGGGGACCTTGTCCCTGATCGGCTACGTGCTCATGCATGTGTGTGTCAACAAGACCCTTGGCCTGCTACAGCATAAATTGTACCACTAAAGTGGATAATTTACTGACATTTTCATTTAGGTCGCTCAATTGAGGCAGCTTGCTCATGTCACCAAACCCTGCAAGTCCGTAGCTGGGTGTAGGTACAAGTTCGCCCAACCCCAAAGTATAGCTTGCAGGTGCACGAGTTTTGAAACCTCACACGTCGTAGGTGCGGAGCCGCAGTGCACTACATCACACATTGTTTGCAAGGCATCATTTTTTGAAGCCTCCCAGGTGACGAACCGCCCTAACGTGGACATGGTCACTAGTGGCAAAACACAGTAGCACGAACCTTAATTCTCTCAAGCGTGTCTCACAGAGAGAGAGAGAGAGAGAGAGAGAGAGAGAGAGCAACTAACGAAGATGACATGAAAGATCCACCTGTCTTGAGAGAAATAAGGTAGCAACAAAAA
The DNA here is from genome assembly GCF_014529385.1 of Adiantum capillus-veneris. Classification (NCBI taxonomy): domain Eukaryota; kingdom Viridiplantae; phylum Streptophyta; class Polypodiopsida; order Polypodiales; family Pteridaceae; genus Adiantum; species Adiantum capillus-veneris. The sequence goes on from NC_140931.1 coordinate 155,738,339, forward strand.
CTGGATAGGCGTGCACTAGGGAAAACTAACTCACCTACTTGCTATATCTAAAAGAAAACCCATTCTACGATGGATACCCCCCCTCCCCCCCTGAATATTTTGTTATGCCCCCTCCCCTTTCCACGTTAGCACCAAGCTCTCCTTTGCCTACGTATCCCCCCCCCCCCCCCCCCCCCCCCCCCCCCCAACACACACAATGCACGCTGACTCGTTGCTCACGCTCGACCCCTCCTCCTCCATCGTTGTCTGCTCTGATCCTCTTTGCTCTACCCTTCCCTAACCACCCTGTCTACACATCTCCCTGGTTTGAGAGAGAGAGAGAGAGAGAGAGAGAGAGAGAGAGAGAGAGAGAGAGAGAGAGAGAGAGAGAGAGAGAGAGAGAGAGAGAGAGTAGTCCGAGCAGGCGAGAACTACCCCTTAGAAGGCTGACCAACGGGAACAATTACACTAGCAGTAATTCGATAGTAGTTACAGGAGTTACTGCAGTAACTTTGTAAGCCTATAAATAGGACCCACTAGGACTTTTTGGCTTACGGCTCTTGCTTCTAGACTCTTAGCTTCATAAGCTTTTGGATTTCAACTCTGTAATCACTTACTTTTGTAATCAATCCTCAGAGTTCATCTGAGCTTAAGCCTATTGTACAATGTACTGATTATCTTTGTACTACCGATCTGAATCTATAATATCATTTCCAGTCTTCCAAACGTGTCTTCCATTTCAGTACATTATTCCAGTTCAGTTCTCTGTTTCAGTCCAATACTTAATTCCAGTCCTCGCTAACTAAACTGCCTAGATAATCAATAGCTTTGAATTCTAACACTGGAATAGTTGTCTAAAGAGACCAGCTCCCATTCCATTTTGGCGATCATGGTGGCTAGAGCTGATTGCTCTTAGACCAGCGAGCTCTGTCTCCCAGTTAGAATTATCTAGAAACAAACATGCCACCCAAAGTCAGTCGTGGTCAGAAATCGTCAACCTGGTTGCACACTGATTTTGCGCGAGTCGACCCTATTCCAAAAGCGTCAGAAAGAGAGTTTGATACATAGAGGAACCCCAAGAGTGCAAGTGAGGCTTATGAGGAGCAGAGTAATGCTAAAGAGGCCAGAGACTCTCAGCATTCCAGTCACTCAAGGAGGAAGAGGGTTGAGCGCGAGGAACGAGAACCTTGCGTCCTGGTTTTGCTGCAAGAGCCACCTTCAGAAAAAAGGCTGCATTCATGGTTCCTGAATGGGTTCCGCAACAAGAAGCTAAGAGAGCAAGGGGTACTTGCACTTACAAAGAAGTTTAATGACCTGGTGCAGAGAGATCTGAAGCTTGAACAACAAGCCAAGAAGGAGCGAAGCCATAAGAAGCGGAAGTCTAGTAGTAGTAGCTCTTTTACGAAGAATTCCAACTCCAGTGAGACTTCCAACAACTTTGATAGTAGTCCAGACAAAAAGAGCAAGGACAAGACTAAGAAAGGGTCTTGGTCCCAAAAAATTGACGAAATGGCCAGGTAGATTGCTAAAATCAGCCAGACCAGACAACGAGTCAAGAAGATGGAAACCTGGTGCTCCAAATGTAAATCCAGAGATCATGTTTCCAACAAATTCCCACAATGCACGTACTGCAAAGCGTATGGCCATCTGTGGAATAACTGTGGCATTCGAATCCATCATTTCAAGAAAGGTAAGGATCTGTCTCTAATCACATTTACAAATGCCGAACGAGCTAAGGTAGAGACAACTAGTGGCCCTAAAGAAGAAAATTGAGGTACCAGTGAGACTGGTACTGGGCACGACAGATACCAAGGGGGTACTGGCTGAGGCCGAGGTTGTGGAAATTTCCAGAACCAAAGTCTTAACTACTATAATTGTGGGAAAGATGGGCACTTTGCATCTCAGTGTCCAGAGGCACCCAATACTGCGGCTACTGAGGCGAAAGCATCGGAACCAGTTCCAGTACGGGCAATCACTCACAATAAAGGGGTGATTATTGAAGAACTTCTAGACGAGCCTGTGAAACCAATCATTCTTGAAACCAGTAAATGGACTCAACAAAGAGAAGTCTGGAAGGCTAAGGGCAAGGAGAAGGTAGTCGATGAATGGCAAGAGCAGCAAGAACTGGCAGCTAAGATCACAGAGGATCTAGCTAAGAAGCTACCAGAGTAGCCAGAGAGTTCTAATGCTCGTGTTATTCAGAAGATACCAACCTAGTCTTTTGAGAAAAGGCAGCCAGACTAGTCAGGATTTGGAATCTCTGAGACCATGCTTGCTGCAGTACAAGGACTGGTGGAAGATCTAGGGCAGGTCAAATCAGATTTGACTGCAATAGGAAACACTGAACTAGGGGAATCACAGTGTCTTTCTCAGTGTCAGTCAAGGCTCAGCACAGACACCAGAATAGAGGATTGGCAATGTGAAGATAGTCGTGATTCCTTGAGTTCTGATGATAATTTTGACCAGGAAAGAGAGGAGATCCATGTCAAAATCTGTGAACGAATTCATAAATTGACGGTCGAATTAGAGGATATCAAAAAGACTTTACCTAAAGCAGAAAAGTTTATCAAACAGCGGAGAAAAGCTGAAGCTGATGCTAGAGCAGTTGATATGTCGACTGTCAGAGATGATGAGGTGCCTGTAATCCAGGTGGATTACAAGGTCAGGAAACAACGGGAACTACTATCCGGTGTTACACTAGATGGAGGGGCCGGTGTGAATATTCTGGGGGCATCTTCAGAAACAGCTTGGTATCACTGGTTTAGAGCTAGCACCCTTTAAGGTTAGAACTACTGATCATAGAGTTGTTCGGGCAACTGGTATGATCGACAATATGCAGATTAGGGTGGGAAAAGAGAAATTCAAAACCAGCTTTTTGGTACAGGATGCTCAAGGAGCATATGGTATGCTACTGGGACGCCCATGGCTTCGGACGGCGCAGATTGTTCATGATTATGCGAATCAAACCTTAACTATTCAGGGAGCCAGTAGGAAAATCCAGCTCCATACAAATAACACCAGAAGCGAGAAGAAAGCACTTTGACCAGAGGAACCATCTAATTCTAGTACACCGATGCACACTAAAGAGGCCACTGGAGTTCAGAATGAAAATTCAAACCTAACAGATTCGTCCTGGGATTATGTTGCGGAGTCAACCAAAAGGAAAGGATGTGGTCCGAATCAGCTGCTTCCAGATGATCAAGAAATTGAAGAATGGGATTTGGGTTCTGAAGACAGTCCTCAACTAATCAAGTTGAATAAGCATCTGAACCCAAAAATGAAGGAAAAAGCCAGACTTATGTTCCAGAAATACAAAGATGTATTTGCATGGGAACATACTGATTTGAAAGATGTAGATCCCGAGGTTTGCCAACACAGATACCTCTGAAGCCAGATGCCAAACCAGACGTCTGCAGAGGTACATAATGAATCCAAACTACACTAAGAAGGTCAAAGAGGAAATTGACAACCTTCTGAAAGCCGGATTCATCACAAAAGTCGCCAGCAATGATTGGCTATTCCCTATAGTGGTCGTGCCGAAGAAGAATGGGAAACTTAGAGTCTGTGTGGATTACCAAAAATTGAATGCTCAAACTATCAAAGATCCTTTTCCATTACCCTTTCCTGATATGCTTCTTGATGAGATTGCAGGGCATGCTATGTATAGTTTTATGGATGGCTACAGTGGTTACAACCAGTTAAAGATTTCTCCTGAAGATAGGAGAAAAACCACTTTTATTACTGAATGGGGTACATTCATGTATTTAGTCATGCCATTTGGTCTCTACAATGCTCCAACAACACTCCAGCGTTGTATGATGGAGATATTTAGTGAATTCTTACACAGATTTCTAGCTATATTTATGGATGACTTCACTGTATTCTCACCGAGTAGAAGCATTTACTGTTTTTTAAAATGGTTTTTCAGCGATGTTAGGAGAAGAGGATCTGCTTAAATCCATTCAAATATATCTTTTTGGTTTGGAAGGGACAATTACTGGGGCATATAGTGTCCAGAATGGCATAGAGATGGCCAATGATAAAGTCCAGTGTGTTTAGGAGGCCAAGGCACCCCACACAACATCTGAATTGAGCTCATTCTTGGGGTATGTAAATTTTTACAAAATATTTTTTCATATGTTTGCTACAAAGGCATCATATAGGAACATACCAAGAAAACCAGTAAGTTCATCTAGACTTCTAAATGTGAAGAAAGTTTTCAATGTCTTAAATATGTCATTATCAATAAGCCAGTACTCCGGCAACCAGACAAGAATGTTATATTCCATTAGCATGTCGATGCTTTGGGGCTGGCAATGGAGGCAATACTGGCTCAACCACATGGAAGGATAGATTATCCAGTTTATTTTGCTAGTCAAAGATTTAGTCTAGCTGAACAAGGATATACTACCACAGAGAGAGAAGCTCTGGGTATGGTTTTCAGCGCCACCAAGTTTTGGTATTATTTATTGGGCAAATGATTTCATTTTTATGTGGATCATGAGGCACTATTATTTTTGATCAACAATGTTATTATCGAAGGAAGATTAATGAGATGGATGATGTTCCTGATGGAGTTTGAGTTTCGCATATTCCACAAGCCTGGTAAATCTCATTGTGGTCTTGATTTTCTTTCTATAAGTACTGACGGCTACTCTGAAGTATCCTTGAGGGATGAGCCAGTAGATGTAGAGCTATTTCAGGTGACAGCTAAGAAAAATTCAGATCCTGAATGGAATGATGTATATCAATTCCTTTCAAAAGTAGGATTCCGAGACAACTGAACTAAAAATCAGAAGAAATATTTGATCATTAAGAGTCTGAAGTTCACCATAATAGGAGGATTGTTGTACAGATTGGGCATAGATGGTGATCTTCAAAGGTGTGTGCCAATGGAAGGAAGGATGCAAGTCATCTTTGAAGCACACGATGGGGATTCTAGAGGACACTTCTCCACTGATATAACTTACAAGACGATTCTACAAGCAGGATTATGGTGGCAAACCCTGATAGCAGATGTCCAAAGTTTTTGCAAGACCTGTGATATATGTCAAAGAATGGACAGACCAACAACAGCTAATATGACTCCACTCACTCTAGTATAGCCACTAGGAGTATTCATGAAATGGGCTCTGGACTTCATGGGACCGTTTAAGAAGGTCACTCCAAGGAAGAACCGGTACATCTTGATGGCTACCTGTTATGCCACTAAATGGGTAGAGGCCAAGGCTCTTCCAGATAATACGACCAAGTCCACTGCTGTTTTTCTGTTTGAAAGCATTATTTGCCGCTATGGATGCCCCATTGAAATTGTGTCTGATCAAGGGACATATTTCATTAATGACACAATGGAAATTTTGATGGAGATGCTCTTAGTGAAGCATAGGAAATCGACTCCGTATTATCCCAGGTGCAATGGTCAAACAAAGAGCGGTAATAAAACCATCAAAAATATTATGAACAAGATTGTTCAGAAGGAGCCATACCAGTGGAATATCAAGCTCCAGACTGCTCTATGGGCCTACAAGACAGCTTATAAAGTCACTACTGGAATGACACCTTTCAAAATGGTGTATGGTACTGAAGCTGTGGTGCCTATGGAATTCGTAATTCCCAGTTTTAGAAAGGGAGTTGAATATGGATTAGATTTTAATCATAATCTCAAACAAAGACTGGAGGAATTATTGCAACTGGATGAGTTATGACAAAGAGCCATGTTGAAACATGAGATTGTTCAACAACGTAGAAAGCACTCGCATGACAGAAGCATCAAGGTTCGGGAGTTCCAGAAGGGCAACTTAGTTTTGCTATATCAGTCCAAACTAGGCCCAAAGAAACCGAATTTAAAGATAGCTTGGGCTGGTCCATTTGAAGTTGATTGGGTATTTTCAAATGGCACAATGAGGCTGAAAGACTTTTCTGGATTTCTGCTGTCAGGTGTTTATGATGGGGCCAAGATCAAGTTATATTATTTTAATGACAAGGAGACTTCTAGAGGTGATGATACTGGTATTCCAGGTATTGATGACCAGGGATTGTCGGATTTGGCTATTTTAAATCTTTTCCATGTCAACCCAGTTTCAGAACCAGTAATGTCTCAGAATGACAAATCAGTGCCAGTACGAGAGCCAGTGGAGTTTCAGAATCAGTACCAGTTTCTATGGGAAAAAGGGCCAACTGGAATAAATGTGGTAATCATTAAGGCGATTATTGAAAAGAATGGCCAATGCATGTGTGCCACGTCGCCATTGGTGCACATAACTCTAGGAACGATAAGGATTGGAGCTTTTATGGCACGTACACGTATAACAGTGAGGTGTGTGGACACTCTTCCTCACAAGTCTCCTGTGCTACGACTACCTACTGTCACTCACTTGCCATCACCAAGCTCTGATAACTCCTCGCTCCAACAACCTGAAACCTCCTTGATACTAACTTCTGCTTGTGCCTATCCGACATTGCCTGATACAGCTCGCTGTGGGTTAACATATACAAGTAAGTCTTCCTCCTCTACAGCTTCGCAGTCATCACAGAGTATGGGTCCCAAGAAAGTGTCAGAAAAGATGTAGGACACAATGGGTGAAACAGCAGCAATCATCGCTTCTATTTAGGCTTCCTACCACTTATTCCCCACAACAAGATACACAAATATGTGTTTAATGAGCAAGCAGAATCACTGCTGCAACTATGGGGTTTGCATGTGGTAGTACAGGCTACGAGGTTTGACTTTGATGCATATGTTATTATACAGGTCCTTGACTCTTTTGATGCTGAAGAAGGCAGTGCCATTGTTAACGGAGTCAAAATAACAGTGACAACTGAAGCTGTTGCTTATGCCTTCAGATTACCTAATGAGAAAAAGCCCAGCACAACATCTACAGAGCAGATTAGCCATGTTCTTAAGGAAGATGAGGCCGCCAAGAAGAAAAGGAAGGCTGGTGGGCAAGGGATTCCAGTAGCCGCATTGGATGTTCCCTCAGCATAAAAATTTATTGGAGAAGCTGTTAGCTTGAAAAACAACCCGACATATGTGTCTGAAAAATTGTTTGCTATGCTGTTGGCAAAAAGGCTAGATGATCAAGCCAAAATCAATCTCTACCAGATTTTTTCTCACAATGTCCTACAACAGACTGCCAAGCTGAAGTCACAAAGTGTGTTCAAAGCTTGGTATGTCTGGCAATTTTTGTACTGGGCTACTGCTCCAGAGGCCTTTCCCCATGTAAAGTGGACTTGGAGTCCTAGGCCTATTCCACTAACTTACAATGTGGAGTTATCTTCAGATAAGAGGACCAAGGTAATCAACTGGCCGTCAGAGGACAGAAAAGGAAGGCTGCACTAATCGAGGCTAGTAGTCCAAAGAAACCCAAGATACTGTTAGAAAGAGTATTGCTCTACTGAAGCAACTTGAGAGTCAGGTCCAGCCCCTGGCCACTGGGAAATCTTCTAAGACCAGACTTCAGCAGTGCCTAAAGAGCAGACTCAAACAATAGTCAGCACTGAAACAAGCCAGCAAAAAGCAAGCACTGCACAGGTGGCAGCTAATACTGGCAAAGGAAAGGTCCAACACTTGCTAGCCCGATCCCCAAAACTCTTTTCAGTGAACTAGCCTTGTCTGTAGCCAAAAAGGATCGGTTGCAACAATTGCAAAATAACCCTCTTAAGAGCAAACTGGTACTTCAAAAACCAGATTTGGCAGCATTACCATATGTGGCTCCAGTTATGGTTTATGAGCCGATTGAATCTGATGCAGCTACAGTAGTTGACGGCTACTCGGTGATCATTCAAGCATCATGGAACACTATTGTGCATTCCCTGGGACATATGATGGATGTATCAGCTTCTAGTGCAGAAGTGGCTAGGCTGAAAGAAGAACTGAAAAGCAGCTAGCATCAGGCTCATGAACTTCAACAGAAAATGGTTGGTCAGTCTCTCAGGCATGGTATTGCTGAGAATCAACCAAATTGAATAATTAAGCAGGTGCAAACAAAGAAGCTGAAGCTGGAAAACGAACATAAGCAACTAAATGAAGAGAAGGAGGCTGCCTTAAGAGATGCTGACTGATTTCAAGCCATGTTACGAATGAAGCGTGCAGAGTTCAAAGAACTGCTCAACAACCATAATGTGCTAAAGGATTCCATTGCTGAGAGATACATGTATAATAATCTTGTTGATATATTGACTCCTGATGGGAATGTAACAATGAACATGGATAATTTGAAGGAACTCCTTGAGACTATTCAGAGTGATCTAGAAGATAAGATCATTGAATATAATACAACCCTAGTAAATCACGCTATTATGGATTATATCAGCAAGCAAGATGATGCTGACCGGGAGTCTGAATAGGAAGAAGAGAATGAGGAAGAAGAGGATGACAAGTCAGACGATAAGCCTGATGATGATGACTCTCCTCCTTCCCCACCCTTAGGCTCTGGAGCTGGAGGATCAGCTGCAACTGGGGACAGTGGACCCAACACAGGCAATCCAGGTACTACTCAAGACCAACAAAACCAGCAAAAAAATGATCAACAGCAGCAGCAAGACAATGACCAGCACCATAAGGGCAATGCTGGAGAACCTCCAATACACTAGTCACAGCACATTCCAGATAGCAAAGGAAAAGCCAAAGCTGTGACTGAATCTTTTAGAGATGATGAACAACACTCCTTGCAGCTCATCACACTGAATAAGAGATTAAGGCATCAGCAAGCTCATATTACTAGACAATATTTTGAAGATGACACTATGATCTCTGATTTGGAATGCTTCCAAAGGCTGTATGTAGGAGCCAAGGAGATGGTTCAACACTGGAAGTTGGATGCTTTTCATGATCAAGAGCTATGGCAACTACATGTTCATCCCAACAGTATTCAGTTACTGGAAAGGGTGCCTGAGTGGACACTGACTTCTGATGATATGATAGTCAATTCACATTAGCAGAGACAATCTACTGCAGATCGCCACTCCATAGCTATCGAACTGGATATGCTGTTAGGAATTAAACCTACATACAGATGTATGAAGGAGATGAGGATTCAGTTAAAAGAACTCTTGCTTCAGATGCAGATTGCTAGAGGTGTCTTGGATCAAGGGGTGCAAGCCATCATTGAAGATCAGTCTACCAGCAGTAGAGGACCTCGAACCCAAATGTCAGTAGGAGAACAGGCAACTCTTCTCCAAAAACTTTTTCAGCTCTTTACTTGCCAAGGAGGCGAAACTGCCAAGATTCTTCCTAGTTTTGTATCCTCAATATCAAGAACCAGTCAATCATCTCACTTACTTCACCATCACTGATGCACTTCATGACTGGTATGAGCGAGCCACTATGGAATGGAAAGCCTGGAAATCACTGGTCAATGATGCCCTCAAAATGGACACTGTCCTGGATCTACAGAGAGAAATGCAAAGGTTTAACCTCGGTATGGGTTAATGGAAGGTCCAGCTCCGTGGATTAATGAAGATCACCAATCAATTACTTCAACTGAGTGTGGAGTCCTCCAAGATTCCTGAAAAGGATATCACAGCCAAACCAAGTCTAGGTCCACAATATAGAAAAATGGTGGAGATTATCTTTGAAGCCAGACTGAAGACAAATCAACCACTGCCATAGGGATGGATTCACACAGCCTTGTATTGTCATAAACTGGCAAGAACCTGTCTAACTATGATCCCGAAACCAAAACTTACAACGCCCTCACGCCTTATGAATTTGAGATAACCACAGAAAGGCAGGATCAACTGGAGCAGGAGGCCATTCACAGACTTATTCAGAAGGACAATGCTGGCACTAGGACTTCTGAGGCATCAACAACGAAGAAGGGCAAGAGGAAACGGGCTTAGTGGAAGGATACTGGGTAGTTCCATCTCAGAATCAGACGGTGGATTTTCCCAACCATCCAGTTGGCACTAGAATCTCCTTGGATGGGCAACCTTGGAATTACAACTATATGGCTGTCAAGCACTCAACAAGCATGAAGTATAGTATAAAGCTAGCAATACCAAAAGAGTACTATCATGAAGAACATCGGCCAACTCAGGAAACCAAATTGGTTTTCTCAACGACACATCAGAATCAGGCGATGGATTTTTTCCATTCAGAAGGAAATTTTGGTTTATATCAAAATTCAAGAAAGGAAGGAAGGATATAGAAGGCGAGGACAGTCCCAGCAGGTGGGAACTGCCCCTTAGAAGGCCGACCAGCGGGAACAGCTACACTAGCAGTAATTCGGCGGTATTCCAAAATTAGCTAAGTTATTTGTGGACAATCTGCACAAGTTGTATGGATTTCCAAGGAACATTGTGAGTGATCGTGATCCCAAGTTTAACAGTCTTTTTTGGAGGGCTGTGTTTATATGATTGGGTACACAACTCAACCTCCATACAACAGATCATCCAAAAGCGGATGGTCAAACTGAACGAGTTAACCAAGTGCTAAAGGATATGCTATGAGCATATGTTAGCAAGAAACAAACAAACTGGGAAGAGTATCTACCTCTTCTTGAGTTTGCTTACAACACTGCTAAGCATGTCATGAATAGATTTAGTCCTTTCATGATAATGTATGGTTTTCAACCTATGTCACCCATTACGTGGGGTTGGAAATCGAAAAACTCCAGCAGGGTAAGGATTTTATCCAAGAACATATGGACATGTTGAAACTCGCTTGTTAGAATGTCCGACAAGTGCAGTATCGGTATAAGAAGTACGCTAATGAGAAACGTCAGCAAGGTTACTTTTGAGGAAGGGAAAGAGGTACTTTTGCGTGTGCCAAAACATCCAAAAAATCTGAAGACTGGGCCAACACCTAAATTTTCTCCAAGATATTGTGGGCCTTTCAAGATAAGCGAGTTGGTGATCGGGCTTACAGACTCTCATTACCAACACACTCTCGTGTCCATCCGGTATTTCATGTAAGCCGTTTATGTAAACGCTTGCATGGGGACGACAATGTTATCGACCAACATATTTGGTTGATTTCATTGAGCCTCCTACCCCACCGCATGAACCTAAGAAAATAATTGACTATCATGATTTACATACGCGCCATCAAGATTTAGTCAAATGGAAAGATCGACGTGAAGTAGGCGCCACTTGGGAAAACATTAGTGTTCTCAAGAAGAAGTTTCCACTTTTGTTTTCGAGGATGAAAACACTTCTCCAAGGGGAGAGTAATGGCATGCCAAGGACATACCCAAGGGAGGTCACGGACCTGGGCCAGTAGGTGGTTGGTTTCCACTGTGGAACAGGGGATTCGGTAGCCAGGGGCTATATAAGGGATGTTGGGTGGTGAATCCAGCCAAGGCAGTTCACTGGGCCTCTCACTATTGTTGCTTTGTGGATTTCCACAAAGCCTTCAATACAGTTCCCACAGCTAGATTGATGCGCGGAATGCAAGAAGATGGTGATAGAGGAGGACAATTGGTAGGGACATGGATCCCACTATTGTTATATGCTGATGATATTGTGTCGATTTATGACTCCCCAAAGGGGATGCAACGTCATTTAGATGCTTTGCACATATTTGCCTATGATAGTGGATTGTCTCTTAGCCTGGGGAAAACCAAGGTTACACCATACCACAATGGGTCAAGAGCTCCGTCCCGCTTGTATTGACTTTGGCTATTTTCAACTTAATAAAATCTAGTCTTTTTGTTTCCTTGATGTAATAGACTTGGAGACTCCAAGCCAAAGATCTAATGCAACACACAAGTGAGAAACCAACACAACTGAAGAAAACTAGGAGAGAGGCGACACGACATGGCGGAGTTCCACACCCAAATGCAATGGCCCCAAAGACTAGCGTCCCTTTGTAATATTTCTTTATTATTATGCTTCAACAAGTACAATGTCCAAGGGTCCTCTCTCTCTCTCTCTCTCTCTCTCTCTCTCTCTCTCTCTCAAGTGCTCTCAAACAAATTTGCTAGAAGAGGAGGCCTTGGCACACTTATAAATGCCCTTACACTAGTCAAAAGGAGCTACATGAAAAGCATTGGTCCCCAAAAGCTCCAGATCTCAAAAGCATGCGCTACTGGCAACTTTCATAAAACATGGACGTCCATATAGTGCAACATCAACAATTAGTGAAAATGTAGACCTACCATACAACACTACCACATTAGCATTCCCTTCACAATTGGGGTCCATGCTTTATTTTTATAAGTTTTAGGCCCTTCCGCCAAGGTCCTTTAGTTGAAACAACTTACTAAGTTTTTAAATTTCCTTCTATTGGGCCACTTGGCTAAGTTAGGTAAGTTAGTTAAAACTTCTTTTGATTCTTCTCGAGAGGTTCATGCCCTCTTCTGTCTGAGCTATGTCCTTTAGGCCATGCAACATCATCACTTTGTGACATACTCCCTTCTTGAAAGCATTGTAATCGCCCTCAATTACGCTTGCAAAACAAACATAGGACAAAAACCAGTTTAGTAGGCACTAAGTATCGACATAGTAGACCACATATATCCAACACTTGCACAAGGACGACATTCATATCATTATCCTTGTCAAGGTCTTAGATGAGAATCATGATCATTGTAATTTATTTACCAATCACATATAAACCGGGCTAACCTTTTCACAGATGTCTTGATCTACTAAATCTCATTACTATCATATCCACATAACCCTTAGGTGAACAAGACAAAATGTTGCAGTCATTTTGCCTTTCAAGCATGCCCTCAAGCTATACACACATGAGAGAGCACACGTAACGTATTCATTTTAGGAATTCCATTTCAAAGCACTTCTTTACATAAAGTCATTCAGTAGAACATTGTTAGCCCATAAACATAAAGTCATTCAACAGATTGCCAGCCCGTCAAAATCCTTGAAATCTACTCTCATAAGCTACAACATGGCCCTCCTGCATTAAGACTGCTCCCAAACTGCACCCACATGCATCATAGTAAACCTCAAATGGATTCTGCAAATTTGGTAGTATCAATATTGGACCATTCGTTAACTTTTCCTTTAGAGTCTTGAATGCTGCAATCTCTGATGGTACCCAAGCAAAAGAAACCCCTTTCTGTGTCAAAATGTGGAATGGAGAAGCAATCTCTACAAACTTTTGGATGAACCACCTATAATATGAACATAATCCCAAAAGCTACGAAATTCATGTATATTCTTCAAATCTGGCCAGCTTTTAATGGTTTCAACCTTGGCTAGGTCCACATTTACAGCCTCCGTAGAGACAATATATCCCAAAAAGTGTACTCATGCAAGAAAAGCTTGCTCTTCTTCCCATTAATTACCAATCAATGATGTTTCCATAATGCCTAGAAAACCTGTAACAGATGGTGCATGTGCTCTGCCTCACTCTTGGAGATACGATGATAAAGGTGCCCACAAATGATCAATACTCTATAAAAATCCTATCCATCATCCTATTGAACATTGCGAGAGCATTTGCAAGACCAAAAGGCATTGCCAAATACTCATACAATCCAAAGGACGTCTGAACGTGGTTTTGTACACATCTCGAGGAGCGATCATGATCTAATTATAGCCACTTCTCAAGTTGATTCTACTGAAGCATGTAGAACCCTGTAACTAGTCGAGTATATCATCGATCCTAGGTATTGGAAGCCTATTCTTGATGGTGATTTTATTGATAGCTCTATAGTCAATGCACATTCTCCCAGATCCATATTCTTTAAAACTAACAACACTAACAAACAGTAAGGTGATGTACTGGGCTGAAGTAGACCCTTTTTGAGAAGATCTTGTACTTGGTTCATAGTTTCCTCATTTTGGGCTATGCTAAATCGATAAGGTGGCCAATTCGGTCAAGTCGTTGAGGAGGTAACTCTTATGGGTAAGCGTTCAGCTTGAGCTTGCAAAAAATCTTGTCATTCCTTTTGAAGGTCGAACAGATTAGACAGTTTATTCATTTAACTCATTCAAGTAGACCAAGTAAACAAACAGGTTGGATTTCATTAATTTCAAAACGGCCAAAGCCAATACAAGTGGGGCAAATTTGCCCTTTAATTTTATATAAAGTACTATATCTCTAACCTTCTCATTCTACAATTTCGCTTTCCTAGCCCTGCAGTCGACCACAATGCCTTTCTTATGGTACTACCAGGAGATTCTCAAAAGGACGTCACACCCTTCCAAAGGCATGATGTAGAAGTCCTCGTTCCCTATAAACCCCTGACAATGCAGCCAAAGTTTGCCAATGATAGGTGTAATGACAAGTCCCGTCCCGGTGTCGCTAGAACTGCCTTAGATAGAAACCATACAAAATTGGCAAGAATTAAACAATGTACACAAAGTTTGAAGCTTTTTGGGTTTATGCTCTTACTACATATGGTTCATTCAAAAATTTACGGGGATTGCTTCTGCATTGCATACTTTGACTTGGGAAGAGGTTCCGTTTGCTTGGGAGCCCTCAAAAATTACAACGTTCAATACAATCAAGGAAAAGTTGACGATTGATCCTTTTTTTATTTTAAGAGGTTTGCAAAAACATTTTGAGTGATGCTTGTGGTAGCAATCTAGGAGCGCTCTTAATGCATGAGGGCCATGTCATAACCTAAGAGAGTAGAATGTTCTCTAGACCAAAGAAGATTGCACAAATCTATGAGGGGCTGTTAGCATTGATACACGCTCTGACTCAGTGGAGACATTTCTAGCTCGGAGAAGATTTCATAGTATTTACATATCATTAGAGTTTGAAATACTTCTTGTCTCATAAGCAAATTATAGATAAGCAAATGAGGTGGGCGAACATTTTGTCGCAATTCCATTTTTAAGTTGTTCCTGTGATGGGAAAGAAGAATTTGGTGGCAGACGTGTTGTCTCAAAGGTTCCACCAATTTTAACCACCTGATGATGACCCTCCTCACCATGTGGTGGACCTTTCCCTGGGTAAGGGTGGGTCTCTCTCTCTCTCTCTCTCTCTCTCTCTCTCTTTATGCTTCTAGAAAATATAAGACTCTACATCCATAGGTTTATCCGATGGTTTGCTTTCACCTTTAGGAATCATTGACTGAGAGAATTGATTCACTTGCTTGTAATCTTGCTCTCAATATACCATCCAACCATGGCAATTGGTGGTCTTAGGTGGGAAAAGCCACTTGGCTGTAGTTGCCTTGTAAATTCCTTTTTTCATTATAATTTTACATCATTTAAACTAGCCTGGCGTGACGGGTAGACTTGAATGCCATTATGAATGAGAATGAGGGGTTCTTCTCAAATCTGACGCACGCTACTTTTGGGAATTCTCTAAGCTGTATAACCGCCCGGATTCATGGGGGTTTGGTGGAGTTTGATGAGAGCTCTGCTGCGGTAAATCCTCTTTCCTGGTTAGCTGCTTTCATGGTGGGCTCCGCGGCCAGTTGGGGGTGGCTCTAGGATGAATGGAATCTTCTGCAATCTATACATAAGGTGAGCACTTGCTCACTTAGTTTTCATTCAGCATTTTTTCTTTGTTTTCTCCTTGGTAGTATCTGTTGATCTGTTTCGGTTCCCTGCCCCTATCAAGTGCACTCAAGCTTTATGGCTCCCAACAAAAAAGCCACTGCTGAATCATCTGAGGTAGCATTATACTCGGTTACTGGTTTTTTCAAATTTGTCATTATCAATTGCCTCTTGGAAATTGCTATAGGACTTATGATGGTCTTGTTGTTTCTAGATGTTTAAACCATACTGTTGTAGTAAAGAAAAAAAATCTGTCCCTCACTGCTGCTCTTTTTGAGGTTTTGGTTTGGAAAGAAGAAGAAGATGTTACAGTAATGGTTTTTGTTAACATCGTACTGGCCGATTGGTCCTTAGACAAAAGCTGGCTCAAATCTCTTACTAATGTTACTTTGGTTCTGATTATTTTCGGCCGGTTGAAGGTGACTGGTGTTCTTTGCTGGTAGCTAGTTCTCACTTTACGTTTGATATCTTGATGATTCCACACTGATGATTCCACATTGTTTTACCGTATCATGGTAATGATGGTACCACTTTTTTATGGCTACAACAAGAGCCGGTAGTATTAGGAATGAATGGAATTAAGAAAATAGATTTAGTAAATGAGTGATATTAATTTCATAATGCTGCTTTTTAAGCTCTTTTCCATGAAAATAAGTTGCATGGAGGGGTTGAGTTGGGGTTGTCTTGCCAACCAATCTATTGCCAATTAACTTGGGAGTATCTAACTGGTTACTAATTTGTTGGGCTTTTTTCGTCTCTGGTGCTTCTTAGAGATAATGCGAGCTGGCTCACATGCTATAGTTACTATTGATAAAACATGTCGGCTAGGAATGGATGGATATGGATATAATATGGCAGCTGGAATTAAAATATACGTTTCAAAATTTTGAGCTAACACTTTGATTATATCTAGTTCTTTAAAATCAAAGAAAATTTACACATCATTATGATTTGCACAACATGGTTTTCTTCTTAGGATAGTACTAGGGTGACATGGATGACAACTAAGTCACCCCAGTTACCTGTTATGAGGTTAAAAAACTAACGAATAGTTTGTTTTCTTACTTTGGATGCATGTAAGGGTGTCCTTTCCTTGGCTGCTGTTTGAGGGGATGTTATGCTATACACTGATACTGTAACACTAATCAGGACCTTCTTTCCCTAATATGGCTTGATACTGTGATGTATTGTTTTTGATATTCAGTCGAAAGGAATACATGATTTGTACTATATACTGTAGACATAGGTCTTTGAAGTTTGTCTCATGTGTTATGTATATTGTAAATAGTTTAAACTCTCTCTCCCTAAACACATGGGTGGTTTGGGTTTTAGACCTATGGCACCAGGACCTTGTCTACGGGATTGTTATCCTTCAGAGATACGACTTGAAACTGGATCTTCTAGGATAAGGGGTTTCCACACAACCATTATGACCTGGGTCTTGGTTGGTTTTAGGATGGAATACCTACCAGTTCACTTTTTGATTTTTTACTTCAGATTGTCCCTATCTCTGCTGCTCTTGACCTTTCCACCTTTCCCTTTTCCCCCAGCATCCCTGCTTGTGATTAAACTTATCCAGGACCCTTTGGCAATTTCTCTACTAAACCAATTCTAGACATGGTGGATGAACTAACCTTTGGTTGGACCTTTGATCCTCCCTTGAAAAACTTTGTGTATTCCACTGAATTTCTCACTGCAGGCGAACAACCATCTTGTATATGCTCTATGTTTAGAAGATTTTGTTCTGATTTCCAAGAGTTCGGACAACACGTGTGTACTACGGATTTGTCTCTTATTAACTCAAAGGATATCAAGGACTTATTATGCAAAGGTTTGAATCATATCCCACTGCAACCACTAAATTCACACTTGGCTTTTGCCGCATCGCTTACTTGCTTGACTAACATAGTCAGGTTACTGAATTTAGACAGTCTACAACATGCTAGACTTGCTGATTCTATATC
Organism: Adiantum capillus-veneris; assembly: GCF_014529385.1. Taxonomy (NCBI): domain Eukaryota; kingdom Viridiplantae; phylum Streptophyta; class Polypodiopsida; order Polypodiales; family Pteridaceae; genus Adiantum; species Adiantum capillus-veneris. The sequence goes on from NC_140931.1 coordinate 155,755,702, forward strand.
TACTCGCTTTCAAACGTGTATTGAGTCAATCCCTCCTGCATGGATTTGTCGGGAAGCAACATGGCTTTCCTCCTCACTATCCTCTCTGATTCATAAACTCAAAAAGGATTGGTTTGTGGTAGGACTTGACAAAGCCCCTCATATACCTACTATTTTCTGTAAACACTTAGCCTGGGTGATGGCTCAGTCAAGGCTTGCAGGACCGGAATTTTTTCTTTCTGAAAGGAGTCCTGAAGAAGCCATTCATTATCTAGATTCCTCCCTGAGGTACTTTAAATTAGATACTTAGAGTTCGAAACTACCTGTACTTTTTCCCACTTACAAGAGCCACAAGCATAAGTTCAGATGGATTTCAGATGCCTCCAACTGTATAATGTTACAGGCCACGAATATGATCACTGCTTGCCTTAATCTTATTCTTACTGACTTTAATACCATTTGTGAGGAAAAGTTTCTAGCGATGAAAACCTTCACTGGACTTATGATTAATAACTTCTGGCTAGTGAAGAACTCTTCTGAGGTTTTCATTAATCTGTCGCAAAACATTATTTCAATGTTCTTAGCTGATATCACACAATGCTATGAGAACATATCCCTCCTTGGGCCTTCTGGGCTTTTGTTTGTTCTACAACAGATCGGCAAAATGGTTTTCGCAAGGAGGAAAGAGATGGGATACCAAACGATTTCACTGGCTAGAAGCCCAAGATGGGTAAAAAACATACAGAAAGGACCACCCACCCATTATAATCTCTTTAATCTAATGGAGATTATTGAATGGCTTTTTCGGAATTGCTTTGTTAGGCTAGGAGAGCAATGCTTTCAACAAATACATGGTATCCCGATGGGTTTCTCATGTTCACCAGTCATGTGCAATCTTTACCTAGCTTTCTTTGAGTATAAATGGATACTTAAACAGTTAGAAACAATTGTTACTACCATAGATCTTACACAATTTCAACACACTTATAGATATATGGATGATCTTCTTAGCGTAAACAATCCCAGCTTTGCAGAATGCTTATCGTTAATCTACCCTGATACTCTTAAGATTGAACCCACCTTCATGGAATACCTTAGTATTCACGACAAAATTGTTGTTACTAAAACTGTACTTTTGAATCTGGAGTTAACACTCTATTCCCCGTTTACTAGGAGATATATCACGGAATTCTCTTGGAAGAGAGACAAGCTACAACTAGGCCTGATTGAATTTGTCAGGAAAAAGAGTAATCGTCCGCAAAAGATAGCAATCAAAACTTGTCTGGGCATGATATATCTCATTATGTATTCATCCTCCGATTCTTTCATTGCATTTCAAGCAATATGTCATCTTATGAAGAAATTTGTAGCAAATGGGTTTGCTATGAAGGAGCTGCTTGGCACTATTAGGCACTTTCTTAATAAAAACTCTTGGCCTTTGTAATTAGCTAAAAAGAGACGGTGATTGAACTTATGGAACTTATTCACTGATACACTGGTTGTAGGGGAGGTCTCACCACCTGGTGATGACCCTCCTCACCATGTGGTGGACCTTTCCCTGGGTAAGGGTGGCTCTCTCTCTCTCTCTCTCTCTCTCTCTCTCTCTCTCTCTCTCTCTCTCTCTCTCTCTCTCTCTCTCTCTCTCTCTCTCTCTCTCTCTCTCTCTCTCTCTCTCTCTCTCTCTCTCTCTCTCTCTTTATGCTTCTAGAAAATATAAGACTCTACATCCATAGGTTTATCCGATGGTTTGATTTCACCTTTAGGAATCATTGACTGAGAGAATTGATTCACCTGCTTGTAATCCTGCTCTCAATATACCATCCAACCATGGCAATTGGTGGTTTTAGGTGGGAAAAGCCACTTGGCTGTAGTTGCCTTGTAAATTCCTTTTTTCATTATAATTTTACATCATTTAAACTAGCCAGGCGTGACGGCTAGTCTTGAATGCCATTATGAATGAGAATGAGGGGTTCTTCTCAAATCTGACGCACGCTACTTTTGGGCATTCTCTAAGCTGTATCACCGCCCGGATTCATGGGGGTTTGGTGGAGTTTGATGAGAGCTCTGCTGCGGTGAATCCTCTTTCCTGGTTAGCTGCTTTCATGGTGGGCTTTGCGGCCAGCTGGGGGTGGCTCTAGGATGAATGGAATCTTCTGCAATCTATACATAAGGTGAGCACTTGCTCACTTAGTTTTCATTCAGCATTTTTTCTTTGTTTTCTCCTTGGTAGTATCTGTTGATCTGTTTTGGTTCCCTGCCCCTATCAAGTCCACTCAAGCTTTATGGCTCCCAGCAAAAAAGTCACTGCTGAATCATCTGAGGTAGCATTATACTCGGTTACTGGTTTTTTCAAATTTGTCATTATCAATTGCCTCTTGGAAATTTCTATAGGACTTATGATGGTCTTGTTGTTTCTAGATGTTTAAACCATACTGTTGTAGTAAAGAAAAAAACTCTGTCCCTCACTGCTACTCTTTTTGAGGTTTTGGTTTGGAAAGAAGAAGATGTTACAGTAATGGTTTTTGTTAAAATCGTACTGGCCGATTGGTCCTTAGACAAAAGCTGGCTCAAATCTCTTACTAATGTTACTTTGGTTCTGATTATTTTCGGTCGGTTGAAGGTGACTGGTGTTCTTTGCTGGCAGCTAATTCTCACTTTACGTTTGATATCTTGATGATTCCACACTGTTTTACCGTATCATGGTAATGATGGTACCATTGTTTTATGGCTACAACAAGAGGCGGTAGAATTACGAATGAATGGAATTAAGAAAATAGATTTAGGAAATGAGTGATATTAATTTCATACTGCTGCTTTTTAAGCTCTTTTCCATGAAAATAAGTTGCATGGAGGGGTTGAGTTGGGGTTGTCTTGCCAACCGATCTATTGCCAATTAACTTGGGAGTATCTAACTGGTTACTAATTTGTTGGGCTTTTTTCGTCTCTGGTGCTTCTTAGAGATAATGCGAGCTGGCTCACATGCTATAGTTACTATTGATAAAACATGTCGGCTAGGAATGGATGGATATGGATATAATATGGCAGCTGGAATTAAAATATACATTTGAAAATTTTGAGCTAACACTTTGATTATATCTAGTTCTTTAAAATCAAAGAAAATTTACACATCATTATGATTTGCACAACATGGTTTTCTTCTTAGGATAGTACTAGGGTGACATGGATGACAACTAGGTCACCCCAGTTACCTGTTATGCGGTTTGAAAACTAACGAATAGTTTGTTTTCTTACTTTGGATGCAGGTAAGGGTGTCCTTTCCTTGGCTGCTGTTTGAGGGGATGTTATGCTGTACACTGATACTGTAACACTAATCAGGACCTTCTTTCCCTAATATGGCTTGATACTGTGATGTATTGTTTTTGATATTCAGTCGAAAGGAATACATGATTTGTACTATATACTGTGGACATAGGTCTTTGAAGTTTGTCTCATGTGTTATGTATATTGTAAATAGTTTAAACTCTCTCCCCCCCCCCCCCCCCCCCCCCCCCCCCCCCCCCCCCTTTTGTTCAAGTTCAATGTAGTTGATTGCAATTTTCTCATGTGTGTTTTCGTAGATCTTTGGCTTGGGGTGTCCAAGTCTATTACATGTCATATAATGTGTCACAAGAGTATATGGACTTCCCATGTGTGATTTCTCCCAAAGAAACCTCTCTCTGTAGTCGGGCTCTCGTCTCTTGACATTCATCATCATACCAACTATCTTAGGCGTGCTCCCACTCCATGGTATCCCAGTAAGCTGAAAGTGGGGAAAAGTTGTGGCTACTACTGTGTGTGTCATCTCTGTCAATATTTGGGTGAGCTTTAACAAGGGTCTATGGGGAGAAGACTATACAACTCTTCTATATACCATTGTCTCTCTACAAAAGTGGTATCTCGGATGGCAAAGTGCTGCATGATGAAAGCCACCAATAGTATAAGTAGAATCTACTGCAAAAGATATATGAGCATGATCTATAGCCACTCCAGCAGGTCACAAAGATGGAGTTCATCCCTTCGCAGTAGTTTGGAGGTGATTGTCATTTAAAGGCTTTGGTGGATACCCTCTCCCTTTTCCTCCTCCTCTTGCAATAGTTGCCAATTCACTTTTACCCTCACTATGAGGGGGTTTTTCCCATGGGGTTTATTAGGGAGAGAGAGAGAGAGAGAGAGAGAGAGAGAGAGAGAGAGAGAGAGAGAGAGAGAGAGAGAAATGAAATGAAATGTTCTATTGAACATCTTCAAAAGGCCAATTCTTGTGGATCTAATCCAATGTCTAGGCACAAAAATAAAATGAAGTAAAGTGAAAGACTAAAACAAAAGACTAAAATTGTCAGACTGAAATCATCATCATCATCATCATCCATGCCCAAGGATGCCCGACATCGGGTGTTGGCCGAGGAAGTATTGCATCGATCGTTGAAGAGCTTCGTCAATGTCCATCTCTGTAAATAGTCATACTGGGTGTCTCCCATATCGTGCTAGAATAGTCATGATCCTCTGATGGAGCCTCCGTTGATGTCATGGTTGCCCTGGAAGACATGGGTGTCTAGCTATCCCGAGCTTAGTGGCTCTGTCCACTAATATACCTCTGGTATAACTGGGCCTGAAGTCTGTTGTGAAGCATGCTCATCTGGCTATTGAGTCTCTGCTCTAAATAAGTCATTGATCTCCCTCTGTGAATGTCTCCCACTACCTGATCTCCTCAAAAGACTCTCCCTATGTCTGTGCAGCTGTAGCAAAAACAACCCAAGGCATCTCTGATGCTGATATCTCATGACTCTAGCCAATGGTCCAAAACCCTCTGTGAATAGATAATGAAAGCGGCCTCGTATCTCATAGTATACCAGACAATGAAAAATGTGATGTAACTCTGTCTCTGGCTCATAATGACACAACAAGCATATCCTGGCTTTTGTTGGTACTCTCCTAAATGTGCCAACTCAATCTCTAGCTAATGCGCTGATGTGCACATCTAACCAATAGCACATCATATCCCATATGATAAATGATAAATGAGTGTCCATATAGGCCAATCTGATCACATATCCATCCTCTATTAGTTGGAGAAGATGCTCTCTATAGAAAGCCATTTTCGTGCCCGACTCTTGTACCGGATGTATCCATGTGCTTCTGGTATCTAGTTGAATCAAATATTGACGTATAAGTGTAGTGATCTCTATCCATGTGAGAGAAATAGAGGGTGCATCCAAGGAGTAATGGAATGGGGGCACTCTATCCATGCTGAAGCCATGTGACTGAAACTATGATGTCATCTGCCCATACTAGCATGATGTGTCCCCCTATAGTGCTAGTTGTCGGGATGACCAAGGGCTAGCTGAGCATAATTGTCTCTGGGAAGGTCCCATAAATTATGCATGAAGGAAGCTGACCTAGTAAGGGCCTCAACTATGAGAGGGGGGGTAGCTAGCTCGGCTCGAATAATCTCATGTGGCACTACCTTAGCTTGAATCAACCAAGAGATCATAGAGACTAGAGGCCTCTCCATACATCTCCATCCGTGAGTGCTACCAGATCTTCCATAGTGGTCCATTGAGGGTCCTCAAATCTGAACCACATAAAGCATAGTTGAAGCCACTAGAATGTCAAAAAGCCATAGCTTTGTTCAAGGTTCCTGAAATTGAACCTGCACACATATTCTCCAATCAGTTACCATTGAAAGAATCTTGTCCTATTGTGGTGGTCATCACTGGCTTGTCCAAAGGGTATGTTAGAGTGCTAGCATGCATACCAAATCCCTCCTTGGCATGCTTCATAAGTCTTTGAATGGAGTCAAGCTTTTGTTTCAAGCAATATTGCCAAACTTCTTTGGGTAGGCTGCAACAAAATTGCTCAACCTGTGCTTGAAGGGGATCTTCTTAAAAGAAGAGACTGCCAAAAAGTATCCCAAAACCTGTGGCAATAAGCGTCCAAGGTATCTTCTTTTGTCATCCTCAGATGGTGTCAAGCCATGATGACATCCTCTTCATACTCTTTTGTAAGCCATGCTGAAGTGAAGACACGTTTGAATTTCAACCATTTGTAGGTGCTTCCCTGCATAACAGTAGGGTAGACCACCATGTTTGGGCATTAACTTTCAGATAGGACATTGCCCTTTGTACCTTGGAAGCATCTGAGAAACATCCTCTTGAAAAGGAGATATCAAATTACTAAATGAAGGCAAGGTCCGGATGGGTATCCTTGTAGCCTGAAAACATATCAAACTTGATAGCTTGCCGTCCCTCCTTAAACTCCTTGGTCTTCTTGCCCCTTTTCTCGAGATGGTCATACTCAATCGGACGGTGTAAATGTATTCTCTTCTTTTCATACATCGGCTCATCACAATTTGAAATGTCAAAGCATGAGGTATCCTCATTGGAAATATCATAATGCTTATAGTGCTTCCTAGAATGTTTGTGGGATTTGCTTTTCGTGGTTTTTCTTGCTTTTCTTATTCTTTTGAGTCTTTCTTTGCTTTTTGTCCTCCTTGCCAGAGTTACAGGAAGAGAAGCTCTCTAAACTGTCAAATGTCGAAGATGATTGTCACGTGCACATCTAACCCTATGTGCATGTGGACAAGCTGTAACTCCTATTTCTAGGGTTTAGGACAGCCTAAGAGGTGTTTTGACACCCTTATGAGACTATACGTAGGGTGTGCATGTCCAACAACTTAGATTAGTTGCATACCCTTTGATTGCACATGAGCATGGCCATTGTCTGCTAGATGTAGGCACTGGGGAGTTTTCGCATACAGTTGCATCAATACCCAACCTAGGTATTTATCTGCATGTGAAGCACCTCTTATAAGTGAGTTTATTAGCTCACTTACAAATGAAATTTAAGAAATCGTGTATTTTTAGTTGCATTCCCCGACCCAACTTTAATTCCATATAAAAGTGATCCCTAGGGGTCCCTTCTCAAGCATAACTTAGTACCCTTAGGACAAGTACCAAAAGTACCCGCAGTACCTCAACATCTCTAGCGTTTTTGCACCAAATCAGCCTAAAACACCCCATCAGCACCAGTGTTTTTAGTTTTCAATCATAAGCTTGCCATATTGTCCAATCTGTGCGAGCATTTTCAATTTTTAGCTAGGACTGCACATCAGCCAACATTTTTAGATTTCGGCCTTGGCCTCATCATCAAATCACAGTTCCAAGCTAGATAGGTCCTAATGTTTTCAATTTTCAGCCCTTAGCCTTGTAGATCCAAGCATCTACCACAAGAACCCATCATCATATCAGCATCTAGGACCATTGTATCAGAATTTGTGCAATCTAAAGCAAATACCTTTCTAGCATACAGGGAGGGGGCCCTTGGACCAGGGTTTGGGACCTCATTTGGTGTTAGTCTCCTCTCTCTCTCTCTCCCCCTTTACTCACAGTATCATTTTCTCTCTAGTCTATGAACACCTCTCATGAAATAAAAGGAACCTTGAGCACACGCTCAACACTCATCATCAACATTCACCATCAATCACTTTCGCTACACATTACAACGATGAACTCGGATCATCCTCAAAGCGAACACGCTTCTTGGATTTTCTTGCTTCGTCAAAAGTAGATTTCCAACCCAGATAGACGGGATAATCTATTGAACTGCTCTTCTTCCAAGAACTCTTTGTAATCTTTGTCAATTTTTTGATCGTATGTTTAAGGGCATCGTCATACTCTTCTTGAGAGTACAAATTTTGCTTCTTAATAGTATAAAATTGTAAATCATCACTTATTACATCAATAAAGTAACATATCTACTAATAAAAATTCAATGTAAATCGGCATACAAAAAATTGATTCTTTACTATGTTAAATTGATACTTGATGACATACAAAACTTAATTAAAACATATAGTTTACAACATTTGACATTTTTAAAACCAAAATATGTTAAACATTTTTTTATTGCAGACTCAAAATGATAAGAGATATTAAAAGACAATGTCTTTCACAATATGTGTGGAATGATGATCCTCTTGGTATACAAACTTTTCCCATTCCAAAGGATAAAGTCTTTGAGATAAGTGGTGTCATCTTTGAAGTACGAGCTTCAAATATACAAGGAGCTGGTTATGGGTTTTTTTGTGCATACACATCTTCAAAAGGGTATGACTATTCTCCATTATAGTGGTGATAAGTATTTCCATGAGACTTGGAAGAAGTTGTGCGAGATATATCCAATGGCATCTAGGTACTCACTTCTGGAGGATCCAAATGTCAATTGTGTTGACGATGAGATATATATTGTTGGTGGGCGTAGAAGATGGAAATTAATTGGTAGGATATTTAAATAGTACTCATGGTCTGAGTATGAGCCCAAATATATGTTATACTTTTGATCTCAATTTTCTACCTTGGCATAAAGCCACCACAACACAAATTAACTTGAACAAATGTGGCTATGTTTGTGTTGAAACCCTACGCCACATAGAAAGTGGTGAAGAGATTCTTGCAGAATATGAATTTACATGACATCACTCAAATCTCATGATAAAGTCCCTTATATGAAAGTTATTGATAATCTATTTGAAACCGACTCATTACTGAGTATGTACCATGATAAATGTTGTGAGTTGTGATGGCATTACCATGTTATGCAATGAATACTGATTTCAATGCTGTCATCTTTACACGATGTTCTTTGAATGGAAAAGTACTAGTTTATTGAATGCACCAACCACCCTTCCACAACTTATTTGGAATGTTTGGTTTAAGATGCTACCACCTTCTAAAACTTGTTTAGAATGACCAAATGGTAGTTCTAAGTTTCACTCATTTGTCTTTTGGTTGCTTAGAAGAGTCATATTATGGATATAAATTTCACCTCCCATTCTAATAGCTATTTAGAATGGCCAAGTAGTGAACCTCATATGAACATTTCCTTTAAAAACATGCTTCAAATCGTGAATTCATGGTATATGAAGCATCTTGCCTTCCAAAACTTGTTAAGAATGGCCAACCGGTGGATCTAGGATGCACAAAAGCTTGTAGAATAGATTGTTTGGAATGGATTTCTCCAGTAGTATGGATACATTTCCTTGACCTATCTTTATACCGCAATGAGTGGAATCTTCATTATTTTTACACACACAACCAGCACAAACAATTTCATTGTCAAGTACCATGTGCACTTTTTCCCTAGATTCAAAGTCCATCCTAAAAATGAAAGAAGGTTAGAAAAGTTGAAGCTTAAACATATTACAGTGGACTATAAGTTAGACAAATGGTGAAGATTGACACCAAATAATCCATGATACTTTAGGTTGAACAAGTGGTGGAGATTGAGACTAAATAACCCATGATACTTGTGGTTGGGCATATAATGAAGCTTGAGAGCAATGAATTATTGACACTAGGGATGATATATTGAAGATAAGATAGAAGCTTGTGGCCATGGAGTGTGTATATCTCTATTTTTATGCTTCAATGGAGCTTATCTTGGACACGTGGTGGACCTAGTGGTTCTCTACACTTGAATGGCACATAGCTCGGACAAGTGGAGAACCTTATGGATCTCTATGCTTCAATAGAGCATAGATATGGTAAGTAATGGATCTTATGGTCCCCTATGCTTGAATGGAGCATAGCTTGGACAATTGGTGGACCTTATGGCTCTCTATGCTTCAATAGACCTTAGATTGAACAAGTGGTGGACCTTGTAGATCTCTATGGTCAACTGTAGCTTAACGTGGACGTAGTGGACCTTGTGGTTGTCTATGCTTCAATAGAGCATAGTTTGGACACATGGTGGAACTTATGGCTCTATATGTTTCAATAGAGCAGAGTTTGGACAAGTGGTAAACCTTATGGTCCTCTATGCTTGAATGGAGCATAGGGAACTTATGGATCTATATGTTTCAATAGAGCTTAGATCGGTGGACGTTGTGTCTCTCTATGATTGAATAGAGTAGAGCTTGGACAAGTGGTGGAACTCATGAATCTCTATGCTTGAGTAAATCATAGATTGGACAAGTGGTGGTGACTAATTGGTTCTCTATGCTTGAATGGATCATAGCTTGGAAAAGTGGTAGACCTTATGCTTGAATGATCCTTTATGATTGAATGGAACATAGCTTGGACAAGCGGTAGAAATTATGATTTTCTATGATTGAATAGAGCCTAGATTTAGTGGCGGACCTGATGGCTCTCTATGATAGAATGAAACCTTGCTTGGACACATGGTGGACCTTGTGACTATCTATGGTGGAATGGAGCATAGCTTGAACAAGTGTTGGATTTAATGGCTCTCTATGCTTCAATAGAGCATAAATTGGACAAGTGGTGGACCTTATGGTCCTTTTTGCTTTAATGGAGTATAGCTTAGACAAGTGGTGGACCTTATGGCTCTCTGTCTTTCAATAAAGCATAGATTGGACACGTGGTGGACCTTCTATCTTTCTATGCTTGAATGGGTTAGTTCCTTGGACAAGTGGTGGATCTTATGGCTCTATACCCTTCAATAAAGCATAGACTAGACAAGTGATGGACCTTGTATTTTTCTATGCTTGAATCGATCTTAGCTTGGACAAGTGGTGGGTCTTTTGGCTCTCTATGCTTGAATGGAGCATAGATTGGACAAGTGGTGGACCTCATGGCTCTCTATGCTTGAATAGAGCATAGAATGGGACCTTATGGTTGAATGGAAAATAGCTTGGACAAGTGGTGAACTTTATGGCCCTCTATGTTTAAATACGGCATATATTATACAATTGGTGGATCTTATGGTACTCTATAACTCAATAGAGCCTAGCTTGGACAAGTGGAATGGAAAGGTAAAGAATCTAGGATGCATTTTTCTCTTACACCACCATGTTTAGAATGGTCTTGTGGTGGATCTTGGATGCACCAAACCTTCCTTAATTTGTTTCAAAAGGGAAAGTACTAAATACAAGATGCACTTTTCCTTCTCAGACCTTGCTCAAAGTGGCTTGGTGGTGGATTAAAAGTTCCCTTACTAATCAACAAGAACTTGAACTTCAAATATCCGAGTGATACATCTAAGAAACAATATGTTTTCAATAACTTTTTAGAACGGCCAATTGGTAGATCTAAAATGCAACAAAGGTTCTATAAGTTGTTTAAAATGTTCACTTATTGTGGATCAAGGATGTGATAACTAGTGAAACATGTTTGTGGTGGATTTAGAATACACTCAGTCTAACAGAAGCCATTTAGATTGGCCAAGTGGTGGACCTTGGATAGATGGACACTTCAACAAACAAAGGTCTCATGGACTATTGGAAAGGTCGAAACTCAAGATGGTTGCAAAAGGAGATAACCACAAATAAGCTACCAATGTTTGAGAAGCTAGGAGACCTTTTCGGCAAGTACGAGGATTCAACTATGCAAGCAAGGAAAAGGAGATTAGAAGGAACGAAATAGTAGAAATAATGGCAAAAAAAAAAAAACAATATTGATATGATGAAGGGAGCACAATTAATATCCTTAGCAAGGAAGCTAGGTTGTGCCACACCATCATTGAAGAATGTAACAACCAAGGATTTTGTGAAGAAGCTACTAGTAAATAAGCACAATCTTCTCAAACACTAAGGTACTACTCACTAGAAATCATACTAAATTTTCAATAAATACTTTTGTAAATGATATTTGTATTTTGATTCAAAACACTCACTTAATCATGGTTTCTTGCAGATTTCAATCCAGATTATTCTTTGAAAGAGTATTTCATAGGGAATTTGGACCATTTCATTCTATGAAAGAAGAAACCTCTAAGAACAGCCATGGGTTCTTTGCAAAATTTTGTGTCTTTGCAATAAAAAACAATTCACACAAAGATATTTCTCTGTATCTGAGTTTTTCTTGATATTGAACCATTGGCTTTTATACCAATTGTTACCTACTTGTACTTCGCTATTGGTTTTTAGACCAATTGTATCAATTGACTTGGAGAGATTTAAAGTTTACTTATGTATTGAAAAATTACCCTAATTTTACAATCACAAGGTTTTTTCGTATTGTGATGCCAATTTAAGATTCTTTTGGATGTCTATAGTGATCAAATGTTGAATGCTAAAACCATCAATTTTGTTTTAAGGTTTAAAAATGAATATCAACTAAATGTTTTGCGTTTCTTTTTAGAGCCAAAAGAAAGAATTATGTTGTTTTTGGAGTGGAATAATTCATTTGAAAGAGAAAATTCTTCTATTCAACCTTTTATGGAGCCTCATCAAAGCCATCAACCACCCCCTACTCAGTTACTACTTACCTTGAAGCAACAAGGAGGGTTCTTATCTTAGATATAGAGGGTTTACTACTTCATTCTATTGAAATACGACACGATGATATTGTTCCATCATGGGCCGAGCACATGCAAATTGTCAATGACAAAGATGAAGTTTAGCATGTGGTGCACTGTGATGCAAAAGCTTTCTTAGACTTTTGTTTTGAGTATTTTGAACCTTGGATATGGAGTTGCTATAACCTAACCAAAGCTCAACATATACTTGAGATGTGCTTTCCTAGGCATTGTGCAAAGTTCAAGATGTTTATGAGTATTATGATTGGATATAAAAGAGTTTATCATAAGAATTTCACTTCAGTTTGGGGGATGTTTGAGGATCTACATGCTAGCAACACATTAATTTTTTACGATACTCCATATAGAGTGATGTGGAATGTGCCAGGAACTTATCTCATATTTCCAAAATTTTGGAGACAAACACCTGAACAACTTCAATGCTTCTTATAAGGCACACTAGTTCCATGGTTAGTGGGATGGTTGTGTGCAAGAAACAAGAGGACTTATACTTCCAATACAATTGTGAACAAGGTAGAGAATCCTGAGAAAACTTATGTCATGAATTTCTACTTGTCAAGAAGATAGTGTTGAGAGTCACATGTTGAAGTTGTTTGGCAAGGATGCAGTGAACAGAGATATCAATTGTACACAAAACCACATATCAATTAGAACTAATTCATTGTAAATTGTTATTCAAGATGAATATAAATTGTACATTATCTCTCATTCAACCATTTATCACTTTATTTTTTTCTACTTGAAGTGTACCCTATTGTAAGGGGACTTCTGTTCAATCTAATGTGTTTCACATGGAGTGCACCTTAACATTTGGGAGACTCTTTATTAATGGAGTGCATCCTTCTTATGGGTGCTCTTTTTCTTGTTACTTTGAGTAGAGAATTATCTATATTGTGCTCATATCTTGTGTAAATGGATCCACTATAAATATTTAAGCCTTGTTGTAACTTGGATTTTTCCTCAAAGTTCACCCTAGTGAAAGGGGACTTCTTTATGAATGGAGTGAATTTTAATTTAAGGATACAAATTTTTCTTTGTATTTTTAGTTTGGAATGTGATCACTATTTTTTTTTACAATGTATAAATGGATTTAGTCAAGAGAACCCTTTTTGCTTCAAGACGCAAGTACGACTTGAACAACGTCTTTTTTTCTTCAAAACATGAGTACGACTTCTTAGGCTGGGTCAATGGGTGGTATATCATTTTGTACTCAATATAAGTTGTATGCACCTTGCCATTTCTACCAATGTTCAATTGCGACGCTCCACAACTCCATTCTATTGTGGTGTATAAGCTGTAGTAAGGTGATATTTTATGCCATGCTCGTTGCAGTAATTGTTGAATTCATTTGAGACGAATTCTCCTCCTCGATCTGTGTGAAGCTTCTTCACCTTCTTTCGTGTGTCATTTTCTATAAGCTTTTGCCACATTTTAAACTTCTCATAAATGAAATACACCCATATCTTTCTACTAAGTCGTTGACTAACAGCAAAAAGTAGAAAGATCCACCCAAATTAGACATAGATATTTTACCACAGAGGTCTGCATGTACCAACTTTAGAGGAGACTGAGCTCGATTACTACTCTGTTGTGGAAATGAATTTCTTTGTTGCTTGCCCATCATCCAGGCTTCACAAACTTCATTTATATTTGAGATTTGAGGCATGTGTGCCACCATCCCAGAGTTTTGCATTTTTTTAAGGACATCAATGCTTAAGTGACCAAATCTCTCATGCCATAATTGAGTTGTACCTTTTTCTGTAGTGACCGTAAGTGCAAAAAGTTCATAGAGGTTGTTGTGCCTTACACTCTTTCCCATTGTGCTGCCTTTAGAAACCAAGATTTTTGCTCCACTTTTCTTGAATGGACTTCAAGAACATGATTAGTGATTGCAAAAATGGAGAGAAAATTCTTCTTGCTTTGAGGCACGTACAACACATCAGAGAGATCTTTAGTTTCACCTATAGCTGCTAAAAAAGAAATTGTCTCAGATCCTTTGGTTGGACATTTGGCATTATTCCCAACAATTACATTTATGGGTTCCTATGAACGCTTCCAAGAACTTTGCCAGTCTTTCTTACTAGTCATATGTCGAGATGCATCACTATCTAGAATCCAAGAACCATCAACAAGCGGAGTTTGTGCTAATGAGCATACCTCTTCTATGATAGCCCATAGTTCAAGGTCTGCCTCAACGTTGTTGGCGGATTCTCTTTCCTTCCAAGAAGCTTTCATGGTGCCATTCTTCTCGTTTGCTTTCTTCTTTCTACAGTCTTTAACAATGTGACCCTTCTTGTCACAGTAAAAATAGCTACTCGAAAATTTCCTCTTCTTGGGATTCTTCTTAGAGGCATTCGACGTAGTCCCCTTGCCTT